>NC_091067.1:29376034-30576034 GCF_000393655.2 Nicotiana sylvestris
CCCAAGGATAGGTTTGATCGGCCGGGTGTTGGATCGAATGAACATTCAACCGCGTCATCACGGCAGCGATGGATGTCCAACCTTTAGATCTCTTCTTTCTCAATAAAGGCGGGTAAGGAAAGTCCGAAGGCTAATCCGGCAACTGCTGGATAGAAGGCGAAAACCGCTTTTGCCAATCAAAGCCCCAAAACTAGTAAGGGCACGAGTGACCCAGCAAGGCACCCCAACCCTACCGCCAAAGCTTGACTTTACTAAACAAGCAAGAAAGTCTCTTTCTGTCTTATTAGTCAAGCGCTAACGAGTAAGAAAATGTATATGCCCTAAGAAGCAACTTTGTGCAGTTGTTGCGCCCTTGCTTCTTGCTTTAGAAAGATTGCTCGTTAGCTAGGCCGTTTTCAATAAGGCTCGCGCTAGGCGCTCACCTTTTTTGGCTAAGCCGTATTGTATCTTGCTGGTAATGGATTTATTCTTTAATCTTGCTTAGTTTAGGCAGGTAAGTGTTAAGAGGCTCTTGTTGGCTTTCATTAGGTATACATAGGTACGCATAAGACTTTCTTGCAATACATAGTGGTTGGCTTCGAATCACATGAAGCCCATATAGATGTCCACTCCTATTTCCTACAATCATGTGGGGAACACTCATATAAAGCTCTCCCTGTGGGGAACACAATCAGTCCATACAAGGACCTACTGAGACATCCACCCTTGCATCTATTTGATGCATCATCACATGGCCATCGTGTAACTCCTCGAGAATCATGTCATTCGCCTGTCACGTGTTTCCACCAGAGTCATAAATACTCGAAGTAAGCTCCTGGCCCGTCCCTATCTCTAAAGGGGCTTACGAACGAGCAGAGTGCTTACGGCCGTGGTAGCTGCGAGCCTCATAGGTCTTGCTCTCTCGTCTTTTCTCCTCCGCCTTCCTCTTGTAATTGACCCTTTCTTTTCTGCTACGCCTATCCATCCGTCAGATTGACATCCAGTCGGGTGAGCGATAGCGGCTCCTGTTTACTAATAGATCTACCGCCGCTAGTATAACAAAAAAAGGCACATAAGGATCCAGAATATTAAAATATACTGATCACTGATCAGGATCATATAAAGCCCGGTATTCCCAGAAAGGATAGTCGTGATGTCCCTTCATGGCCGGCCAAGTATGGAGCCGAAGGTGAGGGTTTCCAGCAGGCCCACTTCTCTGGATTTTCCTTTAAGTGACAAGGGGGTGAGGTAAGGAGTAGTATAAGAGTGGTTCGGTCATCGATAAGCCTCTCCTTATTCATTCTATAGGGCGGGGCTGCGGACCAACAATCCAGCAAAAGGGCTAAAAAGCTTCTTTATTAAACCTTCCCCTTTTAATAATAAGAAGGTAAGCATCAAAGCCCAAAAAACCCAACCTGTAAAAAGAGCTCTTTTCAACCCCTACTCCTAACAAGTGAAAGTTGCTAGCACCCACCATATCTTGCTTCGGGGCCGATCTCTTGTATCGGAGCAAACAAATTCAATGATTTTCTATATTCTATTTATTTCTTTTTATTGTTGAGTTTTTACCACCACAAACAGATTTGCCACATGGATTGGATAGAGTCCCCTGATCTCGACATTCAAGCACGAATCCCTTGAGCGCTTCGGCGGCGGATAGCAGCATGGGCAAAGCACTCTGCTGCGGCGAGAAGCCGGTTCTTATTTCATTCACCA
The DNA here is from genome assembly GCF_000393655.2 of Nicotiana sylvestris. Lineage (NCBI taxonomy): Eukaryota > Viridiplantae > Streptophyta > Magnoliopsida > Solanales > Solanaceae > Nicotiana > Nicotiana sylvestris. The sequence continues at coordinate 29,377,730 of NC_091067.1, forward strand.
AGATATTCTTGCTCGCTCCTGAACTCTGCAGAGAGTTTAGCCACCACCTCCGGGTCTGATCTTTGCTCGAGCGTAGTCAGCAAGCTTCGTGACTTTGCTTAGCTTCCAGCGTTGCAAAGGGATAACCTTTCACTATCTAGGTGCCCTCAAAGGAGGGGTCCCATGGACTTCTTCCCCGAAGGTCAAGCCGTATTTCCTGTCCCTGGGAGAAGTGGAAGGAGTTAGGAGGATGGAACGCCCTTTTCCCTAAGAAATAGGCAGCTTCGCCTTCAAGCCGTCAATAAAATCGAGCTAATATATGATCATGACAGTACACTGATGCATAGGTCTTCTTTACTTTACGGCCTTTTGATTATGATGCATCATGAACGTGCCAATATGTGATCGGGGTGATCGGTGGTTAGATATAGGGGCGATTTCGCCGACTTGGATTGGAAGGAAGGGCTTTGCTTTCTGATCACTTTTTGAGGCCGGTTTGGATGAGCGTAGGAAAGTTCGGGATTCACTATCGCTTTCCACTTGGAGCGGCTTACCCCTTGTCACTTAAAGGGGGAAGTCATCGAAGCGAGTCTAAAGGCCAAAGAGTCATCTTTGAAGGCTACTATGCATCCTTATTCATAGTAGAGTGTACGGTAGGTTTGGGTATAGCAGGACTTGAACCTGCGACCATTAGGTTAACAGCCCAATGCTCTACCAACTGAGCTATACACCCCAAAAAAGATGAAGTAGTAAATAAGGATTGGTACGGAAAAGAGGCCGGCCTCCCTTCTTCTCATCATATTAAAGGAGCGCAGCTCTGTATGAGGCTCGTACTGCAGAGCAAGCAGAAGAAAATGTAAGATCGCGCGTTAGCACTCCTGCAAGAAAATGGATGCGCTAAGGCGCAACTTCGCACAGCTGCTATGCCCTTGCTTCTTGCCCCTTATTTCAAACTCAAGGAAAGTCTTGATCGATATGAGAAAGATGTGCTCAAGCGCCCAACCTAGTAAAGGGGCTTGGGCTCGAAAGTCGGCCTTACTCAACAAGCACCTTTCTTAGTAAGGTTGCTTGTTTCCACTCATTGAAGATTCTATCTACAAAAGAAGGTCAACGAGGGATACTCAAATAGCTCTCACTGACACCAGAGAAGATGAGGTCATCTCTCTTTCCAGCCGCCGTACGGTTCGCCTTAAAGCCTTAAGGATCAGGGGAGGAGCAGTTATCTATGTAATTACATTGTTGGTCATTGTTCCGGTCGAGCACTCTCTTTTCTTTGTCCAATTCCGTCTTACCAAACAAGACTGACTTCTTACCAACTCGCACAGGGTTGTGAGGCTGGACCAGGTACAAAGAATGAATCTATATCTGTGCACGGAAGTTGCTGGCCAGCGGCCGCTCAACTATTCGAGCGCAATGCAGTGGTGTTGGTTCCGATTCGACAAAGGTAGAATGCCTGGTCGAAGGTCCAGTACAGTAGGTAGCAGGCATGTTCGTTTTGGCTCCCGAGCGAGAACGATAAATAGGCGATGCACCATCCTTGCTGCTACGTACATTTTCCTTGACTTGACAGATTCATTCAATTGAACCCACACTCAAAGGAGGACCACAAGCTTGGGGCTCGACGAAATGGAAAGTTTCAGCATGTTGAAACTTCTTGGGGTTAGCAGTGAAAGAAAGAGCCTGGCATTCATTTCTTTATGAATATTCATAGTTGAGTCTACTAAAAGAGGGACCAGCCTCGTCGTGGTGATTAGAGGACACCTCTGATCATTCACCTCTAATGTGACACGTTCCCTCCCAGTTATAAGATCAACGGGATCAGTCGGCTAAAGAGCAGAGCTATTCTTCTTCCGTGGAGACAAAGTCATCCCTTCTAATGATCGAACCCTCAGTTTGGGGGACTTCGTCAACATGTTACGAAGCTCCAGTCTTCGGTGGGTCACCATTTCTTGACTTAGAAAGGCGAACATCTAGGCAAGGGAAAGCGCAGTGCGCCTGGTGCAAATGGCTTTCTTTTTTCATGATATACCAATCAGAATGGAGGGTCCTACCTACGTACATGATTGATAGAATCACTACGTAGGGGGGCGGTCAACTTGATGCGGGAGAGGCATGAGTGCAGTTCAATCTTGTGGTGTATTCGTTTGTAGTGAGTAGGGCGTCTTTCTCGTTGATCGGTTCGCCTCCGCTCTATTGAAAAGTAGGAATTCCTACGGCGGTTTTGTCAACGAACGCGTCTCGAGGCGGATTGACTAACCTAACCCACCCTTAAGGAGGCTTTTCCATAGTTGGGTGTCCGCTTTAGTGTGATTTACGAAGGCTAGGCTAGGTTTGGTAATATCCAAAACAAATGAAAAGAGGTCGGGGTCGATAGGTGGCAGTTGGCAAGGAGCTTGATCCCCCCCAAAAAAAGGGGGATGCCGCGGTCGAACTCTTATTCTGGAAATAAGTCGGGGCCCTTTTACCAAGTCTACCAGATAGAAGACTATAGAGGGCCAACTATTATTGCCTTGCACAAGACGGTTCCCTTTCACTTCGAGTTCCTTCTTTCATAGTCAAATCTGATGATACGCTTTGGCGATGTTACCTACCAAATAAAAGGCCTACTAGGTGATCGAAATCACTCAGGTCAGTGAGGACTCACTCACTCACCTACTCCTTATCTATTTAAGACTTTCTTCTATCTACTTAATTTAAAAGGCGACCCACCGCGCGGGCGATAAGATAAGATAGAGTTCTTGTACTGCTTGATTGACTGGTAAGAAAGAGCTTCCGTAAGAACTGGAAGACTCTTGTATGTACGGTAACCCTCTCTTCCCCTACTGGTGGATTGTTGCACAGAAAGGGCGACAGAAGCAACCTTTCTTAGCGCACTTTTCAAGCGCTTAGCTACTGCTAGTGGCGGGGCGGCAAGGCCATGTTGTTCAATTGGAAGCCTAATACAAGAAGGTACGAACGAAGTGACGGGCCCCTTTAGAAGATAGGGGCGGCTTTCTTGTGGTAGTAATTGTGAACATCTCTCATCTTCTCTTAGCGTGTATAGTTTGCTTACATGCCGCCTTAGGCACATCTCTTTTTCTTAGTTTCACACTGGACTAATGATAATGAATGAAACTCAGTCTTTTAGTAAACGTATATAAGCAGTTGTTTAGTGTAAAAGCAATTCTTTAGTGGTCGCACCGAAAGTACGATGCAGGTTGGTTGAAGATGATGTTACGCGGCGTTCAGAACCAGTCTTGAAGTGAATGAATTTGAAAGAAGTAAGGAAATGAGACGACTCTTTCTTGAACTATATCATTAACAGATCTTCCCCTCCAGACCAATCACGAGTTTTTCTCTATTCCTCTCATATATCGTCGTAACGCCCTTAATGCTAGGTTTTGAAAAAGACTTTTCATGTCATTCCCATTTAGGTCCGATTCGGATCCCTCCGTTGTTTCTTTTTCCTTCCGCACATTTTCCTCGAAATGAGAAAGAAGATGGTACACTTGAATTGTATTATTTAAGTGCTTATTGCTTGCCAAAAATCCTACTTCTACAATTGGTAGGTCACCGGGTTATTCAAATAAGTTGTGTTTTCTGTGGTTTTCCCATGTTACAACTTCCGTACCAATTCGGTCGATCCAGAATGGATCGGTTAAACATTCCATTTGGGAGCCTGGTCTTGACTCTTCTGTGTGGTATTCATTCTCGTTCGGCTCTTGGAATCACATCCAGTAGTGGTTGGAACAGCTCGCAAAATCCAACCACTTCACCTACTTCATTGCCCCCAACCGTTTCTTGTACCTCTATTGAAATAGAATGGTTTCATGTTCTTTCATCGATTGGTTATTCCTCTTCATTCGTATCTCTTTTTCCAATTTCAGTCTCGATCAGTTCACAATATTGAATGGCCAATTCTCCTCCGAACCCTCGATTCGATTGTTTTCCAAGAATGTTGAGCCGGGTATGTAAGCCATGTATCTGGGAGGAACTTAAATAAAAGAAGGGCTTTCTGTTTTTTGCACCCCGTTTTGGTCTTGTAGCTATTTTTAAAATATATATATATATAAGAATCCCTTTTTTAGAAGAAAGATTATATATATGTACAATCTCTAGTGGTGGTGGAACCAACCAAGATGTATGTCGTCCGACCCGACCTCAGACTCTTTCTTCCCGACCTATTTGACTCTCTGGCCGTAGTTATTTAGGTGGTATTCCGAGATCGAATTCCTCCCAGGAACACACGAAACAAAGATATGAACTGGGTAAATAGAAATGGAAAAGAGATGTTTCTATTTCATCCAAATTAGAAGCTTTTTCTACATCCATATGATCTACTAAAGTAGATCGGTATTGACCATATAATAAAAGCAGATCTTGGTCCATGGAGTCCCAAGAAGGTAAGAACTCCAACCTGTCCGATGCTTCTTCGGCCAAATACGATATACAAGTGGGACCTGCACTATGAGCAAGCTGTGCGAAAAACCGCTTCTTTTTTCCGGTTCCGAAACAACTTGGGCGAAATAGGGTTCTACCGGGAAACCATGGATTTTTGAGTTTTCGCCATTGGTTACTGGTTGAGCCACTGGAATGGAATGAGATAAGAATCCCTGGAGATCTTTCCTCTCCACTTACTCGTAACAGGCTTTTCTTCTGTAGAAGACTTCTTCCGAATGGCATAATTGTCCGACACTACGTTCCTCGATCTTCAAAGAAAACTGACTCCTCCTACTCCTCCTTCTCCTTTAGGATAGGATCCTCCTTGGTCCTTCTTTCACTAATGGTCTCACCATTTTCTAGTAGTAGTAGTTCGCGCGAGGGACTCTCCTTTCTATCGCTTGCCCTTGCCTTTCACTCTCATTTGGTCTCTTTCTTATAAAATAAAGCGAAGCAAAGCGCATGGCAAAGAAGCAGCCAGCTGCTTGCCCCCTTCCACTCGGCCTTTCTTCGCTGTGTGAATAAGGTCTTAGTCTGTATGGGCATTCTGGGCAGGTCGCAATAAGTCGCTAGTCGAAGGTTTAGACCAATCGCAATTCATCACCATCTTGCCCGCTTCCAATTGATGACTGGCTATTATATAAGTGTTGACCTAAGCCCCTGCGCAGGGGCTCGGCTCCCGAACCGTACGTGAGCTGTCTCGTACGGCTCTTCCTAAGAACTTGAAGCCCCCTCTCTCTAAATATAAAAAAATGTATTTACAAGACAAAAAAGACTTTTTCAAAAAGCCTTCGCCCTCTTATTCAACGGGGCTATTAAAGAAGTAGATTCGTTCCTTGACTTCTTTCTCAGTCAAGTTTCCTTGTTCCTTAGTGTAGTCTCGGTCCATAGTTGTTGACTCCGTTCCTTATAGACTAGTCTATATCCACAGCTGATGTGACTCTGTAATGAAGCCTTTCCCTTTGTATAGTATACGACTAAGTGACTTCGTAACCTCAACGTACTTTTTTTCTTACTGTAGCATAGGCCTTCGTCGGGCTTTCGTCCCTTCGCCTATAGACAGCGGCTTGGCTTCGCTATCACTCATGACTTGGTATAGAGCCGTGTAGTCGTCGATTTTACCACCAGAATGCCTATGATATAGTGGTCGGCCTTTCGAATGCCTTCTTCCTGACTTTTCTGAGAAGCCCTTTACGACTATACTATAAAGGACAGGGGGGTGTTCACCTTTGGAAACTTAGCTACTTAAGTCCTTCTCAGAGAGTCAAAGTAAAGGGAAACAACATTCTGTTCTACAGCTATAACACTGAATATTTCTTATTAATATTAAACATCTTAATAGTAGAACTACTTTCGTACTACTAAACAAGGAAACCTTCGGTTCCCTTTTGTTTGAATAAACGCCGCTTATTTTAGTTTACATTCAAACTAAAGTAAACCAAGCCTAAGCGGTCACGACATCTTGTTGATATTGATTGAGGAGTTTGATGGAGTTTAGCTGACTGAATCCATAAACCTAGAAAGTCGCCGTACTGGTACTTTTTTATTTTAATTTGACTCTATAGGTAGGTATCGTCGGGGCTTGCATAATGTAATTGTAGTTAAGGCTGAAGTTGCGTTTTTTATTTTAGAAGATCTACTGAAGTACTAAAGGCGAATGGGGCTCCTAGGTCGGGACGTCTGGCAGAATGCTTGGCCTCCTACGCAGGAAGCGAGACCCGAAGGGTGAGCTTATGGCGGTTAGCTTCTAGCACTAAATAATAGGCATTAGGCATTTTGAGCTGAAAGGAGGCAAGCAAATGAAGGGAGGCATTACGGGCCGGCTACAAGAAAAGCAAAACTTCGTAGACTCGGTCAAGTCGCTTATAGAATGTCGACGACTATTTTCCACTTAATTAATAAGTGAAGGGGAGAGGGAAGCGAGGCTTAGAGAGCTTTATAAAGCCAACCACTACATAAGCCGCTGGCGGAGAAAGCTCGAAGAGCTTCCCTTAATTCATTACTAAGCCAAGGTCCCAGGTCCTCGAGTCAGCCCGCGCTTTTTCAAAGAATCCTGCACCCATGGGCATACGGCCTGGAAGGCCTTCCCTTTCCGCCAGAGCTTCATGGGCATTGCCCCGTTCCCCAATTAGATGTTTGGATGTGAGCTATACTCCGCGAGGAGCAAAACGGGCGTATGGCCTTGCCATTTGACCTCTTTTCCCGTGTGACTAGGAATGCTCAGTGACAACCTCTCAATTGTCACTGCCTGACCTCTCTTGCTACCATGGTAGCACCTAGTGTGGTCAGCACCAATCGTGTTTGGTCAACGAAGCTTACACTCATTCACATTGGTTCATCCTGCTATGCCCTGGGCCTTTTGCTCTTCTAACGTAAAAGGTGGTCGGCCATTCGTCAAGGCCCAGGAATCCGCTGGACATCTCAGCGGTGGGATTTGATACCCGAATCCGATTGAAGTTGCATTTTAGTGCTACCTTAACATAAAGGGGAGCTTTTTCTAAGTGGGTCGCTTCGCGCAAGACATTGCTTAGGACCAACGGGTCACACGACAGGTGCACGATCTACTTTGCACGTTCCATCCTTCAGCCCTTCGCCTATCGGCTTGGCAGGCAAGCTACCTTAATCTGTCTTCGGCTTCGATTCGTTATGCTCAAAAGCTCCAACAAGCCCTAAAGTCTCTTATCGCCTAAAACTCTATCAAGAGAGCGCTGCTTTACGTTTGATCCTATGTACCCATAGAATGCTATGCGTTCTCCACTTTCGGATCTCGCAAAGAAAGAACGTGTTTTTTCCTCTGACTTTCTCTATCATTCACGGAGCGAAGAAAGCGGTCTTTGCCCCAGCTACCGCTATCCTTGGGAAACCAAAAGAGCTACCGAAGGAAAGGTATGCAATCTCTCCCTTGGCCTTTGGAGAGGAGACGACAGAGAAGAAAACGTCCTTCGCGCAAGTTTTTTTGCTTCCTGCATCCTTACTAGTAAAAAAGGGGCTCTTCAACCAAGAAGGCATTCTAGTAAGAAGGCCGACCACTACATAAGTCACCATCCGTCCAGGAGAGAAGCAAGCTACCTTTCTTTGATCCCCCTTCCCGGGCAGGGAAGAGAACAAAAATGGACCGCAGATGGTAGTCGTGGTTGATTCAAGGATCTTACGCGGCGGAGCGAACTCTTCTATCGTCTTGCATTTTCTCTGGAAGACCCTCCCCCCGGTCCATCGTACTGGAGCAATTTGAGAAGAACGATTAGGATCATATTCTATCCTTTCTACAATGCCTATAGACGAAGTGCTTCGTTTCAGACCAATTCTTTGCTGCAATCGCTTCGATCCACCCTCTCGATAAAAAACCGTAATACGCCCTGAGGAATTCCTACCAACAAATTTCCCTGTACTCAAAGTGAATTGTCTAAGTGCTCTCCTTTGTCTCATTGTTTATCTCGTAATCATTCGATTCTGCCCCTAAAGCTAGCTCCTACTCCTCCTCCTTCTCCTTTAGGATAGGATCCTCCTTGGTCCTTTTTACATTACATTCTTGGCTGCCTCCGGTCCGGTAGGTCGGTCGCCCTCTAGCCAGTGACTAGCCCAGCTATGGAGCTAGGTCTACACCGCCACGTCGAGACTCTCTTTCGAAAGTGAGATACCGGCTTTCATAAGAGGGAAAGATCACTCCGTCATGCAGCAGAGCAGTGTTCATCTAACTAGAAATTTCATAAGAGAAGAAGAATCGTAGCGTAGGGTCGACATAAACAATCGGTTAAAATAGTCTAATGAGAAAGCATCTGTTCACGTTCGTAGTTGCAATAAGTTTTCTTTTTTTAATCGAGATTGGCTTGGTCTTCAGTCTACCCTAATGAAACCTAAAATCTCACTCCCTCGCTTTCTCCTTCTGATAGACTAGCTTGCGCATCTTCTCTTTGGCACTCATCCTTGGCTTGGGGAGTGCTCTCTCTCTTCTGTGTCAGCGAAGGAAGGATAAGAGTAAGAGCAATCGGCCGAATGATTGTTATTCCACTTACGGTTACAGTGCCTCTATCGAAGCAGAACAAGTCTAATACTCCAGCCCTGGTTTTCGGGGATGTAATTTCGATCTAAACCCGGAAACCCATATCTTTATATACGAAATTACTTCGTCCTTTTTTTTTTAGCCCTTTTTTCATTAGGGGGGGTCTCCTTACCTTCGGTCTCATTCAAGACCTGATCAAGGGATTTCCCCTTTTTACTTTTGGTGTATAGGGCTTTTCTTTTTGTTCCCCTTTGTCAAGCAATCGAAAAGAGACCAGAACCACGTGAAAAAAGGTTTCATAAGCAAACATTATTGTGGAAATCAAGGGAGAGTGCCGTTTTAGAAAAGATACAATAGTTTCCGATTCCCCCGAGCTTAAGGGTCAATTACGGGGGGTAACCGGTCGATCAACTCATTTCGGGGTTAACCTGTCGATCAACTCTAGGCTGAGCTTCTAGTGAAAAACTAAAGCCCTACCTTATAGAATTTCATTCTGCTGTTTTGCAATAACTTGGCTTTTTTCTTCACTTCAGCTTTGAGATGATTTTAGCCACCGGGGACCGGCTCAATGAGCACCTTTGGGCGGTGCTTTCTCGATCAACTATCTGACTTATTCAGAACGACGGTGAACCAAGACATGAAGAAGTGCAATGCAAAAGAACGCCTTCTTTCTGGAGGCCTCGGGCAGTGGAAGATGAACAATCGCTAAGGAATAGCTTGAACTAAGAGGAAGTGAAGTAATACTTGGCCAATTCCCCGGTATTCATTGAAGACTTCGCACGTACCCCTGCTAATTCTTTTTCTAATACTAAGGCCGCATATCTGTACTCATTAGTAGGAAAAAGCCCTTCACTTCAAAACAATCAATCAGGACTGGTGCCATCCGCGCTTCTTCTGACTATTGAAAGTGGAAGTTCAAGCTTTGAAGCTCATTTTCCAGCATTCCTTTCAATTCTTTCAACCGATTTGGCAACTTTCAGCTATACAAAGTTAGGTGATTTACCGGGTCGACATTCATCTTGATTTCGGCCTTTATTTTCTTCCTTTGAAAGGATTGACCTGACCGGCTTGAAACTTGATTTGATTATCTAAGGAAGCCGAGCCAATTGAAAACTATATTTTTTCAAACGAAGACTCTTCTTTTTAGGAAGACGATTCCCGGCCATTCTTCGAAGCTGATTTGAAAACAAAACATTCGTTCCGTGACGTGAGGCTCCAGCTTAAAACTTTGTGACTTATGTTCATTCGCTCTGCGAGCGGAGCAGTATACCGAAAAAAAGAAGCGACTACCTTACTTAAGCAATTCTTCTTATTCTTATTCTTTCTTAGTTGAAGTTCCCCTTCTCCGGATTTACCCGGTGAGCACAACTCTTGCTCGGGTAGGTGGTGCCGGTTTCCGGCAACTTGCTAAATTCCACCATGCAGCGGCCATCGCCTACCCTAATGCTCCTGCTCCGGACCTTACTGCTGGCTTTGAGCTTTCTTGCTTGCTATGCGCCAGCTAGCGGAATGCTTTACCGAATGCGCCAACCAACCTCTGGTGTCGGGCCTACGTGTGCCAACTCCAACTAGGAAACTACTACCGCTTGGGCCTAAGCTCCTGAACCGGCAGGAAGAAGAAGCGCACCCGAACCCCCCTTCTTACTACCCTTTCAGAAGGTGAGGCAGAAGGATTGAGATTCTCGTAAGTAATGTTCGAAAGCACTGTTCCTTGATCAAGTAATTAAGAGATCTCCTTATTAAACCCTTATTCAATATTTGATTTTGCATACAAACCAGAGGTGCGAAGCGAAGGTGCGGTCCAGCTGCAGGAAAGACCAATCGCAGAGACAAATTCAAAGAGATTCCCGCCTCCGGGCGGGGGTTCCCCGCGGGGCTATTACACGTATTCCCCCCGGGGGTAGCTACAAGCATAAACCGGTTTATAAAATTACGTAGAGTGATCGCAGAAACTATTCGCAAGCTTGCGCACACGTGGGAAAGTTGAAGCTTTCTGAGAATGGAGAACCCCGGACGGCCGTGGAGGCCTGAAAACAAGACAGTCCGAAAAAAGGGCCTTCTGTCTACACGCTTTCGAGAATAGAATAGACGAGACGGCTGTGATTGACAAAGTAGGGGGAGGTGAGTCTTGTCTCCTTTCACTTTGTCGTACTCGGAGGAGTGGTGACTAGAGAGTACATGCCAGACGAAACGACGGTGGCTCCATACGGGGGATTGTCGGGTTCTTATGGGTGCATTAACTAGAAATTGGTTGGAATTGGAAGTAACTGTAAGCGAGGGAGGGAAAGGAAAAGCAAAAAGTTTTATGCGTTCGTGCTCCACATCCGTGAAGCACTTCACTCGCTCAAGAAGACACATAAAATTACTAGCTTTTCGGTGTTGAAGGAAAGAGGCTTTAAACCTTCATCGACGCCAACACACTGGCAGGGGGAGCAGCATGGAAAGCGAGGCTCCACACCCTTCTCCGTGGGCTTTAGGAATCGAAACCGGACCAAGCTCGCACACAAGCCTGCTACCAAGCAGGAGCAAAAAAAGGAATATGTTGAATTGGGACAGGAAACCATCATAAGCCAGCCAACAAGCAAAACGAGTTCTCATTCACGGATAACTAAGCTTTGACAAGGGAGAGGGGGACCAAACCATTAGGAGGAAGAAGCAGATGGAAGACAGGGTCACTTGTGAAAGAACTAGCCGAAGGGGACCATCACAGTTGGGGCGGTGGATGACAGGCTAGCTCACCAAGAACATCAGGAGAGGTTGGGGAAGACTTGGCTGCGGCAAGTCAAGGAGAGGTTAGGTCAAGGGATTTCAGACAGAAGTCCCATCAATCAGAAGAAAAGGATGTTCCAGGAAAGAAGGAAACAAGGATATCCAAAAGAATAGGCCTTGAAGGAAGGCATGAATGAGGGGAGACCGGTCTAAGGGCTGCAAGATATGCTACAAGGTTGAATCAGTCCACTAAGGGATGATCTTATACATGATTTCAGCGAAGTGTTCAAGTCAAGGACTTAGGCGATCAAAGAAAAGAAGACTTGAAAGAAAAGCCTTCTATCCCACAGCTAAGGCATCCATCCAATACAGAGAGAGCGTCATATAGAATAACTCTATCCTTTGGAAACCACCTATTCCTCTCATCGACTACCTTCACTAGGGTCAAGATTCATGGTTAGGGAAGGATCAGGTCTTTTCGAGAGCTTATTGACCCGCAAAAATAAGCTTTGTGACCGATTTCTTTGAGTCAGCTTCTTTTCCGTGCGTGATAGAGCGTGAGGTTCGAGAGCTGTACGAACAAATGCTTTATTCGATCACTTTTCGCTAGCCTTAGTGAGTGATGAGATAGCGTATGATCCGTGCGCTAAGCGAGCAGCAAGCATTTTCTACTTCAACAACTTCTACTTATAGCTTAGCAGTTTTGTCTTTCAAAATTTGCTTTTCTCTTTGCTTTTTCTTTTAGATGATGACAAACGAACTGAAAACTGGGAATGCTTCTAATTAATTGAATCTTTTTTTAGAATCCAATTTTTTTATATATATAGCAGAGTGATGTCTTTATGACAATTCGTCAAGTAAACCTGCGCCCAAAGTGCTTACGTAGCCGGTCACCGTTTGGCTAAGATCCTTGATGACTGATTCATAAACCACTAACGCTTTCAGTCTTGTGTTAAGTGTTCGCATAGCGACTAAGGTCCTAACAACTTGATGTCAGACTGTTCAACATGAGGGACATCTAACTCCTCTAACACAGATAACATAAAGACTAGGATTAGATGCTTAACATAACGACTCGTATGCTTTCACGAAAGATAGAGGAGCGACTCCGGAGAGAGACATCTAACAACTCGACTAGAGCGGATCCCGAGACTTCACCCCTTCCTTTAAACTGTTGGGCACTACATTCTATAAAAAGAAAGTGAAAATGAAAGGTAAACAAAAGAGAGAACAAATGCGACAGAAAGCGTCAGAGCTTCGAAAGCCTGAAATTGAGCTTGAAATTGAGTGTCCTTGAATTGAGCCTGTCGTATCCTTCCCAACCCAAGACGACAAGGCGGTAACGGAACTACGGCAACTCCGGAACGCATCATGCGGTTTCTTTCAACGCATGGGTTATGGCCTAGGAGAACTCATGCGACTATTGGCGTTGGGGAAGCCATGCGTTAGGTAAACCAACCGCACATTTCAAGCGAAGGAGTGAAAGCTACTCGACTGTAATGGTTGGAGAGGACCTACAACGAGTTGCGGTTGCTTCGCAAGCAATACTCGACGGTATAGCGCATGCGTCTCATCGTCTTGGGAGCACTCGTAGTTGTTTGAGTCGTTGCGTTAGGGCAATACAACTACGAGAACCAGTCGTCCTAACGCTACTGTCAAACCTACTTACGTTGTCCTTATTACCACTCGTCGGGTAGTTGTTCTGTAACTCCACTAGTCGTTATAGCACTAGTCCTTTTTGTTCGGCGTTAGGGGGCCCCACGAGTCGTCGCTAGCGTCATCGGTTGTTTTGAACACAGATCAGTCACACTACTGGTTGTTTGGAACGCTAAGGCCGAAAGGCAGGCGGTCGGGAACACTAAAGGCGCTTGCTCTGGGCGCTAGGGGCCGTTGCTCACGCAAGCGAAAGGGTGTTTTGGAGCACTAAGGGCGACTAGTGGTTGCTTCGCTCGACAAGACTGAAACCTTCGCTTGCACCACTAGAGTCGTTCCGGCACTTTGAGTTGTTACCAATAGTAGTGTAAACAACATCCCCGAAACTAGCGCATGCGATATCCCTCGGTGTCTTTATGGTAACCAGCATGCGTTAGGGAAAGAGTATAGCAAGCCGAAGGCGATCCCCATAACTACAGGTGCTGGGGATCGTTTGCCATAAGGCTCTAACGCACGTCGTTATGGCGCTTTGGAACACTGCCGATCGCCACCTCTTGCAAGCAACCGTCGGTCACAAATGGGAATAATCATACGCTATCATAGGCGCTTCTAATTTCTTTGGAGATTCTCAATGCAGCATGCGCTGAAATCCGCCTAGCTACTTACTACTCTACAACACTTAAAATAAAAAATGAAATGGAATTCAAATTGGTCGAGAAAAAGAACCGCGCTAGTCGGAATTTGGGGAAAGATAGAGAGCTCTCTAGGCTCTCCTGATCAAATTGAGAGTTCGCTTTGCCAGTCCATGAATATGCCGCACCCAGCAGTTCGAGGAGTTGGCCAGATACGGGTCGAAGCCCTGCCTCGAAAAAGTCAGGACTTTTGGGCAGATTCCAGTATCCGACCCATCTCTTTCTGCCGATTCCCCGGGTTGTCGGAATCTCTGGTTCGATCAGGACCAGGAGTCCCATTCATTCGTTTATGGGAGCGACTCTCTGTTCCCATTCTCCACCGGGTCATCAAGTAATTAGCCAGCTCAATCCATTTTTCCATCCGATGATCTTCACCCTAGGACTGACTCTGTTCGACCTGCCTTGATTGCCTAGCTAATGCTACCGTCGCAAGCAACCTCTCAAAGAATAGGGAGTGAACGACCCTTCTATCTAGATCGGTGATTCCGTTCGGCCGAGCCAGCTATCGAAAGTCTTGCAAGCAACCTACACTAAGCTAAGCGAGCTAGAAGCTAAAGTGAATCTTTTTTGGCATCTTTTTCTTTGCTTTGACCGCGACTTTGTTTGGTCTTCCTCTTTCCTTCGGCCCATCTTTCAAAGCTAGCAAAAAGTTCGAGCCTTCGGGATCTCTCTTGAACGGCGGTCGGTCAGTCCTTTTCTTCTGTTGATGCTGAGACTGATGCTTTGACTGTCTCCCATATCATTCGATAATAAAGATCCACTACTTGCCTTGTCGACGCTAAACTCAGTACCTCGCTTCCTTACTAGTACACCTACTAGACCCATACTCATTACGAATGTGTTCACCAGACATCTGACTTAGCAACCTTCTGCTTAGACCGGCAACGATAAGGAAGGAGATCTATGGATAATGGGATATAGAAGTCAGGTGCGACGGTCAGCTCAGTCAGAGCGGAAGCGGTCAGGCAAGGTTATCGTCAGACAATGTAGTGCAAGCGACGGGTAGCGCTTGCCATATGAAGAAGGCGACTACAATGGGAGACGAAGGCGACGTGGGCTTGCCATATAGATGTAGCGCTTGCAAGGCAATTCAGACGACGTTAGCAAGATGTAGCGCTAGCTAGGTTAGGGTAGCGCTTGCCATAAAGAAGCTAGCCAGAAAGCAGGTCAGGCAGGCGAGCGATAGTACAAGCAAGCTAACACGCGGGCGAGGTTGAAGGGGTCTTGCGCAACCTTCGGATTATCGCAAGCGCAACCTTTGACCCCTTCGTCGACAACCTCTCATTTGTTCGACTACTCGCGGGGCCTGCTGCGTTTAGGTATAAGAAGCCCCACCCGGGAAAAGAGTGTAAAGCAGTACTCATGTTAAATTGTGTCCCTTGTAAACGAAAGAGCTCATGCCATAAATTGCTAATGAAGACCGGGTCCCCAGTCGCTGACAATTGAGTGTGGCATTCCATGCAATGAATATATCAGTCAATGACGTTGCCAAGGTAGATGTTTTTCTTTGCCTTTCAAGATATTGCGTATAAAGAGAAAGATAGCCAGTCCTCTTGGGCGGCCGAGAGTGTTATGTAAAAAGGACCAAGGAGGATCCTATCCTAAAGGAGAAGGAGGAGGAGTAGGAGCTAGCTTTAGGGGCGGAATCGAAGCGAAGAAATTAGTTCATGCCACGACGATCTATATGGAAGGGAAGTTTTGTTGATGCATTCCTCTTGAGAATGAAGAAGAAGAGAGATCCTCTTTTTAACAGGAAAATTTGGTCACGTAGATCTTCTATTTCGCCGGAATTCGTTGATTGCTCCGTACGAATTTACAATGGAAAAACTCCTGTTCGTTGTAAGATTACTGAAGGAAAGGTTGGTCATAAATTTGGAGAGTTTGCTTCTACACGGAAACGAAGACCTTCGAGAACAAATATTGGACCGGGAAGAAAAAAGGGGAAAAAGTAAAGTCTAAGCGCATATGGCACGAAAAGGAAATCCTATTTCGGTAAGACTTGATCTGAATCGTAGTTCAGATTCAAGTTGGTTTAGTGAGGGCGACCGCGAAAGTCACCAAATGGGTCAATATTTTAGTTCTCCCAGATTAGAATATCAAAGGAGGACATTGCATATGCCCGGGGAGGACACAACTTCTTCTAAGGCTAGAAGACCACTGGAAGACACCCAGGACTATAGCATGTCGTGAAAGAAGCACACTGGACGGGCGTGCTTTGACCGTGTCTTCGGGGAACAGTTGAATGTAGATATCATGAATGCGAGGTGCAAGATACCAGGCCGAGAAACCCGGGAAACCATTCCCCTATGAGCCAATCGCTAGCGCATCCAGGGCCCCGACGCCCAGCTCAGTTGGAGAGGCCTAGCCTGATCTGAGAAGTGTTAATTCAGTTCGAATAGACTTCATTCAAGAATGCCACCACCCCGGAAATCAATAAGAAAACAAGTGCTAAGTTTTAGATCAGTGAATAAATCGAAAGGAAAGAAGAGACCTTTCTCGCTCAGCGCCTAAAGTGCGCTATGCTCCGCTTCAACAAATGAGAGTTTTTGGTGGAATCGGTGAACCATGCGAGCTGGTTAGATGCGTGGGACAGAGGGCTCGTAGTACCTGCTAGCGCAGCTATGCAGTGGAAGGGAAGGAGCCTAAATCGACCCCTCTCTTTTTTTCTTTGAAAAAAGCAGTAAGGAGTAAGGAGATTAATCTCTCGGATGAGACTAAGCAGCTACCGACTGTTCCGACGCGCCCTTGACCTATTTTGATTAAGACCAAAAACCTATCTCTAAAGTGGAGCCTAGTTTAAGCTGGCAGACAAGTGATGATTGAATAAAAGAAAAACCACTAGTAGGGATATGGATGGAGTCTCTCTCAGTAAAGAGAGTTGTAGGATTCGTAAAATAGGAGAAGAGCCTTTACTTTCAAATGACAACTGTTTCTTCCTGCTGCGAGGGCCTTGAAACCAAACTGCCCCCCCGCCCGATCAAGTACCTGATGCTTCGCTGGTAGGCCTACTTAGGTTAGGGTTCCAAACCTTGGTTCTTACCAACCTCCGGTGTGTAATCTACATCTTTCTAGCTAGAACTCGGTCAAATAAGAATCATTGATTCCCTCTGCTGTCAATTTCTTATTCATTCATTGCATTCAGCCGGTGCTCCTTTCTCATCTCAAACCATAACTACTCTGAACGTTATGGAAGATAAGGGAAGACCGCCTGAGTGAAGCGACTGAAGAAACTTGACTTATCCAAACCGAACGATAGCACTTAAAGCGTTGCCTATCACGAGCAGCCTCGCTCCTTGATCGGCGGGGAGGAGCATCTCAAAGTATGGGGCAAAGGATGTTGCGTTTTGACATTGTCTCTCGGGATCTACCACAAGTTGGGTTTGAGAGCCGTGTGATAGGTGACTATCTAGCACGGTTCGGAGAGCACTTTTAGTCTGCGCTAATGAATGGAAGCCCCCCCCCCGTCAAGCAAGAAGGAAGCGGCTCTTCCCACGGCGGAGTCACCATTGACTCTATTTATTATTATGGTAAATCAATGTATCAAGATGTCAATCTGAGATCTTATTTCGATTCGATACGTCCACCTACGAGACTCACATTTGGCTTTCATCTAGGTAGGTGTATTATTATACATTTTCCCAAAAGAACATTCATTTATTTCTTTCTTCCCCGTCGACCACAACGACTAAAACGATGCGAAAAATCTAGACCCGTAAAGGAGAAGGGCCGGTAGGGGGCATTTGGGAAAGTCGGGCCGATCGGGTGTCTTCATTCAAGCGACGGTACAGAAGAAGAACGAAACGAAGTGAGAGGCCGGGGGGCAGGGAAAGAGTCGAGTCGATCAGGCTCGACGATCGGGAGAAGCAAAACGAAATTAGGATTTGGCCGAAAAAGAAGCAAGGCTATGGATATCATGACCGATCACCATCGATAAAGAAGAATCTTTCTAAATCACTTCGTGTCAGCGGGGCCTTCAAGCATCTGAAATATGCCGAGATTGAAAATGACATAGCGTTCCTGATAGAAAATGACGAGTCCTTCAGAAAAACAAACTTATTCAAGTTCTTTTTCCCAAAGAAGTCCCACTCCGACCGCCCGATGAGTCATTGTAAGCACGTGATTTTTGCTTCACGGACAATCACTCCAAAAGAAAACAAAAATAGTGACCAGTGACCTCGCTATGCAAATTTTCAATTTTTCATGACATGTACTGCTAGTCATTTGTGGTTCGGTCCATTTTGCATTTAATCTTATCGATCAAAATACAAAGTACGTCTGCCATGGTAATCAAACCGTAATTCGGTCGTTGAAAGAAAATTCAAAATATATATATATGCATCGTTCGTTCTAGGTTGTGATTTAACTTACTTAAATATTTTTGTGATAATTGTGTTAAAATGTTACATTGTTGTTTGTTTTAATTTCATTGTTTTTATTATTTCATTTTTGGTTTTAAAATTAGAAAAAAACAAAAAGAAAAGAGTGAATGAAAATCAGTTTGGGCCCAAGAAATGTAACAAAAATAGGCCCAAAACCGGCACGCCAGTCCAGTCCAAGTCCGGCCTGCCCAAGTACGGACCCAAACGACGTCGTTTTAGGGACGGTTAATCTGAGCCATTCATCTCCATTGATCCGATGGCCCTTATTGGCCCTCGTGACCCGACCCATTCCCATTTTAACCGACCCCCTACTTAACCAAACGGCACTGTATTGTTAAGCTTCCCCAATCCTGACCATCAATTGTAATCAATCCAACGGCCAGGATTGAATCACCCTCCCCATATATAAACCTAACCTAACACCCCGCGCCCCCTATCCGAACCCCCCCCCTCCACTCATCGTCTTCACCAAACACTGAAACCCCCCCCAAACCCTAGCAGCCGCCCTGATTTCCCTTTCACCAGAACCCGGCGGCATGAACGCCGATGACCACCTCCTGAACACCCTAGGACCCCCTCACTCTCCTGAACATGGATCTATTACCCCCTAGCCTCGAATCACCTTCCTTCATCTCGAATCTTCATTTGAAGATTCGAGTCGAACCCGGACCTATACCAAACCTCACCATCTTCGTACAAAACACTCCCCTAACCTCCCTCGTGACCAAACCAGGCCTGGTTTGGTCCGAATCTACCCACAACTCCCAAAAAACCAGATCTGAAGACCCAAAACCTAGAACACGAATAGCCTTGGAATCCGGCCGGTCTTAACAGGGGTTTGAGGTCTAATAGACCTTAATCAAGGTGTTCTCGTGTGAGAACACCCTGATTAAAGTTTGTTCGGCCTCAAATGGTCGAAGCTAAGTCGGATTTGGGTCAGTTTGGTTTAAACTTTTTCAGTAAGTTTTCCCTTCTCTTTGTTTTAATTTTGATTGAGTTGTTAGCATGCTTTGTTGTGACTGTGTGTTATTGTCTGATAATTTTCTTAATTTCTTCCATCTCTGTCAAAGACCTTTTTATTTGGTCGATTGTTTTCTGTGTATGTTCTGAATATATTCTGTGATATACATGTTCGATTAGGATAGTCGTCGCATAAATAATTCATATAGGTTCCCAGTAATTGAACAAAAGTTGTCTGATGCCCTTTGGGTCCCTGTACGTATTGTTTATGTGAACGATTGATTATTACCTGTTGTATTTAGTATAGTCGACTCGATAAACATCGTCGATTAGTTTTCTATAACTAATTGATCAAATGAACTAATAATGTCACATGACTGATCGAACCATGTCACTAACTGAATGCCCGACACTGTTTGAAATGGGTTTGTTTGTATTGCAAAACGACTGAAAAGATTCAGCCCATGGGCAGTTCTGAATTTGAACTTTCAGAAGTTCAAAATGCACAGATGCTGCAATGGGTTTAGGGCAGTAATAATCAGGGTTTAACAGGGGTAGTCTGGGGTTTGAAAAGAACAGAAAAGCTTAGTTTAAATGAGCTGACAAGTAGGGTACTAAATTGGGATTAAACTAATGCCAATGGGGAACAAGACACAAGAGTATGGGGTTTAAAATGAATACTTAAATGAACCCATAACTCTTGAACAAAAGGAATAAGCCAAGCGTGGGGAACAAAGGGCTGGCATCAAAAAGATGCTTAGGCGTGGGATTTAATAGGTATGGGCAGTCTGCAAATTGGCAGGATCCAGGCAGCTTGACTGCACTGGTTGTTTGGCTTATAAATAGGCCATTTCAGAACTTAAAAGGGGCTGGAAATTTTAGTCTTGAGAGAGGTCTTGTGAGTTGAAGAAAACTGAAAAAATATAAGGAAATTTCCAGAAACACTGTAACCAAACACTGTCTGAAAACTACAGAAGAATTCATATTGGTCAAGCTGTCTTGGCCAAGTTCTGTTGTTTGCCCTGATTGAGCTGCTTGTGATTGTTGAACTGCTGGTGTTGCTGCATCGAATACTCTGTTATTTCTGTTGTTTCACTACTCTTTTCTGGGATTACTTGTTTGGTGCTCGACCATCTGTTGGTTTTCTTTGTTCTGGAAACTGTTGCTGGTTGTCTGTGGACTGTGGAAAACACTTGTGGTTGTTGGTTTGTTGCTGTGTTGTTGCTGTGTATCTGCTGTTGCTGTGTTTATTGCATACTGCCCAGCTGATCATTCCTTTCTTCTTTTGTCCTCTATACCAGGTACACAACCAATACACTGTCAAATGTAATTGGAAAATTGAGCATGAATACAAAAAGAAAAGACCTGAAGTTGACTTTCATACATAGATTGTTACATTAGATATCATGTACTGTATAATAATTTTCATTCCTGTGTTGACAATAGAAGTAGCCTGTATGCCCAGTGTATATCAATATAGATTAGCTGAATGATAGTTTATATATGTATGCTGATAGGTGAAAATATTCCCAATGAAATAGGTTGTATCTTAGACTTAGTTTTACTTTGTAGTATGTCCTTTAATGTAGGCCAAGCATGAAAATCGTACTCTACTAGTTAAGTTCTTTCCTTTCTGATAAACTGCTTCATATAACTGGTAAACCATGTTTTAAGACAAAGAACACGGAGACTGCAATCTCAACCTCACGAAGGTCGAGCCCGGGTCGAAACAGACCAAGCAGGCCTGCATCGAACAAACAATGGCCCAGGTCTGGTCCATCACGCATGGGCTGGATTTGGGCCCTTAATTTTTGCTCGGCCGACTGTGTACGTGGCCGTGCTTCTGATTTTGTGCAAGCACTCGGAATTCTGTATAGATAACTTGCAAGCATGTAATTAACTAGGGCTATCTACTGTTTTCAATTAGTAGAGACAAACGCAACAAGAAACGTAGTTGCTATAGGATATCCTTTTAAAATAAGGACGAGATGAGCCTCGACAAAAAATAAAGAAAAACGCACAAATTGCGGGGCCCTTGTTAAATATATATATGTTGAAGCATTCAGTCCCTAAGGTGGGTCGTTTAGCAAATCTCACGACCCTCCCGGAATAATAACGCGATAGCCTCTTTAAGCGCGTATTTAATAATTTTACCTTCTTAAATTCGGGTGTGCATTTATGTGACCCAAATCCAAATCTCGACGGATTCGAAATGTGTTTCTAATCACGGGTACATTGATTGTGACGTGGTTCGAGATGCATGTCCATGACGTCGCAAATTCCTTTTAAAAATAGAACGAGACGAGCCTCGACAAACAAAATGTACAAAGCTGCGGGGCCCTCTAGATGCATGTATATATTAAAGTATTTAGAATTCGGGATGTGCCGTTTAACGAATTTTTACGACTTTCCCCAAAATAACAAGACGCTAGTTGCTTTAGGCGCGCCTTTAACAATTTATTTTCCTTAATTCGGGTGCACATTTATGTGACCCAAATCCAAATCTCAACCGAGTCGAGATATATCGATAACCACGGGTACATTGATGTAACGTGGTTCGAGATATGTTTTCACGACGTTGCAATTCTCGTAAAAATAATAATAATGACAAAAGCGGTTAAAAGATAAAATTTGCACATGGTTCATAATTGTATTTAAAATCAGATAAATAAGCCGAATATAACAGTTGAGCGACCGTGCTAGAACCACGGAACTCGGGAATGCCTAACACCTTCTCCCGGGTTAACAGAATTCCTTATCCGGATTTCTGGTACGCAGACTGTAATATAGAGTCATTCTTTTCCTAGATTCGGGATTAAAATTGGTGACTTGGGACACCCTAAATCTCCCAAGTGGCGACTCTGAAATAATTAAACCAATCCCGTCTCGATTGTCCTTTAATTGGAAAAACTCCCTTGCACCCTCGCGGGTGCGTAAAAAGGAGGTGTGACAGCTCTGGCGACTCTGCTGGGGAATGATTTTACCCAGAACCACTGGTTCAGGGTTCAAGAATTCGAGCTTAAAATAACTGTTATAGTTGGCTTTATTTTTATCTGATTTTTACATGCTTAGTGTGCTAAATGATGCTTTTACTGCTTTAATATTATCTGAATTGTGTATATAAAACTGTTGCGAAACCCTTCTTCTTTCTGAGTCTTCTAAATTTATGGTGTACACGTGCGCGTGACCCACCTTTCTGTTAGAAGTCATACCAAATAAGACGAAGTTGGGACAAGTAACTAGGCCGGGTAGACTTTCGTGCTCCCGGTACGTTACCCCCACTTCGGCTCAAATGCCTCAGGTTTTTACCTAGAATAACTCAGCCATGTACCGGATCCCTAGTAGGAACGTCTATTTGCATCATGTACATCTGACCTTGGAGACTCAACACAGGGGTTGGGTCTGTCTAGGACAGGTGAACCCGAAATAAAAAGACCATCCTGATGCATCCTACTTGCTACCTGTGCATTCATTTGCCTCGAACATGCTTGTTGACCGGCTTAAATGAAATCATGGTGAGAACTGAGGAATAAAATGGGTTGTGTTTTTTTTAAAAAAAATAAAAATATATAAAAAATAAAAATTAAATATAGTTTCAAATCTTGAAATAAAGGTATTTAATCTTGAAAGGTATTTAATCTTGAAAATAGTTTGAAAAATTCCCAAAATAGTTCTAAATCTTGAAAATAGTTTTAACTGAAAATGATTAGAGTATATTTTCAAAATGAGTCTTGACTTTATTAAATTAAATTTCAGATACAAAATGAGCACCACACAAAACCCCTCATCCACAAATACAGAAGAGTTTCTATTCCAGCTTCAAATGTGGTGGTGTGAATTAGGCGAAGATGGTCAAAAGTGGGTCATCAAGCATTTGGGAAATCTCCCGGATATTATGAAAGTTAAACCCCGTGATGATCTGATTGCGGCATTAGTAACTTTTTGGGACCCTGTTCACAAAGTCTTTCGTTTCTCTGACTTCGAGCTCACTCCTACATTAGAGGAGATAGCTGGATATGTTGGTTTTGACGGAAGTTTAAGGAATCAAAGCTTGATATTCACAAAGGCTCCCTCGGTACATCGATTCTTCGGTCTTCTGAACATCAGCAGTCAAATCAGGAAAAGCAATGTCATCAATGGATGTTGTTCTTTCAACTTTTTGTATTCAAGGTTCGGAAAGTCAGATGGGTTCGAAATTCATGAGAAAGGCCTTACTAACAAGCAAGACAAAGACGCATGGCAAGGTTCACCGTCGCTTCGCCTTCATGGTGGCTTTTCTAGGAATCATGGTCTTCCCAAACAAAGAGCGAACAATCGATATTCGCACCGCAAAGGTTGTGCAAATCCTCACCACCAAAGAAAACCACACCCTTGTCCCCATCATTCTCTCAGACATTTATCGGGCTTTAACTTTATGTAAAGCAGGAGCGAAAGTCTTCGAAGGATGCAAAATTCTGTTGCAAATGTGGGTGATGGAATATCTCCAACAACAGCCCAAGATCATACAGTATGGTCCAAGCAACGATAATTGCATCGAGGGTTATGAGGAAAGAGTAAAAAATTATCAGGTTCCCGAAGGGACAGAAGCATGGGTATCTCATCTAAGGACTTTAACGGCAAATCAAATTGAATGGACTTTGGGATGGCTCCCAATGAGGGAAGTGATACACATGTAAACCTCAAATAGTTTTCTGCTACTATTGGGATTGAGAAACATCCAGCCGTATGCGCCATTGAGAGTCCTAAGACAACTAGGGAGATATCAAGTAGTTCCTGATGATGAAGATTTGAGTACGCAAGAAATCGAATTGCACCCAGAAGCCACTATTCCTGAGGCTCTGCTCCAGCAGATGTGGAATGGATGTCGATACTTGAAAAGTGATACTCAAGTCCCAGACACATCAAAGGGTGAGATAAATCCTGGATATGCAAGGTGGTTCGAGAAACGATCTCGCGTGGATGATGTACCAGAACCTGAGCTAAGAAGGCCAACCAAAAGACCCCATATTCAAAGCTTTAATGATAAAATCCAAGAGCGGTTGATCTGGGGAGAAAAAGAAAAGGGGTACAAAGCAACTATCCATGCCCTAAAGGAAAATCTAAGGAACCTCAGTCTGGAGAAAGATTTGCAAGCACAAGAAGCTGAAGGCGAGAAGAAAAGTCTAGCCTGTGAGAATGAAAGTCTTCATGCTCGATTTCTGAGAATGAAAAAGGCTTCTGAAACGCCAATGAGGAATTGGAAGGATCAAAAAACCATCGCCAATCTTTTTGAAAGAATGCAAGATTATGATTCCGTTCTTGCTGCAAATGAAAGGGCGTTAAGAAAAGCAAAAGAAAGGATCCAACAATTAAACGAAAAAGCCAGATCTGATAAGGAACGCCAGAATAGGCAATCCGAGAAAGACAGGGCACAATTCAAGAAGGAAAAAGACCATTGGATATGATCAGAAGACCAACTTCGTGCACAGCTAGAAGAGGCAAGAAGGTACAGAGAGCATCAACAAGCAGACATTGACAAAGAAAGAGTGTAGGCGAGACTAGAGCAGGCCAGACTCCGAGCTCTACTAGAGTCAGCCCTAGATCGTGAAGACCGTATTAGAGATATAGCCACCACTAGCCAGCAGCAATTGCAGAATCAAGGCCAACATCTCCAAGATTTCAGAGCACAGATCCACGACCTGGCGGTCTACACCTCTCAAAGTTATGTAAACTGCCAAGGAATGGATTATGAAAGGTTTACAGAGCATGCACCCACTTTTGCCCGTCATCTAGCAGTGGAGTTGGAAAGGATGTATCGTACGTTGGGAGGTCATCCAGGTCAAGCCCCGCCTTGATCAAAAGATCTAATAATTTACAACACAAGTGGAAAGTGGGGCACGTTTTGAGATGTTAAGAATTGTATCTTTTTATTTCGATTTAAATGTGTGTATTTCAAGACATTTTCTTACAAAAGTTTTCAAATGTAATGTTTGTTCATCTTTTTATAAATGAAAATGTTAGCCTCATGGCAGAACTACGCCTGGTCTGATTCGCGCGGGGACGTGATACGTAGGCAATCCCCATAAGATTCGACCGCTTTAATAAATAAAGAAAAGAAAAAACAAAAATAACAATAAAAGGACAAATGAGCAAGCCGGGATGACGCATGTTGTTCGAAGCAAAGCATGTAGAAACGGTTAACTGCCTAGGAGCATGGCATCCTTTATGTGTTATGATCAAATCTGTTAAACTCTAACGCTAACAAAGTTTGTTGTTGTCTGATCCAGACAAGTTAGTTGTTAAAGAACTCTGGCAACACACTCCTATCAAACCAGATCCAAAGGACCGATAGCAACAAGCATGACTACTTCAGAGAATAGTAATGAGGAAGAGAGGCCGATGAGCCAGTTGTTAAAAGAAGCGATGGAAAAGATTGAAAGGATGGGACTAGAGATGAATGCAATGCAGCTAGCCATAGCCAAAACACAAAAGAGCCCTGAAACACTGGGACACATGCCAGAATACCCTCACTCCGGCCCTTCCACAAGCCGCCCAAATCCCCTTTATCATCAAGAAAGAAGCCCTCATGATTCCCAAGCTCCACCACCCCATCAACCTCTCCCAACACCCAATATTCCCATTTTTGTGGGACCAACATCAGCCCCTTTGCAAAGAACGACCAGTGAGCCATTGTTTCAGGCACAATACTATCCCCCCGAGCCTACGTTTCACGCTCCCGAGCCACAGGCTTACAATCCACACTTGGAAGTGCCGGCAGATATTGAGAAGCCGGTCAAGGCCCCTGAACAGGATGAGGTATTGAGAAAGTTCAAAAGCCTGGAGCAGTCCTTCAGGAACCTGCACGGTTTGGGCAACCAGGTCAGCGTAGCATACAAAGATCTGTGCCCTTTCCCAGACGTCCAACTCCCGGCTGGGTTCAAGATGCCTAAGTTTGATTTATATGAAGGGCACGGTGATCCCATGGCACATTTGCGGGGATTCTGTAGCAAAATGAGAGGGGCAGGCGGCAAGGATGAGCTGCTGATAGCTTATTTCGGCCAAAGTCTGAGCGGATCTGCACTAGAATGGTATACCAGGCAGGATTCCAGCAGGTGGTACACGTGGGATGATCTGGCGCAGGCTTTTGCAGGTCATTTCCAGTACAATCTCGAGATAGTCCCTGACCGTCTCACATTATTGAGAACTGGGAAGAAACCCGGGGAAAGCTTTCGCGAGTTCGGATTCCGTTGGAGAGAACAAGCAGCTAGAGTCGATCCTCCCATGAGAGAGGGAGAGATGGTGGACTATTTCTTACAAACATTGGATCCAACCTACTTTGGCCACTTGGTGACAACAGTTGGAAAATCTTTCAACGAGCTGGTCAAGATAGGGGTCATGATTGAAGAAGGTCTGAGGTCTGACAAAATCTTGAACTATTCGGCACTCAAAGCCACAACCCAGGCTATTCAAAGCGGCACGGGAGGTGCGCTGAGAAGAAAGAAAGAAGAGGTTGCCACGATCGAGGCAGGCAGTTGGTCCAGGGCTGGCAGGCCGCACTACAACCAACCCAGACCTCACAGGTCAAACTACCCATACAACCCACCACAAAATTTCTATCCACCTCGAGAACCACATTGTTCCGTACACCAGGCCCAAGCATACACTCAGCCTCCGGTTCGCCCGCAATGGCGCGCGCCGGCTCCCCAGAACATATATGCACCACCACAAAACACCTACCCTCCACCAAGGGCGTATAGAAACCCTTCAGGGGCAGGCTTTCGGGGAAATCCAGATGCTAGGAATGACAGGTTGCGGAAACAGAGAACTTTCACGGAGTTGGGAGAAACCTACACCGCTTTGTTCCACAAGCTGAGGCAATTGGGTTTGGTTAGTCCTGTCCAGACTCGAGAACCAAATCCCCCACCTCAGAATTTGGATCGATCAATAAGTTGTGAATACTGCTCAGGGATGCTCGGGCACGATACCGAGAAGTGTTGGAAATTGAGGCATGCCATACAGGATCTTATTGACACCAATAAGATCGAGGTCCAGACACCGGAGGCTCCTAACATCAACCAGAACCCACTACCAACGCATCACGAGACTCACATGATTGAGTTGGTATATGAGGGAGGAGAGTTGAGAAAACCCTCACAAACAGTGATGATAATCCAGGCCACCCCGAAAGAAGTCTCAACCAGTGGGGGAACGAGGGTACAGTCACAGGGAGAAAGCGTCAAGCCAGTAGTGATATTGGGAAAGATCCCGTCCGCCATAACAAGCAAACCCGAGCCAAACAAGTTGGTAATATCAGGGATTCCGCCCACACCTGCTGTTGTGTTAAAGGGGGCATATAGAGAACTGGTCACCATAAAGCCTGTAGTCCAGCTGCCGATGATTGATAGCAAGGCTATGCCTTGGAAATATGAAAAGGCGGTGGTGATGTACCAGGGAAAACAAGTGGAAGAAGTTAGTTGTGAAGAGCAAGGGCTGACTCGATCAGGTTGATGTTTTGCTCCAGTAGAGCTAAGAAGAACCAACCCAGCTGCAACCAAGAAACCTGTGTCCGAAGAAGAGGCTGAGGAGTTCCTGAGGAAGATGAAAGTGCAGGACTACTCTGTGGTCGAATAGCTGAGAAAAACACCGGCCCAGATCTCACTGCTGTCATTACTGATCCATTCTGAGGAGCATCGACGGGCTTTGATGAAGATATTGAACGAAGCTCATGTACCCAACGAGATTTCTGTAAACCACCTGGAAACCATTGCCAACAAGATTTTCGAGGTGAACAGGGTAACATTCTCAGATGATGATCTGCCGGTGGAAGGTACGGAGCATAATAAAGCTCTATACCTAGCTGTCAAATGTGAAGACTCGGTGGTAACTCGAGTATTGGTGGATAACGGCTCAAGCGCCAATATTTGTCCACTATCTACCCTGAACCAGTTAAAGATGGACCACGGAAGGATTCACAAGAACAATATCTGTGTCCGAGGGTTCGACGGAAACGGAACAGCCACTGTGGGGGATGTTGTACTTGAACTGACTATCGGTCCAGTCCTGTTTACCATGGAATTCCAGGTATTAGACGCCACAGTATCTTACAACCTGCTGTTAGGACGACCATGGATTCATGCAGCCAAGGCGAGGCCCTCCACCCTACATCAGATGGTGAAGTTCGAGTGGGAAAGAAAAGAGGTCGTGTTACACGGCGAGGATACGACGTGCACCATGGGCGGAGCCATTGTACCTTTCATAGAGACCGCTGATGACAAAGGTCCTTGGGTCTACCAGATTTTCGATACAGGGTCGGCCGACAAAATTTCTGAAGGAGAAATCATCCCGCACCCTAGGGTAGCTGCCGCAACAGTCATGATGGTCTCAGAAATGCTGGGTAATGGATTTGTGCCGGGAAAGGGCCTAGGAGTCAAGCTTCAGGGGATTGTCCAACCTATCACCTTGCCTAAAAATCTGGAAACTTTCGGATTGGGGTTCAAACCAACCGCAGCAGATAGGAAGCAAGCGCGAGAAAGGAAGAAGAGGGTTTGGTTTCTGCCTAAGCCGGTGCCACGTCTCTCAAGGTCTTTTGTCAAAGCAAATGCCAAGAGGTTGCCAGTCCCGAAGATCCTAGGACCGTTGATTGGTATGGATGGGGACCTGAATCAGAGTTTTGAGAGGCTATTCGCTGATGTCAGTATGGTAGAAGCTGGAGAAGGTTCCAGCAGAACAGAGATACAGTTTGTGGGGCCTGAGTCCAAGACCAACAATTGGACAGTTACTCCTCTTCCTGTCCGAGGGAGTCTTGGTAGTAGGCTTTGATTTATGTTTTGTGTGTTTTGTTTTGTCCGGATTATTTCAGGGTGTAATCCAAATTTTACTTTCGTTTTTGTAAAAGTGTGAACCCTTTTATCCCGCAAGTTTAATAAAGTTCTTTTCTTTTGTCCCATTTTAATTTTGTTTTGTTCTTTTTCTTTCTGAACAGTTCTCTTTTTACTGGTTCTAATGACATGGCATGCACAGCGGATCTTCGACCTAGTCTAATAAATCAATCTGAATCTGACTCAATGATGCAAGAGGTCGTTTGTGATGATGAATCTGAATGTGATGAAGGTGAAGCCTTCGAAGAGATAAACCGAGAACTATGCCAATTTGAAGAAAAACCCAAGCCTAACCTAAATGACACTGAGGCTGTGAATCTAGGAGACGCTGATAACGTCCAAGAGACCAAAATTAGCATCCACATTGAGCCGAATGTCAGGGAAGAATTGATCAAAACCCTCATGGAATTCAAAGATGTTTTTGCATGGTCATATGACGATATGCCTGGATTAAGCACCAATTTAGTGGTTCACAAATTGCCCACTGACCCGGCATACCCTCCGGTCAAGCAAAAACTAAGGAAATTTAAAACAGAAATGAGTGTAAAAATCAAAGAAGAGGTGATTAAGCAGTTGCAGGCAAAGGTCATTCGGGTCACTCGATATCCCGAGTGGTTGGCCAATGTGGTACCAGTCCCAAAGAAGGATGGAAAAATCAGGGTGTGCGTCGACTACCGCAACCTCAACAAAGCAAGTCCCAAGGACAATTTTCCGTTACCCAACATTCATATCCTGATCGATAATTGCGCTGGGCGCGAGATCGGATCCTTTGTGGATTGCTATGCGGGTTATCATCAGATCCTAATGGACGAAGAGGATGCTGAGAAGACAGCGTTTATTACGCCATGGGGAACCTACTGCTATCGGGTAATGCCGTTCGGGTTAAAGAACGCTGGGGCAACGTACATGCGAGCAATGACTGCTGTGTTTCATGACATGATACACAAAGAAATAGAGGTGTACGTCGATGATGTGATCATCAAATCTTGGCGTCAGGAGGACCATGTAGCAGACCTAAGGAGATTTTTCCAAAGACTCCGGAGGTATGATATCAAGCTTAACCCGGCCAAATGCGCATTCGGGGTTCCATCAGGAAAGTTGCTAGGATTCATCGTCAGTCGACGGGGGATTGAGTTAGACCCATCCAAAATTGAATCCATCCGAGATTTGCCACCGCCAAGGAACAAAACAGAGGTAATGAGTTTGCTGGGTAGACTCAATTACATCAGCAGGTTCATCGCTCAACTCACCGCAACTTGTGAGCCCATATTTCGGCTGCTGAGAAAGGATGCTGCGGTAGGTTGGATGGCAGAGTGTCAGGAGGCCTTCGACCAAATCAAAGGGTATCTGTCTAATCCACCCGTATTGGTCCCGCCTAAGCCAGGGAAGCCTTTAATTCTTTATCTGACGGTCCTGAAAAATTCATTTGGTTGTGTGCTGGGGCAACATGACGACACAGGAAGGAAGGAGCAGGCCATCTACTATCTTAGCAAGAAATTCACAGTACATGAGGTCAAGTACACTCAACTCGAGAAAACATGTTGCGCCCTAACTTGGGTAGCTCAGAAGTTGAAGCACTACCTGTCTTCATATACTACTTATCTCATATCCCGTTTGGACCCATTGAAGTATATCTTTCAGAAACCTATGCCCACGGGAAGGTTAGCAAAATGGCAAATTCTGCTCACAGAGTTTGATATCGTCTATGTGACGAGGACAGCCATGAAAGCCCAGGCGCTGGCCGACCATTTGGCAGAGAATCCCATTGATGAAAAGTACGAGCCCTTAAGAACGTACTTTCCCGACGAAGAGGTAATGCATACAAATGAGATGGAATTAACTGAGGAACCGGGTTGGAAGCTTTTCTTCGATGGAGCTGCAAACGCGAAAGGGGTTGGAATAGGAGCAGTACTCATTTCTGAAACAGGACGCCATTATCCTGTTACGGCTCAACTACGCTTCTATTGCACCAATAATATGGCCGAGTATGAAGCTTGCATTCTGGGTCTGTGCTTAGCTGCAGACATGGATGTCCAATACGTCCTGGTCTTGGGAGACTCGGACCTCTTGGTACATCAGATTCAGGGTGAATGGGAAACACGAGATCTAAAGCTCATACCATACCGACAATGCCTGCATGATCTGAGCAAGCAATTTCGATCGGTGAAGTTTAAACATATCCCGAGAGTTCACAATGAGGTTGCGAATGCCTTGGCCACTTTAGCATCAATGCTGCACCACCTTGACAAAATGTATGTTGATCCTCTGCACATCCAGGTCCGTGATCAGCATGCTTATTGCAACGCCGTAGAAGAGGAACCGGATGGCGAGCCCTGGTTTCATGATATCAATGAATACCTCAGAATGGGGACATATCCAGGACAAGCCACTGGAGACCAAAAAAGAGCCCTTCGGCGTTTGTCGAATGGTTTCTTCCTCAGCGGAGGAATGTTGTACAAAAGAACCCCGGATTTGGGATTGTTGAGATGTATAGATGCCGGTCAAGCCACGACGGTTATGGCAGAGGTACATGCTGGAGTTTGTGGGTCACACATGAGCGGATATGTATTGGCAAGGAAAATCCTTCGAACAGGGTGTTATTGGCTCACTATGGAACACGACTGTATCACTTTCGTGAGGAAATGCCATCAGTGCCAGATACATGGAGATCTGATTCATTCTCCACCAACAGAGTTGCATGCGATGTCAGCGCCCTGGCCGTTTGTGGCATGGGGCATGGATGTCATTGGGCCCATCGAGCCGGCAGCATCCAACGGTCATAGGTTCATTCTAGTGACCATTGATTACTTCACCAAATGGGTTGAGGCTAAAACCTTCAAGTCGGTAACCAAAAAGGCAGTGGTGGACTTTGTTCACTCCCATATCATCTGCAGATTTGGAATCCCAAAAGTGATCATCACGGATAACGGTGCGAATCTTAACAGCAGCCTGATGAGAGAGGTATGCCAACAATTCAAGATTACCCACCGCAATTCCACCCCATATCGTCCCAAGGCGAATGGAGCGGTCGAAGCAGCCAATAAGAATATCAAGAAGATACTGCGAAAGATGGTGGAAGGATCCAGACAATGGCACGAGAGATTACCCTTTGCTTTGTTGGGTTACCGCACTACTGTCCGGACTTCCATAGGTACAACTCCTTATTTGTTGGTGTACGGAACTGAAGCCGTAATACCGGCGGAGGTCGAAATTCCATCCCTCCGGATTGTCGCTGAAGCCAAGATTGATGATGATGAATGGGTCAAAGCTCGGTTGGAACAGTTAAGCTTGATAGACGAGAAAAGATTGGCGGCAGTGTGCCATGGTCAGCTGTACCAGAAGAGAATGGCAAGAACATACAATAAGAAGGTGCACCCTAGGAAGTTTGAAGTAGGGCAGCAGGTATTGAAGAAGATCCTCCCGCATCAGATCGAGGCAAAAGGCAAATTTGCCCCAAATTGGCAAGAGCCTTATATCGTGACCAGAGTGTTGTCCAATGGTGCTTTGTGTTTGACAGATATCGAGGGAAGATGTGTCTACATGGCTATCAATTCTGATGCAGTCAAGAGATATTATGCGTAATTTCTTTAGATTATGGCAATTTTTGGTTCGTTTGTTTGTATCTGGTATTTATTGGATAATGAAATGACGGAGGCAATTCTTTCTTCTATCCAAACACTTTAACCCTTGCTTCCCCCTTTGAGCCTTAAGTTATTCTTTCATACCCCTCTTTTGGAATCACTAATGGAAAAGAAGGAAAATGAAAAAAAAGGAGAAAGAAAAGGAAAAGAAGATAAAATCATAAGAAATACAAAACCGTGGGAACTACGTTTGACCTGATTCCTCAAAGAGGATACGTAGGCGCCTCACGGCTCGGTCATAGTGTGCATCACAGTGTATATAGGATGCATAATGTACATAGTGTGCATAATAGGCACAGTGTGCGTAACGCACGTAGCTCAACCTAAGTGTAAAAATAAGATTCCCCAAGCAAGAAAACTGGGGCAGAGGTTATGTTTTAAGTTCCAACAAAGGTTTGATTCCAAAAGTTGTAGCACATCACCCATCAAATTATTTTCATTTTTTATAGCCTTTCTTTAACCCCACACCAAAACCAACATCGACGTCCAAAAGACCTCCCGATCAATATCCAAGAGGTGCCAAGTCAGGCAAATAAGGCCGAGAATAATGCACCGATCCCCAGCAAAGAAGAGGATCGTAAGACTGGGAATGAATTGATGGTCAAAGGAATCTCCAGAAGAGAGGGTCGTATCGACAACACCCCGATTCCTCGATAAAAAATAAAATGAGAGAGTCTTATCGGTGAAAACCCTCACAGGCACCGAAAGGCGACGTAAGATAAAAAATAAAATGAGAGAGTCTTATCGGTGAAAACCCTCACAGGCACCGAAAGGCGACGTAAGATGAAGAATAAAATGAGAGAGTCTTATCGTTGAAAACCTTCACAGGCACCGAAAGGCGATGTAAGATGAGAGATATGAAATGAGAGAGTCTTATTGGTGAAAACCTTCACAGGCACCATAAGGCGCCGGGAGATGAGAGAAAAAGAGAGTCTCATTAGTGAAAACCCCTCGAAGGGCACTATGTGGCGACAAGACAGATCAACAAAAAGCGACCACATTCGCAACGACATGGACACTCATTTATCATCCCTAGCAAGTCAGACCATCGGGCAAATCGATTAATACGAATAGACTGGGTCGGGAATCTATGGTGCATGTCATGATCACGGGGACCAGTCATGTCCTCTAGATAAGTTCTTCTGAATTTCTTCTCCCACCAAATATTGGTTCAGAAAGATTTTCTCCTTTTTCTATCTTTTATTTCTCTTCCTAAAAATTTGTCTTGAAAAGAATTTTTTTCAAAGCTTACTACCAGAGACCGAAGGGGAATTCAGTCAATGCAGGATAACACAAACAGACTTAAAGGCCGGCCCCAGGCAATGCAATGATCGCGCCTGGCAGTTTTGGAGAAAGTAAGCTCCTAAAGGGAGTGGTTTCGGGGGTAGAAGCAGACTCCCACAGCATGTACTTAAAGAGAAAGCAGGAAGGGGGATAAATTGAAAACCAGCCCCCAGCAGGCCAGAAACCCCCAGAAAGCAAGTTTGTCCACCCAACCAATTATGGGGACATAGAGCAAGAAAAAGGGGAAGAGAGGAAAAATCATCCGCCGGAAGGACACCTCCTCCCACCACGATTGAAACTAACTAACTCCTTTTTGTTTGCTGCAGGGAAACAAAGGATTAATGTTGGCAGCAAGACGCAACGCCAGGGAAATCACCAAAAATCGGGGCAGAAAATTTTCCGCCGATTGTCAAAAAAAATTTCTCGGAAGAACGGGGAAACAATTTCAAATACATTTAAGTTCTAGGTCGCCCACCAGTATAATGCGGGAATACATTTAAGTTCTAGGTCGCCCACCAGTATAATGCGGGAATACATTTAAGTTCTAGGTCGCCCACCAGTATAATGCGGGAATACATTTAAGTTCTAGGTCGCCCACCAGTATAATGTGGGAATACATTTAAGTTCTAGGTCGCCCACCAGTATAATGCGGGAATACATTTAAGTTCTAGGTCGCCCACCAGTATAATGCGGGAATACATTTAAGTTCTAGGTCGCCCACCAGTATAATGCGGGAATACATTTAAGTTCTAGGTCGCCCACCAGTATAATGCGGGAATACATTTAAGTTCTAGGTCTCCCACCAGTATAATGCGGGAATACATTTAAGTTCTAGGTCGCCCACCAGTATAATGCGGGAATACATTTAAGTTCTAGGTCGCCCACCAGTATAATGCGGGAATACATTTAAGTTCTAGGTCGCCCACCAGTATAATGCGGGAATACATTTAAGTTCTAGGTCGCCCACCAGTATAATGCGGGAATACATTTAAGTTCTAGGTCGCCCACCAGTATAATGCGGGAATACATTTAAGTTCTAGGTCGCCCACCAGTATAATGCGGGAATACATTTAAGTTCTAGGTCGCCCACCAGTATAATGCGGGAATACATTTAAGTTCTAGGTCGCCCACCAGTATAATGCGGGAATACATTTAAGTTCTAGGTCGCCCACCAGTATAATGCGGGAATACATTTAAGTTCTAGGTCGCCCACCAGTATAATGCGGGAATACATTTGGGTTCTAGGTCGCCCACCAGTATAATGCGGGAATACATTTAAGTTCTAGGTCGCCCACCAGTATAATGCGGGAATACATTTAAGTTCTAGGTCGCCCACCAGTATAATGCGGGAATACATTTAAGTTCTAGGTCGCCCACCAGTATAATGCGGGAATACATTTGAGTTCTAGGTCGCCCACCAGTATAATGCGGGAATACATTTAAGTTCTAGGTCGCCCACCAGTATAATGCGGGAATACATTTAAGTTCTAGGTCGCCCACCAGTATAATGCGGGAATACATTTAAGTTCTAGGTCGCCCACCAGTATAATGCGGGAATACATTTAAGTTCTAGGTCGCCCACCAGTATAATGCGGGAATACATTTAAGTTCTAGGTCGCCCACCAGTATAATGCGGGAATACATTTAAGTTCTAGGTCGCCCATCAGTATAATGCGGGAATACATTTAAGTTCTAGGTCGCCCACCAGTATAATGCGGGAATACATTTAAGTTCTAGGTCGCCCACCAGTATAATGTGGGAATACATTTAAGTTCTAGGTCGCCCACCAGTATAATGCGGGAATACATTTAAGTTCTAGGTAGCCCACCAGTATAATGCGGGAATACATTTAAGTTCTAGGTCGCCCACCAGTATAATGCGGGAATACATTTAAGTTCTAGGTCGCCCACCAGTATAATGCGGGAATACATTTAAGTTCTAGGTCTCCCACCAGTATAATGCGGGAATACATTTAAGTTCTAGGTCGCCCACCAGTATAATGCGGGAATACATTTAAGTTCTAGGTCGCCCACCAGTATAATGCGGGAATACATTTAAGTTCTAGGTCGCCCACCAGTATAATGCGGGAATACATTTAAGTTCTAGGTCGCCCACCAGTATAATGCGGGAATACATTTAAGTTCTAGGTCGCCCACCAGTATAATGCGGGAATACATTTAAGTTCTAGGTCGCCCACCAGTATAATGCGCGAATACATTTAAGTTCTAGGTCGCCCACCAGTATAATGCGGGAATACATTTAAGTTCTAGGTCGCCCACCAGTATAATGCGGGAATACATTTAAGTTCTAGGTCGCCCACCAGTATAATGCGGGAATACATTTAAGTTCTAGGTCGCCCACCAGTATAATGCGGGAATACATTTGAGGTTCTAGGTCTCCCACCAGTATAATGCGGGAATACATTTAAGTTCTAGGTCGCCCACCAGTATAATGCGGGAATACATTTAAGTTCTAGGTCGCCCACCAGTATAATGCGGGAATACATTTAAGTTCTAGGTCGCCCACCAGTATAATGCGGGAATACATTTGAGTTCTAGGTCGCCCACCAGTATAATGCGGGAATACATTTAAGTTCTAGGTCGCCCACCAGTATAATGCGGGAATACATTTAAGTTCTAGGTCGCCCACCAGTATAATGCGGGAATACATTTAAGTTCTAGGTCGCCCACCAGTATAATGCGGGAATACATTTAAGTTCTAGGTCGCCCACCAGTATAATGCGGGAATACATTTAAGTTCTAGGTCGCCCACCAGTATAATGCGGGAATACATTTAAGTTCTAGGTCGCCCACCAGTATAATGCGGGAATACATTTAAGTTCTAGGTCGCCCACCAGTATAATGCGGGAATACATTTAAGTTCTAGGTCGCCCACCAGTATAATGCGGGAATACATTTAAGTTCTAGGTCGCCCTCTGTATAATGCGGGAATACATTTATGTTCTAGGTCACCCACCAGTATAATGCGGGAATACATTTAAGTTCTAGGTCGCCCACCAGTATAATGTGGGAATACATTTAAGTTCTAGGTCACCCACCAGTATAATGCGGGAATACATTTAAGTTCTAGGTCGCCCACCAGTATAATGCGGGAATACATTTAAGTTCTAGTTCGCCCACCAGTAAAATGCGGGAATACTTTTCAGCTCTAGATTCTGGAATCAGTAACCCCACCTGAAGGCGGAAGGTTACAACAGAGATCCCCAAGCAGGAAACAATAAAAACCCCAGCATCAAGAAGCAGAAGGCTGCAAAGGCAAACGCGAGATTCAAAAGGAAGAAGGAACGCGTCTCAAAAGAAGCAGTTTGGGAAACGTTATAGCATGCCCAACATAACAATTTTGGTGAAGAAAGCCATACCACTGAAGAAACCATTGAAAGGCTTAAAGAAGAGGGCCATGTTCCCAGCGGATCAAGCGAAGTGATGAAAACTGACATTCAGAAAAGGCGAAGGACCAGTATCATCCCCCAAGTTCACAAAATAAAGGCATCGGAGGAAAGCGCTAGCAGACAAGAAAGCAAGGCAACAAGAACAAGTCGAGGATAGATGAGATCTCATGATCCATAGTCTAGCTTAGTTTCTTGTTTTTCCTTTCAGAACAATGTAACAAGGAGATCGGCGAGCGGTAGAATCCTGCAGCAGCATGCAACAGCGCACAACAACAGCGAGCACTACAGTCACACGGTAGTCCCAACTACCAAAATTTCCCGAACTACATTGACCTGATTCCTGTTTAGCCCAGGATATGTAGGAAACCTCTGAAGCAAAGGTTCGGTCAAATCTTTTTCAAAAAATGCTTCACACGGAGTACTCGGACGAGCAAAAATCGCCCGCTTTATCTTTGCGCGAAAACCCTGCGTGTCTTCGTGCAAAGAGGGGCAGCTGTAAGCACGTGATTTTTGCTTCACGGACAATCACTCCAAAAGAAAACAAAAATAGTGACCAGTGACCTCGCTGTGCAAATTTTCAATTTTTCATGACATGTACTGCTAGTCATTTGTGGTTCGGTCCATTTTGCATTTAATCTTATCGATCAAAATACAAAGTACGTCTGTCATGGTAATCAAACCGTAATTCGGTCGTTGAAAGAAAATTCAAAATATATATATATGCATCGTTCGTTCTAGGTTGTGATTTAACTTACTTAAATATTTTTGTGATAATTGTGTTAAAATGCTACATTGTTGTTAGTTTTAATTTCATTGTTTTTATTATTTCATTTTTGGTTTTAAAATTAGAAAAAAACAAAAGAAAAGAGTGAATGAAAATCAGTTTGGGCCCAAGAAATGTAACAAAAGTAGGCCCAAAACCGGCACACCAGTCCAGTCCAAGTTCGGACTGCCCAAGTACGGACCCAAACGACGTCGTTTTAGGGACGGTTAATCTGAGCCATTCATCTCCATTGATCCGATGGCCCTTATTGGCCCTCGTGACCCGACCCATTCCCATTTTAACCGACCCCCTACTTAACCAAACGGCACTGTATTGTTAAGCTTCCCCAATCCTGACCATCAATTGTAATCAATCCAACGGCCAGGATTGAATCACCCTCCCCATATATAAACCTAACCTAACACCCCGCGCCCCCTATCCGAACCCCCCCCCCTCCACTCATCGTCTTCACCAAACACTGAAACTCCCCCCCCCCAAACCCTAGCAGCCGCCCTGATTTCCCTTTCACCAGAACCCGGCGGCATGAACGCCGATGACCACCTCCTGAACACCCTAGGACCCCCTCACTCTCCTGAACATGGATCTATTACCCCCTAGCCTCGAATCACCTTCCTTCATCTCGAATATTCATTTGAAGATTCGAGTCGAACCCGGACCTATACCAAACCTCACCATCTTCGTACCAGACACTCCCCTAACCTCCCTCGTGACCAAACCAGGCTTGGTTTGGTCCGAATCTACCCAGAACTCCCAATAAACCAGATCTGAAGACCCAAAACCTAGAACACGAATAGCCTTGGAATCCGGCGGTCTTAGCAGGGGTTTGAGGTCTAATAGACCTTAATCAAGGTGTTCTCGTGTGAGAACACCCTGATTAAAGTTTGTTCGGCCTCAAATGGTCGAAGCTAAGTCGGATTTGGGTCAGTTTGGTTTAAACTTTTTCAGTAAGTTTTCCCTTCTCTTTGTTTTAATTTTGATTGAGTTGTTAGCATGCTTTGTTGTGACTGTGTGTTATTGTCTGATAATTTTCTTAATTTCTTCCATCTCTGTCAAAGACCTTTTTATTTGGTCGATTGTTTTCTGTGTATGTTCTGAATATATTCTGTGATATACATGTTCGATTAGGATAGTCGTCGCATAAATAATTCATATAGGTTCCCAGTAATTGAACAAAAGTTGTCTGATGCCCTTTGGGTCCCTGTACGTATTGTTTATGTGAACGATTGATTATTACCTGTTGTATTTAGTATAGTCGACTCGATAAACATCGTCGATTAGTTTTCTATAACTAATTGATCAAATGAACTAATAATGTCACATGACTGATCGAACCATGTCACTAACTGAATGCCCGACACTGTTTGAAATGGGTTTGTTTGTATTGCAAAACGACTGAAAAGATTCAGCCCATGGGCAGTTCTGAATTTGAACTTTCAGAAGTTCAAAATGCACAGATGCTGCAATGGGTTTAGGGCAGTAATAATCAGGGTTTAACAGGGGTAGTCTGGGGTTTGAAAAGAACAGAAAAGCTTAGTTTAAATGAGCTGACAAGTAGGGTACTAAATTGGGATTAAACTAATGCCAATGGGGAACAAGACACAAGAGTATGGGGTTTAAAATGAATACTTAAATGAACCCATAACTCTTGAACAAAAGGAATAAGCCAAGCGTGGGGAACAAAGGGCTGGCATCAAAAAGATGCTTAGGCGTGGGATTTAATAGGTATGGGCAGTCTGCAAATTGGCAGGATCCAGGCAGCTTGACTGCACTGGTTGTTTGGCTTATAAATAGGCCATTTCAGAACTTAAAAGGGGCTGGAAATTTTAGTCTTGAGAGAGGTCTTGTGAGTTGAAGAAAACTGAAAAAATATAAGGAAATTTCCAGAAACACTGTAACCAAACACTGTCTGAAAACTACAGAAGAATTCATATTGGTCAAGCTGTCTTGGCCAAGTTCTGTTGTTTGCCCTGATTGAGCTGCTTGTGATTGTTGAACTGCTGGTGTTGCTGCATCGAATACTCTGTTATTTCTGTTGTTTCACTACTCTTTTCTGGGATTACTTGTTTGGTGCTCGACCATCTGTTGGTTTTCTTTGTTCTGGAAACTGTTGCTGGTTGTCTGTGGACTGTGGAAAACACTTGTGGTTGTTGGTTTGTTGCTGTGTTGTTGCTGTGTATCTGCTGTTGCTGTGTTTGTTGCATACTGCCCAGCTGATCATTCCTTTCTTCTTTTGTCCTCTATACCAGGTACACAACCAATACACTGTCAAATGTAATTGGAAAATTGAGCATGAATACAAAAAGAAAAGACCTGAAGTTGACTTTCATACATAGATTGTTACATTAGATATCATGTACTGTATAATAATTTTCATTCCTGTGTTGACAATAGAAGTAGCCTGTATGCCCAGTGTATATCAATATAGATTAGGAATGATAGTTTATATATGTGTGCTGATAGGTGAAAATATTCCCAATGAAATAGGTTGTATCTTAGACTTAGTTTTACTTTGTAGTATGTCCTTTAATGTAGGCCAAACATGAAAATCGTACTCTATTAGTTAAGTTCTTTCCTTTCTGATAAACTGCTTCATATAACTGGTAAACCATGTTTTAAGACAAAGAACACGGAGACTGCAATCTCAACCTCACGAAGGTCGAGCCCGGGTCGAAACAGACCAAGCAGGCCTGCATCGAACAAACAATGGCCCAGGTCTGGTCCATCACGCATGGGCTGGATTTGGGCCCTTAATTTTTGCTCGGCCGACTGTGTACGTGGCCGTGCTTCTGATTTTGTGCAAGCACTCGGAATTCTGTATAGATAACTTGCAAGCATGTAATTAACTAGGGCTATCTACTGTTTTCAATTAGTAGAGACAAACGCAACAAGAAACGTAGTTGCTATAGGATATCCTTTTAAAATAAGGACGAGATGAGCCTCGACAAAAAATAAAGAAAAACACACAAATTGCGGGGCCCTTGTTAAATATATATATGTTGAAGCATTCAGTCCCTAAGGTGGGTCGTTTAGCAAATCTCACGACCCTCCCGGAATAATAACGCGATAGCCTCTTTAAGCGCGTATTTAATAATTTTACCTTCTTAAATTCGGGTGTGCATTTATGTGACCCAAATCCAAATCTCGACGGATTCGAAATGTGTTTCTAATCACGGGTACATTGATTGTGACGTGGTTCGAGATGCATGTCCATGACGTCGCAAATTCCTTTTAAAAATAGAACGAGACGAACCTCGACAAACAAAATGTACAAAGCTGCGGGGCCCTCTAGATGCATGTATATATTAAAGTATTTAGAATTCGGGATGTGCCGTTTAACGAATTTTTACGACTTTCCCCAAAATAACAAGACGCTAGTTGCTTTAGGCGCGCCTTTAACAATTTATTTTCCTTAATTCGGGTGCACATTTATGTGACCCAAATCCAAATCTCAACCGAGTCGAGATATATCGATAACCACGGGTACATTGATGTAACGTGGTTCGAGATATGTTTTCACGACGTTGCAATTCTCGTAAAAATAATAATAATGACAAAAGCGGTTAAAAGATAAAATTTGCACATGGTTCATAATTGTATTTAAAATCAGATAAATAAGCCGAATATAACAGTTGAGCGACCGTGCTAGAACCACGGAACTCGGGAATGCCTAACACCTTCTCCCGGGTTAACAGAATTCCTTATCCGGATTTCTGGTACGCAGACTGTAATATAGAGTCATTCTTTTCCTCGATTCGGGATTAAAATTGGTGACTTGGGACACCCTAAATCTCCCAAGTGGCGACTCTGAAATAATTAAACCAATCCCGTCTCGATTGTCCTTTAATTGGAAAAACTCCCTTGCTCCCTCGCGGGTGCGTAAAAAGGAGGTGTGACAGCTCTGGCGACTCTGCTGGGGAATGATTTTACCCAGAACCACTGGTTCAGGGTTCAAGAATTCGAGCTTAAAATAACTGTTATAGTTAGCTTTATTTTTATCTGATTTTTACATGCTTAGTGTGCTAAATGATGCTTTTACCGCTTTAATATTATCTGAATTGTGTATATAAAACTGTTGCGAAACCCTTCTTCTTTCTGAGTCTTCTAAATTTATGGTGTACACGTGCGCGTGACCCACCTTTCTGTTAGAAGTCATACCAAATAAGACGAAGTTGGGACAAGTAACTAGGCCGGGTAGACTTTCGTGCTCCCGGTACGTTACCCCCACTTCGGCTCAAACTGTCCGCTTGAGTAAGCCAGGTTTAGAACAATACGCCTCAGGTTTTTACCTAGAATAACTCAGCCATGTACCGGATCCCTAGTAGGAACGTCTATTTGCATCATGTACATCCGACCTTGGAGACTCAACACAGGGGTTGGGTCTGTCTAGGACAGGTGAACCCGAAATAAAAAGACCATCCTGATGCATCCTACTTGCTACCTGTGCATTCATTTGCCTCGAACATGCTTGTTGACCGGCTTAAATGAAATCATGGTGAGAACTGAGGAATAAAATGGGTTGTGTTTTTTTTTAAAAAAAATATATATAAAAAATAAAAAAATAAAAATTAAATATAGTTTCAAATCTTGAAATAAAGGTATTTAATCTTGAAAGGTATTTAATCTTGAAAATAGTTTGAAAAATTCCCAAAATAGTTCTAAATCTTGAAAATAGTTTTAACTGAAAATGATTAGAGTATATTTTCAAAATGAGTCTTGACTTTATTAAATTAAATTTCAGATACAAAATGAGCACCACACAAAACCCCTCATCCACAAATACAGAAGAGTTTCTATTCCAGCTTCAAATGTGGTGGTGTGAATTAGGCGAAGATGGTCAAAAGTGGGTCATCAAGCATTTGGGAAATCTCCCGGATATTATGAAAGTTAAACCCCGTGATGATCTGATTGCGGCATTAGTAACTTTTTGGGACCCTGTTCACAAAGTCTTTCGTTTCTCTGACTTCGAGCTCACTCCTACATTAGAGGAGATAGCTGGATATGTTGGTTTTGACGGAAGTTTAAGGAATCAAAGCTTGATATTCACAAAGGCTCCCTCGGTACATCGATTCTTCGGTCTTCTGAACATCAGCAGTCAAATCAGGAAAAGCAATGTCATCAATGGATGTTGTTCTTTCAACTTTTTGTATTCAAGGTTCGGAAAGTCAGATGGGTTCGAAATTCATGAGAAAGGCCTTACTAACAAGCAAGACAAAGACGCATGGCAGGTTCACCGTCGCTTCGCCTTCATGGTGGCTTTTCTAGGAATCATGGTCTTC
Organism: Nicotiana sylvestris; assembly: GCF_000393655.2. Taxonomy (NCBI): domain Eukaryota; kingdom Viridiplantae; phylum Streptophyta; class Magnoliopsida; order Solanales; family Solanaceae; genus Nicotiana; species Nicotiana sylvestris. The sequence continues at coordinate 29,420,772 of NC_091067.1, forward strand.
CCAAACAAAGAGCGAACAATCGATATTCGCACCGCAAAGGTTGTGCAAATCCTCACCACCAAAGAAAACCACACCCTTGTCCCCATCATTCTCTCAGACATTTATCGGGCTTTAACTTTATGTAAAGCAGGAGCGAAAGTCTTCGAAGGATGCAAAATTCTGTTGCAAATGTGGGTGATGGAACATCTCCAACAACAGCCCAAGATCATACAGTATGGGCCAAGCAACGATAATTGCATCGAGGGTTATGAGGAAAGAGTAAAAAATTATCAGGTTCCCGAAGGGACAGAAGCATGGGTATCTCATCTAAGGACTTTAACGGTAAATCAAATTGAATGGACTTTGGGATGGCTCCCAATGAGGGAAGTGATACACATGTCAACCTCAAATAGTTATTTGCTACTATTGGGATTGAGAAACATCCAGCCGTATGCGCCATTGAGAGTCCTAAGACAACTAGGGAGATATCAAGTAGTTCCTGATGATGAAGATTTGAGTACGCAAGAAATCGAATTGCACCCAGAAGCCACTATTCCTGAGGCTCTGCTCCAGCAGATGTGGAATGGATGTCGATACTTGAAAAGTGATACTCAAGTCCCAGACACATCAAAGGGTGAGATAAATCCTGGATATGCAAGGTGGTTCGAGAAACGATCTCGCGTGGATGATGTACCAGAACCTGAGCTAAGAAGGCCAACCAAAAGACCCCATATTCAAAGCTTTAATGATAAAATCCAAGAGCGGTTGATCTGGGGAGAAAAAGAAAAGGGGTACAAAGCAACTATCCATGCCCTAAAGGAAAATCTAAGGAACCTCAGTCTGGAGAAAGATTTGCAAGCACAAGAAGCTGAAGGCGAGAAGAAAAGTCTAGCCTGTGAGAATGAAAGTCTTCATGCTCGATTTCTGAGAATGAAAAAGGCTTCTGAAACGCCAATGAGGAATTGGAAGGATCAAAAAACCATCGCCAATCTTTTTGAAAGAATGCAAGATTATGATTCCGTTCTTGCTGCAAATGAAAGGGCGTTGAGCAAAGCAAAAGAAAGGATCCAACAATTAAACGAAGAAGCCAGATCTGATAAGGAACGCCAAAATAGGCAATCCGAGAAAGACAGGGCACAATTCAAGAAGGAAAAAGACCATTGGATACGATCAGAAGACCAACTTCGTGCACAGCTAGAAGAGGCAAGAAGGTACAGAGAGCATCAACAAGCAGACATTGACAAAGAAAGAGCGCAGGTGAGACTAGAGCATGCCAGACTCCGAGCTCTACTAGAGTCAGCCCTAGATCGTGAAGACCGTATTAGAGATATAGCCACCACTAGCCAGCAGCAATTGCAGAATCAAGGCCAACATCTCCAAGATTTCAGAGCACAGATCCACGACCTGGCGGTCTACACCTCTCAAAGTTATGTAAACTGCCAAGGAATGGATTATGAAAGGTTTACAGAGCATGCACCCACTTTTGCCCGTCATCTAGCAGTGGAGTTGGAAAGGATGTATCGTACGTTGGGAGGTCATCCAGGTCAAGCCCCGCCTTGAGCAAAAGATCTAATAATTTACAACACAAGTGGAAAGTGGGGCACGTTGTTGAGATGTTAAGAATTGTATCTTTTTATTTCGATTTAAATGTGTGTATTTCAAGACATTTTCTTACAAAAGTTTTCAAATGTAATGTTTGTTCATCTTTTTATAAATGAAAATGTTAGCCTCATGGCAGAACTACGCCTGGTCTGATTCGCGCGGGGACGTGATACGTAGGCAATCCCCATAAGATTCGACCGCTTTAATAAATAAAGAAAAGAAAAAACAAAAATAACAATAAAAGGACAAATGAGCAAGCCGGGATGACGCATGTTGTTCGAAGCAAAGCATGTAGAAACGGTTAACTGCCTAGGAGCATGGCATCCTTTATGTGTTATGATCAAATCTGTTAAACTCTAACGCTAACAAAGTTTGTTGTTGTCTGATCCAGACAAGTTAGTTGTTAAAGAACTCTGGCAACACACTCCTATCAAACCAGATCCAAAGGACCGATAGCAACAAGCATGACTACTTCAGAGAATAGTAATGAGGAAGAGAGGCCGATGAGCCAGTTGTTAAAAGAAGCGATGGAAAAGATTGAAAGGATGGGACTAGAGATGAATGCAATGCAGCTAGCCATAGCCAAAACACAAAAGAGCCCTGAAACACTGGGACACATGCCAGAATACCCTCACTCCGGCCCTTCCACAAGCCGCCCAAATCCCCTTTATCATCAAGAAAGAAGCCCTCATGATTCCCAAGCTCCACCACCCCATCAACCTCTCCCAACACCCAATATTCCCATTTTTGTGGGACCAACATCAGCCCTTTGCAAAGAACGACCAGTGAGCCATTGTTTCAGGCTCACGATACACAATACTATCCCCCCGAGCCTACGTTTCACGCTCCCGAGCCACAGGCTTACAATCCACACTTGGAAGTGCCGGCAGAGATTGAGAAGCCGGCTAAGGCCCCTGAACAGGATGAAGTATTGAGAAAGTTCAAAAGCCTGGAGCAGTCCTTCAGGAACTTGCACGGGCTGGGCAATCAAGTCAGCGTAGCATACAAAGATCTGTGCCCTTTCCCAGACGTCCAACTCCCGGCTGGGTTCAAGATGCCTAAGTTTGATTTATATGAAGGGCACGGTGATCCCATGGCACATTTGCGGGGATTCTGTAGCAAAATGAGAGGGGCAGGCGGCAAGGATGAGCTGCTGATAGCTTATTTCGGCCAAAGTCTGAGCGGATCTGCACTAGAATGGTATACCAGGCAGGATTCCAGCAGGTGGTACACGTGGGATGATCTGGCGCAGGCTTTTGCAGGTCATTTCCAGTACAATCTCGAGATAGTCCCTGACCGTCTCACATTATTGAGAACTGGGAAGAAACCCGGGGAAAGCTTTCGCGAGTTCGGATTCCGTTGGAGAGAACAAGCAGCTAGAGTCGATCCTCCCATGAGAGAGGGAGAGATGGTGGACTATTTCTTACAAACATTGGATCCAACCTACTTTGGCCACTTGGTGACAACAGTTGGAAAATCTTTCAACGAGGTGGTCAAGATAGGGGTCATGATAGAAGAAGGTCTGAGGTCTGACAAAATCTTGAACTATTCGGCACTCAAGGCCACAACCCAGGCTATTCAAAGCGGCACGGGAGGTGCGCTGAGAAGAAAGAAAGAAGAGGTTGCCACGATCGAGGCAGGTAGTTGGTCCAGGGCTGGCCGGCCATACTACAACCAACCCAGTCCTCACATGTCAAACTACCCATACATCCCACCACAAAATTTCTATCCACCTCGAGAACCACATTGTTCCGTACACCAGGCCCAAGCATACACTCAGCCTCCGGTTCGCCCGCAATGGCGCGTGCCGGCTCCCCAGAACATATATGCACCACCACAAAACACCTACCCTCCACCGAGGGCGTATAGAAACCCTTCAAGGGTAGGCTTTCGGGGAAATCCAGATGCTAGGAATGACAGGTTGCGGAAACAGAGAACTTTCACGGAGTTGGGTGAAACCTACACCGCTTTGTTCCACAAGCTGAGGCAATTGGGTTTGGTTAGTCATGTCCAGACTCGAGAACCAAATCCCCCACCTCAGAATTTGGATCGATCAATAAGTTGTGAATACTGCTCAGGGATGCTCGGGCACGATACCGAGAAGTGTTGGAAATTGAGGCATGCCATACAGGATCTTATTGACACCAATAAGATCGAGGTCCAGACACCGGAGGCTCCTAACATCAACCAGAACCCACTACCAACGCATCACGAGACTCACATGATTGAGTTGGTATATGAGGGAGGAGAGTTGAGAAAACCCTCACAAACAGTGATGATGATCCAGGCCGCCCCGAAAGAAGTCTCAACCAGTGGGGGAATGAGGGTACAATCATAGGGAGAAAGCGTCAAGCCAGTAGTGATATTGGGAAAGAGCCCGTCCACCATAACAAGCAAACCCGAGCCAAACAAGTTGGTAATATCAGGGATTCCGCCCACACCTGCTGTTGTGTTAAAGGGGGCATATAGAGAACTGGTCACCATAAAGCCTGTAGTCCAGCTGCCGATGATTGATAGCAAGGCTGTGCCTTGGAAATATGAAAAGGCGGTGGTGATGTACCAGGGAAAACAGGTGGAAGAAGTTAGTTGTGAAGCGCAAGGGCTGACTCGATCAGGTCGATATTTTGCTCCAGTAGAGCTAAGAAGAACCAACCCAGCTGCAACCAAGAAACCTGTGTCCGAAGAAGAGGCTGAGGAGTTCCTGAGGAAGATGAAAGTGCAGGACTACTCCGTGGTCGAATAGGTGAGAAAAACACCGGCCCAGATCTCACTGCTGTCATTACTGATCCATTCTGAGGAGCATCGACGGGCTTTGATGAAGATATTGAACGAAGCTCATGTACCCAACGAGATTTCTGTAAACCACCTGGAAACCATTGCCAACAAGATTTTCGAGGTGAACAGGGTAACATTCTCAGATGATGATCTGCCGGTGGAAGGTACGGAGCATAATAAAGCTCTATACCTAGCTGTCAAATGTGAAGACTCGGTGGTAACTCGAGTATTGGTGGATAACGGCTCAAGCGCCAATATTTGTCCACTATCTACCCTGAACCAGTTAAAGATCGACCACGGAAGGATCCACAAGAACAGTATCTGTGTCCGAGGGTTCGACGGAAATGGAACAGCCACTGTGGGGGATGTTGTACTTGAACTGACCATCGGTCCAGTCCTGTTTACCATGGAATTCCAGGTATTAGACGCCACAGTATCTTACAACCTACTGTTAGGACGACCATGGATTCATGCAGCCAAGGCGTTGCCCTCCACCCTACATCAGATGGTGAAGTTCGAGTGGGAAAGACAAGAGGTCGTGTTACATGGCGAGGATACGACGTGCACCATGGGCGGAGCCATTGTACCTTTCATAGAGACCGCTGATGACAAAGGTCCTTGGGTCTACCAGATTTTCGATACAGGGTCGGCCGACAAAATTTCTGAAGGAGAAATCATCCCGCACCCTAGGGTAGCTGCCGCAACAGTCATGATGGTCTCAGAAATGCTGGGTAATGGATTCGTGCCGGGAAAGGGCCTAGAAGTCAAGCTTCAGGGGATTGTCCAACCTATCACCTTGCCTAAAAATCTGGAAACTTTCGGATTGGGGTTCAAACCAACCGCAGCAGATAGGAAGCAAACGCGAGAAAGGAAGAAGAGGGTTTGGTTTCTGCCTAAGCCGGTGCCACGTCTCTCAAGGTCTTTTGTCAAAGCAAATGCCAAGAGGTTGCCAGTCCCGAAGATCCTAGGACCGTTGATTGGTATGGATGGGGACCTGAATCAGAGTTTTGAGAGGCTATTCGCTGATGTCAGTATGGTAGAAGCTGGAGAAGGTTCCAGCAGAACAGAGATACAGTTTGTGGGGCCTGAGGCCAAGACCAACAATTGGACAGTTACTCTTCTTCCTGTCCGAGGGGAGTCTTGGTAGTAGGCTTTGATTTATGTTTTGTGTGTTTTGTTTTGTCCGGATTATTTCAGGGTGTAATCCAAATTTTACTTTCGTTTTGTAAAAGTGTGAACCCTTTTATCCCGCAAGTTTAATAAAGTTCTTTTCTTTTGTCCCATTTTAATTTTGTTTTGTTCTTTTTCTTTCTGAACAGTTCTCTTTTTACTGGTTCTAATGACATGGCATGCACAGCGGATCTTCGACCTAGTCTAATAAATCAATCTGAATCTGACTCAATGATGCAAGAGGTCGTTTGTGATGATGAATCTGAATGTGATGAAGGTGAAGCCTTCGAAGAGATAAACCGAGAATTATGCCAATTTGAAGAAAAACCCAAGCCTAACCTAAATGACACTGAGGCTGTAAACCTAGGAGACGCTGATAACGTCCAAGAAACCAAAATCAGCATCCACATTGAGCCGAATGTCAGGGAAGAATTGATCAGAACCCTCATGGAATTCAAAGATGTTTTTGCATGGTCCTATGACGATATGCCTGGATTAAGCACAAATTTAGTGGTTCACAAATTGCCCACTGACCCGGCATACCCTCCGGTCAAGCAAAAACTAAGGAAATTTAAAACAGAAATGAGTGTAAAAATCAAAGAAGAGGTGATTAAGCAGTTGCAGGCAAAGGTCATTCGGGTCACTCGATATCCCGAGTGGTTGGCCAATGTGGTACCAGTCCCAAAGAAGGATGGAAAAATCAGGGTGTGCGTCGACTACCGCAACCTCAACAAAGCAAGTCCCAAGGACAATTTTCCATTGCCCAACATCCATATCTTGATCGATAATTGCGCTGGGCGCGAGATCGGATCCTTTGTAGATTGCTATGCGGGTTATCATCAGATCCTAATGGACGAGGAGGATGCGGAAAAGACAGCGTTTATTACGCCATGGGGAACCTACTGCTATCGGGTAATGCCGTTCGGGTTAAAGAACGCCGGGGCAACGTACATGCGAGCAATGACTGCGGTGTTTCATGACATGATACACAAGGAAATTGAGGTGTACGTCGATGATGTGATCATCAAATCTTGGCGTCAGGAGGACCATGTAGCAGACCTAAGGAGATTTTTCCAAAGACTCCGGAGGTATGATATCAAGCTTAACCCGGCCAAATGCGCATTCGGGGTTCCATCAGGAAAGCTGCTAGGATTCATCGTCAGTCGACGGGGGATTGAGTTAGACCCATCCAAAATTGAATCCATCCGAGATTTGCCACCGCCAAGGAACAAAACAGAGGTAATGAGTTTGCTGGGTAGACTCAATTACATCAGCAGGTTCATCGCTCAACTCACAGCAACTTGTGAGCCCATATTTCGGCTGCTGAGAAAGGATGCTGCGGTAGGTTGGACGGCAGAGTGTCAGGAGGCTTTCGACCAAATCAAAGGGTATCTGTCTAATCCACCCGTATTGGTCCCGCCTAAGCTAGGGAAGCCTTTAATTCTTTATCTGACGGTCCTGGAAAATTTATTTGGTTGTGTGCTGGGGCAACATGACGACACAGGAAGGAAGGAGCAGGCCATCTACTATCTTAGCAAGAAATTCACAGTACATGAGGTCAAGTACACTCAACTCGAGAAAACATGTTGCGCCCTAACTTGGGTAGCTCAGAAGTTGAAGCACTACCTGTCTTCATATACTACTTATCTCATATCCCGTTTGGACCCATTGAAGTATATCTTTCAGAAACCTATGCCCACGGGAAGGTTAGCAAAATGGCAAATTCTGCTCACAGAGTTTGATATCGTCTATGTGACGAGGACAGCCATGAAAGCCCAGGCGATGGCCGACCATTTGGCAGAGAATCCCGTTGATGAAAAGTACGAGCCCTTAAGAACGTACTTTCCCGACGAAGAGGTAATGCATACAAATGAGATGGAATTAACTAAGGAACCGGGTTGGAAGCTTTTCTTCGATGGAGCTGCAAACGCGAAAGGGGTTGGAATAGGAGCAGTACTCATTTCTGAAACAGGACGCCATTATCCTGTTACGGCTCAACTACGCTTCTATTGCACCAATAATATGGCCGAGTATGAAGCTTGCATTCTGGGTCTGCGCTTAGCTGCAGACATGGATGTCCAAGACGTCCTGGTCTTGGGAGACTCGGACCTCTTGGTACATCAGATTCAGGGTGAATGGGAAATACGAGATCTAAAGCTCATACCATACCGACAATGCCTGCATGATCTGAGCAAGCAATTTCGATCGGTGAAGTTCAAACATATCCCGAGAGTTCACAATGAGGTTGCGGATGCCTTGGCCACTTTAGCATCAATGCTGCACCACCCTGACAAAATGTATGTTGATCCTCTGCACATCCAGGTCCGTGATCAGCACGCTTATTGCAACGCCGTAGAAGAGGAACCGGATGGCGAGCCCTGGTTTCATGATATCAAGGAATACCTCAGAATGGGGACATATCCAGGACAAGCCACTGGAGACCAAAAAAGAGCCCTTCGGCGTTTGTCGAATGGTTTCTTCCTCAGCGGAGGAGTGTTGTACAAAAGAACCCCGGATTTGGGATTGTTGAGATGTATAGATGCCGGTCAAGCCACGACGGTTATGGCAGAGGTACATGCTGGAGTTTGTGGGTCACACATGAGCGGAAATGTATTGTCAAGGAAAATCATTCGAACAGGGTGTTATTGGCTCACTATGGAACACGACTGTATCACTTTCGTGAGGAAATGCCATCAGTGCCAGATACATGGAGATCTGATTCATTCTCCACCAACAGAGTTGCATGCGATGTCAGCGCCCTGGCCGTTTGTGGCATGGGGCATGGATGTCATTGGGCCCATCGAGCCGGCAGCATCCAACGGTCATAGGTTCATTCTAGTGACCATTGATTACTTCACCAAATGGGTTGAGGCTAAAACCTTCAAGTCGGTAACCAAAAAGGCAGTGGTGGACTTTGTTCACTCCCATATCATCTGCAGATTTGGAATCCCAAAAGTGATCATCACGGATAACGGTGCGAATCTTAACAGCAGCCTGATGAGAGAGGTATGCCAACAATTCAAGATTACCCACCGCAATTCCACCCCATATCGTCCCAAGGCGAATGGAGCGGTCGAAGCAGCCAATAAGAATATCAAGAAGATACTGCGAAAGATGGTGGAAGGATCCAGACAATGGCACGAGAGATTACCCTTTGCTTTGTTGGGTTACCGCACTACTGTCCGGACTTCCATAGGTACAACTCCTTATTTGTTGGTGTACGGAACTGAAGCCGTAATACCGGCGGAGGTCAAAATTCCATCCCTCCGGATTGTCGCTGAAGCCAAGATTGATGATGATGAATGGGTCAAAGCTCGGTTGGAACAATTAAGCTTGATAAACAAGAAATGATTGGCGGCAGTGTGCCATGGTCAGCTGTACCAGAAGAGAATGGCAAGAACATACAATAAGAAAGTGCGCCCTAGGAAGTTTGAAGTAGGGCAGCAGGTATTGAAGAAGATCCTCCGGCATCAGATCGAGGCAAAAGGCAAATTCGCCCCAAATTGGCAAGGGCCTTATATCGTGACCAGAGTGTTGTCCAATGGTGCTTTGTGTTTGAAGGATATCGAGGGAGGATGTGTCGACATGGCTATCAATTCTGATGCAGTCAAGAGATATTATGCGTAATTTCTTTAGATTATGGCAATTTTTGGTTCGTTTGTTTGTATCAGGTATTTATTGGATAATGAAATGACGGAGGCAATTCTTTCTTCTATCCAAACACTTTAACCCTTGCTTCCCCCTTTGAGCCTTAAGTTATTCTTTCATACCCCTCTTTTGGAATCACTAATGGAAAAAAAAGGAAAATGAAAAAAAAGGAGAAAGAAAAGGAAAAGAAGATAAAAATCATAAGAAATACAAAACTGTGGGAACTACGTTTGACTTGATTCCTCAAAGAGGATACGTAGGCGCCTCATGGCTCAGTCATAGTGTGCATCACAGTGTATATAGGATGCATAATGTACATAGTGTGCATAATAGGCACAGTGTGCGTAACGCACGTAGCTCAACCTAAGTGTAAAAATAAGATTCCCCAAGCAAGAAAACTGGGGCAGAGGTTATGTTTTAAGTTCCAACAAAGGTTTGATTCCAAAAGTTGTAGCACATCACCCATCAAATTATTTTCATTTTTTATAGCCTTTCTTTAACCCCACACCAAAGCCAACATCGACGTCCAAAAGACCTCCCGATCAATATCCAAGAGATGCCAAGTCAGGCAAATAAGGCAGAGAATAATGCACTGATCCCCAGCAAAGAAGAGGATCGTAAGACTGGGAATGAATTGATGGTCAAAGGAATCTCCAGAAGAGAGGGTCGTATCGACAACACCCCGATTCCTCGATAAAAAATAAAATGAGAGAGTCTTATCGGTGAAAACCCTCACAGGCACCGAAAGGCGACGTAAGATGAAGAATAAAATGAGAGAGTCTTATCGTTGAAAACCTTCACAGGCACCGAAAGGCGACGTAAGATGAGAGATATGAAATGAGAGAGTCTTATTGGTGAAAACCTTCACAGGCACCATAAGGCGCCGGGAGATGAGAGAAAAGAGAGAGTCTCATTAGTGAAAACCCCTCGAAGGGCACTATGAGGCGACAAGACAGATCAACAAAAAGCGACCACATTCGCAACGAAATGGACACTCATTTATCATCCCCAGCAAGTCAGACCATCGGGCAAATCGATTGAATACGAATAGACTGGGTCGGGAATCTATGGTGCATGTCATGATCACGGGGACCAGTCATGTCCTCCAGATAAGTTCTTCTGAATTTCTTCTCCCACCAAATATTGGTTCAGAAAGATTTTCTCCTTTTTCTATCTTTTATTTCTCTTCCTAAAAATTTGTCTTGAAAAGAATTTTTTTCAAAGCTTACTACCAGAGACCGAAGGGGAATTCAGTCAATGCAGGATAACACAAACAGACTTAAAGGCCGGCCCCAGGCAATGCAATGATCGCGCCTGGCAGTTTTGGAGAAAGTAAGCTCCTAAAGGGAGTGGTTTCGGGGGTAGAAGCAGACTCCCACAGCATGTACTTAAAGAGAAAACAGGAAGGGGGATAAATTGAAAACCAGCCCCCAGCAGGCTAGAAACCCCCAGCAAGCAAGTTTGTCCACCCAACCAATTATGGGGACATAGAGCAAGAAAAAGGGGAAGAGAGGAAAAATCATCCGCCGGAAGGACACCTCCTCCCACCACGATTGAAACTAACTAACTCCTTTTTGTTTGCTGCAGGGAAACAAAGGATTAATGTTGGCAGCAAGACGCAACGCCAGGGAAATCACCAAAAACCGGGGCAGAAAATTTTCCGCCGATTGTCAAAAAAATTTCTCGGAAGAACGGGGAAACAATTTCAAATACATTTAAGTTCTAGGTCGCCCACCAGTATAATGCGGGAATACATTTAAGTTCTAGGTCGCCCACCAGTATAATGCGGGAATACATTTAAGTTCTAGGTCGCCCACCAGTATAATGCGGGAATACATTTAAGTTCTAGGTCGCCCACCAGTATAATGCGGGAATACATTTAAGTTCTAGGTCGCCCACCAGTATAATGCGGGAATACATTTAAGTTCTAGGTCGCCCACCAGTATAATGCGGGAATACATTTAAGTTCTAGGTCGCCCACCAGTATAATGCGGGAATACATTTAAGTTCTAGGTCGCCCACCAGTATAATGCGGGAATACATTTAAGTTCTAGGTCGCCCACCAGTATAATGCGGGAATACATTTAAGTTCTAGGTCGCCCACCAGTATAATGCGGGAATACATTTAAGTTCTAGGTCGCCCACCAGTATAATGCGGGAATACATTTAAGTTCCAGGTCGCCCACCAGTATAATGCGGGAATACATTTAAGTTCCAGGTCGCCCACCAGTATAATGCGGGAATACATTTCAGTTCTAGGTCGCCCACCAGTATAATGCGGGAATACATTTAAGTTCTAGGTCGCCCACCAGTATAATGCGGGAATACATTTAAGTTCTAGGTCGCCCACCAGTATAATGCGGGAATACATTTAAGTTCTAGGTCGCCCACCAGTATAATGCGGGAATACATTTAAGTTCTAGGTCGCCCGCCAGTATAATGCGGGAATACATTTAAGTTCTAGGTCGCCCACCAGTATAATGCGGGAATACATTTAAGTTCTAGGTCGCCCACCAGTATAATGTGGGAATACATTTAAGTTCTAGGTCGCCCACCAGTATAATGCGGGAATACATTTAAGTTCTAGGTCGCCCACCAGTATAATGTGGGAATACATTTAAGTTCTAGGTCGCCCACCAGTATAATGCGGGAATACATTTAAGTTCTAGGTCGCCCACCAGTATAATGCGGGAATACATTTAAGTTCTAGGTCGCCCACCAGTATAATGCGGGAATACATTTAAGTTCTAGGTCGCCCACCAGTATAATGCGGGAATACATTTAAGTTCTAGGTCGCCCACCAGTATAATGCGGGAATACATTTAAGTTCTAGGTCGCCCACCAGTATAATGCGGAAATACATTTAAGTTCTAGGTCGCCCACCAGTAAAATGCAGGAATACTTTTCAGCTCTAGATTCTGAATCAGTAACCCCACCTGAAGGCGGAAGGTTACAACAGAGATCCCCAAGCATGAAACAATAAAAACCCCAGCATCAAGAAGCAGAAGGCTGCAAAGGCAAACGTGCGATTCAAAAGGAAGAAGGAACGCGTCTCAAAAGAAGCAGTTTGGGGAACGTTATAGCATGCCCAACATAACAATTTTGGTGAAGAAAGCCATACCACTGAAGAAACCATTGAAAGGCTTAAAGAAGAGGGCCATGTTCCCAGCGGATCAAGCGAAGTGATGAAAACTGACATTCAGAAAAGGCGAAGGACCAGTATCATCCCCCAAGTTCACAAAATAAAGGCATCGGAGGAAAGCGCTAGCAGACAAGAAAGCAAGGCAACAAGAACAAGTCGAGGATAGATGAGATCTCATGATCCATAGTCTAGCTTAGCTTCTTGTTTTTCCTTTCAGAACAATGTAACAAGGAGATCGGCGAGCGGTAGAATCCTGCAGCAGCATGCAACAGCGCACAACAACAGCGAGCACTACAGTCACACGGTAGTCCCAGCTACCAAAATTTCCCGAACTACATTGACCTGATTCCTGTTTAGCCCAGGATATGTAGGAAACCTCTGAAGCAAAGGTTCGGTCAAATCTTTTTCAAAAAATGCTTCACACGGAGTACTCGGACGAGCAAAAATCTCCCGCTTTATCTTTGCGCGAAAACCCTGCGTGTCTTCGTGCAAAGAGGGGCAGCTGTAAGCACGTAATTTTTGCTTCACGGACAATCACTCCAAAAGAAAACAAAAATAGTGACCAGTGACCTCGCTGTGCAAATTTTCAATTTTTCATGACATGTACTGCTAGTCATTTGTGGTTCGGTCCATTTTGCATTTAATCTTATCGATCAAAATACAAAGTACGTCTGTCATGGTAATCAAACCGTAATTCGGTCGTTGAAAGAAAATTCAAAATATATATATATGCATCGTTCGTTCTAGGTTGTGATTTAACTTACTTAAATATTTTTGTGATAATTGTGTTAAAATGTTACATTGTTGTTTGTTTTAATTTCATTGTTTTTATTATTTCATTTTTGGTTTTAAAATTAGAAAAAAACAAAAGAAAATAGTGAATGAAAATCAGTTTGGGCCCAAGAAATGTAACAAAAATAGGCCCAAAACCGGCACACCAGTCCAGTCCAAGTCCGGCCTGCCCAAGTACGGACCCAAACGACGTCGTTTTAGGGACGGTTAATCTGAGCCATTCATCTCCATTGATCCGATGGCCCTTATTGGCCCTCGTGACCCGACCCATTCCCATTTTAACCGACCCCCTACATAACCAAACGGCACTGTATTGTTAAGCTTCCCCAATCCTGACCATCAATTGTAATCAATCCAACGGCCAGGATTGAATTACCCTCCCCATATATAAACCTAACCTAACACCCCGCGCCCCCTATCCGAACCCCCCTCCACTCATCGTCTTCACCAAACACTGAACAAACCCCCCAAACCCTAGCAGCCGCCCTAATTTCCCTTTCACCAGAACCCGGCGGCATGAACGCCGATGACCACCTCCTGAACACCCTAGGACCCCCTCACTCTCCTGAACATGGATCTATTACCCCCTAGCCTCGAATCACCTTCCTTCATCTCGAATCTTCATTTGAAGATTTGAGTCGAACCCGGACCTATACCAAACCTCACTATCTTCGTACCAGACACTCCCCTAACCTCCCTCGTGACCAAACCAGGCTTGGTTTGGTCCGAATCTACCCACAACTCCCAAAAAACCAGATCTGAAGACCCAAAACCTAGAACACGAATAGCCTTGGAATCCGGCCGGTCTTAACAAGGGTTTGAGGTCTAATAGACCTTAATCAAGGTGTTCTCGTGTGAGAACACCCTGATTAAAGTTTGTTCGGCCTCAAATGGTCGAAGCTAAGTCGGATTTGGGTCAGTTTGGTTTAAACTTTTTCAGTAAGTTTTCCCTTCTCTTTGTTTTAATTTTGATTGAGTTGTTAGCATGCTTTGTTGTGACTGTGTGTTATTGTCTGATAATTTTCTTAATTTCTTCCATCTCTGTCAAAGACCTTTTTTTTGGTCGATTGTTTTCTGTGTATGTTCTGAATATATTCTGTGATATACATGTTCGATTAGGATAGTCGTCGCATAAATAATTCATATAGGTTCCCAGTAATTGAACAAAAGTTGTCTGATGCCCTTTGGGTCCCTGTACGTATTGTTTATGTGAACGATTGATTATTACCTGTTGTATTTAGTATAGTCGACTCGATAAACATCATCGATTAGTTTTCTATAACTAATTGATCAAATGAACTAATAATGTCACATGACTGATCGAACCATGTCACTAACTAAATGCCCGACACTGTTTGAAATGGGTTTGTTTGTATTGCAAAACGACTGAAAAGATTCAGCCCATGGGCAGTTCTGAATTTGAACTTTCAGAAGTTCAAAATGCACAGATGCTGCAATGGGTTTAGGGCAGTAATAATCAGGGTTTAACAGGGGTAGTCTGGGGTTTGAAAAGAACAGAAAAGCTTAGTTTAAATGAGCTGACAAGTAGGGTACTAAATTGGGATTAAACTAATGCCAATGGGGAACAAGACACAAGAGTATGGGGTTTAAAATGAATACTTAAATGAACCCATAACTCTTGAACAAAAGGAATAAGCCAAGCGTGGGGAACAAAGGGCTGGCATCAAAAAGATGCTTAGGCGTGGGATTTAATAGGTATGGGCAGTCTGCAAATTGGCAGGATCCAGGCAGCTTGACTGCACTGTTTGTTTGGCTTATAAATAGGCCATTTCAGAACTTAAAAGTGGCTGGAAATTTTAGTCTTGAGAGAGGTCTTGTGAGTTGAAGAAAACTGAAAAAATATAAGGAAATTTCCAGAAACACTGTAACCAAACACTGTCTGAAAACTACAGAAGAATTCATATTGGTCAAGCTGTCTTGGCCAAGTTCTGTTGTTTGCCCTGATTGAGCTGCTTGTGATTGTTGAACTGCTGGTGTTGCTGCATCGAATACTCTGTTATTTCTGTTGTTTCACTACTCTTTTCTGGGATTACTTGTTTGGTGCTCGACCATCTGTTGGTTTTCTTTGTTCTGGAAACTGTTGCTGGTTGTCTGTGGACTGTGGAAAACACTTGTGGTTGTTGGTTTGTTGCTGTGTTGTTGCTGTGTATCTGCTGTTGCTGTGTTTGTTGCATACTGCCCAGCTGATCATTCCTTTCTTCTTTTGTCCTCTATACCAGGTACACAACCAATACACTGTCAAATGTAATTGGAAAATTGAGCATGAATACAAAAAGAAAAGACCTGAAGTTGACTTTCATACATAGATTGTTACATTAGATATCATGTACTGTATAATAATTTTCATTCCTGTGTTGACAATAGAAGTAGCCTGTATGCCCAGTGTATATCAATATAGATTAGCTGAATGATAGTTTATATATGTATGCTGATAGGTGAAAATATTCCCAATGAAATAGGTTGTATCTTAGACTTAGTTTTACTTTGTAGTATGTCCTTTAATGTAGGCCAAGCATGAAAATCGTACTCTACTAGTTAAGTTCTTTCCTTTCTGATAAACTGCTTCATATAACTGGTAAACCATGTTTTAAGACAAAGAACACGGAGACTGCAATCTCAACCTCACGAAGGTCGAGCCCGGGTCGAAACAGACCAAGCAGGCCTGCATCGAACAAACAATGGCCCAGGTCTGGTCCATCACGCATGGGCTGGATTTGGGCCCTTAATTTTTGCTCGGCCGACTGTGTACGTGGCCGTGCTTCTGATTTTGTGCAAGCACTCGGAATTCTGTATAGATAACTTGCAAGCATGTAATTAACTAGGGCTATCTACTGTTTTCAATTAGTAGAGACAAACGCAACAAGAAACGTAGTTGCTATAGGATATCCTTTTAAAATAAGGACGAGATGAGCCTCGACAAAAAATAAAGAAAAACGCACAAATTGCGGGGCCCTTGTTAAATATATATATGTTGAAGCATTCAGTCCCTAAGGTGGGTCGTTTAGCAAATCTCACGACCCTCCCGGAATAATAACGCGATAGCCTCTTTAAGCGCGTATTTAATAATTTTACCTTCTTAAATTCGGGTGTGCATTTATGTGACCAAAATCCAAATCTCGATGGATTTGAAATGTGTTTTCTAATCACGGGTACATTGATTGTGACGTGGTTCGAGATGCATGTCCATGACGTCGCAAATTCCTTTTAAAAATAGAACGAGACGAGCCTCGACAAACAAAATGTACAAAGCTGCGGGGCCCTCTAGATGCATGTATATATTAAAGTATTTAGAATTCGGGATGTGCCGTTTAACGAATTTTTACGACTTTCCCCAAAATAACAAGACGCTAGTTGCTTTAGGCGAGCCTTTAACAATTTATTTTCCTTAATTCGGGTGCACATTTCTGTGACCCAAAACCAAATCTCAACCGAGTCGAGATATATCGATAACCACGGGGACATTGATGTAACGTGGTTCGAGATATGTTTTCACGACGTTGCAATTCTCGTAAAAATAATAATAATGACAAAAGCGGTTAAAAGATAAAATTTGCACATGGTTCATAATTGTATTTAAAATCAGATAAATAAGCCGAATATAACAGTTGAGCGACCGTGCTAGAACCACGGAACTCGGGAATGCCTAACACCTTCTCCCGGGTTAACAGAATTCCTTATCCGGATTTCTGGTACGCAGACTGTAATATAGAGTCATTCTTTTCCTAGATTCGGGATTAAAATTGGTGACTTGGGACACCCTAAATCTCCCAAGTGGCGACTCTGAAATAATTAAACCAATCCCGTCTCGATTGTCCTTTAATTGGAAAAACTCCCTTGCACCCTCGCCGGTGCGTAAAAAGGAGGTGTGATAGTCATTACTTAAAAGGACCCTCCCTGCAGTCTGCCCTTCCTTGAATTATTCGATCATGCAATACTTATTGAATACAAAGAACAAAATTCATTTCGACCCCGTCGTAGTTCTCAATCATTTCGTGGCACCGGGCGTGGCTGAACCATCTACGATGGGGGGAGCTAATGCACAGGGAAGAAGCTTAGATAAAAGAATACGTTCTTGCATCGCTTTTTTTGTAGAAAGCTCGACCAGCGAGAAAAAGTGTTTGGCCGAAGCCAAAAAGAGGGTGACCCACTTTATTCGCCAAGCGAATGATCTTCGCTTCGCGGGAACAACAAAAACCACCATCTCGCTCTTTCCTTTCTTCGGTGCTACCTTTTTTTTTCCAAGGGATGGGGTTGGGGTGTATAATAACCTTTTTTTTGAGGATGCCCGGGAACAACTCCTAGGTCAATTAAGGATAAAATGTTGGAACCTCATGGGTAAGGATAAGGTAATGGAATTGATAGAGAAATTCATAGACCTAAATAGGATAGGAGAATTGATAAGGGGAATAGAGATGATGATAGAGATCATACTGAGAAACAGAAGAATTCCGTACGGGTACAACTATTATTTGAACGAAGTGAAAAAAATGCGATCTTTGTTGTATAATAGAACAAACACTAATACCTTAATTGAATCGGTCAAGATCAAATCTGTTTATCAAAGTGCTTCTCCGATTGCTCAAGACATCTCTTTTCAACCGAGGAACAAAACAAGATCATTTCGTTCCATTTTTAGTAAAATAGTGAAGGATATTCCATTAGTAATGAAAAAAGGGGTGGAGGGGATCCGTATATGTTGTTCAGGTCGATTAGAAGGTGCAGAAATAGCTAGAACTGAATGCGGAAAGTATGGAAAAACATCTCGTAATGTATTTAACCAGAAAATAGATTATGCTCCTGCGGAAGTATCTACTCGTTACGGAATCTCAGGTGTCAAAGTGTGGATTTCCTATAGTAAAAAAAAAAAGGGACGTGCTATATCCGAAACGTACGAAATATAGTAAATATCGTAAAGGCAGATGTAGTAGGGGTTGCAAACCGGACGGTACACAACTTGGTTTTGGAAGATATGGCACTAAAAGTTGTAGAGCTGGTCGTCTTTCATATCGAGCCATTGAAGCAGCGCGTCGTGCTATAATCGGACACTTCCATCGTGCTATGAGCGGACAATTCCGAAGAAATGGTAAGATATGGGTAAGAGTTCTCGCAGATATCCCTATTACCGGGAAACCTACAGAAGTAAGAATGGGAAGAGGAAAGGGAAATCCTACGGGTTGGATTGCTCGTGTGTCCAGGGGACAAATCCTATTTGAAATGGATGGTGTGAGTTTGTCAAATGCTCGACAAGCCGCTACATTAGCGGCGCATAAACTATGTTCGTCAACCAAGTTTGTTCAGTGGTCGTAAGCTTATAAATCTGACCCAAATTCTCCATTTTGGTACACGCCAAAGCGTTCCATTTCGGCGGATTGAAAGAGCCATCAATCACTATGATCTCTTTCTTAGAAAAGAAATTGCGTAAATTCTTCCTTTTTTTCTCCCATGCTTTCCGTTGGTCAACAACCAACTAAAGTGCTCTATACTTCTTCACTACTCGTACAGGGAAGGTGGAAGAAATGAAGTCTCTCTTTTTTTTGGGGGGAGCAGAGCAGTCAAAGAATGAACCAAACCAAATGATTGTTCTAGAATGGCTATTCCTCACAATTGCTCCTTGTGATGCAGCGGAACCATGGCAATTAGGATCTCAAGACGCAGCAACACCTATAATGCAAGGAATAACAGACTTACATCACGATGTCTTTTTCTTCGTTATTCTGATTTTGGTTTTCGTATCATGGATCTTGGGTCGCGCTTTATGGCATTTCCACTATAAAAAAAATCCAATCCCGCAAAGGATTGTTCATGGAACTACTATCGAGATTCTTCGGACCATATTTCCTAGTATCATCCCTATGTTCATTGCTATACCATCATTTGCTCTGTTATACTCAATGGACGAGGTAGTAGTAGATCCAGCCATTACTATAAAAGCTATTGGACATCAATGGTATCGGAGTGCGCCTCTTCACGAGGGTGATTAAAGTGCAACGAAATGCCTTAAAGTTGAATATGGTTCGCGAAGCATCTGGCTTACCGGTAATCTCCCATTCCCGCCGTCGAGAGACTTTAATAACTATAGCATGCCAGAAACGGGGAGTTGAGGTGGTTAGACCTATACCCCGAAATGCTCCCAGCATAGGAGCCTATGGTTCCATTCTTGTTGTTGCTGGAGGTACACATCCCTCTTCTCGGTGTGGAACGATATACGAGAAATAGATGCTCAGCCTGCAATGTCCGATAACGGCGCTGAAGTAGTGAATCTATCGGCACCATAGCAGTGGTATACAACTTTGGACCTAACGGCCGGCCTAGTAACCTTTCGGAATGGGGGATCCCCGTTGGCAACAACCACGGTAGTAGTTGCGGAACTACTGGGCCGGGAGAGGACAACCTCTTGTTCCTGCTCCTCTTTCTTCGCTTCGGGGACGGAGGTCCTACGGTAGGTAACAGCAGGCACAAGCAAGTTGACCGAAGGGGACCAGCGCTTCTACTCCTCCACCGAGGAGCCGTTCTTGCGAGAAGCAAGGGATGTCGTGAACGGTGGGAGGTCACAGAGAATTGACCTATTCATAGAGTGATCCTATGATCGATACAGGATATAGACTATCTCATTCTTTATTCTATTCTATTTCTGAAAGAAAAAAAAAAAGAAGGGTGACTCAACTTCTCAGCTAGAGTTGGTGGTGGGACCTGTTGGCATAATGCACGCTGGAACGTGGGAATTCGAGGTCTCATGAACTACTACTAAAAACCTACTTTGTTTTTGTTTTGTTTGTGGACAAACGATATCCGGTCAGGCCTATGGCTGGATCCTTTTAGATCTACGGGCCGGCCGGCCCCGGCCGTTTACATGAGCATAGGGAATCTATACTCGAGCGTTCCACTGGGCCCCTGACAGGATAGGTGAGGAATCACTCTGGATCTTCTTTTTTTGGGCTACAACTTCGCCGAGCCGACTAGCATCCCTTTCCACTGTGCATTTTTCGAACAAAGAAGACGACTATAGGATCGAATTCGCTCTTCAAGAAACTGCTCGTCCCATACCTTCTGCCTGTCTCATATGTGTGGAACCTGGTCTTTTTCGGTTCCAGCCTCTCCCTCGAATACATAGGGTAGGTAGGGCTGGGTGAGAAATGGTTCCCTCTTGCCAATAAACTTTCCCCGGCCTTCGATTAACCTTACTCATAAAGGGTCTTACGGTCGGGAGAACTACCTAACTAAAGAAAAATAGTGTTCTTTCTAAGAGTAGGCGTGGAGAGCTTTTTGCGGGGAAACTTGCAAGTACAGTTTGGGGGGAGGCGGGCGTCGACCCTACCTTATGAGTATTCGGACTATAACAGTTCCGATGAACAGTCACTCACTTTTGACAGTTATACGATTCCAGAAGATGATCCAGAATTGGGTCAATCACGTTTATTAGAAGTCGACAATAGAGTGGTTGTACCAGCAAAAAGTTATATACGTTTTATTGTAACATCTGCTGATGTACCTCATAGTTGGGCTGTACCTTCCTTAGGTGTCAAATGTGATGCTGTACCTGGTCGTTTAAATCAGACCTCTATTTCGGTACAACGAGAAGGAGTTTACTATGGTCAGTGCAGTGAGATTTGTGGAACTAATCATGCCTTTATGCCTATCGTCGTAGAAGCTGTTCCTAGGAAAGATTATGGGTCTCGGGTATCCAATCAATTAATCCCACAAACCGGGGAAGCTTAAGCGGAAATGAAAGAGGAGGGTGAGGGAAGCCACTAAATTGAGGGCTTCGCTCGCTCGCTCTAACGCTCGTTTAGTAGACAGCGAGTGGAGTGCATAAGCCCCTTTAGAGATAGGGGTGAGTACTACACGAGCTCGTAAGTAAAGTACGGAACGAGCCTTGTCTACGAAGCAGAGCGACCTCATCTTGCTTGCTTCTGGCGAAGCTTCTAGCTCTAAATAATTGGAATTCTGGTATGGCAGGAATACTGTCGACCATTACGAGCGATAGCGAAGCCAAGCCGTATAAAGGCGAGCAGCCCTTATAGCAATAGCAAACGGCCTACTTATAGCCTATCAACAGGTCAGTCAATATCAGTAGGGGTCCTCTTGCCTAACGGAGTCAGCCCAACATGGACAATGATAGGCAGACCAAAGATTTACGCAGTCGTTGCGTGCTTGCTTTGCGCACCGGCATAGCAGAATTCGAATCCGCTGGCTCAGATGAGTGGCTCTTGGCTTCGTAAACATATCTATGTTGTTGCTTTTTCACTACCAATGAGTAGGCAGCTTTGGATGCTTATGGAGATATGGCTTTGGTAAAGATCTGCTTAGCGTGTGCTTTCTCGGGTGCTACTTAGAATAGAGATAGTCAGACTCTAACTTGAGAATGTTATAGCGCTGTGAAATAAGGACATTCTGATCGACCCGATTGGCTCTCGTTCTGGTTTGGCGGAAAGGTGAAAAGCACTAAATCTTTCTTCCTGGTTGGTGTACTAGGGCGAGGCGAATCCCAACCCCTTCGTTAGCTAGCTTAGCTTTCCCTCTTTTCAATCTATATCAGATCCTCCATTACTTCTTCGCCAATACCTTTTAGCTTTCCTTTAGCTGCTACTTTTTCCCAGACTACAAACTAGTACTGCTAACAAGAAGCTAACAAAGCACGGCTGCTAAAGAAGAGCTTGTTCCGGTTTGGGATACGAGAATAAGAAGAACGGAAGTACAAGAGGACAAGAAGGAGAAGAGGCGAGTACATGCCCGCACGGCCCTAGCCCGCATCAGTAGGGCAGTATGTATCCCCGACCTATATTTACACTAATCAATGTAGAATATTTCTTGGAATCTTACTTCGGGTGAGGTTATTTCTTGCATATGCAGGACAAAGGCATCTCCATAAAATACATCCCGAGATACTCAGAGACTTGAAACGAATCAACACCCACCTTACCTCGGGTCGGAACTCTGGGCTCACAAAGCTCTCGCAAATGCAACTCCGGGCTCGCAAAAAATTGTCTTCAAGCTTGAGCGGGACTCAGTATTTCGGAAAATCATCTCTAATCGCCATACACTAGAAAATCCAAAATTTTAAGACCCTAACGGGAAGCCTCGACACAGCCAGATCTATTCTCCATACACTATAAAACCTCAACAGGCATGGCAAACTATAAGACCTCAACAGGCATGAAAAATCCTGTAGTCTAGGCTATACGCCGATTTGTAAGAATCCCTAAAGGGCATACCCTCGGTGTAGATGCTTAGAACTGCTTCTCGGGATCAAAATGGCCCCGGCCAAACACACATGACTCCGGTCATAATGGCTGCTACAGCCTAGAAACACGACTCAGGGATGCCTGATTGTCGCTAAAAAATCCTCCGAATCTACTTCGGAAAGAACCGGTTAAAAATAGGCTTCCCTAAACATGTAAAAAACACGAGTCCCGACCATGTCCAAAATTGCCAGAGCATCA
The DNA here is from genome assembly GCF_000393655.2 of Nicotiana sylvestris. Classification (NCBI taxonomy): domain Eukaryota; kingdom Viridiplantae; phylum Streptophyta; class Magnoliopsida; order Solanales; family Solanaceae; genus Nicotiana; species Nicotiana sylvestris. The sequence goes on from NC_091067.1 coordinate 29,443,341, forward strand.
ATCTACTCGACCTACGAGCTATGAACCTTACGAGGTGCTCAAAACATCGCCGATTACGACGTGAAATCGAGGTTTTTTTAGAACTGACGACGAGACAGGCAAACATATTCAATAAGACCTTAACGAGAGGAAACAAAGCCTACAAAGAGCCTCCGGGCCTCATATCAAAAGGTCTCTACGACCAAACAGCATAAGTGCCATTGTCGCCGGCTAAGCAAGCCTTCGGGTCTCACATCGAAAGGTCTCTGTGACCATATAGCGTAAGGGCCATTGTCGCCAGCTTGAAAATTGACAACTTGAGGATTAAAGTGAGCTCGAATCGTAACCTGATTCAGAGACCATATCAAAAATAATTAACTAAGCAAAGCCTCCGGGCCTCATACTAAAAGGTCTCAACGACCAAGCAACAAATAAGCCACTGTCGCTGGCTGAAAAAGATTTAAGGGTCAATTATTGCTCGAGTCGCAACGCGACTCGGAGATTGGGCCCTAAAAATTATAACACGCTCGAGGACGTGACACCAACACTATTATCGCCAACCAGAATCTCCGAAACGATCAAGGGTCGATTACAGCCCGAATCACAATACGACTCGGAGATTGGACAAGGAAATTCGCCAAACGCCCAAGGGCAGAAAATGAAAGCCATTATCTCCAACCCAGACAAGCGGGGCTCGAGAGTATATTAAGCTCGAGTCGGATTCCCGACTCGGAGACTGGCTCCAGGAAAATTGCAAAATACCCGAAGAATGCAACATGCTTGAAGGCATGACACAAGCACCATTGTCGTCGTACGATGAAAGGGCTAATTACAGCTCGTATCGCAACACGACCCAGAGACTAGGACCAAAAATAATTAAGCCACAAAAAGCTTAAAGGCATGGCGTAAACGCCATATCAACTGGGCCCTAGTAGGCCGCAAAGTAACACCGCAAATATTCACCCGCCCAAGAGAAGAGGTAAAGCCATGAGATTATTCCCTATACTTATACCAGAATAAAAATAATGTATACATGCAGGGAAATCAATAGGAAAAAGCAACATAGCCTAAATTTATCGTCGGCTCGGTAGTGTTAAAGGTTGCATCCAGGCGATCACGGATCCCATATTGGTCCCTCCTCGACAGCATCCCCTCTCAACGATACAAGCGCCTCGGCCTCGGCTCTAATCCTAAGCAATGTGGCCATCACCCCGGAACGAAGACTCCTGTACTTGCCGCTATCCTCCATTGCATCCTGAAGCTAGCGCTCAGCCGAGGCGACTCTCCTCCTGAGGTTGTCCCTCTCCAAAATCACCTCATCTGCGCAGCGCCTAAGCTCAAGGATTTCAGCATCCCTGGCCCGAAGCTCCCCTTCAACAAAAGCCTCTCTTTCTCGAACTGCATGAATTAGGGCCCAGGGGGTTAGAAACAATAAAATCTCGTATAAACCCAAACAGTAGTCGGGACGGGGAGTGAATAACTTGTTCGGTTATGAAGGCTTTCTCGTGTTCCCGGCAGCCCACCTCATCCTGGTACTGAGCGAAGACCTGATTATAAAGTGATTCAGCCTAAAATCACGTAAAAAGTCAGGAGAATGGATTTCGGAGCGTCCCAGAGCAACAAATAAAGAAAAGAGGAATTATAGACAAAGTTACCCATTCACAAAGCCTGCTCATCTCGCCAAAAATAGAGGAAGCGTTAACATTGGAGCTACCCTCAACAACGGTCGTCGGTCCCCCGGGGACATTCCACCTTCGATCTGTGCGGTGAGGCTTAGCTTGCAACCTAGATGGAAGCACTTCCCCCTCTAAAGAATCGACAACAATCAACGGGCTTGGAGGATTAGGCAGAATTTCTACCCCTCGCTCGCCCCGGTTCTCCAATCGAAGCTCCTCCGGACTGCTTGCTGAGAGCGTCCCATTTCGAGAAAGATTCTAGCCACTCGCCGAGTCAAGGCCAATATCCGATAACCCATCTATTGCCTTGCCACTAGGAGGACGGGTCGCGTCAGCGGCGAACTCCTGTTCAGAAGCATTTATCCCATCGGCCCGAGGGGCAATCAATCCCGAGATATCTTCGGAGGATGTCGAGAAGATGCTTTCTCCCTCACCTTCAGCATGAAGATTTTTTACCGCCTCAGAGAATAGGAGTGGAGAATCAACCTCGGACTTCTCCACTTTGGGCCTTTTGATTTTTGGTGGCTCGGCCAGCGCGCTCCCTTTCCTTTTCTTCTCCTCTCTAGGTACCGGGACATCCCCTCCAATGGGCAGTGCCTCCTTCATTAGCAGAATTCCTCCCAAGCCTGCATAAATGTGGAAGTCAAATATACGGAAGGGACAAAGCCACTGGTAGCAAGCTGCTCTTTGAACACGGATGCATCAAAACTTGGAACTTACCATGGTCTTTTGCTTCCCATCGGGCCCGAGATAAATCCTGCCATGTATGATCGTTGTACGAACAGACTGAATACAAACTACCGACCCAACTCCGAAGATCCAGCACCACTCCGGGATAGATCGCTACGGCTGAAAAGAGAAAGGGAAAGAAACAACGAAATCAGAAACATAAAAAAGAGAACATCAGAGGGAAACAAAGGCCCTACGTTCACTTACGCCTAGCATTCCACTTCTCAGGGAATGGCACCCCTTCTGTCGGGATCAGATTAGACGTCCTCACCCGGACGAAATGGCTCAGCCAACTGTCATCCCCAAATTCCTCGGAACTTGGAAAAAGGGATCTCGAGGCTCGGCAACGAAGCATGATTAACCCCCCGCGAAGGAGGCAAGGACTATACATCCGGATCAAGTGGCTTAGAGTGAAGCGTATCCCCTCTACCATGCTCGAGTAATGCCTACTCATATATATCATGCGCCAGAACAAAGGGTGAATCTGACCCAAAGTCACATGGTAACTCCGGCAGAATTCAAGAATCACCGAGTTGATCGAGGACAAAAACGGTTTCGTCGGCCCCAAAGTGAACGGGTAGGTATACACGTTCAGAAAACCGGCCCTGTGAGTAGTAATGTCTTCATCCCGGGCAGGAATCTCCACAAGCACGCCATCCCCCCAACGACAGTCGGCCCTCACTCTCTCGACATCCGTTATAGAACTAACGTATCGAGTTACCGGTTCGCAGCCCCCTGACTTCGGGGAGAGCCTCTCAACCCTAAAATCTTAGGTCATCGCGAAAGGCCCCAGGACACACTCTTCAATGCTGGGTAGAGCAGTCACTTCACCTTGGGAGAAGAACGAAGAAGACGAGCCCGCGACCTCTTGAGAGACAGTAGTAGAAACATTCACCATCTTTGAAAAAAATCCATGAGAAGGAGAAAAGGAGGGGAGTCACGCTCCTAAATAGACTAAGTAAGTAGGGAGGGGGGAAGGAAAAATAGGTTTCACTAAAAGAGGCTCTTGGTGCAAGAATATAACTCGAAAGGGGAGAAACGAATATTTATAGGAGCATCATAAGTACATTAAAGGAGGCAAACTGCCATGATCAATGCTGGAATCCGTAGTGATGGCACGTAATGCACGCCCTAGCAACCTATAACCGCTCACAAAGACGTCGGAAGGTGCAAAGGTTCAGAACTGTTTCTCATCGTTTCGCGTCACCGTTACTCCGAGAAACGCGGAGACTATCTATGTACGGTAAATACGGGGGCCCGAATTCCCCGACATAAGGTTATCTCGCGGGCATGGTTTTCTAAGCTCGAGGATAGGGTCAAGACTCACCCTCGTGGTCTTTCTCAAGCTGGTCCGAAAAGTGTTGCATTTTACTACAAGTTGCAGCGAGCAAGGGAAAAGCTCCTGAATCACACGGCCTGACCCGACAAAGACCGGCCTATATAGGGCCTGTGCTAAGGCGTCATGTCAAGTCATCCCATCTCCTTATTTTATGCTTTATCTCTACAAGTTTATAGTTGAGTCTCTCCCTCTATATAAAGGGGGCTAGCCCCGCCTTGTAAAAGGACTGATGTTGCTCCACTTCTCCACAAATGCAATAATATCTCTCTCTTTTTCTTTCTTCTAAGATATTTATCTCCATCGACCTCGAGGTCGCTTTAGCACTTTATTGTCTCATCGTTTGTTCTTCGTTATTTTGCTTAGTTTTGATAGTATAGAGCTAGGCTCAACTGTATTTTACTTGTTATCCCCTTCCTGACTATCCTCAATAAGCCTAAGATATGCTCGAGGCTCGGCTCCGAGATACCCATTGGTTGGCTTTGCGCCCGGGGAACGTCCCCTTACTGGTTCGATTATTGCTTTGTTTAACTCGATCTCTATCGCTTTACTTCACGTTTCAGCAATACTCACCCTCACAAACTAGCTTGGGAATACATCATATTTTTAGAATCCCATTTACAAATTTAATTGTTGTTACCATTTTCACGGTAAACAATGACCCACCAGGATTTTGATGTCGCCCGGCTCCTCCATGATGAGATGTTCATTCGCTCACCTGGGATACTCAAAGGTTTTTACTTCCCTTCTCTGGTCACCAAGTTGTGCCGTGTTGCTAGAGTCTATGAAAACCTTAGAGTTGATGGGAAATTGTCGTTGAAAGCCCTGTTCCGGGCGAGCAAGATCGGAATTGGGAGAGAGCTGGTGGTGATGGTTGAGGATGATGATGAATCTGATGATGATGCTGAGGAAGCTGTTGTTTCACCACCTCCGAGAGTTGATAAGGCGGGCCCATCACAGCCCCACTGCAGTACCTGCCTAACAGCCTTGGAACAAGAAATGGCTTGTCTCAGCACTTCTGTCACTGACCTGGGCACCAGAGTTGACACTTTGACCACTCAACAGGCCAAGTCGGAGAAGAAGATTATGGGATGGCTTCGAGCGCTAGGACGAGAATGTCACCTCGATCCTGGCACCGTCTCTGATCAGGATTGAGCTTCAGGGAAGTCCCCTTAACTTACTATGCTTTATTTTTGTTAACATGGGGACATGCCAAAATTTTAAGTGTGGGGTGGGGGATAGCTATTGTTGTAACAAGATTGTATAACTTTGTATTGTTGCTTTCTTTTTGATTGGTTGGTATTTTAGGGTATTCTAGGGTCATGTTAGTTAACTTCGACTTGGCCCGAAGACGGACACCTTTCGACAGGTCTCTTAAGGGATATTAGTCGAATAAAAAAAAGATTTTTTTATTTTAGGTAGTGTAGTAACTCCCCCTTGGGTTTTCTTTGGGTCACGGTTCTTTTCCAAGGGTTTAGCTTGAACCGGGTGTAGGTAGTTTTTATTTATTTTATTTTTAGTTTTTAGTTAGTATTGATGGGCTACGAGCTGAAATAGAAAGAGAAACCCTTGGCGTTAATACACCTGAACACAGTTGACACTAGAGTGTAATGCCTAGTCTCAGTTGTTGACTCTTGCTAAAGTGCCTTAAATTTGTATGTTTGTAACTGACTTGAACACTCAAAAGAGAGTGTCTTGATAAACCAATCTGGAGTGAGTCATGTGCCATGTGTGTGTGAGTTGTACTGTATTCTATGCTTGACATTTGATGCGTAAAACTTGCCCTGAGTGTTTGCAAAGCGAAATAGTAGCTTCATTCAGTCTTAGAAGTGATATAGGCATTTCTTTGTTAAGTCAGATATATAAAGTAAACTCACCTAAATGTAATACATCGTAGTTAACCCCGTTGAGCCTATAAGCCTGTTTCTTTGGAAACCACATTGCGAACCTTACCCAGTTGTTTGAATAGCCATCTGTTTGAACCCCTTTTATCTCCCATGAGAACTTGAATGGCATTGACATATGCAAAAGTTAAAGTGTGGGGTAGTGGTTTGGTTTTTGAGTGGAACCAATGAAATAGAGGAAAGGTGCAGTTTTGGAAGAGTAAAAGATGAAGCACCACGAAAAAAAAAGAAAACAAAAATAAAATGAATAAATGTAGTAGTTGATAAGTGGTAGCTTGATACAAATGCACCTAAATGAATGAGATGTTATAAATAAAAATGTGGTGGAACGTCTGGTTGATATAAGCATGATTTTGAAGGTTAATGTGATTGTATTAAAAGTGCTTAGGTAGGTTAGTCACTATATCCAAATATATCTTACCCATCCCTTAGCCTACATTACAACCAAGTGAAGTCCTAATTGATATTAGACTGAATAGGCTCGATTAGTAGAGTAGTACACTACAGACAAGCCTATGGTGCATCTTTGTGGCATGTGAATGTTCTTTTTGAGAGTGAGCGAATTTTGTCCATCTGAGTTCCTAATTGTTCTTAATAATATTAATTGTGTAACTACTCCCTTGTGTGATGTGAGGGCATGTGATTCACGAAGGAGAGGCAAATCTTGACTTCTGTATAGAGCGGTTTGAGTAAGTATGAATATTGCACGCCACGTGAGATTCGACTTTTGAAGCAAAGGTTATTCACTACTAGGTGCAACTTTGGTGAATTGTTCTTGGTGTAATACGTTAAGGAAAAAGCTTAGGGAAGGAATTCTGATAGAGTGTGGTGGATTTCTCAAGGGCTAGCAATGATTTAAGTGTGGGGTGTTGATAATAGGCTACATAGACGATATTTACACCCTAATTATACCATGCTTTATTGTTGTTTGATAGGCTAAATGAGAACAAAATGCTCTAATTGGTGTTCTTTTGCTTCGCATGGACTAATCCAAGTTAGGAAGAACTATGGAGTATTTTGGAGTCAATAATGTGAAGAAAACGTCCAATCAAGAAGCACCCGAGCGGAAAGAAGCTAAAAGTGGACTGGGTTGGAATCCACCGCGACCGCGGTGGACCGCGGTTGGACTGCGGCAGGCCAAAGACGCGAGGCAGAATGTTTGTCTCTCACCGCAGTCGCGCCGCATTCTGCCGCGGTGAACTGTGCAGTTGCCCCGAACTTTTGGGACCAAAGTGTAACTCGGAAAAAACTTATTCCAAACCTTTATAAACTCAAGAAGCTCGCCCAAGAAAGTATCAAACTTATTTTTAGACTACTTTAAAGGTAAGAACAAGTGTGAGAAGAGCAACCAAACATTAGAGTTTTTCTATCTACTCTTTATTATTGCAATTACACATTATGAACAATTTAGTAGTTTTATCTTGTTTTGTTATGAGTAGTTAATTCCTTAATCTAGGGTTTTGATGGAACCTATTGAAGGATGAACTTCTTGTTATCTTAATATAGTTTGCCCAGTTTAATCTCTATTTATTCAACTACGTTCTTGTTGTAGTTAATTGATAGGATCCTCAATTAACTGTGCCTATTTAGTGTGCATAACTCGGGAGAGAGTGCATATTTAGGTAATTATTGAACAACACCACTCCCAAAGTATATGAGGGATCAATAACCGAGGGTTTAAAGGCGGGATTAGGGATAACGAAGCCTTGGGTGCAATCTAAAGTGAGCTGTAATAAACAAAGCCAGCTAGTGTAACACGGGAGAGTGCGTCTAGTAAATTATTGTGATTACTCGGGAGAGATTTACGGTAATAAGAGTGCTAATGATTGATAGAGACGAATAGGCTAATTTATGTGAAACATAACCGGAAGGGATTCCATCAATAGGGGAAATCATAACCTTAGATCCTTCTCTTAATTGTTTACAACTTAATCATAGTTAATCTTTAGTTGCTTAATCACAGCCAGTCTTAGTTAGTAGAAACATCCTCAATTGTTATTCAAAACGTTTGGGAAGTTGATTACGTAGAATTTCGTAAGTCTAACGAGAGTAATTGATAGGTTAATTCCTTGCGGGTTCGACTCTCGGCGAAATACTCAAATTATATTTGCAACGTCCGCGTGTCCTTTTTATAAGGTATAGTTGGGCGTGATCAACTACTAAACTTAAAGTACTTTAACCAAAAAAGAACGTAAAAGATTTCTAAAACCGGAAGAAGATAAAGGAAATATGGACTCCTCCACCAAATGTTGTTAATCATTTTTACCTAGTTTAATAAGGAAATATTTCATAAATAAAATTTTAGTTGATTATAAATTTCTAAATATTAGGAAAGTAACTTAAATTATAATTTTGACCAATGTAAAATCTATTTGTAAAGGGTAAAAAAGGCGAGCGATATCTCGCTAAGAGGCTTCGTGGCTTTGCGCGTGTATCCTACATCATAAGTATATAATTTTAAAAAAATTAGGTAACTATATTAGATAATTTATTTGAGTTATTAAATAAAAATTAACAAAAAAGATCGAAGCTCCTAAAAAATATAAAAATTGATCTAATTTAGTTAATTCAATAAATAATTTTTTTTCCCTCATATATGCATTATTGTAATTTCATAGGACATATGCGGATATCTTATGAAAACTGTTGTTTTTTTTTGTTACATAATACAGAAAATAAATAACAAGTTAAAACTATAACATAATCAATACTCTTCTTATAGAAATAAATTATGTATCTTAAGAATTTTATCAATTTTAAAAGTAATCTTACTTATATGATGATTTTAAAAAAGAATTAAATGGAATTATTGCGCTCATTACTCTCTCCTTTGTAGTTTATGTGAATCTTTTCGCTTTTCAAGAGTTAATTTAACTAATCTATAAAGCTAAATTGAATTAGGTTAACTTGATATTTTAAAGTTAAACTTGCAATATTTAAAGCTATATAAGAAATACTATAAATTGCAATTCTTCTCGTGCCAATATGATGAAAAAAATATTTTAAAATTTCGGTAGTTTACATCTCAATAAATATTTTTCTTTTTACATAAACTAAAGCTGGGGGAATAATTAATTCAAAAACTTAATTATTTGTTCTAACTATTAAAAGAAATAATTTTATTTTTTCGCATTGAGGCTTCGTACTTTTATAAATTTTAAACTCCTTTCCTACTCGAATAATTTTATCTTTATTAGTTTTTTATAATATTTGAAATGTACATTCACTAATTTATTAGTTAAATTTAAACCTCTCACTTTTATTTAATAGTAATTTTAAAATTTCGGTAGTTTGCATCTCAATAAATATTTTTTTTTACATAAACTAAAGCTGGGGGAATAATTAATTCAAAAACTTAATTATTTGTTCTATCTATTAAAAGAAATAATTTTATTTTTTCGCATTGAGGCTTCGTACTTTTATAAATTTTGAACTCCTTTCCTACTCGAATAATTTTATCTTTATTAGTTTTTATAATATTTGAAAAATACATTCACTAGTTTAAAAATGTTTAGTTAAATGTAAACCTCTCACTTTTATTTAATAGTAATAATAATAATATACAGAAGCTTCCCTTAGAATTTTAGGTGCACTATAATAAGAATAAATGTCAGTTTGGAATAAAGCTACTTTTGGTAACATTTTTAAGCGTAAACAGAAATTATTGGCACGACTAGGTGGTATTTAAGCTTCTTTCCACTATCCAATGAGTACCTTTTTACAAAATCTGGAAAAAACTTTAACTTTAGAATTTAATAACATTCTTCAGCTTGAGGAAGAATTTTGGAAGTTAAAATTCAGAATTAATTGGTTAAATAATGGTGATGCTAACACCAAATTTTTCCACCTTACTACATCAAATCGAAGAAGACATAATTATATAATTGCTCTTCAAGACTTAGGGGGTAATTGGACCATTGACCCTCATCAGATTAAAGATGATATTACACAATACTACCATCATCTTTTTATAACTCAAAAACTTAATTCTACTAAAAGAACTTTTTTACAGCCTTTTAATATATTAACACCAAATGAGCAGTCTTGTTTAACAACTCCTTTACAAGATTATAAAATTATCACTGCCATCCATTCCTTTCAACCTCTAAAGGCTCCGGAGCCAGATGGCTTACACTCTTTATTTTATCAAAAATATTGGCATATCATAGGGAACTCTGTCAAATATTTTTGTCATAAAATTTTCTTGGACCATCAAATTGATCCTTCTATTAATACAACCTTCATTTGTCTAATTCCAAAAAATAAGAATGCATCCACTATATCACAATTCCGACCTATTAGTCTTTGTAATACAATCTATAAGATTATTACGAAAATAATTGTTAACAGACTAAAACCAGTTCTGGAACACATTATTCATCCAACTCAATCTAGTTTTCAGAAAAATAGACGAGCAGCTCACAATGCTATTATCGTACAAGAAATCATCACTAGATTCCACAAAAAGGGTAACAATTCAAATATGCTTCTCAAGTTGGGTCTTGAAAAGGCTTTTGATAAATTGGAATGGTCTTTCATTTACAAAATATTACATACTCTAAATTTTTCACAAACTTTTATTAAATTAATAATGTCTTGTATAACAACTACTACTACTGCTATTTTAATTAATGGTACACCTACTGATTATTTTACACCTACATGGGGCATTAGACAAGGGAATCCTCTATCACCTTATCTATTTATTTTGTGCTTGGAAATGCTATCAAGGAAAATAAATACTGAAGTTGACTATAACATTTGGCATCCAATTTTTATAGGTAGAAAGGGACCTCAATTATCACATCTATTTTTCGCAGATGATATTATTTTGACATCCAAAATTATACCTACCTCGTGCCAATCCATAGCTACCACTCTCAATCAATTTACTCATCAATCGGGGCAAACAATTAACTTTGAGAAGTCTAAGATCTTCTTTTCCAAGAATTGTGGTGCTAATATAAGAGCTTCAATACTACAAAATTTTCACATGAGTGAGGGAAAAAATTTTGGGAAATATTTAAGGTTCCCTATTTTTAATTCAAGGCCTATTAAACGAGATTACCAATATTTACTTGACAATTTCAAATCTAAATTGGCAGGTCGGAAAACACATTTTTTAACTAAAGCAGGAAGGACGACCTTGATACGTTCAACTTTAAACAACTTTCCTAATCATCTGATGCAATATATCACACTACCTTCTTATATTATTTTCTCTCTTAATAGATACCAAAGAAATTTTCTATGGGGCACCACTCTTCAAAAGAAAAAATCTTATTAAGTGGTCTATTGTTACACAATCTTTAGAGCGAGGGGGATTAGGCATACAAAATCTTACTACCAAAAACCTAGCTTTGCATGCGAGTCTTGCATGAAGGCTATTTCAAAACCCTAATCACCTGTGGGCACAAGTATTACTGCATAGTTATCTAAGGCCACCCACTTTAATCAAAAATAAAGTTTCATCAACTTGGCTTAACATTCTTAAAAGTTGGTCCAACTGTGGATTAGGATATAAATGGAACATAACTACTGGACAACACGTAAAATTCTAGAATGATCCTTGGCTAACTCACAATTCTTTGATTCGTAATTATATATCAGGACCCCTCCCCCAAGCTGAGGACAGAAAATTAGTGCCACATTATTATTTCAATTACAAATGACACCTAGATAAATTACCATTCGTAGTACCTCCTTCTTTAGAACATGCAATCACTGATATCTATATACTAATGGTGCCCATCACTTATGACAAATTATATTGGGCAATTACACCAAATGGGTTATTCTATATGAAATTTATGTACCATACTCTCATAAATGGACTCAATCAACCAATAACAAATGAGTTTATTAACTATAAGTGGATTTGGAAACTTAAAATACCACCCAAACTTTCTTTCTTCTTATGGTTAATCTGTCATGAAAGACTCCCTACAACTTCTTATTTACATAAATTAGGCATTATTAATTCATCCCTGTGCACACAATGTCATATGGTCCCTGTCACGACCCCAACCCCGGTCGTGATGGCGCCCAACACACTGTTAGACAAGCATGACCAACTAACAACCCTTTCTGTTTTCTTATAAAAATCATTATCAGCTAACACAGTTAAATTGCTAAATTACTCCAATAAGAGTTTAAGACAACGAGTTAAATATGCGAAAATTCAGATGATAATACCACTACATAGCCCATACAGATCTGGTGTCACAAGTCTCGAGCCTCTAGTACAAGTTTAACAACCTAATACATGTCCATCTAGGGAATACTAGTTAATAACAAGGATAGAAGGGAGAGATCAGGGCTGCGGACGCCATGCAGCTACCTCGATGCTCCCGGATATGCGCTGCTCAACTGAAATAATCCTCACTCAGCCTCAAATGCACCTGGATCTGCATGCAAGATACAGGGAGTAATGTGAGTACTCCGACCCAGTGAGTAATAAGCATAAATAATGACTGAGAATAAGAAATCACGGAAAACATAGAGTAATCTATACTATGGCAGTTTAAAAACAAGTAATATGAGAGTAATAAACCAATGGAAGCGAAATGTAGAAATACTAAACCGAGTAAGCAATTAAGTGACAGACATATAAAGAGCAATCAACACATAGAACGGTACCCTATAGTACCCACTGCGGCGTGCAGCCCGCTCCATTTATTTATCGTCGACGGCGCTCACAGTGGGTGTGCAGACTCCGGGAGGGACCCCTTGCGGCCCAAGCGCAATATCAAGCCATCTCGTGGCATCAAATCTAGGCCCTTGGCCTCATATCAATATCAGTATAACACTGTTGCGGGGCGCAGCCCGATCCCATAGTATCCTCACATCTAGCCCTTGGCCGTACTCAGTCCAGAAATCATATAAGCCCCTCGGGCAATAGTAAAATAGTAGTTCTCAACCCACAACATCATTTAATATATATTTTAGTTTCAAAAATCGAGTAAAAGTGGCTGCGTTGTAAGACAGTAGAAAACGGTACGACTGAGTTCAAGTAGTAAGTCAAACAGTGAGGAAATAGTAAATAAACTCCCCGGAGGGTTCAAAGAATTGGCAAGAAGGCCAAATATGACAATCAGTCCAAATAATGATGATAACAAATAAGCTTTAATCAAATACGCAGTAGAAACATCACTCGGGACGGACCAAGTCACAATCCCTAATAGTAAACGACCTGCGCTCATCATCAAACGCGTGTCTCACCTCAATATAGCACTACGTTGTGCAAATCCGGAGTTTCAAACCCTCAGGACATCATTTACATTAATTACTGACCTCGAACCACCGAAATCTCTAGCTCGCGACACCTTTTCCCCTCAAATCGGCCTCCACGTGCGTCGAATCTATCCAAAATCAGAACGAATACGTCACAATATGCTAAGGGAACAAAGCCCAAGTGAAAACAATCAACAAAGGGAACTATTCCCGAAATTACCAAAACCCGAGCCCCGGGCCCACACCTCGAAATTTGACCAAATTCACAAAACTAGAATCCTTATACTCTCACGAGTCTAACCATATCAAAATTATCCAATTCTGATACCATTTGGTCCCTCAAATCTTCGTTTTACATTTTTGAAAGGTTTCACAATTTTCTTCCCAAATTCCATCCCAAATCACGAATTAAATAATGAATTCAGTGATAGATTCATGTACTCTAGCCAAATCTGAGTTAAAATCACTTACCCCGATGAATTTCTTGAAAACCCTTCGAAAAATCGCCAAAATCCGAGCTCTCTAGGTCAAAATATTAAATAAAACCCAAAACCTCGTATTTATAGGTACCCCCTCAGATTTCAGCTACCGCGGGCCGCACCAAAATGATTGCGGTCCGCGCAAGCCAGTGCGATCCGCGCAAACACAACCGCGGCCGCACAGGCCTTCCTCTGCAGTGACAGGCTTTAGTATTTTAGCCATAACCTTTGCTACAAATGTCCAAATTGCGATATCTATAATCTTCTGGAAACTATACACAAAGGGCTACAACTTTTGTTTTTGAATCACCTCAAAATTTCTTGTAGATCAAAAGATATGAGCTTCCGAAGTAGGACCAGCGGAACGTTTCTTCACCGCAGCAGCGCCCACTTTTGTGCGGTCCGCACGACGCCTACCGCGGCCGCAGCCGCTTTTGTGCGGTCCTCATTGCATTCACCGCGGGCGCACTTATTTTTGTGCGGACCGCGTGGGTGAGTTCTGGGGCCTGCAACCCTCCTGGACCTGCTGCAGCTATGATTTTCGGCCTAAAACGTCCCGGAACCTATCCGGGACCCCCGAAGCTTCAAACTAATTGTACCAACACATCCCATGACATCGTTTAAACTTGTTCAACACTTCGGAACACTTACAACAACAACAAATCATCAATTTAACATAGGATTCAAGCCTAAGAACTCCAAGAACTCTTAAATTATGTTTTCGATCAAAAAGTCTATCAAATCACGTCTAAATGACCTGAAATTTTGCACACATATCCCAAATGATACAACGAAGCTACTAAAACTCTTGGAATTCCATTCCCACCCCTATATCAAAATCTCGCCTATCAATCGGAATTTGCCAAAATATCAATTTTACCAATTCAAGCCTAAATCTTCTCTACAACTCCAAAACCCATTCCGATCGCGCTCCTAAGTCAAAAATCACCTCCCGAAGCTAACCGAACCATCGGAACTCACATCCGAGACCTCTAACACATAAGTCAACATCCGATTGACTTTTCCAACTTAAGCCTTCTTAAAAGAGACTAAGTGTCTCATTTCTTACCAAAATCTTCTCCGAACTCAAACTAATCAACCCGATCACATAAAACACGGATACGAAGCATAAAGAAGCTAAAATGGGGGAAAACGGAGCGATAACTCATGAGACGACTGGCCAGGTCGTCATATCCTCCCCAGCTTAAACAAACGTTCGTCCTCGAACGAGTGAAACATACCTGAAGCCTCGAATAGGTGAGGATATCTGCTCCGCATATCCCGCTCGGCCTCCCAGGTAGCCTCCTTCACGGGCCGACCTCTCCACTGCACTTTCACTGAAGCTATATCCTTTGACCTCAACTTCCGAACCTAACGACCCAAAATAGCCACTGGCTCCACATCATAGGTCAAATCATCGTCCAATTGAACCGTGCTGAAGTCCAAAACATGAGACGAATCCTCAATATACTTCCGGAGCATAGAAACATGAAATACTGGATGCACGCTAGACAAGCTGGGTAGCAAAGCAAGCTCATAAGCCACCTCCCCAATCCTCCGAAGCACCTCAAACGGCCCAATAAATCGCGGACTCAACTTTCCTTTCTTACCAAATCTCATAAAACCCCTCATGGGCGAAACCTTTAGCAAGACCTTCTCACCAATCATGTAGGATACATCTCGAACCTTCCGGTCTGCATAGCTCTTTTGACGCGACTGTGCTGTACGAAGCCTCTCCTCAATCACCTTCACCTTCTCTGAGGCGTCCTGAACCAAATCTGTCCCCAATAGCCTAGCCTCGCCGGGCTCGAACCACGGGAGATCTACACCGCCTCCCATACAAAGCCTCATACGGAGCCATCTGAATACTCGACTGGTAGCTGTTGTTGTAAGCAAACTCTGCAAGTGGCAAAAACTCATCCCATGAACCTCCAAAATCAATAACACAAGCACGCAACATGTCCTCCAATATCTGAATAGTACGCTCGGACCGTCCGTCCGTCTATGGATGAAATGTTGTGCTCAACTCCACCTGAGTACCCAAATCCCTCTACACGGCTCTCCAAAACTGCGAAGCAAATTGAGTACCTCTATCTGAGATGATGGAAACCAGAATACCATGCAACCGAACAATCTCCCGGATATAAATCCCTGCCAACCGCTCTGAAGAATAGGTAGTACACACAGGAATGAAGTGCGCAGACTTGGTCAGCCGATCCACAATCACCCAAATAGCATCAAACCTCTTCAAAGTCCGTGGAAGTCCAACAACAAAGTCCATAGTAATCTTCTCCCACTTCCCCTCGGGAATAACCATCTACTGAAACAAGCCACCCGGTCTCTGATGCTCATATTTCACCTGCTGACAATTGAGACACTGAGCTACAAATCCCACGATATCTTTCTTCATTCTTATCCACCAATAGTGTTGCCTCAAATCCTGATACATCTTCGCGGCACCCGGATGAATGGAATACCGCGAGCTATGGGCCTCCTCCAGAATCAAATCTCTAAGCCCATCCACATTGGGCACACAAATCCGGCACTGCATCCTTAACACACCATTATCACCGATGGTCACATCTCTGGCATCACCATGCTGAACTTTATCCTTAAGGATAAGCAAATGCGGATCATCATATTGGCGCTCTTTGATGCGATCATATAAGGAATACCGAGAAACCACACAAGCCAACACCCGACTGGGCTCCGAAATATCTAGTCTCACAAACTGATTGGCCAAGGCCTGAACATCAACTGCAAGGGGTCTCTCCCCAACTGGAATATATGCCAAACTCCCCATACTCACTGTCTTTTGGCTCAAAGCATCGGCCACCACATTGGCCTTCCCTGGGCGATACAATATGGTAATATCATAATCCTTAAGCAACTCTAACCATCTTCGCTACCTCAAATTAAGATCTTTTTGCTTGAACAAATGCTGAAGACTGCGATGATCAGTGAATACCTCACAAGATACGCCATATAAGTAGTGCCTCCAAATCTTCAATGCATGAACTATTGCAGCCAACTCCAAATCATGAACGGGGTAGTTTTTCTCATGGGGCTTCAACTAACGAGAAGCATAGGAAATGACTCTACCCTCCTGCATCAGTACACAACCAATCCCAACTCTCGAAGCATCACAATACACGGTATATGAACCTGAAACTGATGGCAGAACCAATACTGGAGCTATGGTCAACACTGTCTTGAGCTTCCGAAAGCTCTCCTCACACTCGTCTGACCACACAAATGAAACACCCTTCTGAGTCAACTTGGTCAAGGGCGATGTGATAGATGAAAATCCCTGAACAAACCGACGATAATAGCCTGCCAAATCGAGAAAGCTATGAATCTTTGTGGTTGAGGACGGTCTAGGCCAACTCTGAACAGTCTCTATCTTCTTTGGATCAACCTGAATACCCTCGGTGGACACCACGTGCCCCAAGAAAGCACTGAACTAAGCCAAAACTCACACTTGGAGAATTTTGCATAAAGCTTCTCCTCTCTCAATCTCTGTAACACAACTCTCAAATGCTCTGCGTGCTCCTCCTGACTACGCGAATACACCAGAATATCGTCAATGAAGACTATGACGAATGAATAGAGATAAGGCTGGAACACGATGTTCATCAAATGCATGAATGTTGCTGGGGCATTGGTTAGCCCGAAAAACATCACAAGTAACTCATAATGACCATATCTGGTCCTGAAAGCAATCTTAAGAATATCCGAATCCCTGATCTTCAATGGATGATAGCCCGAACGGAGATCAATCTTAGAGAACACCCTCGCTCCCTAAAGCTGGTCAAATAAATCATCAATGTGAGGCAAAGGATACTTGTTCTTAATTGTTACCTTGTTCAATTGCCTGTAATCAATGCACATTCTCATTCTGCCATCCTTCTTCTTCACAAACAGAACCGGTGCACCCCATGGTGACACACTAGGCCGAATGAACCCCTTATCTAGGAGTTCCTGAAGCTGCTCCTTCAATTCTTTCAATTCTGCTGGTGTCATCCGATACGGCGGAATAGAAATGGGCTGAGTGTCCGGCACCATGTCAATACCAAAATCAATATCCCTGTCCGGTGGCATGCCCGGTAGCTCTGCAGGAAAAATATCGGGAAAATCCCTCACAACTGGAACAGAATCAATGCTAGGAATCTCAACTCCAACATCTCTCACGAACGCTAGATATGAAAAACAACCCTTTCCAACCATATGCTGGGCCTTCAAGAAAGAGATCACTCTACTAGGAACATAATCAGTCACGCCACGCCACTCAATCCGCAGTACACCCGGCATAGCTAAAGTGAATGTCTTAGCATGACAGTCTAGAATAGCATGACACGGAGCTAACCAATCCATGCCCAAAATGACATCAAAGTCCATCATGCTCAATAGCAATAGATCGATTCGGGTCTCCAGACCCCCAATAGTCACAACACATGACCGGCGCACACGGTCCACGACAACAGTATCGCCCACCGGGGTAGACACAGGAATAGGTAAAGCAAGAAACTCCCGGGGCATACCCAAATAATGAGCAAAATATGAGGACACATAAGAATAAGTGGAACCGGGATCAAATAATACAGAGGCATCTCTGTGGCAGACTGAAACAATACCTGTAATGACAGCGTCTGAAGCAATAGCATCTGTCCTACCTGGAATAGCATAGAAACGAGCCTGGCCACCGCCAGATCGACCTCCCCCTCTGGGGCGACCACTGGCTGCCTGACCTCCACCCCTAGCTGGCTGGGCGGGTGGTGAAGTAACTGGAGCAGAAGTCGAGGGCTGACCCTTCTGCTGAGGCTAACCATCACGAAGTCGAGGGAACTACCTCCTCATATGTCCAAACTCTACACACTCATAACAACTACCCGATGTTGGATATGGGGACTGAAGGGAACCCCTCGCACCGGAGTGACTAGCTGATGCACTCGGCGTAGAAGAACCTTGAGTTGATGGGGCATGAGACGAACTCTGAGCTGGAAGGGCGCTGAGTGAAGGCTGGCCCTGCTGAGACCCATGATGACCACGACCAGAAGATGCCCCACGATACTCTGGACGGGCCAAATGAGCAGGCCTGAAAGAACGACCTCTACCATACTGGAACTGACCTCTCGAAGGTGCACCACTATAACTGCCCGATCCTCGAGGCCTCTTGGCCTCCCTCTCTTCTCGCTCCCGACGGTGAACCATCTTAATCTCACGAGCGATATCAACCACCTCCTCGAACGTAGTACCTAATACTCTCTCTCTAGTCATCATAATACGGAGATGGTAGTTAAGGCCACCCACAAATCTCCTGATCCTCTCACGATCTATCGGAATCATCCAAATGGCATGACGAGCCAACTCAGAAAACCTCATCTCATACTGGGTCACGGTCATACCCCCCTGTGTCAACCACTCAAACTTCCTACGCAGCTCCTCTCTGTGGGACTGCGGTACATACTTCTCTAAGAAGAGAGCAGAGAACTGCTGCCAAGAAAGGGGTGTTTCACCACCGGCCTACGCCTCTCAAAATCCTCCCACCAAGTAAAGGTAGCCCTCGAGAACTGAAAGGTGGTAAATGCCACACCACTAGACTCAAGAATCCCTGCTGTACGGAGCATCCGCTGGCACTTGTCAAGAAAACCCTGGGCATCCTCGCCCTCAGCACCACTAAACGATGGAGGCTGGAGCCTACCAAACCTCTCAATACGACGCTGCTCATCGTTCGGCATAGCTGGTACTATGAACTCCTGAACTGGTACAACCGGTTGAGCTGGAAGTGCCCCCGGATTTTGTAGTCCCTACACTGCCTGCTTAGGTGTGAGAGCAGCGGGGGTCTGATTGCCTCCCCTGTCCTGTGAGGTAGCTGCTGTGGTAGTGGCTGAAACTGCCTGAGCTAGGCTAGTGCAAACTAATAAGATCTGGGCCAAGGCCTCCTGAAGACCCGGAATCACGATGGGCACAGTTGTTGCCTGAACTGGTGTTGCTGGAGCATCCGTAACTGGAGCCTGATCCAGAGTTAGGGCAGCTAGTGGATCTGCAGGTGCTGCTCTCGCTGCTCTGCCTTTGCCACGACCACGCCTACGGCCTTTGGTGGTCTCAGTTGGTGGCACTGGTGGTCGTCCACCTCGTCCGGTAGCTCGCGTCCTCACCATCTGTGAGAGAATGGAATACAGAAGTTTAGTCCTCGGATCAACAAAGTCGCACGACAAGAATTTCAAGAATGTGATGTTTTTCCTAAAGGTTCTGCAGCCTCTCGAGGATAAATACAGATGTATCCGTACCGATCCGCGAGACTCTACTAAACCGGCTCATGACTTACGAGACCTATGTAACCTAGGCTTTGATACTAACTTGTCACGACCCCAACCTTGATCCAGATGGCGCCCAACACACTGCTAGGCAAGCCTGACCAACTAACAACCCTTTCTGTTTTCTTATAAAAATCATTATCAGCTAACACAGTTAAATTGCTAAATTACTCCAATAAGAGTTTAAGACAACGAGTTAAATATGCGGAAATTCAGATGATAATACCACTACATAGCCCATACAGATCTGGTGTCACAAGTCTCGAGCCTCTAGTACAAGTTTAACAACCTAATACATGTCCATCTATGGAATACTAGTTAATAACAAGTATATAAGGGAGAGATCAGGGTTGTGGACGCCATACAGCTACCTCGATGCTCCCGGATATGCGCTGCTCAACTGAAATAATCCTCACTCAGCCTCAGATGCACCAGGATCTGCATGCAAAGTGCAGGGAGTAATGTGAGTACTCCGACCCAGTGAGTAATAAGCATAAATAATGACTGAGAATAAGAAATCACGGAAAACACAGAGTAATCTATACTGCGGCAGTTTAAAAACAAGTAATATGAGAGTAATAAACCAATGGAAGCGAAATGTAGAAATACTACAATGAATAAGCAGTTAAGTGACAGACATATAAAGAGAAATCAATACACAGAACGGTACCCTATAGTACCCGCTGCGGCGTGCAGCTCGCTCCATTTATTTATCGTCGACGGCGCTCATTGGGGGTGTGCAGACTCCGGGAGGGGGCTCTTTCGGCCCAAGATCAATATCAAGCCATCTCGTGGCATCAAATCTAGGCCATCGGCCTCATATCAATATCAGTATAACACTGTTGCAGCGCGCAACCCGATCCCATAGTATCCTCACATCTGGCCTTTGGCCGTACTCAGTCCATAAATCATATAAGCCCCTCCGGCAATAGTAAAATAGTAGTTCTCAGCCCAAAACATCATTTAATACATCTTTTAGTTTCAAAAATCGAGTAAAAGTGGTTGCGTTGTAAGACAGTAGAAAATGGTACGACTGAGTTCAAGTAGTAAGTCAAACAGTGAGGAAATAGTAAATAAACTCCCCGGAGGGTTCAAAGAATTGACAAGAAGCCCAAATATGACAATCAGTCCAAATAACGATGATAACAAATAAGCTTAAATCAAATACGCAGTAGAAGCATCACTCGGGATGGACCAAGTCACAATCCCCAATAGTAAACGACCCGCGCTCATCATCAAATGCGTGCCTCACCTCAATATAGCACTACGATGTGCAAATCTGGGGTTTCAAACCCTCAAGACATCATTTACATTCATTACTCACCTCGAACCGGCGAAATCTCTAGCTCGTGATGCCTTTGCCCCTCAAATCGGCCTCCACGTGCATCGAATCTATCCAAAATCAGAACGAATACGTCACAATATGCTATGGCAACAAAGCCCAAGTGAAAAAAATCAACAAAGGACACTATTCTCGAAATTACCAAAACCCGAGCCCTGGGCCCACGTCTCGAAATTTGACCAAATTCACAAAACTAGAATCCGTATACTCTCACGAGTCTAACCATACCAAAATTATCCAATTCTGATACCATTTGGTCTCTCAAATCTTTGTTTTACATTTTTGAAAGGTTTCATAATTTTCTTCCCAAGTTCTATCCCAAATCACGAATTAAATGATGAATTCAGTGATAGATTCATGTACTCTAACCAAATATGAGTTAAAATCGCTTACCCCGATGAATTTCTTGGAAAACCTTCAAAAAATTGCCAAAATCCGAGCTCTCTAGGTCAAAATATTAAATAAAACTCAAAACCTCGTATTTATAGCTACCCCCTGAGATTTCAGCTACCGCGGGCCGCACCAAAACGACCGCGGTCCGCGCAAACACAACCGCGGCCGCACAGGCCTTCCTCTGCAATGACAGGATTTAGTATTTTGGCCATAACTTTTGCTACAAATGTCCAAATTGCGATATCTTTAACTTTCTGGAAACTATACACGAAGAGATACAACTTTTATTTTTGAATCACCTCAAAATTCCTTGTAGATCAAAAGATATGAGCTTCCGAAGTAGGACCAGTAGAACATTTCTTCACCGCGGCCGCGCCCACTTTTGTACGGTCCGTGCGACACCTACCGCGGCCGCGGCCGCTTTTGTGCGGTCCGCACTGCACTCACCGCGGGTGCACTTATTTTTGTGCGGACCGCGTGGGTGAGTTCTGGGGCCTGCAACCCTCCTGGACCTGCTGCAGCTATGATTTTCGGCCTAAAACATCCCGGAACCTATCCGGGACCCCGAAACTTCAAACTAATTGTACCAACACATCCCATGACATCGTTTAAATTGTTCAACACTTCGGAACGCTTACAACAACATCAAATCATCAATTTAACATAGGATTCAAGCCTAAGAACTCCAAGAACTCTTAAATTATGCTTTCGATCAAAAAGTCTATCAAATCACGTCCGAATGACCTGAAATTTTGCACACACATCCCAAATGACACAATGAAGCTACTGCAACTCTCGGAATTCCATTCCGACCCCTATATCAAAATCTCGCCTATCAACCGGAATTTGCCAAAATATCAATTTCGCCAATTCAAGCCTAAATCTTCTCTACAACTCCAAAACCCATTCCGATCGCGCTCCTAAGTCACAAATCACCTCCCGAAGCTAACCGAACCATCGGAACTCACATCCGAGCCCTCTAACATATAAGTCAACATCCGGTTGACTTTTCCAACTTAAGCCTTCTTAAAAGAGACTAAGTGTCTCATTTCTTACCAAAATCCTCTCCGAACTCAAACTAATCAACCTGATCACATAAAACACGGATACGAAGCATAAAGAAGCTGAAATGGGGGGAAACGGAGCGGTAACTCATGAGACGACTAGCCGGGTCGTCACAGTCCCTGAAACTATAAACCATATTTTTCTTGAGTGTCATAATGCTATTGCACTTTGGGCTACTCTTAATATATCTGCTACACAAATAAATACTCCACCTCAAATTGCTCGTACATCTTGGTTACACAACTTTATACATAAGCAACCTTTATCATCCTTTTGTCACATTCCATCTTCCATAATCTTGCCTTTTGCTTTGTAGCAGTTATTATCTATAAGAAATAAAAATTATTTTGATCGTTAACATATTAAGTCAAGTATTCCTTTACTATACAAACAGGCTGCTGAATTTTATTATCTCACAAATCCTACAAAAAGAAATACATCATCACTACCTCTATATATAAAATGGCATCCACCAAACAGACATTTTTTAAGTTAAACATTGATGGTTCTTCATCCTACACTCATAATAAATGTGGTATTGGTGGGTTGTTTCGCAATCAACATTGCAAATGGATTATAGGATTTGCAGGAAGAGCACAACATGGCTCCAGTGTTCAGGCAGAATTGCCGGCACTTCTCATGGGGCTAAAAATTGCTATCCAGCATCAACTCACACCACTGACCATCAAGACAGATGCAACTGCAATACTTGGTATGTTAAATACACTCATAATGCAATACACTAATTTAATCAATGAATGCATGTTATTACTCCTACAGCTGGATAATCCAAAGATTCAAAGCATCTACAGTTGCATACTGTCTAGCTAAATATGGAGCAATGCATGCGGAGGCTAGTTGTATACTTTTTGGAAGTCCTCCACTTTTTGTCACGCCTTTTTACCAGCAAGATCAAGATGGAATGCTTAGAAGAAGACTGCTCAAATCAACAAATATGATATGCAATAGTAGTTCCCTAACCAGTACTGTGTCTAGTAGTAGTGTTGTAGTAACAAATCCAGTTTCTGTGTATGACAATCGTTCCCATAAGGGCGACATAGTATCCAACTCTAGTTCTCTTCAACTGATGCAACTTATGCATCCAACAAACTCTTGTTTACGTTTTTAAGTATCTATAATATGTTTATCTTTTTAACCAAAAAAAAAAAAGAATAAATGTCAAGCATTTCACTGAATTTGGCGTGAGGAAAAGAAACTCAATACTCCTACGTAATACTCTTATTTCCCAAAAATAATATATTTTTTAAATGTCCTAAATATTATGATTTTCTACTTAATTCAAATAAGGAAAGATACCAAAATTTTAGCTGATTTCAAAGTCCTAAAATTTATGAAAATAATTAAATTACGATTTTGTCTAATATAAATTCTATTTCTAAAGGGTAAAAAAGGCGAACGACATTTCGTTAAAGGCCTTCGTGCTTTTAATGTAGTATAGATATAGATATAGATACATTCGTGCCATGCACGAATATTATTTGTCAAATATTATAACGCGTACCAAAAATAAAAATAAAAACTTTTAATTGCATATATATTATAAAATTAATCATGGATATGAACGAATTTTAATAACCAGTTCCTTAAAATAATTTTTTTACAGAATATAACATATAGTCTAATAAACTCATTAACCTTATAAAAAAAAGTTTATTATACTCATCAATAAAGTTTTGACGCAATCACAGGACAAAGCGAAACTATTTGGAATCACATAGTTAGAGATTAAAGTTGTAAAATCACGTTAAGAATACAACAATACCTTCTTCTTTTATTATGCAAAAATTACTTTAGTTCAGTCTTAATGATTCATGTTATGGAAATTATTCTTGTTATTTTAAGATTCATTAATGACAATGTCTAGATTGATTAATTGTAATACGTCTCTAATATTAAAATTGATTTACTATTTAGAAACAAATCTCATTAACAGCTACCTTAAAAGAAGCAGTTTAATGCCATCTAACTTATTTATTGTATCACATCAGTTTCCGAAAGCAGTTCTTATTCTGACTTTTTTTCTTCGCTTGTTTGATACTATAAGATATGGAATTAATTAAGACTTAAGAGCTTATTTGGAATTTCCTTCAGTAAAAGAACTTTAAACCCGGAAAGAATTGGAATTCTTAGTCAATTCGTTCAAAGTTATGTGCTTTCCATTTTTGAAAGGTTAGAAAGATAAGAATACACATTTTATTCTGGTCCGACAGAATATATATGTTCCAATATAATAAGGAAAGAAAAAAGTTTATTAAGGGTAAAATATATGGCAAAACTTAGAAGATTCCGGACTCTAAATATTAGGCAATGGAATCAATATAACAATTTTATTTAGTATAAAATTTCTTCAGTATTAGACAATCAATTTTGTAGGCTTGGTAGGCTACGTTCAAGATGTACCAAAAATATTTGACCCAACGTATTTGTAGTTTAATTTAAATCGAAAAAGAGTTTCAGCCTTAGGTGATTTACGATTATATCTTTAAGTTATATAAATATTTAAGGGTATAAAAGTCGATCAATATTTAAAGGATATTTTACTCGTTCAACATTTAGCATACATTATTCGTGTTTTTATAATAATATAGATAGATAGATATAAATATAAATAGATATAGATATAGATAAACCATTTATTTATATTTATGTTGTTTCTTAAGGATTCACGCAGCGTATCCTAATATTAGTTTAATAAGAAAAGGAAATTATAAAAGGGAATTACCCAATTTGAACGGAGACGCTATTTACGAGTTGTAAATTGTGTCAAAAGTCCGTTAAGAATAAACCTAATCCAACTTTACCTTGAATTATGCAAAGTGCTATAAAATCTGACTAACACGAAAATATTTACTCATCATCCGTAGTTCCAAATCATTTATTCTCTTAACTCTATCATCTCTTCGAGGGATTTTTCCATTTCATGAGGTTGAATCCGAACCACTTTTCTATTTTGAGAGGCTGAATTCAAAAACTCTTACTAAGGATAAAATAGTTTCATCCATCCTAAATTAGCTTGTTATTATTCTCTTTCTTTCGTATTCTGAAACTAAGAAGATTTCCTAGCAATGAAAACTCAAAGATTCAGTGTTATTGCACTCATATTTCTCCTCTTTATATTGTTCTCGTCCACTATTGGATGGACAGACAAACGCATAGAAAATTGCGTAAAGCTTTCATTTACTCCAATGTCCAAGGAAGTATATGAAGAAAGTTTTTGGCCTATCCATGAATGCAACGAGCTATTCAGCATGCTATTCCTTGGTTATGAGGTAACAAATAGATGGCCAGTATCAGAATTCTACGAAGCTCTAAAACAAGTTTCAATTTTTAACAATAATGAAACTGCATTAACACAACATATTTGTTATTTAGCCTTCCCTAAGAAAGTTATGGATAGTGCTTCCCACATCAAAAGGCCTTTCAGATTGTTTCCACCTCAAGATTCAGCAGAAGTAACATGCTTGGCTTTTGATCCAACTATGATCATCCATCAATATTGTGATTCCAATTGCTTCTAGTACTTTTCTTGAATTATGAATTTGCAGATTTATTTATGCCTATGAATCAATGAAATTATTTTTGGAGTTACTGGTTTAATGTAGTACGTATCATTACGAAATTTGTAATTTATATAGTGGATAACCCAAATTTTGATCTTAATCTACATAAATTATATATTACCAATACAATATAAAAATATAGTGTAATTCTATTGAGAAACCAAAGATACAACTTATTGTCCAAGTCCAATAACTTCACTGAAAAAATCTGCACCTCAAAAACACTTGAGAATCCAAAAAACAAGAGGGTTAATAGTCTCTTCAATTTTGAAGAAATTTTTTTTGTCTTCAATTACATATATTTATAGAAATATCACAACATCCAAAGCAGCATGTCACCAAGTCGTACCTTTTTGCAAAGTTAAAGTATACTCACATCTCTTTGACACACCTGCATTGTGTTGACTGTTGAGTCATAAGATCAACACAGTGATGTCCAACAGTAGGGGTGGACATAAAATCCAAAAAATCGAATTCCAATCGAATTAATTTGGTATTTCAGTATCGATATATTTGGTATTTCAATATCGAATTTTCGGTTATTCAATATTTTGGTTTGATCCTCGATATTGAGGTTTTGATATTTCAGCCTATCGAAATACCGAATTATTTAAGTAAATATTTCTTTACTGCCCAGCCCAAGTTATCAATTCACAGCCCAAAATTTCAACTTTGTTACCCTTAGCTAGTAATCCAGCAAGACTAAGCCCAACGCCCCAACCTAGGTTTAAGTTAATATTGAGTACGTTGGTTCACTTCCAATCTTTCATGTAAAATTTGTGCCGTACTTTATATCTATTTTTAAAGGTGGTTGACTTATGATTCATTTATGTTGTAAGAGCCATTGTTTGGGGCTTCATTTTGGATATTATTTGTGAATTCTTGTTTATCCCTAGTGCTGAACATGATGATGGATGACTTGTGCTTCTTATTATGTGAGCTTTTTCTTTCATGTTATTATACATCACTTTCTTGGTTCCTTCTTCTTGTTAATTTGTTGGATTTCTTTTGAGATTGCGACAAAGAAAGAAAATAATGGTTGGTGAATTTGTTTGGAATTGGAGGAACTACTCGAAGGGTTTTTATGTATGTAATTATGTATAGATAAGGGCGCAGAAGGGGTTTCTCTTTTGTTTTTTAAATTTTAAATCAACAACTAGAGAGAATTTTAAAAGGAAATGAAGTTGTTTGATGGAGGCAAGGATTGGATGAATCATGTTCTGACATATATTAAAGAGAGAATCAATAGAATACAGAATTGATCCCAATTAATCCTACATTATATGAATATCGAAGAGAGATCCTTAGAGTTAAAAAAATTCAGAGTCGAAGATTAGCAAAAACAAGATTAAAAAATACAAATACTTGATATAATACCGAAACTGTATCGAAACTGTACCGAACCAAACAAAAGAATATTAAAATGTATCGAATTACCTTGGTACAGTATTTGATATCCATAATTAATATATCGAATACCGAAGTACCAAACCGCACTTCATAAATACCGTACCGAAGTACCAATCCCGCTGCCCCAATCCAACAGTACACATTCTCAACATTATTCTGTTAAAGATGTATGGGTAAAATTTGGATACGGTAGGTGGCACGGTGAAATAATGACATGTGTCGGGTTTCGAAGTCAAGAGTCCAAAGCAGATGAGTTGCGACCGAAGCTATCCCTCAACTTTGGTGTGGAACTAGTCGAAGGGACATAGGCTGGAAATCGGTTGAAGCTTCAAATTTGAACCCTTACAAAAATGGTGGTCCATACCTTTGAAGAGGTCAATATCAGCTGGAATCCCATTCCGCACAATCCACTCTCTCTAACATGCAGCCTTAGCCCTTAGGGGTGGGAACCGCCACCCATTCTCCTACTTGTAAAGATCAACGAATAGTGACAGAAACCTTCTTTACAAACGAAGTAACTTCCAACTAGGGTTTTTCTCTTCAGTTCTATAACTCAGTCTCTCCAGCTGTCAAACCGTTCTGAGATTGGAAATCAATAACAATTTCTTGCTCTTTATTACTCTGCTCACTTTATTTTCGTCTTAAGTGTTTGTTATTATTTTATTTATTCATTAACACTCTGAATCAGTCGAGTTGCTAGTGGCCTTTAATGTATAAATTCAATTGTCTAATCTAAAACCGACTTTTGGGTCAAACAAAAAGGACAAATGCACATTATTGTCGGTATGCTCTTTAAAGATTAGTCAGTATTTCTTTTTGTCCTGAAATTTTAAATTAAAAATCTTAAATTCGAGATAATTCAGGACATTATTGTCCTAAAAAAATTAAACTAAAAAACTAAAATTCAGGACGCATTGCCTAATTCCTAAATAACAACCCTTTAGAATGGCTACATGGTGTCATTTCTACCAAACAAAAGAGACGTTCCATGTATACTTAGACAAAAAATAATTGCTTATAGAAGGAAAATGTGTAACGGATTTGTATATCCTATTTGTTTCTTCCTTTCCCTAATTCTAAAACAAGAAGGAAAAAAAGAACAACAACAACGTAGAATGATGAAGTTGTTTCTTCGGGGATAATTGTTGATCCCCGGTTTTACATCCAATCAAGAGCCATAAGAACGTAGGTTAGTTATACTTATAATACTTATAAGGATGATACACTATTAATCAGTCAAATCACCTTTCTACAATCATAAATTCACTCTTAAATATGGAGAACACCGAACTTAAAGTACTCTATTTTTGTAAATCATTTGAGGCCAGGGGCGGCTCAATATTGCTTTAAAGCCAAATTTTGATGAGAGGCTTTATTTTTTTAAAAAAAATTCTTATATATTTTTAATTTAAGTCTATTTTCCTTACTTTTTTGAGACACAAAGTTATAAATATTTTGTTTATAATTGAGTTATTCTAATAATTATTTTTGTACTTGATAATATAGCTTATCCATTTTAATGTTTCTTAAGACATTATTAATCCTAGGTAAGATTGTATTACATTAAAATTTAATAAACTTCTTCCCGTAAATGCATTTATCATAGGAACATTATTCGAAAAGGAATATAGGTATTTAAAAAAGAATTAAGTCTTACTTTTTCAAGCCTTATTAGCTGATTGAGTATATGAATTAAGGTATTATTTCTACTTATAGTATTTTCTTTAATGTTTTTAATTCAAAAATAAGTCTAAACTATCCATCAGAGTGGCTTTTCTCAAATTCTTATCACCTAGTGATCTCAAAAAATTTCACTAAATAAAAATTATAGATATTTTTCACGCTTCAGATTATTCAAATCTCTATGGTTGACATCTGTAACAAATCAAAGTTTTCTTCTTCTTTTTTTCTATTAAAAATTATAAATTTTTACTTCAGAATATTCAATTTTTTTAAAAATGTTAATTCTTCAAAAGTACTACTAGTAAAAAATAAAGCAATTGCTTGGGATGCTTTACCCTTAAGCCGACACTGTTTGAGTCAACTATAAGATCATAAATATGACCCAGAAACCTTTGATTCATTCTTCTACTACGATCTCCAAAAACTTTTTAGAAGTCTTTAAAAAGTGTCTTAGCGATTGTATATTTATTCATCTAGAAAGATTGTGATAATATATAAGTAGTAATTACCGATTTCATATATTATACATTTCACATGCGCTCATTATGTGTGCGTTAGCAATTCTCAAATTGTTAACTTGGTACAGAGATTAGCCATGGCAGAAACAAAAGAAGAGAAAACCCTTACGTTGAGAGAAGAGAAAAGGAAGATACAGAAGGTTCGAGAGAAAAAATGAGCTAGTCAAAATGACTATTGACCAAAAAACTAATTTACTTCCCAGATATTGTGCTTTTATATTTACAAATATGTGAAAATAAAAAATACAAGTAAATGTATAAGTGAGCCGGATTTCTTCAGTTACACTAGTGGGCCAGCTGCTTTCCTTTGTTGGATTGGGCTGGAGTCACACTCCGGTCAACACACCCTGTCAAGCTTGATGGTGATATCACACCAAGCTTGGAAAGAAGCTCATGATGAGGTTGTCTAGTAAGAGCTTTAGTCATAATATCAGCCAACTGATTTGAGGAAGAAACATAATGAAGAGAAAGCAAACCAGAAGACAAGCATTGGCGGATATAGTGACAATCAATCTCAATATGCTTCGTACGCTCGTGGAAAAAAGGATTCTTAGCCATATGTAAGCAGCCTATAAGTCACAAAATACAGAAACTCGGTTGGAGATGAGCAAACCAAGATCGCCCAAAAGCCTAACCAGCCAAGAAATTTCAGCAGCTACTTTGCGAAGGGCCCGATATTCAACCTCAACAGATGAGAGAGAAATAGTAGGTTGTTTTTTACTCTTCCAAGAATCAGGGCTGCCACCAAGAGTAATATAATATCCACTAACAGATTTGCTAGATACCACACAAGAAGCCCAATCAGAATCAGAGTATGCTAGTAGTGAAAAATTTGAAGAACTAGATAGGAGAACACCTTGAGCAGGATCATTCATGAGGTATCGAAGGACATGCAAAGCAGCCATCATATAGGGAACTTGACGTTTTTGTAGAAATTGGCTCAAATGTTGTACTGAAAAAGAAATATCAGGTCTGGTATTTTGCAAAAAATTCAGCTTCCCAACCAATCATCTATATAAGCTAGGATCATAGAGAGGTTCTCCTATGTCCATAGTGAGCTTGATAGAAGGATCCAAGGGGGTCAAGACAGAAGAAAAATGTTGACAATTGAATTCAGAGAGAAGATCAGATGTGAACTTATGTTGACTCATAATGTATCCTTGAGGATGAAGAGAGATCTCCAACCCCAGAAAGTAATGCACTGAACCCAAATCATTGATTTTAAAAGTGGCATCCAAATAAGACTTCAAGGACTGCATTTCAGATAAATCATTTCCAGTTAACAGAATATCGTCAACATACACAGCCACCATAACCAGAGAATCAGAAGTAGATTTGGTGAATAAGGAGTAATCATTTAGACTTGAAATGTAGCCTTTGGAGAGCAAAGCTTCAGACAATTTAGAAAACCACTGTTTGGAGGCTTGCCGAAGGCCATAAAGGGACTTCTTGAGTTTGCAACCAAAGGAGAAGAAGAAGAAGAAGAAGAAGAAGAAGAACCAGAAATATCAAGACCACGAGGCACTTTCATGTAGACCTCCTCATGGAGATCACCATGCAAAAATGCATTATTAACATCAAGCTGAAAAACAGTCCACTTGTTCTTGCCAGCTAGAGTTAGTAAGCATTTGATAGTGGTGAGTTTAACAATAAGTGAAAAAGTTTCGGCAAAGTCAATACCCTCATATTGAGAATCACCCCTTATAACTAGTCTTGCTTTATACCTTTCAATAGACCCATCAACTTTTTGCTTAATTTTATACACCCATTTATAAGGAATAGCCTTGTTGTGAGGAGGAAGAGGCACTATCTCCCATGTCTGATTTGCCTCAAGAGCTTGAAATTCCTTTTGCATAGCCTCTTGCCAAGCAGGATAAGCAGTCTACTGGTAAAACTGAGGCTCATGCAAGTGCAAATCAACAGAAGATACCTTAGCAGATTGTGGAAAAGCAGGTGAGAGTACAGATGAACAGACATAGTCTTTAAGATGAACAGGTTGTATGACTGGTCTAGAAGATCTCCTTAGAGGAAAAGAAGGCGGAGTAGGTGAATGAGCAGAGGAGAAGGAATATAAAGAAGAGGAGTGAACAGGTAGAGAGACTGGAGAAGGATGGGAGGAAGAGGAGGAAGGGATAAGAGAACTATGATGTAGACTGGAGTAGGTAGAAGGAGAAGGTTCACTCCCATGAGTATGAGAAACAGGAGTAGGTAGGACATCTACAGAATCATGGGTGGGTAGAGGAAACAGAACAGGAGAGGAATCAGATTTGTAGAGAAACACATGTTCATGGAAAACAACATCCATAGAAAAGAAATTAGAGTGATTGGAAATGTTAAGAAGCTTATAGCCATTTTTTCCACAAGAATAACCCAAAAGAATAGAGGGTATTGCCCTAGACTGAAACTTATCTCTCCCTAGTTTGGAAGAGGTGGCAAAACATAGGCACCCAAAGGACTTGAGGAATTCATAGGATGGAGGAATTTCATGTAATTTTTCATAGGGTGAAAGGTTTTGAATGACAGATGAAGGCATTCTGTTGATGAGGTAAGTTGTAGTTAGTATACAATCACCCTAATATTTAGGAGGAAGATTAGATTGGAAAAGAAGAGCTCTAGACACCTCAAGTAGATGTTTGTGTTTTTTTTCTACAACTCCATTTTGTAGAGGAGTGTGTGGAATAGTAGTTTGGTGTTGTGAGCACGTGATTTTTGCCCGAATAATAATATTCCTACAAAAATTACAAATGGATTTTTCTTTTAAGCGCTTTTATTTTTTTTAGGAATTTATAGTAATTGCTTGATAATTGTTCGCATTTAGTTACATTTTGGTGCATATTTAATATTTTAAAAAATTATGAAAAATACCCTAAAATGTTCAAATTTCATGCATTGCATTTTTAGGTTGATATTTACATTTTTAGGTTCAAGTTGTTAATTAATTGCATTAATAGACAAAAAATCAAAAAATATTGGCCATTTTTTCATTTTTAGCTTTTAATCTCAAAATAGCAATTTTCTTGCCTTAGCTTTGAGTTAATTATTTATGTTTAGGTTAAAATATATAATTTTACAAATTTAATTTTAGTCCAGGGTTTTAATTAAATTTAGTAGTTTTAAAAATCAAGAAAAAGATAAAAATAAATAAAGAGTGGGGAAACTTTGTTTAAAACTCGAAATTGGGTTAATTTAATTTCTGAGCCCAAATATTTCGCCCAAATCAACCTTAGCCCAATACGCTTCCCGTTCACTTAAACCCTAGCCTACTCCCCTATCCAGTCCAAAACCAGGCCTGAAACCATGACCCGCCCCAATCCACTCTCTAAATCTCAACCTTTCATCCAATTAAATCCAACGGCCCCTATTTCTCCCCACGACCATATAAAACCCCAATTATAACACTCCCCAAACCCTAAGACACAACCAAAATGGCGCCCACCCCATCTCCGCCTCTGCCTAGCCCAAAATCGCCCAAAACTCGTCTGAATTTCAGGCGAGTTTACCCCTAAACCCGCACATGGTCACCCTGTCTCTATCCCTTTTCCACGTCACAAAATCCTAACGGCCTGTGCCGAAGGAATATTCCTAATCGACAACTACCCTCCCTTAGTCGCCCGTTTGCAAGCTAAATCACGCGTTAGAAGGCTCTAGAAGGTGTGTTGGATGAGTAAGAGGCGTCGGATCGATTTCATTCAATCTGAGCCTCACATTCATCAGGTGCTCGTTTTCAAAGGGGCTTTATCCGATTTCTTGAAGAGGAAGAAAGAATCTGGAGGTAAGGGTATATATAGAGGCTTTTTCAGAGGTCTTTAGGAGGAAACTAGAAGAAACTAGGATCGGTTTTTGTTTTTTTTTTTTTGCTTTCTTCGTTCTCTTTTCGTTTGAGATTTCGCGGAAAGATACTTCAAAAAAAAAAAAAAAAAATATATATATATATATATATATATATATATATATATATATATATATATATATTCAGTTCTGTTTTCTTCTTTGTTTGATTTCACGAATCATAATTTTTTTTAAAAAGAAAGTCTCGTTTCTTCTGTGGATTTTTGTTCGAAATGGAGTGAAGCTGAGTGGTCGTTCGAATTTTGATTGAGTCGGGGTTTATTCGAGTCCGTCGCGGCTGTTGTTAAGGCTCAGATTTCAGTAGTTGATTTTTCTTTCAAGCTCGTTTCTTAGCTTTCTACTGCTTGTATCACATTCGAACATCAAAGGATAATCGAAATTTCGGTTTTCAGGTTCATATCTTATCCTTTACTGCTTTCATGTGGATCTAAATGATAAATGCTAAGTCAATCTAATTATGGAGTATGTGAGAATTTGTTCGAATGAATTAATTGAAACTGATTTGTATAATATCATTTGAGTGTTCTGGTGCTAAATACAGCTTGGCTAATCTCTGATTGCCAGGGTAGTAAATATGCTTAAATGATAAATTGACGTCCGTGTTTGGTAGCCTGAAGATCATTGATTCTAAATTTGGATTAACAGTGTTGTTTCGTCTATAGTCATGGCTCAATGCCAGGTTAATTTGTATGCTTGGATTGAGTTAATGCTTGGTTCTGTTAATCGATTTCAATATGAATCTTTGTATTAATCAATGTTTAGGAATTCAAAAGATGATGGTTTCGAAATTAGTTTGTTACTGCTATGATCTTCTATTTTATTAAAGGTGGTTTGAAGCATGTCTCGTTGTGCTTAAATCAGTTCAGTCGATCTTTGTAGTCATTTTAGGTACGAAATATTGACGTCATTGTTTGTGATCTTCTCGGAATATCTGGAGATTGTTTCTATTAGCTTGATTTGAGATATGCTCTCGAGCTCCCTGTTTGCCTTTACCTATTTTTTAAATGCTTTTGGCAGAATTTTCTACAGCAGAAGCTAAGCCTTATGATTTAGATACCAACTTCTGGTCTGAGCAATTATTTACAACTCATTTTAGTAGATCAAACTTTGCCTAGACTTTTTGAGGTAGTTCTTAAAACTGCATATGTAGTGCCAACAGCGTACCTTAATCAAAAGAAGATATAAAAGCGAAAAATATCGAATAAAAATATCTCATTGATCCATAGCATGATATAGCCAGCTAACACATTGTTGGATTTCATACCATTCTGTGTTCATTGCGAGTGTTTGTGAAAGAACCGAGTGTGCGATGTTGCATTTAGTCGCATTTCCATTGTCCACGTTTCTCTGAAATTCCCCATCTATTTCCTTCTAAATAATTGCTTGACATATAGGTGGTGTTTGATTGTAGAAGGTAATTTGATCAAGCGAATTGTGTATTAATTTGTCACACCAACTGTTGGTGTAAGTTTGTGACATCTTCCAAAAGTTGTGCTCTTATTCCTAAATACACATATAGCAATTTGAAATCAAGTTTGTCATCAAAATACCACTTGAGCAGTAGCCAGTAGGCATCGATGTGCATAAGTTTGGTCAGGTGTAGATTGCAATCTGGATTGTTTCGTTCTATGTCTGCATTTCATTTGCTTCATTCAGCTATTTCCCCTAGTTCGACTGAGCTATAAGTGGACAAACTTGAAATCCTTAGTGGTAAAATATCTTCTTCCAATTTCTTATTTTTCTTCTTTCTCAATAGCTTTGTTAAATTAATTTTTCTTCCTTCTCAAGCTTTTGTTAAATTAAAAGAGTTAGCTGACACCCGCAGAATTCCATAAATATTAGAACCTCACATGCAACCCTGAACTTTAAGACAATCAAACATTATACATTGCTTTAGGCGCGTTTAAAATAAAATCATCATAATTACGGGTATGGTTCCCGTGATGTAGTTGTAATACGTAATAATCCAAATTCGGGTGCACATTTCATGTGACCCAACTATAACTTTGAATATTATTAATAAAATTAAACATGTTGTAAACCGTGGGTGGATTTCATGTGACGCGATTCACAATGTGTTCAAAACGACAATTGCACGACGATCATGGTTTTTTCTATAAACATTAAAGCGGTTAGGAAGTTAAAAATGTACGTAGGTTAAAAATGTACGTAGGTTAATTAGGAACTAGATAATTAGGCTAATTAATAATAGTTGAGCGACCGTGCTAAAACCACGGAACCCGGGAATGGCTAACACCTTCTCCCGGGTTATCATAATTCCTTACCTGGATTTTTGTGTTTCGAGGACTGTAAAATAGAGTCAAACTTCCTCGATTCGGGATTTTAAATCGGTAACTTGGGACACCATAAATTATCCCAAGTGACGACTCTGAATTTAAATATAAATAATCTCATATTGATTTATGTCACTTTAATTGGAAAAACTCCCTTATATCCCCTTTCGGGTAAAAAGGAGGTGTGACAGGTGTAAAATCCCTTCACCGTTAAAGAAATGAGTTCCTTCAGAACTGCCCCCAAGTTCAAGAGCATTGTCAAACCTAAAAGTTTTAATAGGGAATTTAAAATGTACTTTGACCATGGCTGTAAAAGCCTTAATGATGGAAAGTGCATTGTTTTTACAAGAAAGGAAGTGAGTCCAAGTAGCCCTTATAAATTCATCTACTATGGTCAAGAAATATCTGAACCCATTGTAAGTTTTAGTGTTATAAGGACCCCAAATATCAATATGAACTAATTGAAATAGGATAGTAGAATGTATAACACTTTCAGGGAAATGTAGTCTTTATTGTCTAGCCATTGGGCAAATAGAACACAAGAAAGATTGTTTAGGTGATATTTTGTTAGACAAATATGTAATGGACTTCATTTTGTGGAAAGACATATGCCCCAATCTTTGATGCCAAAACAAATCCACTTTATTAGATGTAAATGTGTGATTGCAAGAAACAACATCAACAACATGATCTACTATATGACTAGTGTTAACAGAAGGAACAAAAATAGGTAAACTAACAGATGAATGAGAAGTAGACATGGAAGTGGATGTAACAGGAAAAAGATCAGTATCTGGATATAGGTACTATAACCTTCCCGCAGCCTTACCAATTTTCAGTGGCCTCTTCATAGAAGGGCCCTGTAAAGAACATATTGATTTGGTAAATAAAGATGAACAATCTAATTGACAGATGAGTTGGGGTACATAAATTAGATTAAATTGAAAGGAAGGAACAATGAGGACATGAAGTAAGACTGTATCATGTCTGAGATATAAAGATCCAGTGGAAGCTACTTTGGCTTTATATCCATTTGGCAAAGTAACAAGGAATGACTTAGGTAAAGGCTTTACATTAAAAAGTAAGTGTTTATGTGGAGTCATATGGTTAGTTGCACTTGTATCTAATATACAAGGATTTACTTTTAATTGTGATGAAGCACATACATGAGAATCCACAGAACTTACATCATAACTACTAAACAAACCTGCAAAATGGACAAATGCAGTGTTGTCTATAGTAGACTCATCATGAATTGACCTAGAAGATAGTTGAGCCTGCTGAAATAGAGCTAGGAGATGTTGGTACTGCTCTTTAGTAAAACCATGAGCTGATGACTCGGGAAACTGTGTAGTTGGAGCAGCATGCAAAGGTGTAGAAAGAGTGAAAGAATATTCAGTTTGGACACATGAAACAGACTTCTTATTCTTCGTGAACTTGAAGTCTAGAGGAAATCCATGGAGCCTGTAACATTTGTCCACAGTGTGTCCAGGTTTCTTGCAATATTTGCAATAAGTATTTTTGTTAGACCTCGTAGATTCAAAATTCACCTTTTGACTGAAAGTTCTGTTCCCATTTGATGATCCAGCAGAAACTAGAAAGGAGGATGTATCTCCGGAAAGACTTGGGACAGAAGAATGAGCTTCCATTTGACTTTCATCATGTTGAAGAAGGGAATAAACCTTGCTCATTGGTGGAAGAGGGTTCATCATCATAATAGCACTTTTTACAGTTGAATAGGACTCATTTAAACCATTTAGAAATTGAAATAATTGTTGATCTTCTATGAATTTAGGAAAGGCACCACAAGAGCATACATGTCCTAAATAAGAAGAATGTAGTTCATTCTAGAGGCTTCTCATCTTTGTGAAGTAAGATGCTATGTCAGAAGACCCCTGAGTAGTAAAATGAAATTCCCTTTGAAGTTGGATGTACTTAGACCCATTTGACTGTCCAAACCTATCATTGATGTCTGTCTTCCTTGGCAGTCCTAAAATACATAACTGGTAGCAATCTCTCTAGATACTGAATTTGTTATCCAGGCCTTGACCATGTCATTACATCTTTCTCAATACGCATAGTAAGGGGAATCTGATGTGGGATGAGAGACTCTACCATCTACTAACCCTAATTTGTTCTTTGCAGAGAGAGAAGTGACCATACTACTTCTCCAAAGTACAAACCTAGACCCATTGAATGGCACAGACACCAACTGACTACTAGGGTTATCAGACAGGTGAATATAGAGAGGGTGAGATGGATCCAGTGAAAAAGGAACAAAACTAGCAGAAGTCGAAGACACATCATTATTATTCAATATACTACCCATCAGAACGAGTTGTAATCAGAACGAGTTCACAATATAAGAGATAAAAGTCGACTGATAACAAATAGAGGCAGAGTGCAATCAACAGAAAATCAATACATACAGATAGTGAGAAATATATCATCCTTCTTCTGAAAACCCGAAGAAGTTAGGTCTCGTCTAATCGAAAACCCTAGACATGATTTTTGCTCCCAAATATAACAGCACCTTCATGAAAACCAAAAATTCGGAGAAGATATACCTCAATAAAGGATTGAACCTGAAAAGTCCCAAAATTCTCCGATGAAAGAGCAGAATACTACTTCTGACTTCATCCAAAAAGAAAACGAGAAAAAATTCCGGCGAGGGTACAATCGGAAGAGAGCTCAGGACAAGAGGAATCTAAATCCCTGTTCTGATACCATGTTAACTTGGTATAGAGATTAGCCATGGTAGAAATAAATGAAGAGAAAACCCTAAAATTGAGAGAAGAGAGAAGGAAGATACAGAAGGTTCGAGAGAAAAAATGAGCTGGTCAAAATGACTATTGACCAAAAAACTAATTCACTTCCCAGATATTGTGCTTTTATATTTACAGGTATGTGAAATAAAAAATACAAGTAAATGTATAAGTGGGCTGGATATTTTCAGTTACATTAGTGGGCCAGCTGCTTTCCTTTGTTGGATTGGGCTGGAGTCACACTCTGGTCAACGCAAATTGATGGAAAAAAAATTATGTAAGGTAATTACTCAAGTTACAACGGAGAAAATATTCCTACTATTTATGAGTTATTATTGTGCCAAAAGTTG
The DNA here is from genome assembly GCF_000393655.2 of Nicotiana sylvestris. Taxonomy (NCBI): domain Eukaryota; kingdom Viridiplantae; phylum Streptophyta; class Magnoliopsida; order Solanales; family Solanaceae; genus Nicotiana; species Nicotiana sylvestris. The sequence continues at coordinate 29,482,244 of NC_091067.1, forward strand.
GTTAATAGGAATCCTAGGCCAACTTTTCCTTGAATTATGCAAAGTACTATAAAATATGACTAAAACGACAATATTTACTCATCATTTTACCAACCGCAAATTTTCTATAAACTTAAGAATTTAACTTCTACGAGGGTCCCAGACATCGGGTCAATGGTCCTTGGTATGATCTTCTATATAATTGCCCATCTACGAGGCAGTAGCGAGCTTCTTTAGTTCGTAGTGCCCGAGACGCCTTCGGGTCTTCGGGAATTTGCCATGCTAAAGATATTAGACGAACCCATTTCTCTAGTACCAGACTAGGTTTGTTGAATTGACTTCACAATATCCATCCTCATCCAATACCGAATGCAGAAGTTGAACGACAGTAACAGAGTTAGATCCTTTCATCTCCGTAGATGACCCCAAATTGGCCAATACATCTGCTTCTATATTTTCTTCCATTGGAATGTGTATGATCGACCATTCCCTATATTGTATGATCAATGCCTAAAACTTTCTCAGATATTGTTGCATGCGCTCTTCCTTCGTGTAAAAGATCCCATATACTTGGTTTACCACTAGTTAGGAATCACACTTTATCTCGATGACCTCAAAGCCGAGTCAAGCTAGTTCAAGTCCTATAACCAAAGCCTCATACTCGACTTCATTGTAGTGAACGGAACAGTCTTAATGGCCTACCATAGGGTTTCCCTAGAGCGTGACTAGAACTATCTAGAGATCGGACCTTTTTACATTGGAAGCTCCATCTGTAAACAAGGTCCAGATTCCTGATGTCATTTCTGACACCAACACTCCTTCCTTGGCAGCCAAAGGCATTAACCCAGGCATTAAATCGGCCACAAAGTCAGCCAAAACGTGTGACTTGATCGCAATACTAGGTTTGTATTAATGTCGAACTCACTAATTTTGATTGCCCATTTGGCTAAACGGCCTGATAACTCAGGTTGTGAAGAATATTCCTTAAGGGAAAGGTTGTCACAACGACTAGCTGGTGGCACTGAAAATAAGGCATAAGCTTTCGAGAGCTAAGACCAACTTTTCGAGGTGCGGATAATGAGTCTCCGCTCCCGATAATATTTTACTAACATAATAAATTGCAAATTACATACCTTTTTCCTCTCAGACTAAAACAATACTTATCGCTACTTCCGAGACCGCAAGATATATTAGCAACTACTCGCCTTTTCCCGATTTTGACAGTAACAAGGGGCTTGATAGGTACCTTTTTAGGTCTTTCCAGGCCTGTTGGCATTCCAGAGTCCATTTGAAATTATTCTTCTTTTTCAAAAGTGAAAAGAAGTGATAGCACTTTTTAGAGGATCTCAAGATGAATCTACTTAGAGCCGCCAATCTTTCGATCATCCTCTATACCTTATTTCCATTTGTCAATTGGTCCGGAATATCCTCGATAGCTTTGATTTTTTAGGGATTTACCTTGATCCCTCTTTGCGAGACCAGAAACCCTAAGAATATTTTGGAACCAACCACAAGCGCACATTTTTTCGGATTGAGTTTCATGTTATGCTTCCTCAAGACATCGAAAGTTTTTTGGAGATGTTTCAAATGATCTCCTACATTCAAAGACTTGACTAACATGTAATCAATTAAACCTCTATTGTTTTGTCTATCTGATTTTTGATCATTTTGTTAACGAGCCTCTAATAAGTGGATCTAATGTTCTTAAGCCCAAATGGCATCACATTATAACAATATGTGCCAAAGTTTGTTATGAAAGAAGTTTTCTCCTGATCCTCCGGGCTCATCTTGATTTGATTATACTCGGAGTAAGCATCAGGGAAACTCATTAACTCTTGCCCGACCATAACATCAATCATTTGATCAATGTTTGGCAATGGGAACGAGTCTTTAGGGTACAGTGGGCGCCAAACTGTTTACCCATAATATGGTACAGTTAAATTTGTTACGTGGTTTATAGACAAGAGAACTAATTTGATCCAAAAATGATAAAGAAATAAGATTAAAAATGAGATTTTAGCAATTGAAATTGAATAAAATGACAAGCCTGACTCCGAGTGCAATGTCTCCGATGACAAATTGAGAGCAATGATAAAGAACAAGTAAGTTATTTAATTGAGAGCAAAAGTAAAATACAACAAATATTTGCAAAGAATTTTGTGTCCTACAATGGGTACTGATCCCACTATTTATAGCTTATTAGGAATACAAGATCCTAGGATTATACTCCTCTTAAATGATAATAAAAGAGCCATTAATGAGCATGTAATGATAGGCCATGAATGCAAATATTCTCTACAACGGTCACTCATTTAATTTTAAAAAGTATTCCCTCGTTGAATTCTACCCGATGGAAAATACTTGGTCCAGTTAACCATGTTCCCTTCGAGATTTACCCCCATGCCAGTTGAATTTGTTATATTTGGTATTGGCCGTTATTTGACTTGACTTTTACCTATTCTCGGTTTCACGTGTTATGCTACCATTCCACCATTTATTATAAATCAATTTTATCTCATACACATATTATTAAGAAATTTAAAAATTTATATAGTGGATTAACCCAAATTTTGATCTTAATCTACACAACTTATATATTACCAATACAATATAAAAATATAGTGTAATTCTATTGAGAAACCAAAGATACAACTTATTGTCCAAGTCCAAGAATTTCACTGAAAAAATTTGCACCTCAAAAAATACTTGAGAATCCAAAAAACAAGAGGGTTAATAGTCTCTTCAATTTTGGGTAAAACAAATTATCTTCACTTACATTTATTGTTAGAAATATCACAACTTCCAAAGCAACAAGTCACCAAGTCGTACCCTTGTAATGACCCGACCGGTTGTTTCATGAGTTACCTCTCCGTTTTCCCCATTTATGCTTCTTTATGTGTTGTTCAGTTGTATTATGTGGTATCGGGTTGGTTGGTTCGGATTCGAAGTGGTTTTGTAGAGAAATGAAACACTTAGTCTCTTTTGAGTAAGCTTAAGTTGGAAAAGTCAATCAGATGTTGACTTATGGGTAGAAGGTCTCAGATATGAATTCTGATGGTTCGGATAGCTTCGTCAGGTGATTTGGGACTTAGGAGCGTGATCGTAATGTATTTCGGAGGTCCGTGAAAGATTTAGGCTTGAATTGGCGAAATTGGAAATTTGACATTTTTCGGTCGGCAGTGAAAATTTTGATATAGAGGTCGGATAGGAATTCTGGAAGTTGGCCTAGGTCCGTTGTGTCATTTGTGACGTGTGTGCAAAATTTTAGGTAATTTGGAAGAGGTTTGATAGGTTTTTGCATCGGTTGCGAAATTCAGAAGTTTGAAAATCCTTAGGCTTGAATCCGATGTTGATTTGATGTTTTGATATTTTTTTGAGTATTCCGAAGGTTGGAACAAGTTTGGATGATGTTATGGGATGCGTTGGCATGTTTAGTTAAGGTCCCCAAGGCCTCGGGTGAGTTTCGGGTGGTTAACAGATCATTTTTGACTTTGAAAAGATAGCCGATTTTCTGGTATTTTCGTTGCAGAGATTTGTTCTTCACGTTCGTGAAGGTATGGCTAGTGGAAGGATCGCGAACGCGAGGAGTTGAATACGTTCACGAAGAGGAAAGTATGGATCAGCTGGACCCCAATGATTTCTTCTATGCATTCGCGCAGAGGACAACGCGTTCGCGAAGGGTCTAGCAAGTGAAGCTGCACGTTCGCGAGAGGGTACTCGTGTTCGCGAAAGAAGAAAATTGAGCAGTGAAATTTTTTTGCTTCGCGAACGTGAGGCTTTGACCATGTTCGCGAAGAAGGGAGCATCTGGGCAGAAAGTATAAATAGAGGCCTTCGCGATTTTCAGCTCTTTTCTCACCATTTTTGAACGGCTTTGAAGCTTTTTGAGAGGATTTGAAGAGGGATTCAAGGGATAACACTTGGAGGTAAGATTTGTGAACTCAAAACTCGATTCTGTGGTGATTTCCAACTAATTAGACATGAAATTTGTGGGATTCAACGGTTAAAATTAAGGGATTAGGGCTTGAAATTGGAGAGTTTATATTGGGGATTTGAGGGGCCATTTGAGGTCCATTTGAATATTCTTGGTATGTATAGACTCGTGGAAGGATGAAGATTCTTGTGATGTGCTTTTTATCGAATTTTGAGACGTGGTCCCGAGGTCGGGTTTAGCCAATTTTGGGATTTTTGAGTTAATTTGATAATTTTCATATGGGTTTCATTCCTTTAGCGTATATTGATGATAATATATTGATTTTTGTTAGATTCGGAGCATTTGGAGGCCTAATCGAGAGGCAAGGGCATCACGGGCTAGAGTTTGGCTTGACTTGAGGTAAGTAACGCTTCCAAACTTGGTTATGAGGGTTCGAAACCCTGAACTATATGTTCTATGATTTCTATTGAGGTGACACAAAAGCCATGTGACGGGCGTGTGGGCGTGCACTGTGAGAATCATGGCCTGGATCATTCCATGGCACCACTTAGTGACTCTTTCTTGTTGATATCTGTGTTGTGATTATGTGATTAAGTTAATGAGCTGTAAATCATGCTAATTATCATGTTAAGGCTTCACGTCGATACTGTTGAGACCCGAGAGATCGTTTCTTGCTGTCATATCATTAGCTTCATTGATATTCTGTACTCAGTCATGTTCATGCATTTTATACCATGCCTCAGTCTCGATTATTGTTATTTGGCACATCATATCATTTTTAGGGCTTGTATCATGACATTTTGGGCCCGTGTGTGTGAGACTGGAGAGTGATGACTGAGTGAGGTTGAGAGCCTGATTGTGAGTGACAGTTATGGGATCGGGCTGCACGCTGCAGCGGTTATGTTGATGGTTATGATAGCGCTTGGGCTGTATGGCCCCTCCGGAATCTGTAACACACCCCCAGTTAGCGCAGTTGATGATATTGAGGGATTGATCTTCTCTGGACATGGATTTTGTCCAAAGTATTTATACATGGAGATGGATATTCTCCATAGGGCTGGAATGACCTTCCTCGGTACTGGATGACTATGGTCAGTGCAATGTGTATATATTTCAGGATGGATCTTCCCTGGGTCGGATGACCATATACAATACTGAGTGGTTGAGCTCTTGTGAGAGGAGGTACATGGAATATTGATCATTCTATTTGTGCATTGGTACATAGAGATTTCTTGAATTTTATACTCCGTACTGTTCAAACTGTATTTATTTACTTTTGAGTTTTTACTTGAACTGCAAGCATGTCTACTTTTCTGTATAGTTTAATTGTATTACCTGTTGAGGTTTGGTTCACTACCTGTCAGTACATAGTTTGGACTTGTTACTTACTGAGTTGATGTACTCAAGTTACCCCTGCACCTTGTGTGCAGATACAGGTATCTCGGGCCACGGTAGCGGTTGCTGACCATTTCAGTTGTGGACTTTCCTTGGAGATAGCGAGGTAGCTGCCTGGCGACACAGTCCCACCTTTCTCCTTCCTTATCTTCCTCTTAGTGTATTTGTTGGCTATTCTCAGACTATGTTAGTCTTATTTTAATTCGAACAGTTGTAGTATTTTGCTTATGACTTAGTGACACCCGAGGTCGGGCTTGTATTTTTTCTTTTTGTTGAATTTAACTTTATATCTTTGTCGGATTTCGGTTGAAAAATGGTTTTACTTAAGTTTTTAAATGAAATAAGAATTAAATTGAAAATGTGTCGGTTGGCCTAGTTTCACGATAGGCGTCATCACGATGGGATCGGTTTGGGGTCGTGACAACCCTTTTTGCAGAGTTTAAGTATAATCACATCTCTTTGATGCACCTGCATTGTGTTGACTGTTGAGTCATATAATCAATACAGTGATGTCCAACAGTAAGGCTGTGCATAATTTGGTAACAATCAAATTACCGTATCGAAGCCAAAAAATTTGGTATTTGGTATTTGGTATTCGGTATGGAATTTAATTTAGGTTTTAAAAAAATTAATATTAGGTATGGCATTTGGTAATTTAAAATGAAATACTGAAATATCGATACCGTACCAAAATATATATTATATTACACAATATACATATTATTAATTATAACATAAATATAAAAAATCTAAAATTCTACTTTACTTTATTCTCTAGGTTCATTAATTAACTCTAAGCAAGTAACAAGACATTCCTAATAATAAAATTTATTCATTTATATATAGTTTTTTCTCTCTGGATTGATATTTGTTGGTGTTTGTAGCAAATTTGTGCAGAAAAATAAAACTGCAATCACAAACAACTATTAAGAGAAAATAATTATATTGATAAACATTGCGGGTTGCTACTCTGTATCCCTTGAATCTTCCATTCGATTTGTTAAACGTAATTCGAGGGCCTTAGCGGCGTATTTCTTGAACGTAGGATAATATGCATCTCCTTGATGCATTTGATGATCAAGAAGCATATAGCAACACTCCATCTGGATCTTGATTGTTGCTAGAACTTCGAGTAAGACATATTTGGCATGTGTTTGATCTCTTAATGAATATTCCAAGAATTTTATGAAATTTCGGAGATCGTATAATTGATCTTTTTGTGCATATTCCGAGAGTTTATAGAACTGCTGAAATCATTTTTGAAGGACATATGTAGCCTTATTTATAGGCATGAATTAGGGTTTGGGTGAGTAGTCACCAAGTAACCCCAATAAACTCATCTTGTAGAGGCCCTAATCCAAATTTCTTTATGCACTAATTTGACAAATTTTCAATGTCTACAAATGTCTCCTACTTCAAGATTCGTCCGAGTATAGACTTGCCGAAACTTGAAAACGGGACTTGAATACACCTTCAATCTTGTGTTGACAACGTGTGCTAAACTTCGACGAATAAGGGACAAGAGATATTCCCCCCTATTAGTTTTGGAATTTGCAAACCTTGCTTTACGAGAGGAAGAGATGAAGGGCAGAATTGTCCCACTGGGCGTGCCAATGTGTTTGCAACAAATTATGCAGAAAAATAAAACTGCAATCATAAACAACTATTAAGGAAAAATTATTATATTGATAAACATTGCGGGTTGCAACTCTATTTATCCCTTGATTTGTTTCTCTGATTTGTTATCCATAATTTGAGGGCCTCAGCGGTATATTTCTCGAATGTAGGATGATATGCATCTCCTTGATGCATTTGATGATCAAGAAGCATGTAACAACACTGCATCTGGATCTTGAATGTTGCTAGAACTTCGAGTAAGACATATTTGACATGTCTTTGATCTCTTAATAAATATTCCAAGAGTTTTATGGAATTTCGGAGATCGTATAATTGATCTTTTTGTGCATATTTCGAGAGTTTATGAAATTGCTGATATTATTTTTGAAGGATATATGTAGCCTTATTTATAGGTATGAATTAGGGTTCGGGTGGAGTAGCCACCAAGTAACCCTAATGAACTCATCTTGTAGAGGCCCTATTGCGAATTTCTTTATGCACTAATTTGACAAATTTTGATTGTCTACAGCTTGTTTTGGACAAAACTTTTGTCAACAAACGTTTTCAGTTTTGTACTTTTAAGTACTTTAATTAAGAATATTACAATCTATGTTCTATGCATTAGTTAGTATTCAAATCGTATAAACCGAAGTTACCGAACCAAATAAACTGAAATTAAAAGGAGAAAAATCAAACCATACCAAACTTAATTAAGTACGGTATTGATATATCATTTTAAGAAATCGAATACTGAATACAAAACAGAAATATCTAAATACCGTTCCGTAATGACGAACGAAAACCCCTATCCAATAGTACACATTTTCACCACCAATTTCTTACAATTCCGTTAAAGATGTATGGATAAAATTCGGATATGGTACGTGGCACAGTGAAATAATGACATGTGACTTCGAGTTCCAAGCAGATGAGTTGCAACCGAAGCTATCCCTCAACTTTGGTGTGGTACTACTCGAAGGGACGTAGGCTAGAAATAGGTCGAAGATTTTGGAAGACTTGTTCATTGAAATTTGAACCCTTCCAAAAATCATGGTTCATACCTTTGAAGAGGTCAATATCAGTTGGAATCGCATTCCGCACAATGCACGCTCCTTAACATGCAGCCTCAGGGGTCGGAACCGCCACCACTTTTCCTAGCTATAAATACCCATATATCCCGACTTGTAAAGATCATCGAATACGGACATCAACCTTCTTAACAAACAAAGTAACTTCCAACTAGGGTTTTTCTTATCAGTTCTGTAACTCAGTCTCTCCAGCTTTGAAAGACTGTTCGGAGATTGGAAATCAATAAAAATTTCTTACTCTTTATTACTCTGCTAAAAAATTTTTTCGTCTTAAGTGTTTGTTATTATTTATATGTTCATTAATGCTCTGAATCAGTCAAGTTGCTACTGGGCTTTGAAATATAAATTCAATTGTTTAATCTAAAATAGATTTTTGGGTCAAACAAAATGAGCAAGTGCACATATATACATTCTCAGAGATGTTATTTAGAGATTTACCAATACTTATTTTGTCCTAAAATTTAAAACTAAAAATCTTAACTTCAGGATATTATTATCCTAAACAATTGAATTGAAAAATTAAAATTCAATATGCACTTGCTAATTCCTAAATAGCAGCCCTTTAGAGTGGCTACCTAGTATCATTTCTACCTAGACAAAAAATAATTGCTTGTTGATACCCAATTTTGCTCTCATATTTTCTCAAATAGTACATATACTTTCAAAATATCATATTTGCATCATTTTTGGGCTTACAAATCTATACGAGCATTTCCTATCATTTTCCATTAATTTTAGAGATTTTAAATTGTTTTTCTTGTATTTAAATTACTTGAATAATTAATAATTATTCTTTCAAATTATGATGTGATGACTTAGTCACCTAAAATCATTATTTGCATCTATTATACATGTTTAAAATATTTTATTCTATTTTTATATAATTACATTAATATTTTTAAGCTATTTGCACAATTTTACAGTAATATCCCATACTCATATATAAATGCTCTTTATTTATATTATTTGTGTCAAAATAATATTTTTATAATGCTAAATTATTATTTTTCATTATTTTAGTGCATAAAATATATTTTTATTTATTTATTAATTATTTTTATAAATTATTTTTTGATAAGTTGTGTGTATTTAAGAGCTGGCCCAGATTTAAACCAATTTTGGGACCAAAAATGACCCAACGCCTTAACTTAATGGTCCCTAAGCCCAAATCAAACAACCCCTAATTCCCAGCCCAGTCCAAAACCCGACCCAACTCTTCTCAAATCCTAGCCGTTGATCAAAAGTGATCAACGACTCATAACATTTCACCTATCTCTCCTTATATCTCCACCCCAATACCCTAGAGACCGTTTTCTCTTCCCTGCCGCCCTCACACGCTCTCATCTTTTACGAACCCTAGCTTTCTCACCCCCAAATCCTCTAAAATTCGGCTAAATCATGAAACTCTTCCACGATCTGCTTACCTTATTTGTATTATCTCATTACCATTCACAAGTTCGTGGTATTACTTAGTACTTGCCCGATTTTGGCAAGTACTACTTCTCCGAATCGAGTGCAATCATTCTCAACCTACAAGATTCAGACGAAAATCCGTCTGTATACACTATTAACAAGATCGTGTGAGTTCGATTCACTTAGATCCTTGATTGAACTTTTACCATTTGCCAACTAGGGTTTGTCCGATTTCTACCAATTTCTACTCGGAATAGACTATGCATGTGACTTTCCTTGTTCTTGCTTAAACTAGACTGATTTTCTTTCCTTGTTTGTGTTTGAATAATTATTTTCCATGTTTACTTGTTCGATTTCTACTGCTATTTAAACCCCCCTTCCATTCCCCTTTGAAACAGACCTTAACCGCTAGATTTTCACTAAAAACTAGAGGTATCACTTTATTGTTCTCTTATTCTCTTGATTCTGTACTTTGGTTCTTGGCCGACTGAAAGCCAAGGCCATTGGGATTTGATTATTCAACCTTTTCTTGGTGCGAGCATTGCCTGGGGTTCCTTTGAAGCCCTTTGGGACTTTGACGCATTAAGATTCTGGGTGTTTGTAGAATTTTGTTCTTTATTGTTATCCGTTTAACAGGTAAGTCACCTAACTTTTGCAATTTTGTTCTTATGTGTCTATGATTCGCATGTTCTTACTTCTGAAATTCAAGACTTAATATGTTAGCATTTGAACCTGTTTCGTAATCTGAACTTTCCTAACACTAGAGTTTATCTAATGTTGCCAGTTCTGAGATTGTTTGTGCCTAATTCGAATAATTTTATCCCTTTTAGGTTCATTTAGCTAATGTGTTCTAGGCTATTCATGTATGCAACTTTGTTAACTTTACACTTGTTTTGAACGTCTTTAATATTTAATTCTACCTAAAAGTTGTCAATTCTGAGATATGTTATTTGAATGTGCTTCATCTGAATAATTTGAACCTTCTTTAGTTAATTAGTCTATTGTGTCAATACCTGAATGCCTACATTTTCTATTTGACATGAGTTTACTTTCCCACTCTGTTCTGAATTTCTGTAATGATAGTTTTGCATATGTAATGTGTTCTAATCTATGTTAAGACCTTTTCTATCTACTATGATTTGCTCCCATGTTAATATGTCTCACAATATATCTCTGTTTTTCTTAATCCTATATCCTTAGTAACTGTTTGAAACCTTTAGAATGGTTATTTTAGTTTGTATCTCCATACCATGTTTGATACTTTTCTGCTTCATGATATAAGTTAACATGTCTCTCTTGTGACATTGTGATGAATCCTTAGCATAATTTGGACCTTTATGCTTCAAACCTTTAAGTCAGTGCCTTACTTAAACTTGTTTGGTATTATGCACCTTTATATGATTATCTTTGTTAATCCTGCAAACTTGTTTTCCCCTAACTCTTTCAATATGATTCTACCAATGTGTTATTTTTGCTAAATGTAGAACCTGCATCTAAGTTCTGTTGACATTTTGATTAACTGTTCAGTGTCTTAAACTTTGCTATGTCTGCTTTCTAGAACTAAGTATATCTTTTCAAATGCTGTCCCTTAACCATTGTCTACTCACTCTCATTTGTTACCTATGCTATTCTGAACCTATCATTCTTGGCTAGTTGAAACCCAAGGCCACCAAGACTCTTACTACTGACCTCCCTAGTGTGAGCACTGCTCAGGGTCCATTTGAGACCCTTGTGAACTCTGGCACACTAGAATTTGGGGTCTTTTAGCCACTCTCCCTACCACTGGGACCTGAACTATCTCTGACACTCAATTCTTTCTTCCTACTGTCTACTGAATATGTAAACTGTTTGGTTTAAGTGATTCAATGTCTGAGTAATATGGTTGTGTGATTTGGCTTGAGTTTTTTATGGATTCTAGGTTGTGCTGATAAATATAGTTCCTTGTTGGAACCTTGGGTATGCTATATGACACCTGTTGAAGGCCCAGGCAATGCTGTGTATTTCTTTTGGGCCTACTGTTATTGTTTGTATAATCCTTTGTAATTACATTCATTACTGGTATGTAATAACTTTGTAATGAACAATTGGGAATGTTAATAAAATTGGAAAAATGGGTATACTCTAATATTTGTATGCAAGGGTAGAAAATTTGCACATAGGATTCATGAGATTTACTTGCTATCCGACTTGCTGTATATGCCATTTAAGCTTCCACTGGTAGAAACCATGCCTTTAGGAGACTCACACACTCACATAACTTGTCTACTATCAAAGCACGAGTTTGAATGCTATGTCTACTGCTATGTGTGACTAGAAAACCTGCTTATAGGAAACAAATATCACTAGACGTTCTGTCAATTCGCATAACTGCAGCATATCCACTAGAAATCATGCGTATAGGATTTTAATTATCCCATTAGATATTGTATCATAATGCTCACTTAGAAAACATGTCTATAGAGGGCTAAGCATAATAAAATTGGTTCTAAGCGCTAATTGTTAGAGATCCTGCCTATAGGGTATAACTACTCGTTCTAAAATGTTAATGTTGAATTTCTCAAACGCTGTTTACTACTTATTTATGCCACTGTCAGAAAGCACGAGTAATTCTGGGCTTTTCTCAATAGATTTTACTGTCCCTTAGTGCATACTTAGACACAACACCTATAGGTTTAATAACTGGAAACCTGTAATCTCTATATTCAGCATGCAACAACTGTATAATTATTTGGAAATCTTGTCTATGAGCAGAGCCTTGCATCTGAAACTGGATGTATGTTTAAATTCAAAGTCACCTAGAAATCATGTCCATAGGGCTTAAGGTTCTTAATTCAGAAACTGCCTAACATGAAACCTGTTTCACGTGCATTTGTTGCTTAAGTGTGGAGGCTAACTTGAGCCATTATCTGCCCATATTTGAAGTCCAATATGTTTTTGTATGTCACCTAGTTTTAATATTTTTTGAGCAGCCTAAGTAAGATCCAAAACCACCCAAATAGAAGTCCAATACCTCCTAGACCATAGGCATGGGATGGGTAGTATACGCATAGAACACGACTTAGAACTGAATAGAGCGCTTTAGGTAAACTACTTTAACATAGTAACTGGGTATCAGGAGATGATAGTTTGTGGCCGCTAAATAATATGAGTAACTCGCTACCTCAAGGGAATTACACAATATTATTTATGTTGCACGTGGTGATCCTTTAGGCTAAAAAATCTTAGGACCTCCCCCCCTCCCTCCCTCCTTTATATGTTGCTATTAGATCTAAATAGTTATATACCCATATTCGTACTATGATCTGTACTAATCGTGTTTAATGAAATTCTTCGACCATTATATTCCCTTTGTTTATTTGATTACTTAGCCTAATTGAAATCCACATAATTTTAAGTTCGGACGGGACCCACAGTTGTAGACCTCGAAGAGTGCCTTACACCTTCTCTTCGAGGCAATTTGAGTATCACAATTTTTTGTGATAGTCAAAGTGCTATTCAATTAGCGAAGAACCAAGTTTATCATGCAAGGACGAAGCACATTGATGTTCGGTATCATTTCGTACGAGAAATCATAGAAGAAGGTGGAGTCACGGTGAAGAAAATTCATACTACAGAGAATCCTGCTGATATGCTGACAAAGGTGGTGACTGCGGTCAAGTTTCAACATTGTTTGGATTTGATCAACATTGTTGAACACTGAAGATTGAAGATGAAGACACAACCAAAATTTGTTATTGAGAGAGAATTGAAAATGTGGAATTTTGCCAAGGTGGAGATTTGTTGAAGTTTGGCAAAATGCCAAAGTCCCACATTGGTTGGGAGTTAAGTTTGGGGGGGATTTTTCCCCTATAAAAGAAGGCCTAATGTTTAGGATTGAAACACACCTCTCATTTGCCTTCTCATCTGTTTAAGGCATTTGTATCTTCTCTCTTTAGTATTATTTCACTTGTATTTTTGGAGTGGAATAAAATATTGGTTGTGTCCGAGGAGTAGGCAAAATTAGCCGAACCTCGTAAATTCTGGTGTTCCCTTTATTATTGCTTTATTGTCTTATTTATTATTTGGTGGCTGTCATAATTTTTGGTATAGTAGTTGTGACTTATTCACACTCTATACATTTGGCTTCCGCAACAATTGGTATCAGAGCCAAGGTACTGTCTAAGTATGCTCTGTGGTTGCAGCATAGTCTGATCTTCCACATCAGAAAAGATTTATCTTGGTAACTGAGTCAAGGTTCTGTCTGAGTATGCTCTGTGGTTGCAGCTTAGTCTGATCTTCCACACCAGAAAGGAAATAATCTTGATTTGTGTCGTCAGCTATTAAATAATATTTGTGTCAAAGATGGGAGACAATAAACAAGAAGAATCTACATCAAGTGTCAACAATACGTCATCATTGGCATCTTCGCTTATGACAAGAATTGTGTCAAATGCGAAATTTGCGGTCGAAATATTTGACGGGTCCGGACATTTTGGGATGTGGCAAGGCGAGGTTCTAGATGTCCTTTTTCAACAAGGGCTAGATCTGGCCATTGAAGAAAAGAAACCAGATGTTATTGGAGAAGAAGATTGGAGAATTATCAACCGTGTTGCTTGCGGTACCATTCGATCCTACCTTGCTAGAGAGCAGAAATATCCATACACAAAGGAAACTTCTGCAAGTAAATTATGGAAAGCACTGGAGGATAAATTTTTGAAGAAAAACAGTCAAAATAAATTGTACATGAAGAAGAGACTGTTTCACTTCACCTATGTTCCTGGTACCACGATGAATGAACATATCACCAGTTTCAATAAGTTGGTTACAGATTTGCAAAATATGGATACAACTTATGATGATGGTGACTTGGCCTTGATGTTGTTGGCGTCACTTCCTGATGAGTACGAGCACCTTGAAACTACTCTACTCCATGGAAATGACGAAATTTCTCTCAGAGAAGTTTGTTCGGCTTTGTACAGCTATGAACAAAGAAAGCGAGAAAAACAGAAGGGCGGAGAAGGAGAAGCACTATTTGTGAGGGGTCGTCCTCAAAATCAAACGAGGACAAAGAAGGGAAGATCCAAGTCAAGATCCAGACCCAGCAAAGATGAATGTGCCTTTTGTCGAGAAAAAGGGCACTGGAAGAAAGACTGTCCGAAGTTGAAGAATAAGGCCAAACATAACAATGGAAAGGCCATTATGGATTCAAATGTAGCTGATTGTGATGATTCAGACTTCTCATTAGTTACAACAGAGTCATCAACATCTTCAGACATATGGTTGATGGACTCGGCTTGTAGCTATCATATGTGTCCCAACAGGGACTGGTTCGTGGAATTTCAAGAAGGAGAATATGGAGTCGTCCACACAGCGGATAACAGCCCTCTTACCTCATATGGCATTGGTTCAATACGATTAAGGAACCATGATGGAATGATCAGAACATTGATAGATGTTCGATATGTACCGGATTTGAAGAAGAATCTCATCTCTGTGGGAGCCCTAGAATCAAAAGGGTTCAAAATCATTGCAGAAAATGGAGTGATGAGAGTATGCTCCGGTGCACTAGTGGTAATGAAGGCTAATCGGAAGAATAATAATATGTATCGCTATCGTGGCAGTACAGTTATTGGGACAGCGACAGTGACATCCAGTGACGACAAAGAGGCAGAAGCAACCAAGCTATGGCACATGCGCTTGGGACATGCTGGAGGAAAATCCTTGAAAACTCTATCAGATCAAGGATTGTTAAAAGGAGTAAAGGCTTGCAACTTGGAGTTTTGTGAGCATTGTGTCAAAGGGAAACAGACAAGGGTTAAATTTGGTACAGCGATCCATAATACTAAAGGCATTTTGGATTATGTACACTCTGATGTTTGGGGTCCTTCCAAAACACCTTCATTGGGTGGGAAGCACTATTTTGTAACCTTTGTTGATGATTTTTCTCGAAGAGTGTGGGTGTATACAATGAAAAACAAAGATGAAGTGCTGGGAATTTTTCTCAAATGGAAGACGATGGTGGAGAATCAAACAGGCAGGAGGATCAAGTGTATTCGCACAGACAATGGAGGTGAATACAAAAATGATCATTTCAATAAGGTCTGTGAAAATGATGGCATCGTCCGACACTTCACTGTTAGACATACACCACAACAGAATGGAGTGGCAGAACGTATGAACCGGACCTTGCTGGAGAAGGTACGGTGTATGTTGTCCAATGCTGGCTTGGGCAAAGAATTTTGGGCTGAGGCAATTACATATGCATGCCACCTCATTAATCGTCTACCATCTGCTGCTATTGATGGCAAAACACCATTTGAAAAATGGTACGGAAAACCTGCTGTAGATTATAACTCTTTGCACGTGTTTGGCTCAACTGCATATTATCATGTGACGGAGTCAAAATTGGATCCAAGGGCAAAGAAGGCTATTTTTATGGGAATTACTTCTGGAGTCAAAGGATATCGCTTATGGTGTCCTATGACAAAGAAAGTAATATTCAGCAGAGATGTTACCTTTGATGAATTTGCTATGGTAAATAAGGTAACAGAAGATACCAAACAAAATGAAGGTGCTTCTAAGCAGGTGGAGTTTGAGGGAAAATTTATTTTTCCTACACAAGAAGCAGAGGAGGAAACAAATGAAGATTACCCTCTGGAAGGAGAGCCAGTAGAGGAGATTCCAACTCAGGAATCTCAACAACAACTTGAATCAATAGCAACCAGCAGGCCAAAAAGAACAATAACGAAACCTGTTCGTCTCATAGAGACGGTTGCTTGTGCAACCTCAATTGTAGCTGATGATGTTCCTACTACTTATAAAGACGCTGTCCAAAGTTCAGAAGAAGATAAGTGGAGGATTGCCATGAATGATGAAATACAGTCCCTTCATCAGAATCATACATGGAGATTGGCCAATCTCCCGAAGGGAAAGAAAGCAATTGGGTGCAAATGAGTATTTGCAAAGAAGGAAGGATTTCCTAACCAAGTAGATGTTCGCTACAAAGCAAGATTGGTGGCCAAAGGATATGCTCAAAAGGAGGGAATTGATTACAATGAAGTGTTTTCTCCAGTTGTAAAACATTCCTCCATTAGAATTATGTTGGCTTTGGTAGCACAATTGGATTTGGAACTAGTTCAGATGGATGTAAAAACTGCGTTTTTACATGGAAACTTGGAGGAGGAAATCTACATGACTCAGCCAGAAGGATTCAAAGTTGCTGGAAAAGAAAATATGGTGTGCAAACTTGAAAAATCGTTGTACGGATTGAAACAATCTTCTAGACAATGGTACAAGCGATTTGACGAGTTTATGTTGCGGCAAGGGTACAAGAGAAGCAAATACGATCATTGTGTGTATTTGCACAAGCTTAAAGATGGTTCCTTTGTATATCTTCTCCTATATGTTGATGATATGTTGATAGCTTCCAAGAATTTGGAAGAAATTGATAAGTTGAAGATTCAACTGAAGAAGGAGTTCGAGATGAAGGATTTGGGTGAGGCAAAGAAAATTCTTGGCATGGAGATAATTAGAGATAGACGTTCAAAGAAACTCTGTTTATCTCAAAAGGAATATTTGAAGAGAGTACTTCAACGTTTTGGCATAGATGACAAGACTAAGCCAGTTAGTACTCCACTTGCTTCCCATTTTAAGCTAAGTACTACTATGTCGCCAATGGATGAAGCTGAACGAGAGTATATGTCAAAGGTACCATACGCAAATGTTGTTGGTAGCTTGATGTATGCAATGGTTTGCACAAGGCCTGACATTTCACAAGTTGTTGGAGTTATTAGCAGATATATGCACAATCCAGGGAAGGAGCATTGGCAAGCTGTGAAGTGGATTCTACGGTATATTCATAATACTGTAGATGTCGGGTTAGTTTTTGAGCAGGAAGACAATCAGTCTGTAGTTGGATATTGTGACTCAGATTTTGCGGGTGATATGGACAAACGAAGATCAACTACTGGTTATGTGTTTACTTTTGCAAAGGCACCAGTTAGTTGGAAGTCTACTTTGCAGTCAACAGTTGCTTTGTCTACAACAGAGGCAGAATACATGGCTATTACAGATGCTGTGAAAGAGGCAATTTGGCTTCAAGGATTGCTAAAGGAGCTTGGTGTTGAACAAAAAGGTATCACAATTTTTTGTGATAGTCAAAGTGCTATTCAATTAGCGAAGAACCAAGTTTATCATGCAAGGACGAAGCACATTGATGTTCGGTATCATTTCGTACGCGAAATCATAGAAGAAGGTGGAGTCACGGTGAAGAAAATTCATACTACAGAGAATCCTGCTGATATGCTGACAAAGGTGGTGACTGCGGTCAAGTTTCAACATTGTTTGGATTTGATCAACATTGTTGAACACTGAAGATTGAAGATGAAGACACAACCAAAATTTGTTATTGAGAGAGAATTGAAAATGTGGAATTTTGCCAAGGTGGAGATTTGTTGAAGTTTGGCAAAATGCCAAAGTCCCACATTGGTTGGGAGTTAAGTTTGGGGGGATTTTTCCCCTATAAAAGAAGGCCTAATGTTTAGGATTGAAACACACCTCTCATTTGCCTTCTCATCTGTTTAAGGCATTTGTATCTTCTCTCTTTAGTATTATTTCACTTGTATTTTTGGAGTGGAATAAAATATTGGTTGTGTCCGAGGAGTAGGCAAAATTAGCCGAACCTCGTAAATTCTGGTGTTCCCTTTATTATTGCTTTATTGTATTATTTATTATTTGGTGGCTGTCATAATTTTTGGTATAGTAGTTGTGACTTATTCACACTCTATACATTTGGCTTCCGCAACAGTGACATCCCCAGTTTTGCATCCAATCAAGAGCCATAAGAACGGAGGTTAGTTATACTTATAAGGATGATACACTATTAATCAGTCAAATCACCTTTCTACCATCGTAAATTCACTCTTAAATATGGAGAATACCGTACTTAGAGCACGTTTGGACATAACTTTTTTTTTTTTCGTTTTTCCAAATTTTTTTTTCTTTTCGGAAATCAGTGTTTGTTCATAAAATTTTCAATTTTCACTTGAAGATGCATTTTGGAAATTTTCGAAAATTTGAAAAACTCCAAAAAGTTATTTTTCAAAATATTCACTCACAAAACTTCAAAAACAACCCAATCTGAATTTTATGTCCAAACACAACTCTAAGCTAGCGTTTAGCCATAGATTTCAAATTTGTTTTGAAAAATCTGATTTGGGTGAAGTTTGGTTTGAAGATGAAAATGTGTTTGGACATACGTTTTCAAAACATATTTTCTAACTTTATTTTGGAAAAAAATGTATATAATTCCCAAGTTTTGGAATTTTTGCCCAAAAATCAGCAATTGGGGTGATTTTGGGATTTGGGGTTTGGCCAAAATGTAGGCAAAATTTATGGTCAAACATGTGTTTTGAAAATAAATCCCAAATTTATTTTGACAAAACTCATGGCCAAACGAGGCCTAAATTTCAAATACCATTTTCACTTGAAAATTTTTTTCTTATCATTTTTTGGAATTTTACAATTCTTATGTCCAGACGCCTACTTAAAGTACTCTATATTTTTGTAAATCATATGAGGCAGCTCTAAGATCATAAATATGAGCCAAAAACCTTTGATTCATTCTTCTAATACGATCTCCAAAAACTTTTAGAAGTCTTTAAAAAGTGTCTTAGCGGTTGTGAAAACTTTATTCATCTAGAAAGATTGTGATAATATATATGTAGTAATTACACGATTTCAGATATTATACATTTCACATGTGCTCATTGTATGTGCGTTAGCAATTCTCAAATTGAAGGGAAAAAAGAATTATATAAAGGAATTACCCAAGTTACAATAGAGATGCAAATATCCTACTATTTGAAGGATTGCGTAAGACAATAACAATCATAGGCAGATCTTTTCGTGTTTAAAATTTATTTACATGTCAAAGATCGGATCTAAGACGTACCTGGTAAAGAGAGTCTCGTTTCAAAATTTCTTCGATAATGCAAAGACTCTATGCGTATTCACACCGAGACCGATCCTTGCTATCAACTCTTTGATATATAAAACCCGTGAATAGTTAAATAAAAAACTTATGCTGAATTTTTTCTCAAAAACTTCAGCACAACAGTAATAGGACAAGAAAACAATTTTCCGTATCAAAATATCTCTCACGATTGTGTGGTTCGTAGATGCATTATATATCGTCACGTATATGGTGATATTTATATATCACCTCAAGTAATCCTTTTCCAATAGGTTAAGAAAAGGCTAAAAGGCCGTGACTTATTTTGCAAGTCCAATCCTAAAATATTTTCTTATTAAAATATTATATTAATCCAATTGGAAATTGGATTGAAGCTGCCGACATCCCGATTCACGCCAATCCAAGTCAACATTGGATTTAACGTATACGTCATTTAAGCACTTTACAATTCAATTCCAAATTGGTAAGAATAAATTAATATTAAATATACAACCTTTATATATTAATATTAACTACGAGTACTTAATATATATCACATATATATTTCAATTAAGAGATATAATTTAATTTTCTATTCCAAATAGAAAACTTCAATTTGTTCACAATATTAATTATATCCTTTGTGCTAGCAAAGAAATAATAATATTTCATTTGGACTAATAATTTATTTATTTGACTAATTAAATTCTTTAATTTAATTATCAAATATTAAAGTAATTAATCATTTAGCAAAGATCAGAATACTCGTTAGTGTGCGACCCCATAGGTTCAATACTAAGCCGATAGTAAATTGATCACATCAATATACTAATCAAGGGTGGCGTCTAGCAACACTCCTTAACGACCGGATAGAATGAAGTATACAATTTACTCTCAAGAACCAGTAGAAGAATAATGTAGTAATTTCTTCTGTCGTTATAGCTCTGGATCACCCTAGGATATGGTTCAACTGTCAAATCCTAATAGGCGACCAACTATGTGCTCATGTCAAATATAATCGACAATTGAATGACCTAAGAAACTCATTTATTCTTTCATTCAATTGCCCTGTCCAAGGTCTTAATTTGGTCGTTTATAATTCATGACAACATGGAGCTTAAACTCATTACCAAGAGTTGACAGATTCCATCTTGATCAATCACTAATTCTACAAGCATTTAATCATACCCATTATCCTTTCAACTATCGCCCTAGAGCCATAGGTGTCTAGTATCAAAGCACAATAAATAACTTGTCAATTACTATGACGATCTCAGGTCAAAGAAAACTTTTAGATCACATTCTTCAAGAGAATATCCTATTGACAGTTTATGGTAATTCTAACCTTTAGGAATTATCCAATGAGTCGGTTCAATGATCATATCTCTATATGCATCATCTATCTATGTGATTCAGTTAATGAGATCAACTAATCATTATCCCATAAAGACAACCACATAAATATTGATCTAACCGGATTACTAATGTCCAAATTAATAATCCTACGATCAAGAACAAATTTAGATTAAATTGTAAAAGACTTTGCTCTCACTATCATGATCTCTATCACGATGACAAATCTCAAAATATAATCAAGGACCTTATCAAATTAATCAAGCAATTAATAACAATGATAAAAGAATATCAAATGCCATATATATTTTATATCAAATAACGTTCACAAAAATATGTTCAAATCATTAAATATGATATTGGATCTAGGACATATCTACTATATCCTTAACACTATTTACGAGTTATTATTGTGTCAAAAGTTGGTTAATAAGAATCCTAGTCCAACTTTTACTTGAATTGTGCAAAGTGCTATTTAATCCGACTAAAACCACAATATTTATTCATCATTGTCCTAAGCTCTACCAACCGCAAATTTTCCGTAGACTCAATAACCAGCTTCATTTGGTTTTAATTCAGATTCGTTTTGTCTAATTAGGTCCATTAAGAGAGAAATCCTCTCCATTAGTGATTTTTCCATTCCTGAGACTTGAATCCGAAACCTATATTTAAGGATGGAAGATTAAATTCATCCTACCACGTTCCTCGGTGGCAGTATTAATTCACCATATTACATAGTTATTATTCTTTTTCTTTTTTTGGTCGGTATTCCAAACTGAAAAGATTTCCTAGCAATGGAATATCAAAGATTCACTCTTATCACAATCATTGTTCTCCTCTCTATATTCATATCATCTACTAGTGGACGGGTAGATAAAGACATGGAAAATTGCGTAAATCTTTTATAACGACCCGGCCGGTCGTTTCGAGAGTTGTAGCCCTATTCCTCCATTTACTGCTCTTTTTATATTCTATAGTTGTTATATGACTTACAGGGTTAGTTGGTTCGAGTACGGAGAGATTTTAGAGTGAGTTGAGACACTTAGTCTCCTAATTGAAAGCTTAAGTTGGAAACATTGACCGGATGTCAATTTATGTGTAAACGACCTTAGATTTGAATTTCGATGGTTATGTTATCTCCGTTAGGATATTTTGGACTTAGGAGCATGTCCGGATTGTGATTTGGAGGTCCGTAGTAGAATTAGGCTTGAATTGACAAAAGTTGGAATTTTGGAAAGTTTGACCAAGGGTAGACTTTTTGATATCAGGGTCAGATTGGATTTTCGAAAGCTGGAGTAGGTTTGTGGGGTCATTTGTGACTTGTGTACAAAATTGAGGTCAATCGAACGTGATTTGATAGGTTTCAGCGTCGTTTATGGAATTTAGAAATTTCAAAGTTCATTAGGCTTGAATCCGTGTGTAATTCATATTTTTGATGTTGTTTAAGGTGATTTGCGGGTTCGACTAAGTTCGTATCTTGATTTAGGACTTGTTGGTATATTTGGTTGAGGTCCTCGGAGCCTCAGGTTGATTTCGGGTGGTTAGTGGACTTGGAATTTGATTTGAGAAGCAGCTGAAGTTTGTTGGTGGTGGTGTAATCGCGCCTGTGGAGTGGGAACCGCAAGTGCGAGTCCGCAGAAGCAGGGTAAGAGCCGCAGAAGAGGCCAAGGGAAAGGTGAGCAGAGATCGCAGGTGCGAAGATTGTCTCGCACCTGCATGGTGGCAGAAGCAGGAAGAAGGGCGTAAATGCGGCTGGTTCCGCAGATGCGATGGTATTTTCCGCACTTGCAATGTTCGCAGATGCAGTCCAGTGCTCGTAGAGGTGGAGTCAGCTGGTTAAGTGGATTCCGCAGAATCAGAGATTTAACCGCAGAAGCGGTTCCACAGGTGCGAAGGGCTTGGGGAAAATATTTTAAAAAAAAGGGTTCGCGATTTTAGTCTCATTTCAAAATATTTTGAACTCGGACTTAGGCGATTTTGAAGAGGATTTTCGAGGGGATTATTGAAGTAAGCCTCTTGTACTCGTTTTTGGTTAATAATCTTGTTTTCCCATTGTTTTTCCCACCTAGATTATGTGGTGTTGAGGTGAAATTTGAGGGTTTGAGGCTAGGGATTTGGAGAGTGAGTTTTGGGGATTTGAATGGATATTTAATATCGAATTTTGATAAATTTTGTATGGTTAGACTCGTGAGTGAATGTGCTTTTAGGTTTGTAACTTTTTTCGGATTTCGAGACGTGGGCCTGGGGGCCGCATTTGAGCCGATTTTGGATTTTTGCTATAATTTCGTATTTTTCTTGTGGAATTGGTTCCTTTATCCTATATTGATTGTATTGTATTGCTTGTGGCTAGATACGGGATGTTTGGAGACCCGATTTACGAGGCAAATGCATTTTGGGGTAGAGTTTTGCCTGAATTGAAGTAAGTAACACTTTCAAACTTGGTTATGAGGGTTCGAGACCCCGAATTACATGATATAAGATTTGTATTGAGGTGACGCACATGCCAAGAGACGGCCGTGCACCGTGAGAATTGTGATCTGGTTGATTCCATGGCACTGTATAGTGATTCTACCTTGTTTGTATCCGTATTTTCGTCATGTGATAAAGTAATTGAATTGTCAATCATGCTAGATATCATGTTTCGGGTTTATGCCGGTACTGTTGGGATCTATAGTGGTCGTTTCTTGTTGTCACCTTACTGATTTCACTGATATTTTGTACTCAGTCATAATCATTCATTTCATATCCTATCTCAGTCTCAGTTGTTATATATTGATATATCATATTATTCTTTCGTGCTAGTTTTCATGACATTTTGAGCCCATGAGTGAGACTTGAGAGATTGATGAGCCCATCAAAGACTCTCCTACATGAAAAGATCTGAGTCCATCCAAATGATATTAAGCAAAATCCTGTCTCTACCCAAGATCCCAGCATCAAAATTCCATTTTTATCTAAATTGCTCTTTTCTTATTCTTTTTTTCTCTCTCTGAAGTGAGTGAAGTCAAGCTAGCCTCTTTAAAATCAAAAATGGAGTCGATACAATTCAACAAAATCTAAGAAATGATCAAATTCTTCATGAGTGGTAAGAAAGCAAAATCTTTCTTATCCAATACCAATCCGGGAATACTAGGCTAAGCATGTAGCCTAGCCGCTTCACTCGTCAAAAACAGGCTTAGTTGAATGGTACTAACTGATGGCTGAATGAGGCCGAGAACCTGATTATGAGTGAGAGTTATGGGACCGGGCTGCACGCCGAAGTGATTATACTAATTTATGTTAGTGCTTGGGCTGAAGGAGCCCCTTCAAAGTTAGTACACACCCCTAGTGAGCACGGTTGATATTATTGAGGGATGATCTTCCCTGGACATGGATCTTGTCCGAAGCACTTGATACCTAGAGATAGATCTTCTCCATAGGGCTGGATTGGCGCCTTCCTCGGCACTAGGTGATTGATGGACCGTGATGTATATGTTTCAGGATGGATCTTCCCTGGGCCGTATGGGCCATATATAGTACCGAGTGGTTGAGCGTTTGAGAGTGTGATCACATGAGGCTGTCAGCATGGTGCATCACATATAACATGTGCATTGGAATGTAGAGATAGAAGAGCTATATTCTTTACATTATTTAGATATGATCTATTTCATTGTTTTGAGCTATCTATTTAACTTGAAAGAATGCCTACGTTTCTGCACTGTTATTTCTATTATTAACTGTGTAGGTTGAGTTCGTCACTATCTTTCGGTCTAAAGGTTGGACTTGTTACTTACTGAGTTGGTTGTACTCACATTACTCACTGCACCTTGTGTGCTGATCCAGGCGCTTCTGGTCACGGCGGCTGCTGATTGAGGTGTCAGATTTCGGAGACTATCGAGGTAGCTGCATGGTGTTCGTATGCCTTGACTCTCGTTTATTATCTCTATCTGTATTTTAGTTTTATTCCCTAGACACTGTAGTAGATTGTATTCTGGTATAGACGCTCATGTGCTCTGTGACACACTAGTTTTGGGATGGATTGTATCGTATTTTGGATTGTTTTTGTTTTCAAAAAGGTCTTTCTTAAATATTAATTGCTTCCATTTTTATTTTCAAAGTTTTTACCGTATTGAGATGTTGAGTAGTAGCTGGCCTAGTTCCACGATTGGCACCCTCACGATGATTGATTTTGGGTCATGACAAGTTGGTATCAGAGCCTTAGTAGAGTTTTGCGGATCGATACGAAAACGTCTATACTTATCTTCGAGAGGCTGCTGAACTCTTAGGAAGCTTCACATTATTGAATTCTTGTCGTGTGAATATGTTGATTCTGGTAACTAAGCTTCTGTTATTCTATTCTCCCACAGATGGTGAGGACACATACTATTGGGTAGGACAGACAACTACCAGTACCACCAGCTAGGGCCGCGAGAGGCCGAGGTCGCGATAGGGGAAGAGGTGCAGCTCGTACAGCAGCTAGGGCAACACTTGCAGATCCACTATTTGCCCAGTTTAAGAGGCCCTTGCTCAGATTTTGACCATGTGCACCAGTCTTGCTTAGGCGATCTCTGTTCTGGCCGGAGCAACTACTTCTCAGGCCGGGGGAGGCACTCAGACTCCCGTTGCCCACACACTAGAGCAGGTGATACAGGGACTCCAGATACCATGGGCACCACTAGCCTAGCCAGTTATAGCTGCTCAGGACTATGTGGTTCCTATCATGCCTGATGATGAGCATCGTAGATTGGAGAGGTTTGGGAGACTCCAACCACCATCTTTTAGTGGTACAGAGGCAGAGGATGCACAAGGCTTCTTATATGAATGTTAGAGGATGCTCCGTACAGCAGGTATTATAGAGACTAGTGAGGTCTCATTCACTACTTTTCTATTCTTTGGAGCTGCCTTCAGTTGGTGGGAGGCTTATGAGAGGCGTAGGCCGGTCGGCGCAACACCACTTGCCTGGCAGGAGTTCACTGTTCTCTTCTTGGAGAAGTTCGTGCCACAGTCTTGTAGAGAGGAGCTGCACAGACAGTTTGAGCAGTTGCGTCAGGATGATATGACTATGATGCAATATGAGATGAGGTTTTTTGAGTTGTCCTGTCATGAAGTCTAGTTAGTTCCCACTGATAGGGAGAGGATTAGGAGGTTCATTAATGGCCTCATATTTCAGTTGCGGGTGATTATGACTAGAAAGAGGGTATCTGGTGCTACTTTCGATGAGGTTGTTAACATTGCTTGGTAAATAGAGTTGGTCCGCAACCAGGAGCGGGTTGAGAGGAAGGCTAAGAGATCTCATGGATCAGGTGGTTTTAGTGGTGTTCCTTCTGAAGGTCAGTTCTACCCCGGTAGGGGTCGTCCATACAAGCATGCTTAGATGGCTCGCGATGTTCACCATGGTGCATCATCTAGCCATGGTTCTCACAGTTCTCATCAAGGTCACTCATCTCTTAGTGTCCTTCCAGCTCAGAGATCATCTCATGCACCATCAACTCATGGTTCATCTATGTCGGGGCCTTCTAGTAGTTATCCTGGTACTCGGGGCTCCCTTCAGTCCCCACCACCATTCGTAGGAAGAGATTTATTTGAGTGTGGATATTTGAGTCATATCAAGAGGCATTTCCCTGCTTCTTAGGAGGTTCAGCTCAGCAGAGGAGTTGGCCTACGACTTTAGCACCAGTTACTTCACCACCTGCCCAGCCATCTCGGGGTGGAGCTCAGTCAGCTAGGGGTCACCCTAGATGGGGAGGCCGATCAGGTGGCGGGCATGCCCTATTCTATGCACTCCTTACCATGCCATATGCTATTGCTTTAGACATAGTGATCACAAGTATTGTCTCAATATGTCATCGAGATGCCTCTGTATATTTGACTCTGATTACACCTATTCATATGTACCATCATATTTTGCTCATTATCTGGATATGCCCTGTGAGTCTTTAGTTTCATCTATTCATGTGTCTATGCCGGTGGGCGATACTACTACTGTAGACTATGTGTACCGGTCGTGTTAGTATATCGGGGGATTGAAGACTAGAGTTGATCTCTTGCAGCTTAGTATGGTTGTTTTTGACGTGATATTGGGTATGGATTGGTTGTCTCCATGTCATGCTATTTTGGACTGTCACGCTAAGACTGTGACGTTGGTGATGTCGGGGTTGCCATGGATTGAGTGGCGAGGTTCTTTAGACTATGTTCTTAGTAGAGCGATTTCATACTTGAAGGCCGAGCGGATGGTTGGGAATGGTTGTCTATCTTACTTGGCCTTTGTGAGGAATTTCAGTGCAAAGACCCCTACTGTTGATTTTGTCCCGGTGGTGTGAGATTTTCCAGATGTGTTTCCTGCAGACATGTCGGGCACGCCACCCGATAGGGACATTGGTTTTGGTATTGACATGGTGCCGATCACTCATCCTATTTTTATTCCTCCATACCGTATGGCGCCCACTGAGTTGAAGGAGTTGAAGGATTCTTCATGAACTTCTTGAGAAGGAGTTTATTAGGCCTAGTATGTCACCTCGGGATGCACCAGTTCTGTTTGTGAAGAAGAAGTATGGCACTATAAGAATATGCATTGACTACAGGCAGTTGAACAAAGTCACAATTAAGAACAAGTATCCTTTGCCCCGTATTGATGATCTATTTGACCAGCTTCAGGGAGCGAGGGTGTTCTCCAAGATTGATTTGAGGTATGGATACCACCAGTTGAAGATTCGGGACTCAGATATTCTTAAGACAGCTTTTAGGACCCATTATGGTCATTATGAGTTCCTTGTGATGTCTTTTGGGCTGACCAACGCCCCAACAACGTTCATGCATCTGATGAATAATGTGTTTCATCCTTATCTCGACTCGTTTGTTGTTGTGTTCATTGATGATATCCTGGTGTACTCTCGTAGCGAGGAGGAGCACGCCCAACACTTGAGGGTTATGTTGCAGCAGTTGAGGGAGGAGAAGCTTTATGCCAAGTTCTCCAAGTGTGAGTTTTGGCTCAGTTCAGTGGCATTTCTTGGGGCACGTAGTGTCCAGTGAGGGTATTCAGGTGGATCTGAAGAAGATAGAGGTGGTTTAGAGTTGGCCTAGACTATCCTCAACTACAGAGATTCAGAGCTTTCTCGATTCGGCTGGTTATTATCATCGCTTCGTGCAGGTTTTCTCTTTTATTACACCACCCTTGACCAAATTGACCCAAAAGGGTGATCTTTTCAGGTGGTCAGATGAGTGTGAGGAGAGCTTTCAGAAGCTTAAGGCTGCCTTGACCACAACTCCAGTTCTACTTCTCCCATTAGCTTCTGGTTCTTATATAATATATTGTGATGCTTCTCGGATCGGTATTGGGTGCGTTTTGATGCAGGAGAGTAGAGTGATTGCTTATGCTTTGCGTCAATTAAAGCCCCATGAGAAGAACTACCCTGTTCATATTTTAGAGTTGGCTGTCACTGTTCATGCATTGAAAATATGGAGGCACTATCTCTATGGTGTGTCTTGTGAGGTATTTACTGATCATCATATCCTCCAACACTTGTTCAAATAGAAGGATCTCAATTTGAGGCAGCGGAGATGGTTAGAGCTGCTAAAGGACTATGATATCACTATTCTGTATCACCCGGGAAAGGCCAATGTGGTGGTCGATGCCTTGAGTAGGAAGGCAGTGAGAATGGTGGTCTTACATTCATTCTTGTTGGTTAGATACCTCTTGCAGTTGATGTTCAGGCCTTGGATAACCAGTTCGTGACATTAGATATTTCGAAGCCTAGTCTAGTTCTAGCTTATGTGGTTTCTCGGTCTTCCTTATTTGATCGCATCAGAGAGCGCCAGTATGATGATCCTCATTTGCTTCTTCTCAATGACAGGGTTCAGCACGGTGATGCCAGCGATGTGACTAAAGGTAATGATGGGGTGTTGAAGATGCAGGGCCAGATATGTGTGCCCAATGTAGATGGGCTACAGGAGATGATTCTTGAGGAGGCCCATAGCTCGCGGTATTCCATCCATCTAGGTGCCGCGAAGATGTATCAGGATTTGAGGCAACACTATTGTTGGAGAAGAATGAAGAAGGATATAGTTGGGTTTGTAGCTCGGTGTCTCAAGTATCAGCAGGTAAAATATGAGCATCAGAGACCAAGTGAATTGCTTCAAAGGATAGAGATTCCAGAGTGGAAGCGGGAGTGGATCACCATGGATTTCGTAGTTGGGCTCCCACGGATTTTGAGGAAGTTCGATGTTATTTGGGTGATTGTGGATCAGCTGACCAAGTCTACGCACTTTATTCCAGTTGGTACAACTTATTCTTCAGATCGGTTGGCTGAGATTTACATCAGAGAGATTGTTCGCCTTCATGGTATGCTAGTTTCCATCATTTTAGATAGGGGGATGCAGTTTACATCGTAGTTTTGGAGAGCCGTGCAGCAAGAGTTAGGCACTCGAGTGGAGTTAAGCACATCATTTCACCCTCAGACTGACGGACAGTCTGAGCGCACTATTCAGATATTGGAGGACATGCTATGTGTTTGTGTCATTGTTTTCGGGGGTTCATGGGACCAATTTTTGCCACTCGCGGAGTTTGCTTACAGTAACTGTTATCAGTTGAATATTCAGATGGCTCTGTATGAGGCTTTATATGGGAGGCAGTGTAGATCTTCAGTGGGTTGGTTTGAGTTAGATAAGGCTAGGTTTTTGGGTACTAAATTGGTTCAGGATGCTTTGGACAAGGTTAAATTGATTCAGGAGCGGCTTCGCACGGAGCAGTCGAGACAGAAGAGTTATGCTGATAGGAAGGTCCGTGATGTGTCTTACATGGTTAGGGAGAAGGTTCTGCTGAAGGTTTCACCCATGAAGGGTGTTATGAGGTTCGGGAAGAAGGGCAAGTTTAGCCCTTGGTTCATTGGGCCTTTTATGGTACTTCAGAGGATTGGGGAGGTGGCTTACAAGCTTCCCTTGCCACCTAGCTTGTCTAGTATGAATCCAGTATTTCATATTTCTATGCTCCGGAAGTATATCGTCGATCCGTCTTATGTTTGGATTTCAGCACGATTCAGTTGGATGGTGATTTGACTTATGATGTAGAGCCGGTAGCCATTTTGGATCGGTAGGTTCTAAAGTTGAGGTAAAAAAATATAGCTTCAGTAAAGGTGCAGTGGAGAGGTCAGCCTGTGGAGGAGGCTACTTGGTAGACCGAGCGAGAGATGCAGAGTAGATATCCACACCTATTTGAGACTCCAGGTATGTTTTTAGAACCGTTCGAGGAAGAACGTTTGTTTAAGAGAGAGAGGAGGTAACGACCCAACCGGTCGTTTTGAGAGTTGTAGCCCTGTTTCCCCATTTACTGTTTTTTTTGTATTCTACAGCTATTATATGACTTACCGGGTTAGTTGGTTTGGGTCCGGAGAGATTTCTAAGTGAATTGAGACACTTAGTCTCCTAATTGAAAACTTAAGTTGGGAAAGTTGACCGGATGTTGACTTATGTGTAAACGATCAGGGATTTAAATTTTGATGGTTTTGTTAGCTCAGTTAGGTGATTTTGGACCTTAGGAGCGTGTCCGGATTGTGATTCGGAGGTCAGTAGTAGAATTAGTCTTGAATTGACGAAAGTTGGAATTTTAGAATGTTTGACCGAGGGTGGAAATATCGGGGTCTGATTGGATTTCCAGAAGTTTAAGTAGGTTTGTAGGGTCATTTGTGACTTGTGTGCAAAATTTGAGGTCAATCGGATGTGATTTGATAGGTTTTGGCGTCATTTGTGGAATTTAGAAATATCAAAGTTCATTAGACTTGAATCCGTGTGTAATTCGTGTTTTTGATGTTGTTTGAGGTGATTTGCGGGTTCTACTAAATTCATATCGTGATTTATGACTTCTTGGTATGTTTGGTTGAGGTCCCGAGGGCCTCGGGCTAATTTCGGGTGGTTAGTAGACTTGGAGTTTGATTTGAGAAGCAACTGAAGTTTGTTGTTGCTGGTATAATCGCACCTACGGAGTGGGAACTGCAGGTGCAGGTCTGCAGAAGCCGGGAAAGAGTCGCAGAAGCGGCCAAGAGAGAGGTGAGCAGAGAACGCAGGTGCGAAGATTCTCCCGAACCTGCGTGGTTGCAGAAGGGCGCAGATGCGGCTGGTTCCATAGGTGCGATGACATTTTCTGCACCTGCGATGTTCGCAGGTGCAGTCTAGCACTCGCAGAAGCGGAGTTAGCTGGTTAGGTTGATTCCGCAGAATCAGAGATTGAACTGTAGAAGCGGTTCTACAAGTGCGGATAAGTGGCTGCACGTACGAAATGCCTGGGCAAAATGTTTAAAAACAAGGGTTCGCGATTTAGTCTCATTTCAATATTTTGAAATCAGACTTAGGCGATTTTGGAGAGGATTTTCGAAGGGATTATTGAGCTAATCTTGTTTCCCCATTGTTTTTCCCATCTAGATTGTGTGGTGTTGAGGTGAAATTTGGGGGTTTGAGGGTAGGGATTTGGAGAGTGAGTTTTGGGAATTTAAATAGCCATTTGGTGTCAGATTTTGATAAATTTGGTATGGTTAGACTCGTGAGTGAATGTGCTTTCGAATTTTGTGACTTTTGTCGGATTTCAAGACATGGGCTCGGGGGACGGGTTTGAGACAATTTTGGATTTTGGCTATAATTTCGTATTTTTCTTGTGGAATTGATTCCTTTAGCCTATATTTATTGTATTGTACTGCTTAAGGCTAGATTCGGGACGTTTGGAGATCGATTTGAGAGGCAAAGGCATTTTAGAGTAGAGTTTTACCCGAATTGAGGTAAGTAACACTTTCAAACTGTGTTCTAAGGGCTCGAGACCCCGAATTACGTGATATGTGATTGGCATTGAGGTGACGCACATGCCAAGTGACGGGTGTGCGAGCGTGCACTGTGAGAATTATGATCTGGTTGATTCTATGGCATTGTATAGTGATTTTACCTTGTTAATACCAGTATTTTCATTATGTGATAAAGTAATTGAACTGTCAATCATGCTAGATATCATATTTAGGCTTTATGCCAGCACCGTTGGGACCCATAGTGGTCGTTTGTTGCTGTCACCTTACTGATTTTATTGATATCTCGTACTCAGTCATAATCATTCATTTCATATCATATCTCTGTTATTTCTATTGTTAACTGTGTCGGTTGAGTTTGTCACTACCTTTCAGTCTAAAGGTTGTACTTGTTACTTACTGAGCACGTTACTCCCTGCACCTCGTGTGCAGATCCAGATGCTTCTAGTCACGGCGGCTGCTGATTGAGGAGTCAGATCCCGGAGACTATTGAGGTATTTGCATGGCGTTCGCAGGCCTTGACTCTCCTTCATTATCTCTATTTATATTTCAATTTTATTCCCTAGACACTGTAGTAGACTGTATTCTGGTATAGACACTCATGTACTCCGTGACACCCCGATTTTGGGATGAGTATATCGTATTTTGGATTGTTTCTATTTTCTATAAGGTCTTTCTTAAATATTAATTGCTTCCATCTTTATTTTCAAAATTTTTACTGTATTGAGATGTTGAGTAATGGTTGGCCTAGTTCCATGATAGGCGCCCTCACAACGATTGATTTTGGGTCGTGACAACTTTCGTTTACTCCAATGTCTAACAAAGTATCTGAAGAAAGTTTTTGGCCTATCTGATCACGCCCAACTATGCCCTTTAAAAAAGGACTCTGCGGACGTTGCAAATATAACCCGAGTATTATGCCCAGGGTCGAATCCACAGAGAGTTAACCTATCAATCACAATCTTTAGACCCACTAAACTCTTGAGAACCAATTTCCCAAACTTTTGAATCACAGTTGAAGGTTTCTTTACTAACTAAGATTGCAAGTAAATAACAAGCTGCAAACTAAAATGCTAAGGTTGTAAACAATGATGAGAAAAAGCTAAGGTAAAGATTTCCCCTATTGATGGAATCCCTTCTGTTTATACTTCATACAAATTGACCAACACACCTCTATCAATCATGAACACTTTTCTTACCGTAAATCTCTCCCGAGTAATCACAGTAATATACTATTGCACTTTCCCGAGATACACTAGCTAGCTTTAATTAACACAGTTCACTTAAGATTGCACCCAAGGCTTCGTTATCCCTAATCCCGCCTTTAAACCCACAGTTATAGATCCCTCTTATACTTTGGGAGTGGTGTTGTTCAACAATAACCTAAATATGCACTCTCTCCCGAGTTATGCACACTAAATAGGCACAACTAATTGAGGATCCTGTCAATTAACTACAACAAGAACATAGTTGAACAAATAAAGATTGAAACTAGCAATTTGTATTCACATAAACAAGAAGTTCATCCCCCAATAGGTTCCATCAAACCTTAGACAAAGGCTTTAGCTACTCATAACTATGGGTAAACAAACTAAGATAAGATTCATCATAAACTAGCAATAAAAATCAAAGAAAAAAAGAAAGATGTTTTGGGTGATCTCTCACAATGGTTTTCCTTCCTAAGAAACTCTAAAAATCAATACATGCCTCTCTTGGGCGGAGTCTCATGTTTAAAATAGGGTTTTGGGATAAAAATCCTGTGTTTTGCACTTTAGTCTCTGTACTTTCTCGCGCTTGCCGCGGTCGCGGTGGAACCGCGACCAAACAGCTCCACTGAATCTCCTTCTGTCCGCGAGCAGTCTTCACCGCGGTTCTGCCGCGGTCGCGGTGGAACCGCGATAGAATCATTTCTCTGATTCTTCAGCCTGTTTTTGCGTGGTTCACTTGGGATATTTCACGGATGGCCTCTCTTTCTTCAATTTTTGACTCCAAAAGTACTCCCTAGTCTTCCCTAGTCATATATAACCTACAAGTCATGAAAAGATCTAATAAGAGCATTTTGTTATCACTTTTATTATCAAAACTATGCAAGAAGGCGGTTATTTAGGGCTTGAATATAGTTAAATTCACCTATTATCAACACCCCACACTTAAACCTTTGCTCGTCCTCGAGCAAGCTAAAACATACTTCTAAGCCTAACCGTTTGATGCATTACCCCAAGTATGTCACACCCGCCATTTTGACGGAACAACCTAAGCAATGTGCCGGTCATACCCCAGATGCAGACTCTACTGCCATGACACACTTGCGGTTACTCTAGTTACTCTAACAGAGGTAAAGACTTACTTTTCCTTCCCAAGTCACATTCTCTCACATCAAAAGTCTGAGAGAAGTTCCACACGCATAAAATTCAAACACAAGGAACCGAAGATAGAAAGAATTCACTCACTCTCAGCAAAGAACATTCACATGCCACACAGACACACCATAAGCTTGCCCATAGTGTAGTACTCTACTAATCGAGCTGTTTTGGTAAAAGATCAAGAGGTCTTTATTTGGTTGTAATGTAGGCTAAGGGCCGGGTAGGATAATTTTGGATGCAGTGACTAACCTCCTTAAGCACGTTTAATACACACTTCCTTTTATCTCAATTTCCCTGCTCAGCCTAATCATTCCTCCACATTTTTGTTTCACAGGTGACCCCTACTTTTCTTTAGGTGCAACTGGCTTCTTGTTTTTTTTTTAAAATGCCAGTGCACTATTCAAATGATTCATTCCTGATTCCCCCTTTTTTTCGCTAACTCCCTACCACCCCACACTTTAACTTTTGTATATTCCTTAGTGATTCAAGTGCTTCTCGGAGGTATAAGTTAAAACAATCAGCTATTCAAACACAGGGATATAGGTCATTATAGGGTTATCAAAGAACAAGCTTCAAGCTCAAAAGGGTTAACTATGGCAATATAGACAGGTGGATTCACCATTATATATAGGCTTACACAAAGAAATGCCTCAATCATCTCTAAAACCAAACAACTTCTATTTCGCTTTGCAAACACACAAGGCAAGTTCTAGGTATCGCATGCAAGCACAGAATGCAAGTAAAATCTCACACACTTAGCATGTAACTCGTTCTGAATCAGTTTATCAACACACTCATGCGAGCGTTCAAGCAAAGAAAGATGTGCAAAATTAAGGCATAGATTTACAAGTCCACAACTAAGCCTAGACGTCACACTCTCATGTTCATTTTAGTTGTTTGCAGGTGTGTACATCCAGGGTAGCATTCTAGCCTTTACCCATCTTAGTCCTAACTACAAAAGGAAAATCTACCTAACCCGGTTCAAGAAAAACCCTTGGAAAAGAACCGTGGCCAAAAGAAAAACCAAGGGGGACTTACTACACTGCCTAAAAAGGAAAAAATAAATAAAATAAAAAGAAAAAAATCTTCATGGACCACTTCCCTCAAGAGTACTTGTCCAAGTGGTCCGTCCTTAGGAAGAGTCTTCTACCTTTGTTTTTTTATATATCCAATTTGGACCCTCAAGAGACCCGTCGACAAGTGTCCGCCGTTGGGCCAAGTCAGACTCCTCATATAAGTATAGTCAATTGCATACAGTACACATATCACTAAAGCAAATCTCCCACCCCACACTTAAAGTCATGGCATGTCCCCATGTCATATCAAGAAGGTAAAGAGCAGAAGGGTAAGAAGACTTCCCTGAGACTCAATCAGAGTTGGAGACTGTGCTGGGTAATGCTGCACTATGGTCCGGTCCCGAACCGGACCGGACCGGGCCCGCGGTCTTAACGGGCCTCACGGGCCTGGTGAGCCGGTCCTGGTGGTCTCTTAAAGCCCGAGGCGGGCTGGTCTTATTTGGTAAGCCCACGAGCCAGGAACCGTTTAGCCCGGGACCGGCTGGCGGGCCTGGTCCGGGCCCAGCGGGCCTAGTGGCTATAATTTTATTATTTTTTTAAAAAAAATAGCCCAACGACCATATTTAAAAAGTAGCCGTTTGGGGCTTTTTTTGACTGTTTGGTAGTTTAGAAAATGGCCATTTGACCCCCAAACTTTATTTTAATCCCAAACTTTATATAATTACACTTTTCCCCATTTCTCAACTATAAATACCCCCTCATTCTTTCATTTTTATTCACCAATTCATCAATATCTCTCAATCTCTCTCAATCTCTCTACTACAATTACTTAATTTATTGTTGAAATTTCGTGAAAAATTGTGAAGTTGTTGAATTGAAGTTTTCAAGTGTTCAACGATTTTCAATTTTCAAGAAGTTGTTCGGCAATCCGGTAAACTCGTTTCAACTCTTACGTTTTAAGAATATATTTTTGTGTGGTTTAGTTTGCATAATTATAATTAATATGGCATTTACTTTGAAAAAAATGTTTGGTAAAGGAAAAGATAAAACCGGTGAAAGTAGTGGCCAACCAACTACCCTTCCCCCGGCTCCCCGACCTAGAAAAGATAAGCAAGTTGAAAGTAGTCGCCAACCTAGACGTCCTCCTCCTTCCGTAATTCTTGATAGTGATCACCCTTGTTTTCAATTTACCGATAGTGAATTTTATCATAATGTTGCACCAGGTGAAAGATTAGATGATGAAATTATGAATGCTCTTTATCCTAATGAAACTATCTTAGAAAATAATGAGGAAAATGAGGATGATGATGAAACCCAAGCACCGGATTTAGATGATACACCTACTAGTCCTCTTAATAACCCAACTGATGCACCGGTCGACCCACCTGTAGAAACTCCTACTTTTAATAGAGAACCTGCTAAACGCCTAGAAACATCATTAGTTTGGAATTTTTTTACTCAAGTAAGAGAACAAAATAAGGCTAAGTGTAAAACTTGTGGGAAATTAATGGCGCATAAATATACTGGAGACCGTAGCGGCACGGGTAGTTTGACTAGGCACATAAAAACACACCCTAGAGATAAGGCTAAATTTTTTCAAATGAAAGCGCAGCTAGAGGGGACACTTGGGAGGTCCTCATTTTTGGTATTCAAATATTTATAAGGCTTTAGATCTTTCAAATGAGAAAGTTGCTACACTTGCAGATGCAAAAGCCTCAATTAAAATTAATGCTCAAACAGTTTATAATGCTTATCAACTTGCCTTAGAGCATGCTAGGCCAACTATTCCAACCCCTACTTCGTCTAGCTCACAATCGTCTAAAAGAGTTGCGGGCTTAAAAGCTCTTAAATCTTGGACGGAGTTCAGGGGTTCTCAAGGTGATAATTATGATGAAACTTCACATCTAAATGAGCTTCAAGTTTATTTGTCTCAGGGACTTGAAAAGGAGAATCCAGACGGCTCTTTTGATCTTTTGGAATGGTGGAAGGCAAGGAAAAAATATTTTCCGGTTCTTGCAAGGATGGCTCGGGATATTTAATCAATTCAAGCTTCAACTGTTGCATTAGAGAGCGCTTTCAGTCAAGCAAGACTGCAAATAGGTGATCATAGAGCATCTATGAGGGATAGCTTGGAAAAATCAGTACTGTTTAGAGATTGGATCCGCTCGGAAAGAAGAAACTTTGGAATTGCAGAATCACAACCGGCGATAGATGAAGCTTATGAAGAAATGATAGCGGAACTTGCGGAGGATTCGGCTTCGCCCGGAAGTGGTGATGAACAAGCTTCTTTTCCACCACCACCAACGCAACCTCCTCTGAACCTTGAAGGATTTATGAGATTTGTTAGAGATAATACATAGACTAATATGTAACTTGTATTTTGGCACATCTTCCTTAGTTTTTTTTCCTTCTAATGGTGGTATTAGTACCTTGTTGTGCTCATTCCATTGGGGGAAGGATGACTAAGAAAGATATGCCATTTTTGGTAATAAAATTTATTGCTTCTACCCTTGAATATCTTTTCGCAATATTTCTTTGTCTTTACTTAGAATTATTTATAAGCTACAATATATACATAACATACAATATATACTACAAGAAAATATATAAGAGAATATATATACATAAGATACAATATATATACTACAAGAAAATATATAAGAGAATATATATACATAAGATACAATATATACTACAAAAAAATATATAAGAGAATATATATACATAACATACAATATATACTACAAGAAAATATATAAGTAATAAGTTATAATATATATACATAAGATACAATATATATATACTACAAAACAATATATTATGCATGACAATTTAGTGTTTTACTATTGTTTCGTTATTTTTCTTTTTCGTCAAGCACTTTAATAATTAGATCTACATATATACTACATATATATTTTTAATATACCCATGATACTACAAGAAATTTCCTTAAAAAAAAAACCCGCTAGGCCCGCGAAGCCCACGAGCCTGGCCCGTTAAGCCCATGACCATGTGGGCTTAGGCCCGTCACGGGCCGGTTCCACCCGTTGAGCCCACGAAGCCCGGGACCGCCAGAATCCAGGCCCACGAAGCCCAGGCCCACGAAGTCCGGCCTGTTTGGCCCACGAAGGCCCGGGCCCGGCCCAGAATACAACACTAGTGCTGGGGCCCACATGGCAAGCTCTCCCCAAAGCACGGAACCAGGACATGAACCGGCTCTCAGACCTGGCCTGCCGCTGAGACATGGCATCGATACGAGTGTGTAGGCCCTCCACCGAGGTGCGAAGATCGACGACCTCTTCCTCCATAGAACGCAACATAGGATGGGTGGACTGTGATCTGGATAAGCCAGCCCCAGCATGGGGGCGCCGAGAGGGTTCGACACTGTCATAGGATCTCCTGGATGGTGCCATATGAACCGGGTCATCATCCTCATCCTCGATCTCAATAGTGGTGCATGCACCCCTGCCCACTCTGATGCTCGAAGCTTTGAAGGCTGCTTTAGGGGGCAACTCTCCATCATCAGGATTTGTGGGGACATTCTTCCGCAGGCACAATGTAGTCACCAGGGAGGGAAAGTAGAATCCTTTTGACCTCAGCGGGGACCATATGATCATTTCGTCACCAATAAGCCTTGCCGCATCAAAATCTTTCTTTGTGATGAAGCACCACATCAAAAGGGCTCTTTGGAAGTTCACATCAGTCGTATTGCCTGAGGGCAAGAACCGGCTGCAAATGACAGTGAGCCAACACTTAGCCAAATGGGTGAACGAATTGGAGTTCAGGGTGATGTGGTCACATATCCAGATTGGTTGCCCCCCTACGCAGAGTACATCAGTCATAGTATCCCAAGTGACACCTAGGGCGTCCTGGTAATAGTCGATGTCACTAGTAAACTGGGGCAGCCGCAATACCAGTCGAATAGTTTCAACTGAGGCATCTACCCATGTGCCTCGCACAGTCACCTCCCGCAGCATATGAGCTGGGCAGTTCGCGTAGAACTCCCGTACAATCATCCTGTTCACCGTTTCAGGTTCATCAAATAAGAACTCCTTTCCCCTCCGCCGGATTTCCTCATACATCTCCTCCTTTTCTGCACGGAGGGCTGCGTCTGTCAATCGGTATTTCACGGATGAAGCTCTTTGAGGCCTTGTCATGAAAGTCGTCCTCTGCCACTTCGGATTCGAACCTAGAAACATCATAAGTAGGCTGTTGGGAAGTGCATGCCAATCTCTTTTGCTTCTTACGAGCCATATGACCTGCAAAGAATACAGAAGAACCATCAAATATATCCTACATGTGCCAGCCGGATGGTTACTTAGACTTCACCACTCGATGGCACCAAATAATATCTCCCATTTATTCCATTTAGACACTATGCCAAACCCTCAACTCGTGATGTGTTCAAAGTTACAATCTCCACAATGGCCCCACAAGCATACAACACCCCACACATACTCCCTCAAGTGAGTCACGTTAAAAATAACACCACCATTCACCAAATACAATACCACCACAACCTAGAGTAGGCACAAAATGCCTCAAAATAGCACCACAAGCCCCAAATTTCTGGCCAAAAAGGTCCCACCACCAAGCTACACCGCAAAAATTATTTCTAGGCCTCCAAAACATCTAAACAACCCCCACAATCAAAGTAGAAGAAAGACCCAACCATTTTAGCCCCAAATAAATCCACAAGAAGCAAATACAACAATAATAAAAAAAAAGAGAAGAAGCAAAAATTGAAAGGAAATCTACACTATTCCTGCCTAGGGTTTAACTAAATAAGTTTAGATCAAATTTACACTAAGTTAGAAGATGAAATAGAGAGAGAGAGAGAGAAAAACTTACTTATTTGGTTGAGGGAAAGTGGGTGGTGAAGGTGGAAAGTAGGGGAGGATGATAATGAAGTTTTGTGAAGATGAGAGGAGAAGAGAGAAGATAGAGAGAGGTTAGAGAGAAAGGAATGGGGGTTATTTTTTGTTTGTGGTTCTGGGCGGGTGGGGGAGGTTTTAGTGGTAGGTGGGGGGGTATTTTGGGTAAAGGGGAAAAGAAAAAAATTAAAACAAAACAAAACAAAAAACTTACCTGGACCCCGTCTGCTCCTACCGCGGTCACGGTAGGACCGCGGTAGACCAAGTTCAGATGGCCCTCTTGACCGCGGTTTGACCGCGGTCACGGTGCAACCACGATGGCCTGGGTTCAGAGAAGGTTTGACCGCGGTCGCGGTGGAACCGCGGTCTGAGCCCATCTCTGATTCTGACGCCCTTTTTTTTAAGAAGAGTTACACTTACAACAATTTCATGGGTTGCCTCCCATGCAGCGCCTGATTTAACGTCGCGGCACGACCCAGATGAGTGCAGTTAAGGCTCGTTCGACCTCCGTGGTTCAGTCAACTGCAGTTCAGACCCTTCCTTGGGCTCGTTCATACCCACATACAACTTCAATCTCTGACCATTGACTTTAAATGTACGAGAGTCATTCTCAGTGGCAACGTCAATCGCTCCTGACTGGAAAATTTCAACTACTCGAAATGGTCCAGACCATCATGACTTCAGCTTACCCGGGAACAACCTCAGTCTTGAGTTGTATAGCAATACCATGTCGCCAGGTTTGAAATTTCTCTCAACAATGTTCTGATCGTGTAGCCTCTTCATTCTCTTTTTGTACAGCCTTGTCCTCTCAAAAGTAAGATACCTAAACTCCTCGAGCTCATGCAATTTTGTGACTCTTGACGTGACCGCAGCTTCCATATCTAAGTTTAGTTGTTTCAATGCCCACCACGCTTTATGCTCAAGTTCTACAGGTAGGTGACAGGCCTTCCCAAACACTAACTTGTATGGTGACATACCAACTGGTGTCTTGAAAGCTGTTCTGTAGGCCCAGAGTGCATCATCTAGCTTCCTTGCCCAATAAGTTCTTGTGGCGTTCACAGTTTTTCGTTAACACACTCTTGATTTCCCTGTTGGATACCTCAACCTGTCCACTAGTCTACGGGTGGTATAGAGTAGCCACCTTGTGGCGCACATCGTATTTTATAAGCAACTTCTCGAAGGCTCTATTGCAGAAGTGAGTGCCTCCGTCGCTGATAATCGCACGTGGTGTCCCAAAGCGGGTGAATATGTTCTTCTTTAGAAACCCCACCACTACTTTTGCATAATTGGTGGGCAATGCTATAGCTTCCACCCACTTGGACACATAGTCTACAGCAACAAGGATGTACTTATTGCCATAGGAGCTGACGAAGGGACCCATGAAATCAATCCCCCAGTCGTCGAACACTTCTATCTCCTGAATTGGGTTCATGGGCATCTCGTGGCGCCGGGAAATGTTCCCGGTGCGTTGACATTCATTACAACCCTTCACCCATGAGTGAGCATCTTTAAACACAGTCGGCCAGAAAAATCCGGCTTCTAGCACCTTTGCTGCTGTCCTGATCCCTCCAAAGTGTCCACCATAAGTCGATGCATGACAAGCCTGCAAAATAGAAGATTGTTCTATCTCGGAGACGCATCTCCAGATCATGTTATCCAGGCATATTCGAAAGAGATAGGGCTCATCCCAATAGTACAAGCGGCTTTCACGAAAAAATTGTTTCCTCTGGACCGATGAAAGGTTGTGAGGAACTATACCACTGGCCAGGTAATTGGCCAAGTCTGCATACCATGGCGTTTCCTGATGAGTGGTGGCGAGCATTTGCTCGTCCGGAAAAGTTTCCATAATTTCCTCAATTTCAATTTCATTTTCAGCTCCCTCAAGTCGTGATAGGTGATCAGCGACTTGATTCTCAGTGCCCTTGCAGTCACGTATTTCAAGATCGAACTCTTGCAACAGCAACACCCAACGAATCAGGCGTGGCTTAGAGTCTTTGTTTTCTATTAAATACCTGAGGGTAGCATGGTCAGTGTAGACGATTACCTTTGATCCTATCAGGTAGGATCGGAACTTGTCGAATGGGAACACCACAACTAGCATCTCCTTTTCAGTCACCGTATAGTTCAACTGGGCTCCACTCAGCGTTCTGCTGGCATAGTATATTGGGTGCATCAATTTGTCCTTCCGCTGGCCCAGTACTGCCCCCACTGCGTAGTCACTAGCGTCACACATTAGTTCAAATGGCTGCTCCCAGTTGGGAGCAACAATGATGGGTGTTGTGACCAGCCTCTGCTTCAACTCCTCAAACGCTACCCTGCAATCATCAGAAAATACAAACGGGTGATCTTTCTCTAATAACTTACAGAGAGGTTTGGTGATTTTGAAGAAGTCTTTTATGAACCGTCGGTAGAAACCGGCATGTCCAAGAAAACTTCTGATTGCTTTGACCGAAGTTGGTGAAGGCAGCTTTGCTATTACATCAACCTTTGCTCGATCTACTTCTATTCCCTTGCTTGTCACCCGGTGCCCCAAGACTATGCCTTCTTGTACCATGAAATGGCACTTCTCCCAATTCAGCACCAGATTAGTCTAGATGCACCGTTTCAGCACACGCGTCAGATTCACCAGGCACTCATCAAATGAACTTCCCACCACTGAGAAGTCATCCATGAACACCTCCATTATATCCTCAACCATGTCAGTGAACATGGGCATCATGCACCGTTAGAATGTGGCGGGTGCATTGCATAGGCCAAAGGGCATCCTCCTAAAGGCATAAATGCCATAAGGGCATGTGAAGGAGGTCTTCTTTCGGTCCTCAGGTGCAATGGAAATCTGATTGTACCCTGAGTACCCATCCAGAAAACAAAAGTGTGACCTCCCTGCCAACCTATCTAGCATCTGATCGATGAAGGGAAGTGGGAAGTGGTCTTTCCGGGTGGCTAGATTCAACTTTCGATAATCCATGCAAATTCTCCAGCCTGTGACGGTTCTCGTTGATATTAGTTCATTGTTGTCATTCTTCACAACCGTCATGCCACCCTTCTTAGTCACACATTGAACTGGGCTAACCCAGTTGCTGTCAGAGATTGGGAAAATAATTCCCGCATCTAACCACTTTATCACCTCCTTCTTCACCACTTCCTTCATATTTGGGTTCAGCCTCCTCTGATGTTCCCTGGAAGGTTTGTGCCCTCTTCCAGCAGAATCTTATGCATGCAGTAAGCGGGGCTGATCCCCTTGATGTCTTCCATGGTCCACCCA
The DNA here is from genome assembly GCF_000393655.2 of Nicotiana sylvestris. Taxonomy (NCBI): domain Eukaryota; kingdom Viridiplantae; phylum Streptophyta; class Magnoliopsida; order Solanales; family Solanaceae; genus Nicotiana; species Nicotiana sylvestris. The sequence continues at coordinate 29,525,228 of NC_091067.1, forward strand.
ATGGCAGTTTTGCACTCCTTCAATACTTGTAGAAGCTGTTGGACCTGCACATCTAACAAACCAGATGATATAATAATAGGTAGAGTAGAGTCAGGTCCCAGAAATTCATACCTGAGGTGGGATGGCAATGGCTTTAGTTCTAGCTTCGGTGGTTCTTCAATGGATGGCTTACTGGAGGAGTCTCCCTCTTTTCTAAGTGTAGGGGCTCAAACTCTAGATTTCTTTCCCAAGACCCTCTACCTGCCAGTGCCAACACCCATTCCGCCAAGTCCTCACCATTCACTTCCTCCAAATTCGTCAAACATGCAGCGAGGGGATCCTCAACCGTCAACACTTCATCATCAGACTGTACGATTACATCCATGGCATCAATAAGAGAGAAATTGGCGAACTCACTTGGTCGCCTCATAGATTTCTGCACATTGAATATAATCTCTTCGTCATTGAGCCTCATCTTAAGTTCCCCGGTCTCACAATCAATAAGAGCTCTCGCTGTGGCCAAGAATGGTCTTCCTAAGATGATAGGAATTTCTTCATCCACTTTGCAATCCAATATCACAAAATCTGCAGGGAACACGAATTTCCCCACCTGAATAAGTACATCATCAAGGATCCCAAATGGACGCTTCACAGTCCTGTCAGCCAGCTGCAACAACATAGAGGTGGGTCTAGCTCTCCCAATGCCCAACCTTTTGTAAATGACCAGGGGAATAAGATTAATGTTGGCCCCTAAATCATAGAGTGCTTTCGCAAAAGCAAAGTTTCAAATAGCGCATGGAATAGTAAAACTCCCTGGATCAGAGAGCTTTTCAGCAACAGGTCTAGTTACCACTGCACTGCACGTCTGAGTAAGTGTCACCGTGGCCAAGTGTTGGAAGTCAAATTTCCGGGACATTAAATCTTTCATCATTTTTGCGTATCCAGATATCTCCTTTAAAGCTTCAATCAATGGAATATTAATCTGAATTTGCTTGAGCATCTCAAAGAACTTTTTGTACTGCTCCTCATTTTGATGCTTGGCCAACCTCTGTGGAAATGGAGCAGGAGCTCTTTTCTTCCCAATCACTTGGGACTTTTTTTTCTCAGCTACTATCTCTACTACCGGCTCTTCAACTGCTTCAGCAACTTTCTCGGTCTCCTGCTGAGTATTCTTTTCTTCCTGAGCAGGCTGGATTGTCACATCTGTCAGCCTTGTGGAATCATCTAGCTCAATGGGTACCTGAATGAGTGTCTCAGCCTGTATATTGTCACGAGCTCTCTCCTGTTCTACATCAAGATCCCTGCCATTACGGAGACTCACCGCCATCAGCTGCTTTGGGCCCTGATCTTTTGGATTAATCTGGGTATCTGCAGGTAATGTCCCCTGAGGACGATTGTTCAGAGACATTGAAATTTGGCCCAATTGCACTTCAATATTTTTGATTGCTGCGTCATGTGCATCTACTCTTTCATTTATTTTTGCATTGGACCCAATCACCTACTGCATCATTGCTTCAAGTCTTGTGAACCCATCTTCTTGCCTTCCACCATGCTGTTGCTGAGGTGGGAGATACCCTTGCTGCTGATTGTTGTACCCCTGTGGTCTTGGATAAGGTGTCATATTGTTGGGAGGTCTCATACCTCCCATGTTTCCAGCGTTGTACTGTGGCTGAGGTGGTCTGTATGGCTGCTGAGTTTGCTGACCCCAGTTCTGATTGCCCTGTCTCTGGCCTCCATAGTTTGACACATAGTTCATGTCCTCAGGGTGCTGATGATGATGATCATGTTCAGAAATCCACGGATTACCAATTGGCTGACTAAAGCAAGATGTGCACAAGCCCCCATTGGTGGTATCTACAATGTGCACTTGCTGTTTCTGCCCCGATTCCTCCACCTTTTTGGTGAGTATGCTCATCTGTGTCAAAAGGGTCACCATATTTTCAGCCATGGAATTTGATGGGTCAAAAGGCACTGAGTGTACAACTGGAGTGATAGGTGCATTCCTCGTCGTCCACCCCGAATTTTGAGCCATTTTGTCAAGCAGACTCTGACCTTCTCTCCATGTTTTGCTCAAAAACGCCCCACCAGCTGAGGCATCTACAATGTTCTTCATGCTATCTGACAGTCCCATGTAAAACCGTTGTCCCAACATTTGATCTGGAATACCATGGTGTGGACATATAACCAACATTCCTTTAAACCGGCTCCATGTCTCATGCAGTGTCTCCATTGGTTTCTGTTTAAAGCTCACGATCTCATCAATTTGTTGAGCTGTTTTGTTGGGCGGGTGGAACTTGATGTGAAATTGCTTGACTAACTCATCCCAAGTTTCTATAGAGTTTATGGGGAGTGAGTTTAGCCAAACTTGAGCAGCTCCTATTACCGAGAATGGAAATAATAGCAACCTGATTGCTTCCGGAGTTACGTTGGGTTGCCTTTGAGTTTTGCAAATCGACAGGAAGTTCTTCAAGTGCTGCTGAGGATCTTCGGCTGGTGTCCCAGAAAACAGTCCCTTGTTTTGCAACAAGTGCAGTATGTTGTTCGTGATCTGGAAAAATTCAGCTTGTATCGCGGGCACGACAATGGCAGTGGCCAGATTGTCAGCCGTGGGTTGTTCCCAGTCATATAGTGCAGCCTCAGGCACAAGAGGTGCCATATCTCTGACGTTTCCGTCGGCGTTGTCTGCGTCACCCATGTCAATTTCGAGTTTGTGTGTTTGATGAGGTTGTTGAAGTCTTTTGTTGGTACGGTTCAATATCCGGAATGTTTTCTCGGGGTCTGAGAGTCCGTCAAGTAGTTCTCCAGTCCTCGTAGAGTTTCTCGGCATACACATGAGCAACCCCGTCAACAACCGTCAAAAATTTCAATCAAAAATTTGGTGTAAAGTAAACTGACTTCCCTAAGAATTTTTGTATTTCTATCGATGGTAATTGCTAATTCCGTTAATTCCCCGGCAACGGCGCCAAAATTTAATCACACCCAACTATGCCCTCTAAAAAGGACTCTGCGGACGTTGCAAATATAACCCGAGTATTACGCCCAGGGTCGAATCCACAGAGAGTTAACCTATCAATCACAATCTTTAGACCCACTAAACTCTTGAGAACCAATTTCCCAAACTTTTGAATCACAGTTGAAGATTTCTTTACTAACTAAGATTGCAAGTAAATAACAAGCTGTAAACTAAAATGCTAAGGTTGTAAACAATGATGAGAAAAAGCTAAGGTAAAGATTTCCCATATTGATGGAATCCCTTCTGTTTATGCGTCATACAAATTTACCAACACACCTCTATCAATCATGAACACTTTTCTTACCGTAAATCTCTCCCGAGTAATCACAGTAATATACTATTGCACTCTCCCGAGATACACTAGCTAGCTTTAATTAACACAGTTCACTTAAGATTGCACCCAAGGCTTCGTTATCCCTAATCCCGCCTTTAAACCCGCAGTTACAGATCCCTCTTATACTTTGGGAGTGGTGTTGTTCAACAATAACCTAAATATGCACTCTCTCCCGAGTTATGCACACTAAATAGGCACAGCTAGTTGAGGATCCTGTCAATTAACTACAACAAGAACATAGTTGAACAAATAAAGATTGAAACTAGCAATTTGTATTCACATAAACAAGAAGTTCATCCCCCAATAGGTTCCATCAAACCTTAGACAAAGGCTTTAGCTACTCATAACTATGGGTAAACAAACTAAGATAAGATTCATCATAAACTAGCAATAAAAATCAAAGAAAAAAAGAAAGATGTTTTGGGTGATCTCTCACAATGGTTTTCCTTCCTAGGAAACTCTAAAAATCAATACATGCCTCTCTTGGGCGGAGTCTCATGTTTAAAATAGGGTTTTGGGCTAAAAATCCTGTATTTTGCACTTTAGTCCATATACTTTCTCGCGCTTGCCGCGGTTCTGCCGCGCTCGCGAATGGTGATGCCCAAAACAACGCGCGCGCAGACCCTGACCCGCAAGACAAAGTTGCTGCCATCGGACTTAGTTCTACCTTGTAATAATCTAAGTCCTTTTCATTGTAATCATAGGCTAGTTTACATCATTTCCATTTCAGTGTGCTTCTACAGCTTTATTAGGACTAGTCATGTAATGTTGGTTTATTTTTTTTAAGCATTATTAAGGGGGACCAAACAATCAAACATTTTCAAGCAAGCATTTTCTGGTGTCTCTCCCCCTCGACACCGCATCTTTGTAATCAGCATTTTCATTCATCAATAAAATCATCATCATCATTCAAAACCCAATTCTCTCTCAGCTTCCGCAATTGCTCATGACATTGGTTTTCCCGCACGGCACTGACAATCTAGTCTAGCGTGCGGAGGGGACCTCATTGGCGGACAGTAACCGCACTGACATCGGTTGCTTAGCCTTACGTTGCCCTTCCAAAGAACATCAGGAAGACGTTGCGTAACAGTAAGTATGCTGTTGTCAACGATTTCTATTGGGTCACAAATACTGGTAGAGTTCTTGTACATGGTGGTCAGATTAGTGGGGGATGTTTTCCCAGAATTATAGGAATTGGTTTGAGGAGTAGTGATGTTAGGATCAGTATTTTTTTACCTTGAAAGCAAGTTTTTGAGAAGTGAGAAACTTACCAAAATCTGCTGTAAATATTTTTACGTTTATACCTGAGTTGGGAATGGCTTGTGGGTATGGAAGTGCAGTATGCTCCATCTTAGCCTTCATCTTGTTGTTTTGCCCTTTTTCCTGCCAAACGCCACTGTCCTCCACTGTCACGACCCCAACCCCGGTCATGATGGCGCCCAACAAACTGCTAGGCAAGCCCGACCATTCAACAACATTATCCCAAATTTTTATTCAGATTATAGATAAATATCACAGAGAATTTACTAAGTCATTTCATTCAAGTGTATAATCAATAATAAAATCTGCGGAAGTTCAATTGAAATACCATACCATAGCCCAATAGAATCCGGTGTCACGAATATGAGCCTCTAATATAGAATATCCACCTATTACAAGTCTATCTAGGAAAATACGGAATAAAAGATAGAGATAGAGGGGAGAGATCAAGGCTGCGAACGCCATGCAGCTACCTCAGTACTCCCGGATACTGCCTGCTCAGCTAAACAATTCCTCACTTAGCCTGTGTTGTACCTGGATCTGCACGCAAGGTGCAGGGAGTAATGTGAGTACTCCGACCCAGTGAGTAATAAACATAAATAAATGCTGAGAATAAGAAATCATGGAAAAATACAAAGTAAACTATAACTGCCAGTTTAGAACAACAAATAATGGAGCAAAAAGTCAATTAAATCAGAGTACCAAATACTGAGACAGGTATAACAGATAAAAACAAATGCATGAGTGCAATGCAATGCATATGATGGTACACTCTATGCATGAGTGCAATGCAATGCATATGATGGTACTCTCTAGTACCCAATGCGGTGTGCAGCCCGAGCCATCCATTTTATTTATCGTCGACGGCGCTCACTGGGGGTGTGTACAGACTCCGGAGGGGCTCCTACAGCCCGAGCGCATTAACAAGCCATCTCGTGGCATCAATAAAGTCCTCGTTAGTCATTGTTACCTGACCAATTTATATCACACAGTGCCATTGTTACCACTGTTTCAAGTCACATCATACAGTGTTATTGTTACCACTGTTTCAAATCACTGCTGCGGCGCGTAGCCCGATCCATGCTCAGTCCAGAAATCATAATAAGCCCCTTGGGTATTTGTAAAACAGTAGTTCTCAGCTCGAAATATCATTTAGAAATATCATTTAAGTTTTCAAATCTTAGAAAGATGGCTGAGTTTGCAAAACAGTATTTAAAACCTTGGACTGAGATCAAATGATATGCATGTATGCAAAAACAGTGATGTCAATCCCTGAAGGATTCAAATAATTGGCAAGAAGCCCAAATGTAACAATTAAATCCAAGTAAGGATGATTTTCAATTTAGTTCAAGTAAAAAACACGGTAAAAACATCTCTCGGGACAGACTAAGTCACAATCCCCAATGGTGCTCTGCCCCACGCCCGTTATCCGGCGTGCAAGTCACCTCAATATAGCGTTACGATGTGAAATTCCGGGGTTTCAAACCCTCAGGACATCATTTACATCAATTACTCACCTCAAACCGGCCAAAGCTCTAGCTCGCTATACCCTTGCCTCTCAAATTATCCTCCTCGTGCGACGAATCTACTCAAAATCATAACAAATATGTCAAATTATGCTAAAGGGACAATACCCAATCGAAAACACTCGAAAAATATCAAAATTAACGAATTTGGCGAAACCCGAGCCCCGGGCCCACGTCTCAAAACTCAGAAATTTTTATACCAAAATGTTCTTCGTCCTCTCACGAGTCCGTACATATAAAGAACACAAAAATCGGAGCTCGTTTGACCCTTCAAATCGATCCTAGAAAATCTCAAAAGCACAAGCCCTAAAACCCCACTTTTCTACTGATTTTCATGTTCTAATTTACATATAATCTTGTATTTAACTTGAAAATAAGTAGAAACAACTCACCTTTGATGCTTGATAAAATTCCCCTTGAAATTCTCTCCAAAATCATCCAAGCCAAATGAAAGAAATGAAAGAAGTAAGCCAAATCCGTGTTTAAAGAATCTGTCCGTGCTTCGTCGAGTTGTGCCTTGCACTTGTGCTATACAAGTTGTACATCCTATTAAAATTTTCTCTTGTCGGACACCTTCTGTTTAAACACCTATAACGTCTTGTATAAATATCCAAATTACAAACGGTTTGATGATTTAGAAAATAGACTCGAAGATCTTTAATTTGATAGGTTGTACACCATATAACTATTTATATATCCCGAGATATGAACTTCTAAAGTCGGTTCCATGAAATCAGAAAATTCTGGAGAAACTGCTCCACCAGTCATCTTCAATCGATCATAACTTTCTCTACAGATGTCCAAATTACGATTTTCTTAGCTTTCTGGAAACTCTACGCGAAGGGCTACATCTTTTGTTTTTGAATCATCTCAAAACTCCTTGTATATCAAAAGATATAGGCCTCCGAAGTACGCTCCATGACTGCACATTTGCTGTCCAAAGACAGCTTAGCAGCAGAAATTGCAGCAGCTTTTTCTTTTCTTTTTTGGTCCGAATTCCATTCCGTTAGCCTTCCGAAATCCACCCGAGGCCCTCGGGACCTTAGCCAATTATATCAACATGTCCCACAATATCATTCAAACCTGTCCCAACCTTCGAAACACCCAAAATAACATCAAAACATCAAATCATCATCGGATTCAAGCCTATGAATCTCAAGAACTTCCAAATTCCATTTTTGATAAAAAAAACCCAACCAAACCACGTCCTAATGACCTCAAATTTCGCAGACAAGTCCAAAATGACATAATGAAGCTACAACAACTCTCGGAATTCCATTCCGACTCTCGGATCAAAATATCACCTATCAACCGAAAATCGCCAAAATACTACCATCGCCAATTCAAGCCCAGTTCTACACCGGACCTCCAAAATTACTTCCGATCACACTCCTAAGTCACAAATCATCCCCCGAAGCTAACCGAATCATCGGAATTTAAATCCGAGCCCTCTAACACATAAGTCAACGTTCGGTTGACTTTTCCAACTTAAACCTCCTTAAAAGAGACTAAGTGTCTCATTTCCTATCAAAACCAATCCTATTTAACTTTAACACACCGAATACCGATAACGAAACATGAATAAGCATAAAATGGGGGAAACGGGGCGGTAACTCACGTGATGACGGGTCGGATCGTCACATCCTCCCCAACTAAAACAAACGCTTGTCTTCGAGCGGGTCAAGAAACATACCTGGAGCCTCGAATAGGTGAGGATATCTGCTCTGCATCCCCCGCTCGGTCTCCCAGGTAGCTTCCTCCACGGAATGACCTCTCCACTGCACTTTTACAGAAGATATATCCTTTGACCTCAATTTCCGAACCTGACGAGCCAAAATAGCCACTAGCTCCACATCAAAGGTCAAATCACCATCCAACTGAACCGTGCTGAAATCCAAAACATGAGACGGGTCCCCAACATACTTTCGGAGCATAGAAACATGAAATACCGGATGCACACTCGACAAGTTGGGTGGCAAAGCAAGCATATAAGCCACCTCCCCAATCCTCCTAAGTACCTCAAAAGGTCCAATGGATCGTGGACTCAACTTTCCTTTCTTTCCAAATCTCATAACACCCTTCATGGGCGAAACCTTCATCAAGACCTTCTTACCAACCATGTAGGACACATCTCGAACATTCCGGTCCGCATAAATAGCCTAGCCTCGCCGGGTTCGAACCAACCAACTGGAGATCTACACCGCCTTCCATACAAAGCCTCATACGGTGTCATCTGAATGCTGGACTGATAGCTGTTATTGTAGGCAAACTCTGTAAGCGGTAGAAACTCATCCCAAGAACCTCCGAAATCAATCACACAGGCACGCAACATATCCTCCAATATCTGAATAGTACGCTCGGACTGTCCGTCCGTCTGAGGATGAAATGATGTGCTCAACTCCACCTGGGTACCCAACTCTCACTGAAAAGTCCTAAAAAACTGGCAAGTAAACTGAGTACCTCTATCTGAGATAATGGAAACTGGAACACCGTGCAATCACACAATCTTTCGGATAAATATCCCTGCCAACCGCTCCGAAGAATAAGTAGTACACATCGAAATGAAGTGCGCGGTCTTGGTCAGCCGATCCACAATCACCCAAATAGAATCAAATTTCTTCAAAGTCCGAGGAAGTCCACTCACAAAATCCATGGTAACTCTCTCCCACTTCCATTCTGGGATAATCATCCGCTGAAGCAAACCACCCGGTCTTTGATGCTCATATTTCACCTGCTGACAATTAGGACACCGAGCTACATAACCTACAATATCTTTCTTCATTATTCTCCACCAATAGTGCTGTCTCAAGTCCTGATACATCTTCGCGGAACCCGGATGAATAGAATACAGCGAGCTGTGGGCCTCCTCCAGAATTAACTCTCTAAGCCCATCTACATTGGGCACACAGATACGACCCTACATCCTCAATACGCCATCATCATCTATAGTCACATCCCTGGAATCATCATGCTGAGCTTTGTCCTTAAGGACAAGCAAATGCGGATCATCATACTGCGTTCTCTAATGCGATCATATAAGGAAGACCGAGAAACCACACAGGCCAACACCCGACTGGGCTTAGAAATGTCCAGTCTCACAAACCGATTAGCCAAGGTTTGAACATCAACTGCAAAAGGCCTCTCCCCAACTGGAATGTATGCCAAACTCCCCATCCTAACTGCCTTTCGGCTCAAGGCATCTGTCACTACATTGGCCTTTCCCGAATGATACAAAATAGTGATGTCATAATCTTTTAGCAACTCAAGCCACCTCCGCTGCCTCAAATTAAGGTTTTTCTGCTTAAATAAATGCTGAAGACTGCGATGATCAGTGAATACCTCGCAAGATACGCCATATAAATAGTGCCTCTAAATCTTCAAGGCATGAACTATAGCAGCCAACTCTAAATCACGAACATGGTAGTTCTTCTCATGGGGATTTAACTGACGAGAAGCATAAGCAATAACTCTACCCTCCTGCATCAACACACAGCCAATCCCAACTCTCGAAGCATCACAATATACAATATATGAACCTGTAGCTGATGGTAAAACCAATACTAGAGCTGTGGTCAAAACTGTCTTGAGCTTCTGAAAGCTCTTCTCACACTTGTCTGACCATACAAATGGAGCACCTTTCTGAGTCAACTTGGTCAAGGGCGACGCAATGGATGAAAACCCCTGAACAAGCCGGAGATAATAGCCTGCTAATTCGAGAAAACTACGGATCTCTGTGGCTAAGGACGGTCTAGACCAACTCTGCACTGCTTCTATCTTCTTTGGATCAACCTGAATACCCTCGCTGGACACTATGTGTCCCAAGAATGCCACAGAACTTAGCCAAAATTCACACTTGGAGAATTTTGCATAAAGCTTCTCCTCCCTCAATCTCTACAACACCACACGCAAATGCTTGGCGTGCTCCTCTTGGCTACGCGAGTACACCAGAATGTCATCAATAAATACAATAACAAAAGAATCCAGATAAGGCCGAAATACACTGTTCATCAAATGCATGAACGCTGCTGGGGCATTGGTCAGCCCAAAAGACATGACTAGAAAATCATAGTGACCATATCTAGTCCTGAAAGTTGTCTTAAGAATATTCGAGTCCCTAATTTTTAACTGGTGATAGCCCGAACGGAGATCAATTTTTGAAAACACCCTCGCTCCCTGAAGCTGATCAAATAAGTCATCAATGCGAGGTAAAGGATACTTGTTCTTCACTGTTACCTTATTTAACTGCTTGTAGTCAATACACATTCTCATTGTGCCATCTTTCTTCTTCACAAACAGAACTGGCGCACCCCACGGTGACACACTAGGCCGAATGAACCCCTTGTCTAGGAGCTTCTGAAGCTGCTCCTTCAATTCTTTCAACTCTGCTGGTGCCATACGATATGGTGGAATAGAAATGGGTTGGGTGCCCCGCACCAAGTCAATGCCAAAATCGATATCCCTATCCGGCGGCATGCCCGGTAGGTCTGCAGGAAATACATCAGTAAAATCCCTCACAACTGGGACAGAATCAATACTAGGAGTCTCAGCTCCAACATCTCGCACAAAAGCTAGATACGATAGACAACCCTTCCCAACCATACGCTGGGCTTTCAAGAGGGAAATTACTCTGCTAGGAACATAATCAGTCATACCATGCCACTCGATCCTCGGAACACCCGGAATAGCCAAAGTAACTGTCTTAGCATGACAGTCTAGAATAGCAAGACACGGAGATAGCCAATCCATGCCCAGAATAACATCAAAATCTACCATGCTCAACAACAATAAATCAACTCGGGTCTCCAGACCCCCAATAGTCACAATACAAGACCGATACACATGGTCTACAATAATGGTGTCGCCCACCGGGGTAGATACATGCACGGGTAAAGCAAGACACCCTCGAGTCGTACCCAAATGATGAGCAAAATATGAGGACACATAAGAATAGGTGGCTCCGGGATCAAATAAGACAGAGGCATCTGTGTGGCAGACTGAGATAATACATGTGATAACAGCATCTGACGCAATGGCATCTGTCCTGCCTGGAATAGCATAAAAACGAGCCTGGCCACCGCCTGATCGTCCTCCCCTTCTGGGGCGACCTCTGGCTGCCTGGCCTCCACCCCTAGCTGGCTGGGCGGGTGCTGAAGAAACTGGAGCAGAAGACGAAGGTTGGACACTCTGTTGAAATTGACCACCACGAAGTCGAGGACATTGCCTCTTTATATGACCAAACTCTCCGCACTCGTAGCAACTACCAGGTACTGGAGAAGGGAACTGGAGGGAACCCCTCACACCTGAATGACCAGCCGATGCACTCGGCACAGATGAACCCTGAACTGAAGGGGCATAAGATGAGCTCTGAGCTGGGAGAGCGTTAAGTAAAGATTGGCCCTGCGGAAATCCCTGATGACCACGGTCTGAAGATGTCCTACTATACTCTGGACGGGCCGGCTGAGGAGGTCTGAAGGAACGACCTCTACCACGCTGGAACTGGCCCCTAGATGGAGCACCACTAAAACTGCCTGAACCTCTGGGCCTCTTGGCCTCCCTCTCCTCTCTCTCTCTCTCTGCGGCGAACTGTCTCAATATCACGAGCGATGTCAACCACATCCTCGAACGAAGCACCCACTACTCTCTCTCTAGTCATCAAAATGCGAAGAGAGTAGTTAAGACCATCCACGAATCTCCGGATCCTCTCACGATCTGTCAGAATCATCCAAGTAGCATGACGAGCCAACTGTGAAAATCTCATCTCGTACTGGGTCACAGACATATCTCCCTGAGTCAACCACTCAAACTGCCTACACAGCTCATCTCTACGGGACTGAGGTACATACTTCTCCAGAAATAGAGTGGAAAACTGATGCCAAGTAAGAGGCACTGCACCAACAGGTCTACGTCTCTCAATATCTTCCCACTAGGTAAATTCAACTCCCTAGAACTGAAATATAGTAAAAAATACACCACTCGACTCCAAAATCCCTACGGTGTGAAGCATACGCTGACACTTGTCAAGAAAACCCTAGGCATCCTCGCCCTCTGCACCACTGAATGTCGGAGGATGGAGCCTACCAAATCTCTCGAGACGACGCTACTCATCGTCTGGCATAGCTGGGACCATAAGGTTCTGAACTGGTGCAACTGGCTGAGCTGGAACAACTTCCGGTGTCTGCAATCCCTGCACAACCTGCTCAGTTGTGCGATCAACAGGAGTCTGGGTGCCTTCCTTGGCCTGTGAAGTAGTTGTGGCTATAGTGGCTGAGACCGCCTAAGCTAGTCCAGTGCAAACTGTCAAAATCTGAGCCAAGGTCTCCTGAAGACCCGGAATCACAATAGGCATAGCTGGTGCTTGAACTGGTACAACTGTTGGAGCCTGATCTGGAACTGGGCACCTGGTGGATTAACAGGTGCTGCCTACGCTACACTACCTCTACCATGCCCACGACCTCTGGTGGCATCAGCGGGTGGCACCGGTGGTCGTCCACCTCGTCCAGTAGCACGAGTCCTCGCCACCTGCGAGAGAATAGAATGATAGAAATTTTTAGTGTTCGGATCAACAAAGTTGCACGACAAGAATTTCAAGAATATGAAGTTTTCTTAAAGGTTTTGCAGCCTCTCGAGGATAAATACAGACGTCTCTGTACCGATCCACGAGACTCTACTAAACCGGCTCATAACTCGCGAGACCAATTAACCTAGGATCTGATACCAACTTGTCACGACCCCAACCCCGGTCATGATGGCGCCCAACACACTGCTAGGCAAGCCCGACCATTCAACAACATTATCCCAAATTCTTATTCAGATTATAGATAAATATCACAGAGAATTTACTAAGTCATTTCATTCAAGTGTATAATCAATAATAAAATCTGCGGAAGTTCAATTAAAATACCACACCATAGCCCAATAGAATCCGGTCTCACGAATATGAGCCTCTAATACAGAATATCCACCTATTACAAGTCTGTCTAGGAAAATACGGAATAAAAGATAGAGATAGAGGGGAGAGATCAAGGCTGCGAATGCCATGCAGCTACCTCAGTACTCCCGGATATTGCTTGCTCAGCTAAACAATTCCTCACTTAGCCTGTGGTGTACCTGGATCTGCGCGCAAGGTGCAGGGAGTAATGTAAGTACTCCAACCCAGTGAGTAATAAACATAAATAAAGGCTGAGAATAAGAAATCATGGAAAAATACAAAGTAAACTATAACTGGCAATTTAGAACAACAAATAGTGGAGCAACAAGTCAATTAAATCAGAGTACCAAATACTGAGACAGGTATAACAGATAAAAACAAATGCATGAGTGCAATGCAATGCATATGATGGTACACTTTATGCATGAGTGCAATGCAATGCATATGATGGTACTCTCTAGTACCCACTGCGGCGTGCAGCCCGAGCCATCCATTTTATTTATCGTCGACGGCGCTCACTGGGGGTGTGTACAGACTCCGGAGGGGCTCCTACAGCCCAAACACAATAACAAGCCATCTCGTGGCATCAATCAAGTCTTGGTCAGTCATTGTTACCTGACCAATTTATATCACACAGTGCCATTGTTACCACTGTTTCAAGTCACATCATACAGTGTCATTGTTACCACTATTTCAAATCACTGCTGTGGTGCGCAACCCGATCCATGCTCAGTCCAGAAATCATAATAAGCCCTTTGGGCATTTGTAAAACAGTAGTTCTCAGCCCGAAATATCATTTAGAAATATCATTTAAGTTTTCAAATCTTAGAAAGATGGTTGAGTTTGCAAAACAGTTTTCAAAACCTTGGACTGAGATCAAATGATATGCATGTATGTGAAAACAGTGATGTCAATCCCTGAAGGATTCAAATAATTTTCAAAAAGCCCAAATGTAACAATTAAATCCAAGTAAGGATGATTTTCAATTTAGTTCAAGTAAAAAACACGGTAAAAACATCTCTCGGGACAGACTAAGTCACAATCCCCGATGGTGCTCTACCCCACGCCCGTTATCCGACGTGCAAGTCACCTCAATATAGCGTTACGATGTGAAATTCCAGGGTTTCAAACCCTCAGGACATCATTTACATCAATTACTCACCTCAAACTAGCCAAAGCTCTAACTCGCTATACCCTTGCCTCTCAAATTAGCCTCCTCATGCGACGAATCTGCTAAAAATCATAACGAATATATCGCATTATGCTAAAGGGACAATACCCAATCAAAAACACTCGAAAATTATCAAAATTAACGAATTTGGCGAAACCCGAGCCCCGGTCCCACATCTCAAAACTCAGAAATTTTTATACCAAAATATTCTTCGTTCTCTCACGAGTCCGTACATATAAAGAACACAAAAATCGGAGCTCGTTTGACCCTTCAAATCGACCCTAGAAAATCTCAAAAGCACAAGCCCTAAAACCCCACTTTTCTACTGATTTTCATGTTCTAATTCACATATAATCTTGTATTTAACTTGGAAATAAATAGAAACAACTAACCTTTGATGCTTGATAAAATCCCCCTTGAAATTCTCTCCAAAATTATCAAAGCAAAGACAGCTTAGCAGCAGAAATTGCAGCAGCTTTTTCTTTTCTTTTTGGGTCCGAATTCCATTCCGTTAACCTTCCGAAATCCACCCGAGGCCCTCGGTACCTTAGACAATTATATCAACATGTCCCACAATATCATTAAAACTTTTCCCAACCTTCGGAACACCCAAAATAACATCAAAACATCAAATCATCATCGGATTCAAGCCTATGAATCTCAAGAACTTCCAAATTCCATTTTTGATCAAAACCCAACCAAACCACGTCCAAATGACTTTAAATTTTGTAGACAAGTCCAAAATGACATAACGAAGCTACAAAAACTCTTGGAATTCCATTTCGACTCTCGGATCAAAATATCACCTATCAACCGGAAATCGCCAAAATACTAACTTCGCCAATTCAAGCCTAATTCTACACAGGACCTCCAAAATTACTTCCGATCACACTCCTAAGTCACAAATCATCCCCCGAAGCTAACCGAATCATCGTAATTCAAATCCAAGCCCTCTAACACATAAGTCAACGTTCGGTTGACCTTTCCAACTTAAACCTCCTTAAAAGAGACTAAGTGTCTCATTTCCTATCAAAACCAATCCGATTTAACTCTAACACACCGAATACCGATAACGAAACATGAAGAAGCATAAAATGGGGAAAACGGGGCGGTAACTCACGTGACGACGGGCTGGGTCGTCACATCACTCCTCCGGTAACTGGTTGCTATTGTGTTGGCTGTTAGCACCATCCTTTGTGGACTCCTTCTGACGGTGGCCTTCCATATCTTGATGTAGGCAGCGTGATTGAATATGTCCTAATCTCCCACATTTTTTACAAAGAAACCCTTCACCCTCATAGATTATTTGTTGGAGATATGAACTAATGAGAATACGTGTTGTAACTGGTTCCTCTAATGGAACTTGGATACATAGCCTAGCATACCGTCCTCTTAGAGTTGCACTTGTACACGCATCGATTTTCAGTAGAGACCCAATAGAGTTTCCAATTCTTTTTAGCAAAGCTTCATCATAAAACTATGTGGGAAGATGTGGCAATCTTACCCAAATAGCTGAGATAGTTTGCTTCGCTTCAGCAGCCACGAAATTTGGTTCCTATCGCTCGACTGATAGAAAATGTCCACTAACAAACCATGGCCCATTTTTGAGAACATTTTTCATATTCTTTTCCTGTGTAAACTTTACTATAAAGTAGTCTGAGCCTAAGTCTATGAGAGGGAATTGTTCCGTGGGTTTCCACAGTTCTTGAATCTTTGATTTTAGGTAGTGGTGAACAATTCTTTTTCCAAAGAGTTTAATAATCAATGAAAATTTTCAAGGGGAATGAAGCTGTTCCTTTTCTTCTACTGTGAGTTCAATTGCTTTGATTCCATCAAGGTTTGGAGGTAATTGCATTGTGATGGGATTATCCTTGAATCACTGTGATCCTGCGTGCTACTAGAATCAATCGAATCATGAATGCTACAGGTTACATGGACAAGAACTTCCCATTTACTTACCTAGGTTGTCCTCTTTACATAGGAAGGAAAAAGTTAGTGTACTTTGACTGCCTTGTAAATAAAATTGTTAAAAAACTCAATGGGTGACATGGTAAAATGTTGTCTTATGGAGGAAGGATTATTTTGATCAAGCATGTTCTTCAATCCCTCCCTATATATACCCTATCTGCTATGCCCCCTCACCCCAAAGGCACTTTTAAATTGATTGAAAAGCATTTTGCTAACTTCTTTTGGGGCTACTCTGACAATCAAAAGAAATATCATTGGATATCTTGGAAAAACTTATGTTTCCCCTTAGAGGAGGGAGGCATTGGGCTAAAAAGAATAGAGGTGTTTGATAATATCCTAGCCTCGAAAAGATGGTGGAGATTTAGAACGATTCCCTCATTGTGGGCTACATTCATGAATCACAAATATTGCCCAAGATCACATCCAGTGAGTAAGAAAAAGGGCTCTAGTGATTCACATGCGTGGCAGAAATTGAGGAAGGTTAGAGACAAGGCAGAACCACACATATTATGGCTTACTAACTCTGGTAATTCAAGCATATGGTGGGACAACTGGACTGGTAAAAGCCCATTGGCAACACTTCTTCCAGATATCAACAACAATCCCAAAACATTTGTCAAAGATTTTATACACAATGGAAGATGGAACATTCAAAAACTAGGTGATGCCTTCCCAGAGGAGATTGTTCAATGTATTGTGAATATCAACATTGGCAATCAACACATTCCAGACCAAGCTATATGGGACCTCTCAGAAAATGGTAAGTATTCAAACAAAACTACCTTGAAATTGTTCAGAAGCACTCAGCCTAAAGATCATCTACTTAGCAAGGTATGGCATTCTAGCATCCCTTTTAAGATCTCTTTTTTAGCTTGGAGATTATGGTTGACAAAACTTCCTTTAGATGATGTTATACTAAGTTTTGGAAAATAAATTGTCTCTAGTTGCGTCTGTTGTACTAACAATTTAAATGAGTCTATATAACATGTTTTTATGGAAAGTGATGCCGCTAGGTACATTTGGAAAGCCATTGGTGCCCCCATTGGGATAGTATACAGGCAAATTCCCATTAGAGGATGGCTTAATCATTGGTGGCAGCAAAAGAGCAACAATATCATACATAAGCAAATCTTGCAGATCACTCCTATCATCATTTGCTGGGAAATCTGGAAAAGCAGATTCTCTTGCAAATATGGAGAACAGAAAAGGTTCAACTTCTATCAAATGAAACAGCAGATTACCTGGAACATTCAAACTGCAATTCTTAGGGCCTTCCCTGGATGCAAACTAACTCTACCTTAGGTCAAATTTTGCGAAACCATGTTGAGACTACAACGCCTGTTCCTGAAGCCATCATCGTAGCCTGGACTAAACCACTCTAAGGATCCTTCAAGCTTAACACTGACGGAAGTTATTTACATGGAAACGGTAATGCAGGTTTGGGAGGAATTATGAGAAATGACTAGGGTGAACTCATAAAGGCCTTCTCTATCTCTGCCAAATGTAATAGTAACAATGATGTTGAAGCACAAGCTGTTATATTTGGAATCAAATGGTGTCTTAAACATGGTTATTCTGAATTCATTATTGAATTGGATTCTCTCCTGGTGGTAAACATGCTAAGGAGGGGCGGACAGATAACTACAAAATGAAGAAGATCATTGATGAGGCAACACAGTTAATGAACCAAGTCAATATCACCCCTAATCACTGCTATAGAGAGGCTAACCAAGTGGCGGATTTCTTAGCTAAATTGGCTTCAACCACTTCTGACAGTAATATATACTTATCCTTCCAACAACTCCCTAGGAGAGCCACAGGTCCTTTCATTTTGGATAATTTTCAAGTACCTAGCATTAGGACAAAATACGACAAGGTGAATTTTTTTGTTAGTTAAACTTATTTTGTATAGCCACACAGTGGTGAAGCTGTAGGTTTCACATTTGTGTTTTTTGGAAGGATACTTGTATTCTTGTGTTGTAATCTGTGGAGGTAAGGCCATCCCCCCCCCCCCCCCCCCTTTTTTTTTTGAAGATAATACAACACACCCAGTATTCAGCTGGGAAACTTTAAAAAAAAAAATCAATGTGATCCTGCACTTGTTCATCCTCAGTTGGATCCATATCGAAGTCAATTATATCTTCATTTGTCAGTAACTTTTCCTTGAAGTTGAGTGGCGTACTGTTTGATAGAGTAGTTTGTGGATTTTTCTTTGAGATCGTGGTGGTTTCGGGGGGATTTGTGTAGTCTCCAGGCCGTTTTTGGTAGTGTTCGTAGAGAGAAAAAGTCTTGGTAGAAACTTTCACTTAACTTAGTAGGTTCATATAGCTTAGGTTGAATAATTCTGATATTATATCTATTGTCCTCGTAATAAATCAGAAGTTTATAGTACTATTTTGTATATACTAATTTTGCAAAGAAAGAAGTAGATTAAAAGAAAACGATAAGGCGCAAATCACAAAAGACCGCATACATGAAAGGAAATTTTACCTCCTTTAGCAAGAATCAATCTACAAACTCTCGCCTTGGCTATGCACACAAACGGAGAGAAGTATGCTCCATAAATTTACGTTCGCCTTGGCTAATTTATAAATAGCCTAAACAGTTCCTAAGAGAATCCTGATGAGTACATTCTAATTTTGTGATCTATCAAAAATGGATTCAAACAATTTTCCTGTTACATCTTTCGAAAAAATTAAATATGCCAATAAATTACCTTATTTTGCAGAAACAGTTTACTATTCCTGCCGTTTCTATTTAAATGACAAAATTCGCTTATCCAAAGTCAAACTACGTGAAGTTTGACCGACATTTTAAAATATATTTTGTTATTATATATTGACATGAAAAAAATTACAACTTATAGTACTTTTCGCGTAGTTTTTGTATACCTAAATTTTAATTTTAAAATACTAAATTGAACTAATTTAATTTAGCTTCAAAGTTTAGTCAAATTAAGCTAGGGGCGTTAATGGTTCAGTTCGGTCGGTTTTTAAAATATCCATTGATATGGTACGGTTCTTAATGCTACTGCCTAAACAACAGTTCGATACGGTACGGTTCGGTTGGTTTAGTCGGTTTTTCAAATATCCATTGACACCTCTAAAATTGACTATATGTCATCTACATGGGAGTAATAGATTTATAACAATAAATTACCAAAAGCTGATTCAAACAGTAATTATTTTGCACAAAGTTACACCGCATAGTGTCGAAAATGTTAAATTGTCAAACTATGTTTGTCAGTATTTACTCTTTTGGGATACAAAAATTAGAGTCAGACAAAAGCTCATGAAAAAGGTCTGATGTTAAGAGACAATGAAATATACAATACGAGAAAACAGATCATAAAGCTCCAAATTTTATTAAGATTGTGAGAAATATACTCATGAGCTAGAAAACATAGAGTTCACAGGAGATCCAAATAATGTGGAATTGTGGGAGGTATCCATTTGTCACCGCCTATGAAATTCCTAACAGTGAAACTTGATGCGACGTTTGCATCATCGGTGGCAACTGCCCACTTCACACGTCCCGTTGTATCTGTACCTGGTCCGCTATTTCTATATTCCATATAAAATGGGCGGACTAGGGGCATTCCCTCAAACTCTATCCATCCTCGTGGATTTATCAATAGGTCAATATAACTTTGCATAATCACAGTTCTTGAGAAGTTACCCCATGGGCGACCTAAATACATAGTGATATTACCTGCTTTCTCCAAGTCCGGGGTTGCTTTTAAGGTGCAGTTTTGCAAAACTAGCCCCGTTAGCGTAGTCTCAAAATCTCTTTGTTGTGCTGAGATGGTAATATATTGGCCAAGCAAAGGCTGACGTACTTCAATCAAACAATTTTGGAATACTGCAGCTGCATCACCGCAGATAAAGTCTATGGTGCCCAAGATATCACAATCCCTATAAAACTGTCTACCGTACTTTGTGTATAGAGTATCTTGATAACCCTCAAAACGGCATTGATAGAAGGTAAGAAAATCTGCTTCTGCTCTTAATGCTACTGCCTGTAGCATTTTAGGTCCAGCTATGTTCCTAAAAGTGATTCCTTGGGCTACGAAGCCTTGGCCATTCACCCCTGAAAAGTGAAAAACAATTAACATAATCAACAATGCACATATTGCCAAGGAATAATCTACTCTTAAAGAGAATAATTTGAGATAAAGAAAATAGATTTACGCACCCACAGTTGCAGTATACATTGTCCCGATGCCTGCACCATAACTTTTATCTCCGGATATTATGGTTTTGTCCATTCCTTCTCCGATGAAAACGATATTCGTTTTCCAGCTTTCGATTTGGACGTATTCATTGTAGGTTCCTTGTTTTATTTTGATGTAGTAATATGTAACGCTGTTGTTTGGAGCTGCTGAGACTGCAGCCATTATTGTCGTATAATTGCCCGAGCCATCTAGTGCTACTATTGCATTATAAGGAGGTTGTGTTATTTGTTGGCATCCTCCGTAGCATAAAATGGTTAACCAAATCATGACAAAAATAGTAGCGAACCTCATTGATGCAGTTAGCAATATTCCAATTGTAGAATATCAAATTAAAATCGTCTGGCCAATAGGACGGAGAATATACTGAAAATTGGAGGAAGTTGAACGTCAATATATAACATATTACTTTCCTAATATTTAAGACTCTAAAAATAATTAATTTTTTGCATATTTAGATCTTTCCTTATTTAATATGTAGGAAAATCTAATATTTAGTACTTTAAATTAATTATTTTATTACCTTATACAACTACAAGGTAAAACATCATTAAGTAGTATATAAAACCTAACCTATGAATTCTTTGACTTTATTTTACCATTTTATTACTAGATTTTATTACATACTTAGAAACTATAAAAGCCAACTTATTCTAACGTACAACCAACCACGTACTTGTACTATTCCCACTTCCGGATGTGGGGTTCTATTTAATTCCCAACTTCTTCTTTTATTATTTTTAATTTTCTATAATTAAATTAAAAAATTCAATAATATATACATAAGATTTTGAAGTCAACTAATTAAGCTTTTTTGTCCGCTTTTAGTTTTGGTAAATCAGCCACGCTACAAATATATACTAAAATAACTTTCACTAGGATTCATAGGAAGGAAGAGTTATAGTTGAGAAGGACTAACTAACAAAGGGGTAAAATTGTGAAAGAAACATGAATTGAGTTGAAATAAAAGGTAAATTTCACAAATATTCATATAATTATTATATTTTCTACATAAGAATTAGCGCAAACATATTTTTGATAATTATGTTGTTTTTAAAAGTTTAATCTCTTAATATACGAGAGACACACGCAATGCCATATATATATATATATATATATATATATATATATATATATATATATATATATATATATATATATGTGTGTGTGTGTATATATATATGTATGTATATGTATATGTATATGTAAATGTATATGTATTATTACAAAAGCATGAATATAATGTCGGTTTACACCTTATAATATTAAGCGTAATAACTTATAGTAAAAGGATATAACCGAAATTCTAGACATTAGCCTTGTAATACTATTAGTTTTAGGACCGTTAGGAATCCTCCATGATGAATCCCACGATCTTACCTAACCTATGACCATTAAGTTGGCACAATTAAAAAATGTTAGTAGTTTCACGACAAATATTTCAAAGTAATAATATTCTATAATTTCGGACTTCACAAATATATATTCTATATATTATTATAAAAGCACGAATATAATATTGATAGACCAAAATAGCCATAAAATATTAAACAGAAGAACTCATAGGTAAAGGACATAACTGTAATAACCTATTTTTTGGACTACAATACCTTCAATGTTAAGTTTTATAATATTTAAAATTTTAAAATTAGTAAAATTTTGTATATTACATTCTAATTAAAAATATGTAGAAAGGTTTAATAAAATCAATTTTATAAGAATCCTCCGTATTGGCAACACATTCCCACTCCATAATGTCCAATACCAAAAAAAAGAAGAAGATAAAAGTAATGTTAAATTGATTGCATAAAACTTTGAAATTGAGAAAACAAAATATCCTCACAACATATTTTTATATTATATTTAAACTTTTTTCTACTCAAATAATAGTTTTGCTTATCAATTTTTCGTGTAATATTGAAAAATATACCAATTATTAAGAATATTTAATAAAGAGAAATAAAAATGATTCTACAAAATATAAAGATCTAAAAGTGGAATGTCAGATCGATCGTTTTACTCTTTGAAAATAAAATTTATGGTGGATAAAATTATAATTAAAATTAAATATTCAAAAGAAGAGACGAACTAATATTAAGGATCTAATCAATATAAAATAAATTATTTTTTTATGTTAATACCAATTAATTAAATCTTTCGATTAATTATTTAGCAAGAGAATCCAATTCAATTATTTTTAAATTCATCATATGAGTAAAATTATTTTTTAAGTTAAAAAAATCTTAGGGTACATAAATTTATTCCATAAAAAGAGCGTTAAAGGTTAAAAACACTAGATCACAAAGTAAAAAAGGTTAATATAGTATTAAGAATCAAACAATCATACAAGTATCTGAGGAAGTACAATCAAAGTTAAATCTTGAACAAAAACAGGCTTTCAAGACTATATTATAAAGAGTCGACTCTGGTATAGCGGGATTATTCTTTGTAGATGCCTCCGGCGGAATAGAAATAATTTTCTATGTCGTGCATTACTTGCAAATATCATATCAAGAGGCATGATACTGCTAGCAATAATAACAAGTGATGTACCAACAAGGATTTTATTATGAGGCCACTCACTTTAGACTTGATATACCTCTTCAAACAACTGAAATAACCATCACAAATATAACAAAGCAGAACAATGGTGCTAAATTTAAAAGGAAAGCATAATTGATAATATGTGATGTAACGCTTATGATTAAGTGTCAAATGATCAAAACAACGTCCGGAGTTCTAGAGATATATTAAATATCAATGACCATTTGGTGCAAAACTAATGGTTTGGAAGGTGATTTCTATCAAGTACTACCAATAGTTCCAAAATCGACGAAAGAAGAGACTGTACTACCTTGCCAAAATAATACTTATTGCATCAAATGAAAAATATTCAACTAACAAGAAATATAAAATAAAAACGAATCCAGTATTTGGTGACTTCTTGCTTCGTGTCAAAAACGAAGAAGATCATCCAATAAAAGATGAATTGGTTCTTCTAGAACACTTAGTTATCAACCCTAATGGTAATAGTAGTGTATTTAATAAGGAAAATATATTTATTATTAGATTAAAATGCAATTTATGCAAATTGCATGATAGAAATTAAAAAGCTATTTTAGCTTGTAAAAACGAATATGTTGGCCAACTAAATAAAATGTTGATTGCGAAGTTTTATGGTAAAAATAAAGTGTTTTTTAGTTTTTGACTCGGCAGAAAATGATACCAACAATTACTACCAAGAAGAATACTTAAATACTTTAATACCAAATGGCCTACCATACAAGTTTGTTGTCAAGTTTATTTTTCCTTATCTATGTTAGTATCACTGTATATATAATAGACTAAGTTAAAGTTGATCTTCCATTGCATATAGATTGATTTTGAAGAAAAATATGCCCGTCATGCTACTGGAAAACTTAGATCCACCGAATAACTTATGTAATAGCACGCATATGGTATATAGAAGTTTTGACAATAACGTCATACATGCAAAAATTATAATACTGGTCGATGTACACTAAGTATAGTTTTATCCCCGAATTCAACTTTCGTCTTCCTTAACTAAAAAATATACTTTAAATTTGTGTGTAAATGATTTTCGGTAATAAAGAAAGCACAAAGACAAACATCCCAAATATTGGACTATATTTACTGCAATATATTTTCTTGCACTAACAACTATATGTTGCACTATCAAGAGGGATATAGATATCGACAACAAGAGTTCTGGTTATGGCAGAGCAACCAAAGCATTAGAAGGAGACATACACTAAAAAACATCGTCTACAAAGAAATGTTCGGTAATATACCATCACAATAAATAATTTTAAACTATAATACATAATTGTCTAACTAACTTGACTAAATTGATCATTTATGTAAGTTCTCATGATGTCCTTTCACTTTGAATTCAGGTATTATGCTAATGTAGTAATATTTTTCGACATTTAAATGATTTAAATGTTTTAACCATCGCGTGCCATTATTAATATGCAACGCATGTTTATAGATATTAGTATACACACACACACACACACACATAGAGAGAGAGAGAGAGATTAGGATTTTATTATTTTTCTGTGAATTATGCCCGCCCATTGTGAGATAATTAGGCCGCATTTATTTTTTTTAAGATTAAGACGTCTGAATCTTAATACACATATGAATATCAAGATGTGTATTAAGATTAAGACATCTATGAATATATTAAAATGTATTAAGATCTGAATACTAAATGATTAAGACTGTTTGATTTTAAACATATGGATGTATAAAATTTATCTTTATTTGAAAATTAATAAACATAAAATTCAAATGAAATACTAACTAATCTAATATTCTATCAATAAAATATATAGTTTTTAAAATAAGATAGTTGTTGGTGGTGATGGCTAACTGGTGAATGCCGACTAGAGGCAGTGGTTGGTGGTAGTTTTGGTTGATGATGATGGTTCATGCGAGTAGCTAGTAGTGATTAGTAGTGGTGGAGATTATGATTGAGGATGATGGTGGTGGGTGGTGATAGTTAATAATGGCGGATGGTGGTAGCAGTTGTGACTGAGGAAGGTGGAGGGTGGTTGGTTGTAGATTATAATGATGGGCAGTGCCGACTGTGGTTGTTGATGGTGATGGGGTGGTTAGTTGTGGTAGTTGAGGTGGATGAGTATTGATTGTGGGTGAGAATGATGGTGGTCGGAGTGGTGGGATGGTGGGTGGTGATGGTCGATAATGGTGGCGGCTATGATTGAGCATGGTAGTGGTAGTGGTGGTAGTGGTCGAGTATGGTAGTCGTGGTGGCATGGTGGTAGTTGATTATGGTAGGTGGTGGCGGCAATTAATAATAAAAATATGATAGCATCTTAATGAAATTAAATCTCTGTTATAGATATTAATCATACAGACCTATTCAGACTCATTAAGTTGCTGTGAAAAAAAAAACACACTTAATGATTAAGATCTGAATAATTAAGATTCGGACTTTAAAAATACACACACTTAATATCTGTGAGATCTGAATTATTAAGATTCAGATCTTCATTAAGTACAAACAAATGAGGCCTTAATAAGATTAGATTGTTGAATGTCTTATCCCTTACTCCTATAACCTATACCTTGGAAAACCGAGATCATTCATTGGGATTTTCAAATGCAAAGGAAGTTTTATTTTCTAAATTTAATCCCTCTTTTCTTAGGGGCAAAAATTCAGTTCTTTTCTCTTAACAGTATGATCACGATTTCTATAATAAAAACATAAAATTTTTGGATAGTTTTTATTCTTATCGGTTAAACCGATAAGGATTGATAACCAATTAATCGATATCTGATAATCGATATCTTGCTGGTCCGGTTATCAATTTAGCATATTTATAAACCAATAACCTATATGACGAACCGATAACATTCGTAACCGAACCGACCCATCCCTAATTAAGCACTCGGCAGAGAAAAAGCAAACCAATTAGTTGACATATTATGGATATAGCTATATCTAGAAGATCTGATGTTTACTGTAGTAAACTTCATTTACTACAAAAGTTTCAACAACTCATACACAAATAGAAAAGAGATGGTGCACTTTCCACTTTATCACTATTATTTTTTGAGTTTTGTATCCTAAAACCCAAGTAAACTATCACGTTTTTGTGAGTTTTTTACTTAAATTATCCGGTGTTTTCAAAATCCCCCTAAATTACATTCTCTTTTATATTAAAACACCTCGTTCTATTTCTGATGGTGCTTATGTTGCATTCTCCCAATTATCAAACTTTTTTGTCATGTGGCAATCCACGTGCGAAATTAATTAGCTTAATCTAAAAATCAATATAATTAACTATTTTAAATAATAATCCAATATTATTAGAGGGGTAAATATTCACTCCGTTAAAAACAAAAAAAGAAGGGTATGGTAGGGTAAAATCAATTCCGCTAATTCCCCTTTTCTATCCTCTTTTTCGATGATGAACACTACATCTTTCAGTAGTGATTTGCTTCATTAAGCTTCGTTGTAACCTTGATTGTTTGTGATGACCACTTGTGTTGCAAGTGAATTCAGAATTCCGAGGCCTAAAAACCTCTTTTTACCTCACCTTGCTTTACGTGCGTGGTCCGGATCTATATTCGGAAAGCCTTCTATGTGAAAATATGAGAGATAGAAATTCTAGAGTTAAAATTTGATTATGGTTGACTTTGATCAACATTTTGAGCAAACGGACCCAGATCCGTATTCCGACAATCCCGAAAAGTCCGCAGTAAAATATGGGACTTAGGCGTATGCCCGAAAATGAATTCCGAGGTCCCAAGACTTAGAAATCAATTTTTGAAAGAAATTATTTTACTGAATTATCTAAGAAATAAAGAAAAGAATTAATGTTTGAAACTATTTTTATCGGGCCCGTATTTTGGTTCCGGATCCTGGTACAAACTTGTTATAGTATTTGAAAGATAATTGTGAAATTTGGTGAAAAACGGAGTTTATTTGACGTGAGTTGGACTTCCGGTTGAAGAATTATGAACTTTGAGAGTTCTTGATGTAAATGTTGAGTTTTGAGGTTTAATTCATGATTTTACATGTTATTTTGATGATGTGATCGCACGAGTAGGTCCATATGATGTCTTTGAGTTAGTATGCACACTTAATTTGGAGTTCCGAGGGCTCGGGTGAGTTTCGGGTAGGTTCCGGGATGTCTTAGGATTAAAACATGGTTGTTGCAGGTTTAGAGAAGTGGAAGGCGTCTGAACAAACCAGCGGTCCGCACAAAATGGAGTGCTGCCGCGGAGGGGCCTGTGCGGCCGTACTGGATTCTGTGCGGACCGCGGTGAAGAAAAATTTCACTCGTACGACTTTGGAAGCCTATATCTTTTGATTTAAAAGGAATTTTAAGATGATTCAAATATGAAAATTGTAGCCATTCGTGTCTAGTTTCCAGAAAAGTAAAGAAATCATAATTTAGACATATGTAGAGAAAGTTATGTCCAAAATACTAGAGCATGTCACTGCAGTCCACATGGGAGTTGTGCGGCCGCACTCAATTTTGTGCGGTCCGCACAGGGGTTCTGGGAGGGGTATATTAAGACGGGATTTCAGTTATTTTTCATTTTTCAAAACCCCAAAAACATAAGAGGTGATTTTTCAAACAACCTTTCTTCTCCAAAACGTTGGTAAGTGATTTCTAACTCATTTTCTTCACTCTTTAACATCTTTTAACATGATTTCAACTCAAAATCAATGATTTTCATGGGGAAAATTGGGTATTTTGGGTAGAACCTAGGTTTTTTAAAAATTGGGGATTTGGACCTCTATTTGATGTCCGATTTCAAAACAAATTATATATTTGAGTTCGTGGGGGAATAGATAATCAGGTTTTGGTTTGAACCTCGGGTTTTGACCATGTGGGCCCGGGGGCGATTTTTGACTTTTGGGTAAAACTTTGGAAAACTCATTTTCATGCATTGGAGTTGATTCATTTGGCATTTATTGATGTAATTAAGTAAATTGTGGCTAGATACAAGCGAGTTGGAAGTGTAACCAAGGGGTAAAGCGGTAGTTGAAGCTTGATTGTGCTCATGGCTTTGAGGTAAGTGTTTGGTCTAACCTTAACTTGACGGATTAGGAGTTGTGTCTTATTAGCTACATGTTAATTGTGGAGTACGACGTATAGGCATGGTGACGAGTATCTATACGTTGGTGTCAAGCATGCCCGTGAGTCTTGTACTATAATTGTTATAACTCCATTGTGGTTTATTGCGCTTCATATGTTATTATTGTAGACATGTGATTTTTGACCCTCCCCAAAATTTTCTATATCTTAGCACGTAAATATTTGGTTTAGGCCTAATATAGCTATTTCAACTAATTTTGACTTTTTTACTTTATTTCGTCATAAAAATGAAAATTACAAAAATATTTTAGTTTACGCATCTTTCATAAATTTAAATAAAAATATATAAAAATAGTAGCTTATTTTTATATTTATATATAATCTTGAAAATACAAAAATAGTTTTATATTTTTATATAGTTTAGTTCAAATTAGTTTTATATTTTATATTATAATTGTATATAATTTTAGAAGGAGGAATTAGTTTTGGGTTGGTTTACCCCGTCTTTGTGAATCTTGTAGTCCATTTTTTTAGTCTTTGGCCCAATTTCCTAGCCCATAATTTCCAAGCCCATAATTCCTAGGCCCATACCCCCTAACCTAAAAAAACCCTATAAAACAATTAGACTCTAAGACACAAAGGGAGGCTGGCAGCTAAAGACCTAGGGACGAAAAAGACACTCTATTAAACATTGGATCCGCCGTTTCTCTAAAGGAGACGAGACAAAACAGAGACGGCAGCCATTAAAAAGAAAAAGAGGATTGAAGGAAATCTTTGAATTCAAAATTCCTCCAGTTCTAAGGCCAAGAACGGCAGAGGACCTAGCTTCAAAAAACACAAGGACTCAATTATTCCCATATCTGATTTGCACAAAAACTCACACAAAAAAGGGTTACAATCTGATGCTCAGATGGATTCCGATTAAAAACCGTAGGCTCCGATCGTGACTCCTTTTCCAAGTGCCTATCGCAACTTGAAATTTCCGGGCCCGGAGTTTGTGGATTGCTGGGATCTTTCTCTATTAACTGATTTTTTTTGTTGCCGCTCGAGGTCTTGTTCGAGGTTCTCGGTGTCGTTTCCAATCGTGGTTCGTTCATACAAACGTACAACATATCTATGTTCCTGTTATATAAAAATAAGCTACTGAAAGGTTCATGCTAGTTTTCTGTAACGACCCGACCGGTCGTTTTGAGCTTTTGTGCTTTGATCGTCAGTTCCCGGGCATGACTTGCCCCGTGTTATGAATTATGCCTGATGTAGATCGTTGGTTTTGGTTTTCAGGAAAAATCGGAATGAATTTGAAAGAATAGTCTCAGTTGAAAGCTTTGAATTTGAAAGGTTTGACCAAGAGTTGACTTATGTGTAAATGATCTCAGATAGGAATTTTTATGATTTGTCTAGCTCAATTAGGTGATTTATGTCTTAGGAGCGCGATCGGAATTGGTTTTGGAGGTCCGGTGTGGAATTTGGCTTGAATTGGCGAAAGTAGTATTTTAGCGATTTCCGGTTGATAGGTGAGATTTTGATCCAAGGGTCGGAATGGAATTACGAGAGTTTTTGTAGCTTCATTATGTGATTTGGGATGTGTGTGCAAAATTTCATGTCATTCGAAGGTAATTTGGTCGGGTTTTTGATCAAATGCGTGTTTCGGAAGTTTTTGGAAAACTTATGCTTGAATTCGATGTGAATTGATGGGTTTGATGTTGTTTGAGGTGTTTTGTTGATTGGAAAAAGTTTGAATGATGTTATGGGGTGTGTCGGCATGTTTGGTCGGGGTCACATGAGGCTCGGATAAGTTTTGGAAGAGTTTTTGGAAGATTTTTGCCGTTTTGAGCATAAGCACGTAATGATCCAAAGGTCCATTTTTAGTTCTAGAGATTGAAATTTGATTTCGAGACTTCCAGAATTTTGATAATGAATTATAGGACTGATCTGGAAAGTTTGGTCTAATTTCATCAAGTCGCGATTGGGTTTTTGACGTGAAACATCTGTTAATTGTTTAACGAGCGAAATGGATATCGCACCGAGAAAACGAGCTCCGAATTGAGTTTCAATTGAAGGACTATGTTCGTATCATTATTTGTTACTCATAGGAACAAGAATCATCGAATTCCGAGTTCGTATGGTGGAGTTAGAGCCTTTTTAGTGAAAATAAATATTGCTGGTGCAGAAGGTTCTGGTGTGCACCTTTAGCGACCAGATTTGGCACCTTTAGCGACCGGAAAGGTCTTTTAGCGACCAGAATGGGCTTTATTAGTGTTGTTCTGTTTTTTAGCTTATTTTCACGTTTTTCTTGTGAAAGAACACGGCTTGGGGCAATTTTTGAGCAAGAAATCATGGGAAATCTTGAGGTAAGTCACTTGTGATCATTTCTACTCCATAATATTGAATTATCATCGAATAATCCGACTAGATTACATGTTTTTGAGGAGTAAATTGGGGATTTAGGCCCAGGGATTTGAAAATAAGATTTGACGATTTGAGGGTCGAGTTGATGTCCGATTTTGGTAAATTTTATATGTATAGACTCGTGGCGAGATAAGGAATCCGTTGATGTTAATTTTTCTAAATTTCGAGAAGTGGGCCCGGGGCTTGGGTTTTGCCAAATTTCAGGATTTTGATGTTTTTCAGTTATTTTCGATTGGGTATTGTTCCTACAACATAATGTGACATATTCGTTCTGATTTTGGATAGATTCGACGCACGAAGAGGCCAATTCGAGAGGCAAGGGCATAGCGAGCTAGACTTTTGGCCGTCTTGAGGTGAGTAATTGATGTAAATGATGTTCTGAGGGTTTGAAACCCCGAAATTTCACATCGTAATGCTATATTGAGGTGACTTGCACGCCGGATAACGGGCATGGGGTAGAGCACCGTTGGGGATTGTGACTTGGTCCGTCCCGAGAGATGTTTCTACCGTGTTTTCTACTTGAACTAAATTGAGAAACATCCTTACTTAGATTTGATTGTTACATTTGGGCTTCTTGCCAATTATTTGAATCCTTCAGGGATTGATATCACTGTTTTCGCGTATTTTGCATACCATTTGATCTCAGTCCAAGGTTTTAAATACTATTTTGCAAACTCATCCATCTTTCTAAGATTTGATAACTTAAATGATATTTCTAAATGATATTTCAGGCTGAGAACTACTGTTTTACGAATGCCTAAGGGGCTTATGATGATTTCTGGACTGAGCATGGATCGGGATGCACGCCGCAGCAGTGTTACATTGATATTGAGGCCGAGAGCCTGGTTGATTACATTGATATTGAGGCCGAGAGCCTGGATGATTATACTGATATTGTTATGAGGCCGAGGGCCTAGATTTGATGCCACGAGATGGCTTGATATTGCGCTTGGGCTGTAGGAGCCCCTCTGGAGTCTGTACACATCCCCCAGTGAGCGTCGTCGATGATAAATAAATATGGATGGCTCGGGCCGCACGCCGCAGTGGGTACCGTCATATGCATTGCATTGCACTCATGCATTTATTTCTTATCTGCATTATCTGCCATAATAATTATGTGCTCTTATTTCATTGACTGGTTGCTTCATACTGTTCTGAGCCTGAGGGACTGTTACTGTTTTGAGATACTGAGCCCGAGGGGCAGATTTCTCCATATTATTTTGATACTGAGCCCGAGGGGCAGATTTCTAATTTTTATTTTGATACTGAGCCCGATGGGCAGATTTCTACTTGTTATTTTGATACTGAGCCCGAGGGGCAGATTTCTACTTGTTGTTTTGATATTGAGCCCAAGGGGTAGATTTCTACTCGTCATTTTACTGCCAAATTACCTGTTTTACTGGTTTAAAAGAAATTTCACATGATGTTTCACTGAATTGTTATTTTAAATGATTTCACTGCTTCTGTATAGAATGTTGTGTGCCTTAACGTGTTTTCTTACCTTTAGTCATTATTTATATTTATTACTCACTAGGTTGGAGTACTCACATTACTCCCTACACCATGTGTGCAGGTACAGGTATTCATGAGGCATAGAGCGAGTTTTCTACTGTTCAATTTTCATCGGAGTTATCGAGGTAGCTGCATGGCGTTAGCAGACCCGTTTTCTCCCTTATCTTCTGTTATTTATGATTTGTTCAGATTTTTTTCCTAATTCCATACTTTGTAGAATTTTAGTAAACTCTATAGTAGCTCATGACTTGTGACACCCCGGTTAGGGATGAGTTGGGTTGGATTTTCGTATTTTATCCATACTTTCCGCTATTGGATATTATTAAACTATGTTTATACTATAATTGTGTTAATTAATTGTCTTAAAAAGATGAATTGGGTTGAATGGCTGGCCTTATTTTCATGAGAGGCGCCATCACGACCAGGTTCGGGAATTGGGTCGTGACAAGTTGGTATCAGAGCCTTGGTTACTAGGTCTCGCGAGTCATGAGCAGGTTTAGTAGAGTCTTGTGGATCTGTACAGAGACGTCTGTATTTATCCTCGAGAGGCTGCAGAACCTTTAGGAAAACTTCATATTCTTGAATTCTTATCGTGCGTCCTTGATTCACCTGGAAAAAAAAAGTAACTCTTACAATTCCATCCACATGTTCGTATGCGTGAACGAGCGCTCAGTATTAGATGTGCCTTAATGGCTTGTAATTCCCCGGTCGAAGGACGAGACGTAATCGCTGTGAGTTTGATGTTAGGCCAGTCTGGAGGACTTGAGGATGGATCCTTGCCTATGGCTTGAGCACCGATGTGCTGATTGTGCGAGCAAGAGTTTTGAAATTATATGTCCGATATTATCCATATTAGTAGGAATGATGGTTGGATAGCCACGTGAGGAGTATGTTAGTACTGCGAGATATATCTATATGACTTGGAGGTGGCGAGGAAGGGCGGCAGGATGATAGATGAACTATTAAGTGTTTGATTTTCATTGTGATCTGATGCGTAGCCCCGAGTTATGGGCGCATGAAGAATCTTTTCATGTCTCCTATTTGGAGTGAAGTAAATTTCATGTTACGGTATGAGTTTAGACTCAGGAAGACTAAGTGATTGTGTAATGTGAATGACGGTGAAAGGTATACAAAAATATTAATTAGAAGTGAAACTGGTGGGTTATCTCCTGCGGAGTGTTCTAAGGTGGTGCGATTCTTATACTGTCTATTAGAAGATCTCATTTACAAGTGAAGAATATGCGTTGAAATCTAGATTTGGTCGCCTAGAGAGTGGGCTTAACTGTTATGTGAGTGAATGCAAGAATTGCAGAAGAGTTAAAATTCCAGATGATTTGTGTTTCCACAAGCTTATGAAGGAGTGAGTTCAATCTCACTATGGTATTACGACAATAATAGAGTATGTGCGTTATGATTTATTGAGTGAGTTTTGATCTATGTCTTTGAGCCAAGTTGGGGAGTTTGCTATTAAATAAGTTGATTGCACGATTATGTGCTATATTGGTTCCAGTTTGAGGCGTGTTGGTGAGTCGGTTATTGCTTACGGGGATTAAGGTCGATCAGGCGGTGGACGGGCCTATTTTTTTTTATGCTATTGCTTTAGATGTTGTCATTACAGGAATTGTCCAGTCCGCCACAGAGATGCCTCTGTATTATTCGATCCCGGTTCCACCTATTCTTATGTGTCCTCATATTTTTCTCATTATTTGGGTACGCCCCGAGAGTTTCCTTCTTTACCTGTTCATATATCTACCCCGGTGGGCGATACTGTTGTTGTGGACCGTGTGTAACGGTCATGTGTTGTGATTATTGAGGGTCTGGAGACTCGAGTTGATCTATTGCTATTGAGCATGGTGGACTTTGATGTTATATTGGGCATGGATTGGTTATTTCCGTGTCATGTTATTCTAGACTGTCATGCTAAGACAGTTACTTTGGCTATGCCGGGTGTACTGCGGATCGAGTGGCGTGGTATGACTGATTATGTTCCTAGCAGAGTAATTTCTTTCTTGAAAGCCCAGCGTATAGTTGGGAAGGGTTGTCTGTCATATCTAGCGTTTGTGCTAGATGTTGGAGCTGAGACTACTAGTATCGATTCTATCCCAGTTGTGAGGGATTTTTCATCCATTGCATCGCCCTTGACCAAGTTGACTCAGAAGGGTGCACCGTTTGTATGGTCGGACGAATGTGAGAAGAGCTTTCAGAAGCTCAAGACAGCTTTGACCACAACTCCAGTGTTGGTTTTGCCATCAGCTTCAGATTCATATACCGTATATTGTGATGCTTTACAGATGTTTTATGGCAATATTTTTGGGTTGGTGACCTACATGGCCTGGTCAAGCCAGAGGAATTCCGTTTTGATAACTTGGGTATGTGTGAGCAGATTTGAAAGTTTTCTTGATGGTTTTTACCATAGTTCGAGCCGGATATCTTCTACCAGTGCGCGGAACATATTGTATATTACGAACTCCTCCTAAATGGGAGCAAATAGAAGATTTCTAACTGCCGGAATGTAATTTTCCTATAGCCCAAAAATTTCTAATGAGATTTTGTGTTTGCAACAAGATGGCATGATAGACGTGGTGTGTGGTATATGATTAATAATTTCATGTGAAACGTGGCAGTTCATTCTTAAAGGGAAGGTCACACGTTCTGGATGGAATAGTTAGTTTCAGGTATTTAGATGAATGTTATAACTGCTCGGTAAGACCTTAGAAGGGTGCACACTATATTTTAACCAACAAATGTCTATTGGTATTTCAATACCCATTTGGTTGATCGACTACCAATATTTCGATCTTGCTATGTATTGTAGGAAAATTTTGAGAATAATTATCATGAAATGATCGTACTTGAGGGATGTGTCAGTCATTGAGTGCTGAGGTTGTGATCAGTTACGGTGATTTATGTAATCTAGGAATTTGGAGACGGGGAATTCTCAAAAATATACTATTTCGGGATTGTGGCATGTTTGAGGTGAGTGTCTTATCTAAACTCTTTGGATGCACTAGTTGAGCTAATTGATGGTGATAACTATGCGCTGTGAGCGCGAATATATGTGAGGGTTGAACCTGTGTGCAAGCACCGAGCTAATATTCATGCTCGGAAGATACGTAGGCTATGATATGCTTGGACTGGAGGTCTGTGACCGTGCCAGGTGGATTATGTTATTGGCAGCTAAGTTGCTCGTGAGGTTGATGTCAATATGAGCTATAGAAGAGCCGGTTATTATTATTCTATTCATATATCTTGGTTCCACTGTGATTGACGAGCCCATAGCATATCGTTGGGGTGGTACTTGTGGAACTTGCAAAGCGGCTCTTTTCTTTAAGGTATTCTCCCTTTTTGGGGTAACCGGATGGCGCAATAGTGAGGTTTTCCGGTATGGCATTGTATTATATACTTCTCCGTGGGTATGGTGATTCACTGGTAGTACTAGATATCAAATTGCACTTGGTTGATAATTTTGAGCATGGTGACTTGGGACATCTCATGTGAACTAGTGTCTGGATAGGGTCACGCATGGCAGCGAAGCTATGTGGAGATATGACCTTTCGGGTTAGATTCGTGTGTTATATTTCTATGATGTGAGACAGGTTCTCAGCCTTGTGTTGTGGTGGTACTGGTGAGCTTGAGGTACAGCTCTTTCGTTTGAGTCATTTTCATGAATTGAGTATGCTCGAACTGTTGCTTATTGGCGCGTATTGTGCGAGTGGTGGCTTAGGCCTGTATTGATATGTCTTGTCACTAGAATAATGTGTTGGATTAGAAGAGATCAGTGGGATCATTAATGAATACGAATGGATTTGATTTCAGCATGTTGGAAGGATAATATCGAGCTTCGGCTCAGAAATTTGATGTAGCATTTGCCAAAGGAGAAGTGGCTTCATGAATGGTTGATATGGAAAATGGTTATGGCTTACCGCGTGATTTAGTTAGCATTGGCAGTGTGTAAAAGTGTTGTGATGACACTTTAGTTGATAAGAGTTTTTCTATCGGTATTCGGGTGTTATGTGCATCTGCTGTGATTAGAAGTTATCACTACAAGCGTTTGAGTTATGTGGTCTATCATGTAATTGCACCTGAGGTTGCAGGTGTCGGTTATTACAGCTGGTTCAGGCTTATTCTGAATATAGATGTAAGGTTCTGACCTTGTGTATGATTTCGGAAATGGAAATGTGGTTCTAAGGTTATGGGCTAGATTGTGTTGTGAAATTTCAGTTATATTGTGCTATCAGAACTATATGAGATAGGGTGACGTGGGATCACCCCCGGATATGTGTTTGGTAAGGTTATTCAGCTATTGGTTAGCTTCTATAACAATTCTGGAACGTTCGAGAACGAACGTGTGTTTAAGTGGGGGAGGATGTAACGACCCGACCGGTCGTTTTGAGCTTTTGCGCTTTGATCGCCAGTTCTCGGGCATGAATTTCCCCGTGTTATGTATTATGACTGATGTAGATCGTTGGTTTTGTTTTTTAGGAAAAATCGGAATGAATTTGAAAGAATAGTCTCAGTTGAAAGCTTTGAATTTGAAAGGTTTGACCAAGAGTTGACTTATGTGTAAATGATTTCGGATCGGAATTTTTATGATTTGTCTAGCTCCATTAGGTGATTTATGACTTAGGAGCATGATCAGAATTGGTTTTGGAGGTCCGGTGTGGAATTTGGCTTGAATTGGCGAAAGTAGTATTTTAGCTATTTCCGGTTGACAGGTGAGATTTTGATCCAAGGGTCAAAATGGAATTCCGAGAGTTTTTGTAGAATCATTATGTGATTTGTGATGTGTGTGCAAAATTTCATGTCATTCGGAGGTGATTTGGTCGGGTTTTTGATCAAATGCGTGTTTCGGAAGTTTTTGGAAAACTTAGGCTTGAATTCGATGTGAATTGATGGTTTTGATGTTGTTTGAGGTGTTTTGTTGATTGGAAAAAGTTTGAATGATGTTATGGGGTGTGTTGGCATGTTTGGTCGGGGTCACATGAGGCTCGGATAAGTTTTGGAAGAGTTTTAGGAGATTTTTATCGTTTTGAGCATAAGCACGTAATGATCCAAAGGTCCATTTTTAGTTATAGAGATTGAAATTTGATTTCGAGACTTCCGGAATTTTGATAATGAATTATAGGACTGATCTGGAAAGTTTGGTCTAATTTCATCAAGTCGCGATTGGGTTTTTGACGTGAAACATCTGTTAATTGTTTAACGAGCGAAATGGATATCACACTAAGCAAACGAGCTCCGAATTGAGTTTCGATTGAAGGACTATGTTCGTATCATTATTTGTGACTCATAGGAACAAGAATCATCGAATTCCGAGTTCGTATGGTGGAGTTAGAGTCTTTTTAGTGAAAATAAATATTGCCGGTGCAGAAGGTTCTGGTGTGCACCTTTAACGACCAGATTTGGCACCTTTAGCGACCAGAAAGGTCTTTTAGCGACCAGAATGGGCTTTATTAGTGCTGTTCTGGTTTTTTTAGCTCATTTTCACGTTTTTCTTGTGAAAGAACACGGCTTAGGGCGATTTTTGAGCAAGAAATCATGGAAAATCTTGAGGTAAGTCACTTGTGATCATTTCTACTCCATAATATTGAATTATCATCGAATAATCCGACTAGATTACATGTTTTTGAGGAGTAAATTGGGGATTTAGGCCTAGAGATTTGAAAATAAAATTTGAAGATTTGAGGGTCGAGTTGATGTCCGATTTTGGTAAATTTTATATGTATAGACTCGTGGCGAGATAAGGAATCCGTTGATGTTAATTTTTCTGAATTTCGAGAAGTGGGTCCGGGTCTCGGGTTTTGCCAAATTTCGAGATTTTGATGTTTTTAAGTTATTTTCGATTGGGTATTGTTCCTACAACATAATGTGACATATTCGTTCTGATTTTGGATAGATTCGACGCACGAAGAGGCCAATTCGAGAGGCAAGGGCATAGCGAGCTAGACTTTTGGTCGTCTTGAGGTGAGTAATTGATGTAAATAATGTCCTGAGGGTTTGAAACTCCTGAATTTCACATCGTAACGCTATATTGAGGTGACTTGCACGCCGGATAACGGGCGTGGGGTAGAGCACCATTGGGGATTGTGACTTGGTCCGTCCCGAGAGATGTGTTTACCGTGTTTTCTACTTGAACTAAATTGAGAATCATCCTTACTTAGATTTGATTGTTACATTTGGGCTTCTTGCCAATTATTTGAATCCTTCAGGGATTGATATCACTGTTTTCGCATATTTTGCATATCATTTGATCTCAGTCCAAGGTTTTAAATACTGTTTTGCAAACTCAGCCATCTTTCTAAGATTTGAAAACTTAAATGATATTTCTAAATGATATTTCGGGCTGAGAACTACTGTTTTACAAATGCCCAAGGGGCTTATGATGATTTCTGGACTGAGCATGGATCGGGCTGCGCGCCGCAGCAGTGTTATATTGATATTGAGGCCGAGAGCCTGGTTGATTACATTGATATTGAGGCCGAGAGCCTGGTTGATTATACTGATATTGATATGAGGCCGAGGGCCTAGATTTGATGCCACATTATGACTTGATATTGTGCTTGGGCTGTAGGAGCCCCTTCGGAGTCTGTACACACCCCCAGTGAGCGCCATCGACGATAAATAAATATGGATGGCTCGGGCTGCACGCCGTAGTGGGTACCAGAGGGTACCGTCATATGCATTGCATTGCACTCATGCATTTATTCCTTATCTGCATTATCTGCCATAATAATTATGTGCTCTTATTTCATTGACTGGTTGCTTCATACCATTCTGAGCCTGAGGGGCTGATACTGTTCTGAGATACTGAGCCCGAGGGGCAGATTTCTACTTATTATTTTGATACTGAGCCCGAGGGGAAGATTTATAATTATTATTTTGATACTGAGCCCGAGGGGCAGATTTCTACTTGTTATTTTGATACTGAGCCCGAGGGGCAGATTTCTACTTGTTGTTTTGATATTGAGCCCGAGGGGTAGATTTCTACATGTTATTTTACTGCCAAATTACCTGTTTTACTGGTTTAAAAGAAATTTCACATGATGTTTCACTGAATTGTTATTTTAAATGATTTCACTGCTTCTGTATAGAATGTTTTGTGTCTTAACGTGTTTTCTTACCTTCAGTCATTATTTATATTTATTACTCTCTGGGTCGGAGTACTCACATTACTCCTTGCACCATGTGTGCAGGTACAGGTATTCATGAGGCATAGAGCGAGTTTTCTGCTGTTCAGTTTTCATCGGAGTTATCGAGGTAATTGCATGGCGTTCGCAGACCCGTTTTCTCCCTTATCTTCTGTTATTTATGATATCTTCAGACTTTGTTCCTAATTCCATACTTTGAAGAATTTTAGTAAACTCTGTAGTAGCTTATGACTTGTGACACCCCGATTAGGGCTGAGTTGGGTTGGATTTCCGTATTTTATCTATACGTTCCGCTATTGGATATTATTAAACCATGTTTATACTATAATTGTGTTAATTTATTGTCTTAAAAGGATGAATTGGGTTGAATGGCTGGCCTTGTCTTCATGAGAGGCGCCATCACGACCAGGTTCAGGAATTGGGTCATGACATTTTCCTATTTTGTCTAGTAATGCTTCATATTCCATAATTTAGCCCATTCGCTGCCATGTCTTATTGTTCTGGTTGTTTATTTTGTTTAGGCTAGTTTACTGAGTTCTTTAGAATATTTAAATTATTTTATCACTATTATAGTACTATGTTAGATTTATTGCCAAATAATTAATTTTAAGATAACTAATATGAGTTTTGGTAATTTTTCCAAATTTTGTCAACGAATTATGATTCCTAGTGGCATGTTTTTAGGTAATTGTTCCTCTATTATTTGCTTTCATTAGATCTTGCACGTTGACTTCCTTTTGTGATGTTGCTTTTGAGCCTGAATCGGTGTTTGAGGCTACAAAGTGTTATTTCCCAAGCTAATTGCTCTATTTTTGTTGAAGCTGAAGGATTTTGTATAATGCTCCTAGTTTAGATGTAGTTTAAATCTGAAAATGTGCTACTGAATCTTACAAGTGAGTTGTTAAATTGGATAGATAGAAGAATTGGAGTTGTTTCTCTCTTGGCAAGGAATAAGAATAGGCCATAAGTGGTGCTAAGTCAGAAAAATAAAATCTCCAAACCCATGGCCCTCACTTAATTAATTTTAATTCTTTAGAAATCGAGATGCGCCATTTAGCGAATTTTTCATGGCCCTCGCAAAGTTGCAATGTTCGTAGTTTGCTTTAGTCACATTAATATACTATCGTGGTTGTGGACACGTTCGCGTGACATGATTACGACTTCTAAAAATAAAACCGGAGTATGCGTTCGCGCAACTTTGATTAACTTTTTTAATATTAATAAAGCCTTATTAATTGTGTACACGTTCGCGTGACATGATATTTGACGCGCCAAACAAATGGGTACACATACGCGTGACCTATTTCAAGATAATTTCTTAATTAAAAAGCGGTAAAAGTTAAATGCACATAGGTCCTAAAATGAGTATTTAAACAAAATATGCCGAGTATAAATTGCTATGCGACCGTGCTAGAACCACGAAACCCGGGAATGCCTAACACCTTCTCCCGGGTTAACAGAATTCTTTATCTAGAATTTCTGGTTCGCAGACTTTAAAAAATTAAAAAATTTCCTCGATTTGGGATTTAAAATAAACCGGTGACTTGGGACACCAGATAATTTATTCCAAGTGGCGATTCTGATTAAATAAATAATCCCATTTCGAATAATGTCACTTAAATTGGAAAAACTCCTTATACCCTTTCGGGGTGGTAAAAAGGAGGTGTGACAGCTTTGGCGACTCTGCTGGGGATAAGAACCCAGAACTTCTGGTTCAGGGTTCAAGAATTCGAGCTTATTAATGCAATTTATATTTGGCTTTATTGTTGATATTACTGTATTTTGTGGACTTAATGTGCTAATTGTCATTTACCGCTTTGATATTACTTGTACTGTATTTAAATGTCTTCTTACGCCACCCCTCTAAGTCTTCTGAAAATGGTGCACACGTTCGCGTGGCCCGCTTTTTCTGTAGAAATTATACCAAATGTATCGAGGCTGGGCCAACAACAAGGCCGGGTAGACTTTAGTGCTCACGGTACGTTGCCCTCTCTTCGGCCCCAATTGTCTGCTCGGGTAAGCCAGGTCAAGAACAATACACCCAGGTTTTAAACCTAGAATAACGCAGCCTCATACTGGATCCCTAGTAGGAACGCTTGTTTGCATCACGTGCATTTGACTTTGGGGACTTAACACAGGGGTTGGGTCCATCTAGGACAGGTTTACCCAAATTAAAAGACCATCCTGATGCATCTTACGTGCTACTTGCACATCTGTTTGTTTCGGCTTGCATGTTGACCGGCTTATAGAATAGAGAAAGAAAATCAAAAAGAAAAAAATAGAAAATCAAAGAGTGAGAGGTAGGTATTGAGAAAATTCTGAAAATCTACCAAAATTCTGAAAAAAAGTCATTTCAAAATGAGCCAAAATTTTCAAGTGTCATGTTTTCCTATTCCGTCAAAACTGGGCGAACTACGCGGGTTTGATTCTCACCGGATGTGAGATACGTAGGCAAACCTCATCGGTTCCGGCCCATAATTTTCAAAAAATCCAAAAATATTTTCATTTTTCTTTCAAAATTGAAAAGAAAATTCAAAATTCAGAAAATATTTTTTTTAGAAGAATTTCTTTCATAAATTCAAAATAAAATTCCAAAAAATATGTTCTTTCTTTTTTAGAGTTTCTTTTTAAAAAAAAAATACAGACAAAAAATCGAAATCCAAAAATATTTTCTTTCTTCTTTATAAGTCTTTCTTCGGAAATGAAAAAAAAAGAGTTAGTTTATTTACCTTATTCTTAATCTTCCCGAACTACGCAAGATCTGATTCATGTTCCCACATGATACGTAGGCAACCCACATCAGGTTCGATCACCATTAAAAAGAAGTAAAAAAAATGAAGAAATGAAAAAATATTGATAATAATAAGGACCGACTGAGTCCATTCTAACATGTTTTGTTTTGAATTGTGAAGAAAGTTGAGGTGGTCGGTTTGTGGTAAGCTGGAAAGACAAGATCCAAGGAAAAATGATAACTGACATCGAAGCTATTACAAGTGCTTAAGAGACTCAAGGTCAGAGGGTTCAACAAGAGTCTACAGTGTTTGAGAAAAATAGAATACTGAAACAGCAAATGACCGAAATGTGTCAATCATGGGCCAATGGTCAAGGACAGCCTAGTCATGAGTCACAATTTGCTACAGAGCAAGAGCAGTACCACTCTCCTAAGTACCACTCGTACTCATTTGATCTTCCTGCAAACATTGAGAAGCCTGCCCGAAAGATGGTACAAGAAGAAATGGCCCAAAGAGTGAAAATCTTAGAACAACGATTGAAAAACATGCAAGGGTTGGCAGGTCAAAAAAGTGTTGCCTTCAAAGATCTATGTATGTTCCCCGATGTCCACTTACCGCCTGGTTTCAAGACTCCCAAATTTGAAAAGTATGATGGACATGGAGACCCTATAGCCCACCTGAAAAGGTATTGCAATTAACTGAGAGGTGCGGGAAGAAACGAAGAATGGATGATGGCCTATTTTGGGGAAAGCCTTACGGGAGTAGCATCCGAATGGTTTTTGGATCAAGACACATCTCGCTGGTACGTCTGGAATGACATTGCCCCTGTGATGACCCGGCCCGTTGTCACGTGAGTTACTGCCCCGTTTCCCCCATTTTTTGCTTCTTCATGTTTTGTTATCGGTATTCGGTGTGTTAGAGTTAAATCGGATTGGTTTTGATAGGAAATGAGACACTTAGTCTCTTTAAGGAAGGCTTATTTTGGAAAAGTCAACCGGATGTTGACTATTGAGTTAGAGGGCTCGGATGTGATTTCCGGTGATACGGTTAGCTTCGGGGGTTGATATGTGGCTTAGGAGTGTGATCGGAATTGATTTTGGAGGTCCGGAGTATAATTAGGCTTGAATTGACGAAGTTAGTATTTTGG
This sequence comes from Nicotiana sylvestris, assembly GCF_000393655.2. NCBI lineage: Eukaryota > Viridiplantae > Streptophyta > Magnoliopsida > Solanales > Solanaceae > Nicotiana > Nicotiana sylvestris. Next base: position 29,568,187 of record NC_091067.1, read on the forward strand.
CGAATTCCGGTTGGTAGGTGAGATTTTGATACGGGGGTCGGAATGGAATTCCGAGAGTTGCAGTAGCTTCGTTAGGTGATTTTGGATGTGCATGCAAAAAAATTTCAGATCATTCGGAGGTGTTTTGGTCGAGTTTTTGATCAAATGCGTATTTCGGAAGTTTTAAAGAAATTTAGGCTTTAATCCGATGTAATTTGATGGTTTTGGTGTTGTTTGTGGTGTTTTGATGATTGTAACTAGTTTGAATGATGTTTTAGGATGGGTTGGCACTTTTGGTTGAGGTCCCGGGGGCCTCGGGGTGATTTCGGATGGTCAAACGGACCAATTCTAACCTTTGGAAGTTGCAGATTTTTCAGCTGAAGTGTTGCAGACATTTGATCTATGCGATCGCAGGAGTGTGATTGCGATCGAATAGAAGCATTTTTGAGGGGTTGTTTGGTTGTTCAATGCGATCGCATAGGGAGTCATGCGATCGTACAGTGTAAAGTTAATCCGGAATTTTCGTGGCAATTTGTTCAATGCGACCGCAGGAGCAGGTGTGCGATCGCATAGGCTAAGGTCATTGTGCTTTGCGATCGCAGAGGATAGGACGCGATCGCATAGGGTTAATTTTGGAGCTGCAGATTTTTATGCTATGCGATCACAGAGTATTGAGCCGCGATCGCATAGAGTTAGCTACAGTGATCCGGGCAGAATGTTAAAAACATTTCATCCGCGAACCCAAACCCATTTCCTCCATTTTTGAGTAACCTTGAGAGCTTTTGACGAGGATTAAAGAGGGTTTTGACTGGGAATCGATTGGAGGTGAGTCCTATGGCGTAGAAACATCATTTAATTCTGGATTCAACACTTAAATTCATGGAAATTTGATTAAAAAGGGAAGAATTAGGGCTTGACTTTTTTTGAATGTAAATTTGGGGTTTGAGGGAGCATTTGAGCTCGGATTTTGGTAAATTTGGTATGTATAGACTCGTGGCGAGATAAGGAATCCGGTGATGTGAATTTTCTGATTTTTTGAGAAGTGGGCCCGGGGCTCAGGTTTTGCCAACTTCGTGATTTTCGATATTTTTCGAGTCTTTTCAATTGGGTTGTATTCCCTTAGCCTATACGTATTACTTGTGGTTTTGATCAGATTCGATGCTCGAGGAGGTTGATTTGCGAGGCAAGGGAGTAGCGAGCTAGGATTTTAGCCTGCTTGAGGTGAGTAATGGTTATAAATGATGTTTTGAAGGTTTGAAACCCCGGATTTGCAGAACGTGGTGCTATATTGAGATGAGACACACGCTGTATGACGAGCGTGGGGTCTGTTACTGCTAGGGATTTGGACTCGGTCCATCCCATTTGATGACTCTACTGTACTTTTGACTGTGACTTAATTAATATCATTATATTATGGGCTAGTTGCCATGTTTGGGGCCTTGTGCCGATATGTAGAACCCTTAGGGGGCATTTGTATTGGTTGACCTCACTTTTCTTGTCGAAATCATACCCTCAGTCATGTTTTTAACTGATAAACATAATATGAACCAGCTTTAGAAATTGTTAAATCCTAATGAGAGTAACGTGTGGGTTGAGAACCCCATCTTATCTTAGTGTGCCTGAGAGGCCAAGCCTATATTGATTGAGAGGGGTCGAGAACCCCATGGTGAGGGTATTTGATATGCTATGGATCGGGCTGCACGTCGCAGCAGTATATATATATTTATGCGGATCAGACTGCACGCCGCAGTAGTATATTATATGGATCGGACTGCATGCCACAGTAGTATATTATATGGATCGGAATGCACGCCGCAGTAGTATAGCGCTTGGGCTGAAGGAGCCTCTCCGGAGTCTGCACACCCCCAGTGAGCACAGTCGACTATTCTTGGATCGGGCTGCACGCCGCAGCAGTATATATACATATATATGGATCGGGCTGCGCGCCGCAGCAGTATACTATATGGATCGGGCTGCACGCCGCAGCAGTACAAATATGAATTCAGTTATCGTGAGGAGTAAATGAAATGAATACTGGCTTAAAGGACTTTTAACTGACTTCTTCATTTAGTTGTTGTTTTGATATTCTCACTGTTTTAATATAGAACTGCGTAGTGTTTTTACGAGTTTTCTTTCCGTCAGTCATTATTTATTGCTATTACTCACTGAGTTGGAGTACTCACTTTACTCCCTGCACCATGTGTGCAGATACAGGTATCCCGGAGGCATAGTTTGAGCTTTCTGCTGTTGTTCAGCTTATTCCGGAGTCATCGAGGTAGCTGCATGGCATCCGCAGGACCCAATTTCTCCCTTTAATCTCTTTATTTTCCTCATTCTAGACAACTCTACGTATAGGTTGCTACTTAGACTTGTATTAGAGGATCTTGGCTCGTGACACCAGATCAGTAAGATTTATATTGATATTTTATGGATTTTCCTTACTATTTATCTATTACTGCAGAGTTATAATCATGTTAATTGGTAATGAATTCTACATAAGGGATTGTGAGTGACGAATTGGTCGGGCTTGCCTAGCATCGTGTTGGGCGCCATCACGATCGGGGATTGGGGTCGTGACAAGTTGGTATCAGAGCCTAGGTTACTAGGTCTCGTGAGTCTTGAGCCGGTTTAGTAGAGTCTCGCGGATCGGTACAGAGACGTCTGTACTTATCCTCGGGAGGCTGCAGAACCTGTTAGGAAAATTCCACATTCTTGAAATTCTTGTCGTACGAACTCGTTGATCTGAATACTAAATTTCTCTTTATTCCATTCTGTCACAGATGGTGAGGATTCAAGCTACCGGACGTGCCGAACGACCACCAGTACCACCTACTGAGGCTACTAGAGGCCGTGGACGCGGTCATGGTCGTGGTAGAGGTAGAGCAGCAGGGGCAGCACCTGTGGATCCTTTAGTTGGCCCAGCTCAGGACCAGGCTCCAGCAGCACCAGTGTAGGCACCAGCTGTGCCCATTGTGATACCAGGTCTCCAAAAGGCCTTGGCACAGATCTTGACAGTTTGCACAGGCCTGGCTCAGGCAGTTTCAGCCACCACAGCAGCAGCTACTTCACAAGCTGGGGGAGGCAATCAGACCCCCGCTGCTCGCACACCTGAGCAGGTAGCGTAGGGATTACAGACTCCAGAGGCACCTCCAGCTCAGCCAGTGGTACCTGTTCAGGAGTAAAGAGTTCCAGTTATGCCAGACGATGAGCAGCATTATCTCGAGAGGTTCAGTAGACTTCAGCCTCCTTCTTTCAGTGGTGCTCAGGGCGAGGATGCCCAAGGTTTTCTCGACAAGTGTCAGCGTATGCTTCGGACAACAGGGATTCTTGAGTCCAGTGGTGTGGCTTTTACTACATTTCAGTTTACGGGAGCGGCCTTTACTTGGTGGGAGGTGTATAAGCGGCGTAGGCCGGCAGGTGCAGCACCTTTGACTTGGCAGGAGTTCTCCACTCTCTTCTTGGAGAAGTGGATACCATAGTCTCAAAGGGAGGAGCTGCGTAGACAATTTGAGTGGCTTCGCCAGGGAGATATGACTGTGTCTCAATATGAGGCGAGCTTTTCTGAGTTGGCTCATTATGCCTCATGGATAGTTCCGACTGATCGGGAGAGGATTAAAAGGTTCGTGGATGGTCTTAATTACCACCTTCGTATTCTGATGACGAGAGAGACAGTTCTGGGTATTTCCTTCGAGGATGCAGTTGATATTTCTCATGATATTGAGACGGCTCGCCGTCAGGAGAGAGAGAAGAGGGTGGCCAAGAAGCCTCGAGGTTCTGGCAGTTTCAGTGGCGCTCCTTCGAGGGGCCAGTTCCAGCAGGGTCGGGGTCGTTCTTTTAGGCCCGCTCAGTCAGCTCGACCTGAGTACCGAGGTGGATCTTCTGGTCGTGGTTATCAGGGTTCTCCGTAGAGTCAGCCATCTCTCAGCGCTCTTCCAGCACAGAGTTCGTCTCGTGCTTCATCTGCTTAGGGTTCTTCCAGGCCGAGTGCATCAACTAGCCACTCTGGCATGAGGGGTTCCCTTCAGTCCCAGTTCCCAACACCCGGGAGTTGCTATGAGTGTGGAGAGTTCGGGCATATGCGGAGGGAGTGTCCTCGCCATGCTGCTAGCTCATCTCAACAGAGGGGTCAGCCCTCGACTTCTGCTCCAGTTATTTCACCACCCGCACAGCCAACTAGGGGTGGAGGTCAGGCAGCCAGGGGTCTTCCTAGAGGGGGAGGTTGATTAGGAGGTGGTCAGGCCCGTTTCTATGCACTCCCAGGCAGACCCGATGTCATTGCTTCGGATGTTGTCATTACAGGTATTGTTTTAGTCTACCACAGAGATGCCTTTGCATTATTTGATCTCGGTTCCACCTATTCCTATGTGTCTTCATATTTTGCTCATCATTTGGGTACGACCCGAGGATGTCTTGCCTTACCTGTTCATGTATCTACCCCGGTGGGTGATACCATTGTTGTAGACTATGTATATCGGTCGTGTTTGGTAACTATTGGAGGTCTGGAGGCCCGAGTTGATTTATTGTTGTTGAGCATGGTGGACTTTGATGTTATTCTGGGCATGGATTGGCTATCTCCGTGTCATGCTATTCTTGACTGTCATGCTAAGACAGTCACTTTGGCTACCGAGGATCGAGTGGTGTGGCGAGACTGACTATGTGCCTAGCAAGGTGATTTCTTTTCTAAAGGCCCAACGTATGGTTGGGAAAGGTTGTCTATCATATTTGGCTATTGTGAGGGATGTTGGAGCTGAGACTCCTAGCATTGATTCGGTTCTAGTTGTGAGGGAGTTTCCCGATGTGTTTCCTGCAAACCTGCCGGGCATGCCACCGGACAGGGACATTGATTTTGGTATTGACCTGGTGCCGGGAACTCAACCCATTTCCATTCCTCCATATCGTATGGCACCGGCAGAGTTGAAAGAACTAAAGGATCAACTTCAGGAACTCCTAGGTAAGAGGTTCATTCGGCCTAGTGTGTCACCGTGGGGTACACCGGTTCTATTTGTGAAAAATAAGGATGACACAATGAGAATGTGCATTGACTACATGCAATTGGACAAAGTAACAGTGAAGAACTAGTATCCCCTGCCCCGTATCGATGATTTATTTGACCAGCTTCAGGGGGCAAGGGTATTCTCCAAGATTGATCTTCGTTCAGGCTATCACCAGTTGAAGATCAAGGATTAAGATATTATGAAGACTGCTTTCAGGACTAGATATGGGCACTATGAGTTTCTTGTTATGTCTTTTGGGCTGACTAATGCCCCAGCCGCGTTCATGCCTTTGATGAACAGTGTATTTGGCCATATCTGGATTCGTTCGTGATTGTTTTTATTGATGATATATTGGTGTACTCGCGTAGTCAGGAGGAGCACGCACAACATTTGCGAGTAGTATTATAGAGATTGAGGGAGGAGAAGCTTTATACAAAATTCTCCTAGTGTGAGTTTTTGGCTCAATTCAGTGGCTTTCTTGGGGCACATGGTGTCCAGCGAGGGTATTCAGGTTGATCCAAAGAAGATAGAGGCGGTTCAAAATTAGCCTAGACCGTCCTCAGCCACAGAGATTCGTAGCTTTCTTGGGTTAGCAGGCTATTATCGCCGTTTTGTTCAGAGATTTTCATCCATTGTATCGCCCTTGACCAAGTTGACGCAGAAGGGTGCTCCATTTGTATGGTTGGACGAGTGCGAGAAGATCTTTCAGAAGCTTAAGACAGCTTTGACCACAACTCCGATATTGGTGTTACCATCAGCTTCAGGTTCTTATACCGTCTATTGTGATGCTTCGAGAGTTGGGATTGGCTGTGTGTTAATGCAGGAGGGTAGAGTGATTGCATATGCTTCTCGTCAATTGAAGCCCCACGAGAAGAACTACCCTGTTCATGACTTAGAGTTGAGCACAGCATTTCATCCTCAGACGGACGGACAATCCGAGTGCACCATTCAGATAATGGAGGACATGTTGGGCGCCTGTGTTATTAATTTCGGATGTTCTTGGGATGAGTTTCTACCACTTGCAGAGTTTGCCTACAACAACAACTATCAATCCAGCATTCAGATGGCACCATATGTGGCCTTGTATGAGAGACAGTGTAGATCTCCAGTTGGTTGGTTCGAGCCTGGCGAGGCTAGGATGTTAGGAACAGACTTGGTTCAGGATGCCTTAGAGAAAGTGAAGGTGATTCAGGAAAGACTTCGTATAGCTCAGTCACATCAGAAGAGTTATGCGGACCAGAAGGTTCGAGATGTGTCCTATATGGTTGGTGAGAAGGTCTTCCTGAAAGTTTCGCCCATGAAGGGTGTTATGAGGTTTGGGAAGAAAGGCAAGTTGAGTCCGCGGTTCATTGGGCCTTTTAAGGTGCTTCGGAGGATTGGGGAGGTGGCTTATGAGCTTGTTTTGCCACCTAGCCTGTCGAGTGTGCATCTGGTATTCCATGTTTCTATGCTCCGAAAGTATGTTGGGGACCCGTCTCATGTTTTAGACTTTAGCATGGCCCAGTTGGATGATGATTTGACCTACGATGTGGAGCCACTGGCTATTTTGGGTCGTCAGGTTCGGAGATTGAGATCAAAGGATATCGCTTCGGTGAAGGTGCAGTGGAGAGGTCGGACCGTGGATGAGGCTACTTGGGAGACCGAGCGGGAGATGCAGAGAAGATATCCTCACCTGTTTGAGGCTCCAGGTATGTTTCTTGACCCGCTCGAGGACGAGCGTTTGTTTTAGTTGGGGAGGATGTGACGACCCGGCCCGTCGTCACATGAGTTACTGCCCCGTTTCCCCCATTATATTTTGCTTCTTCATGTTTCATTATCGGTATTCGGTGTGTTAGAGTTAAATCGGATTGGTTTTGATAGGAAATGAGACACTTAGTCTCTTTAAGGAAGGCTTGTTTTGGAAAACTCAACCGGATGCTGACTATTGAGTTAGAGGGCTCGAATGTGATTTCCGGTGATTCGGTTAGCTTCGGGGGTTGATATGTGGCTTAGGAGTGTGATTGGAATTGATTTTGGAGGTCCGGAGTAGAATTAGGCTTGAATTGGCGAAGTTAGTATTTTGGCGAATTCCGGTTGGTAGGTGAGATTTTTATACGGGGGTTGGAATGGAATTCCGAGAGTTGCAGTAGCTTCGTTAGGTGATTTTGGATGTGCGTGCAAAAAATATTTAGATCATTCGGAGGTGTTTTGGTCGAGTTTTTGATCAAATGCGTATTTCGGAAGTTTTTAAGAAATTTAGGCTTGAATCCGATGTAATTTGATGGTTTTGGTGTTGTTTGTGGTGTTTTGATGATTGGAACAAGTTTGAATAATATTTTAGGATGGGTTGCCACTTATGGTTGAGGTCCCAGTGGCCTCGGGGTGATTTCGGATGGTCAAACGGACCAATTCTAACCTTTGGAAGTTGCAGATTTTTCAGCTGAAGTGTTGCAGACATTTGTTCTATGCAATCGCAGGAGTGCGATTGCGCTCGCATAGAAGCATTTTTGAGGGGTTGTTTGGTTGTTCAATGCGATCACATAGGGAGGCATGCGATTGCACAGTGTAAAGTTAATCCGGGATTTTTGTGGAAATTTGTTCAATGCGATCGCAAGAGCAGGTGTGCGATCGCATAGGCTAAGGTCATTGTGCTATGCGATCGCAAAGGATAGGACGCGATCACATAGGGTTAATTCTGGAGCTGCAGATTTTTATGCTATGCGATCGCAGAGTATTGAGCCGCGATCGCATAGAGTTAGCTATAGTGATCCGGGCAGAATGTTAAAAACATTTCATCCGCGAACCCAAACCCATTTCCTGCATTTTTGAGTAACCTTGAGAGCTTTTGACGAGGATTAAAAAGGGTTTTAACTGGGAATCGATTGGAGGTGAGTCCTATGGCCTAGAAACATCATTTAATTGTGGATTCAACACTTAAATTCATGGAAATTTGATTAAAAAGGGAAGAATTAGGGCTTGACTTTTTTTTTGAATGTAAATTTGGGGTTTGAGGGAGAATTTTAGCTCGGATTTTGGTAAATTTGATATGTATAGACTCGTGGCGAGATAAGGAATCTGGGGATGTGAATTTTCTGATTTTTCGAGAAGTGGGCCGAGGGCTCGATTTTTGCCAACTTCGTGATTTTCGATATTTTTCGAGTCTTTTCGATTGGGTTGTATTCCCTTAGCCTATTGTAACGTATTACTTGTGGTTTTGATTAGATTCAATGCTCGAGGAGGTTGATTTGTGAGGCAAGGGAGTAGCGAGCTAGGATTTCGGCCTGCTTGAGGTGAGTAATGGTTATAAATGATGTTCTGAAGGTTTGAAACCCCGTATTTGCACAACGTGGTGCTATGTTGAGATGAGACACACGTTGTGTGACGTGCGTGGGGTCTGTTACTACTGGGGATTTGGACTCGGTCCATCCCGTTTGATGACTCTACTATACTTTTGACTGCGACTTAATTAATATCATTATATTATGGGCTAGTTGCCATGTTTGGGGCCTTATTCCGATCTGTAGAACCCTTAGGGGGCATTTGTATTGGTTAACCTCACTTTTCTTGTTGAAATCATACCCTCAGTCATGTTCTTAACTGATAAACATAATATGAACCAGCTTTAGAAATTGTTAAATCCTAATGAGAGTAACGTGTGGGTTGAGAACCCTGTCTTATCTTAGTGTGCCCGAGAGGCCAAGCCTATATTGATTGAGAGGTGTCGAGAACCCCATGGTGAGGGTATTTTATATGCTATGGATCGGGCTGCATGCCGCAACAATATATATATTTATGCGGATCAGACTGCAGGCCGCAGTAGTATATTATATGGATCGGACTGCACGCCGTAGTAGTATATTATATGGATCGGACTGCACGCCGCAGTAGTATAGCGCTTGGGCTGAAGGAGCCCCTCCAGAGTCTGCACACCCCTAGTGAGCATAGTTGACTATTCTTGGATTTGGCTGCACGCCGCAGCAGTATATATACATATATATGGATCGGGCTGCGCGCCACAATAGTATACTATATGGATCGGGCTGCACGCCGCAACAGTACAAATATGAATTCGGTTATCGTGAGGAGTAAATGAAATGAATACTGGCTTAAAGGACTTTTAACTGACTTCTTCATTTAGTTGCTGTTTTGATATTCTCACCGTTTTAATATAGAACTGCGTAGTATTTTTACGAGTTTTCTTTCTGTCAGTCATTATTTATTGCTATTACTCACTGAGTTGGAGTACTCACTTTACTCCCTACACCATGTGTGCAGATACAGGTATCCCGAAGGCATAGTTTGAACTTTCTGCTGCTTTTCAGCTTATTCTGGAGTCATCGAGGTAGCTGCATGGCATCCACAGGACCCGATTTCTCCCCTTATCCTCTTTATTTTCCGCATTCTAGACAACTCTACGTATAGGTTGCTACACAGACTTGTATTAGAGGATCTTAGCTCATGACACCAGATCGGTGGGATTTATATTGATATTTTATGGATTTTCCGTACTGTTTATCTATTACTATAGAGTTATAATCATGTTAATTGGTGATGAATTCTACATAAGGGATTGTGAGTGACGAATTTGTCGGGCTTGCTTAGCATCGTGTTGGGCGCCATCACGACCGGGGATTGGGGTCGTGACAGCCCCAGACCGCATTTCCCTTTCAAACCTGAAGAAGAAACCAAGTGAAAGTTTCAGGGAATATGCCATTAAATGGAGAGAGCAAGCATCTCGAGTTAAGCCACCCATGGATGACCACGAGCTAATCACTGTCTTCCTTCAAGCACAAGAGCCAGATTACTTTCAAAATATGATGTCCGCAGTTGGAAAATCCTTCTCGGAAGCAATCAAAATGGGAGAAATGGTAGAGAATGGTCTTAAGACATGCAAAATTATAAGTCAAGCAGTTTTTAAAGCCGCAACTCAGGCTGTCCGGGTTAAACCTGATAATTTTAGCGACACAAATGAAAAGGTTGAAGAAATCATGATGACATCAGGGTCGAGAAGAGGTCCCAGGAGAACATCTCGAAGGTATGAGTAGCCTCCTTAAGTTTCCCATGACTCCCCTGAGCAGTATTATCCACCTTAAAACCCTCAATACTCTGTCGCTCCACCTCGGTATGTTGTCCAGCCACCAAAACACCCCAGAAGGCGAGCGTGAGCATCATAAAATCTCCACCAGTTTCCACAAAATTTTCAGGTACCCTATAACCCACATCCATGCCAGATGTATAGAGGGGAACAAAGGTTGAAAGATAATTTTACACCAATAGGAGAGTCCTATGCAAGCTTGTTTGAGAAATTAAAGCGTTATGACATGATTGCACATATTCCTACAAATCATGTGGACCCACGTGCAAGAAGCTTTGACCCTTCTAAAAGGTGTGAATACCATTCCAATGCCCAAGGACACAATGTTAAAAGCCGTCGGGATTTGAAAAGAGAAATAGAAAGGATGATCCAGGAAAATCTGATTGTGATCCAAGACAGTGACACCCAGAATATCGCGCAGAATCCTTTACATGCACATCATGATGCACACTTTGTGGGGATGATGCCTGGTGACATAGAGTTTGAGAATCCTCTCGATAGCTTGCTAACTGAAGTTAATGATGTTGAATTGGAGAAGGCTCTGCTGATTCTGATGAGCAAATTTGTGGCTAAATGTCAAGCCTAGCAATTGAAAAGTCATTCCCTCTTCACTAGGAAGGAATCTTGGTAGCTTGTTTTGATGTTTTTTCTATTATCTGGGTTATTTCAGGGTTGCGATCTAGATTTTATTTGTTCAAACCCTTCTATCCCTCCATTCTATCTATGTGAGTCTTGTCCGTTTGTTCTGTTGGTATTTTCATTATTCGGGTTATTTTAGGGTTGTAACTCGGATCTTGGGTTATTTGTCTTGTTGTCAAATCCTTTCATCCTTTACTCAATAAAATATAGTTTGTCTTTTTGTGTCATTTTGTTCCTAGTTTTTTTCTCACTAGTTCTAATAACATGACATGCATGTAGAAATTTTGGCCAGATCTTAGAAACTGATTTAATATGGAATCGGATAATTGAAAAAAAAGATACTTTTGAGGATGAATAAAGAGTTGAGATACTTTAGAATTGAGGTCGAGTAGAATTCACCTTCAAATCATTGTGGAGGCCGTGCTTGAGGATGTTTAGTTAATTGAAGTTTGTAGGAAAGTAAGGGATGAAAGTGTCTTGTGACCATGACACACCAAGAAGAAAGACATGTTTGTCAATGCTGTGATCGCAAAACGATACCATGTTTGGCATTCTCGAGGTTGGGAGGCCCTTTTTCTGCTACTCAAATATTTTATACCCTTTATTACCCCTTTTGAGCATGTGTTATTTTCTTTGACCACCATCTTTGGGAATCAAGTTTAGAATCGAGAGTCAAAAAAAATGAACAAAAGAAAAGAAAAGTCCATGCCCCAAGAGTACAAACTGGGGCAGCTCTTTGAAAGTTCAAGTGAAAAAAAAAAAGAACTGTCGAAGGTCCATGCCCTCAAAAATAGAAGCTGGGGAAAATAAAAAAAAGAAAAAAGAAAAGGAAAAAAAAAAGAAAAAAAAAATAAAAAGAAAAAAAACAGAAAGAAAAATGAAAAAAATTAGTAAGGTTAGATGTTTGAACTACGTTAAACCTGATTCCTTTAAAAAAGATACGTAGGCAGCCTCACGATTCGGTCCAACCAAACAAGAATTCAAAAAAAAAATCCAAAAAAAATCCCCAATATCTGAAACTGGGGAAAAGATTTTATTTTACTTTTGAAAGAGTCGATTCTAAGAGTTGTAAGTCTATACCCCCCTCCCCCTTTATTTTGAGTCTACGTTGAGGCTTCATGCCGACCCTTCTGTTCAACCCTATCCAAAACCTTCCAAATAAAGACCTCCCGATATGCCTTTAAGAATGCCAAGAGAAGCATGCAATGAGCAACGGTTGTCACGCGACGTAGAACACTGTTAAGTTGCTCACACAAGAAAGCAAAAGAAAAAGAAAAATAAAAGAAAATGAGAGTCTTACTAGTGAAAACCTTCACGGGCACTGTAAGGCGATGGTAAGAATAGATAAATAAATGAGAGAGACTTGTTGGTGAAAACCCCTCGAGGCACCACTAGTCGAAAGTGAGTTGTGAAGCTGATGCAAGGGATTGACACGAACAAGCCCGACTTCAAGGTCATAAGAATGGTAAAAGAGAAGATTGGATTAGTTTGATAGATCAGCCGTTAAGTCCAAAATGCATGTCATGATCATTAAGGCTAGTTATTGAAAAAAAAAGAGAAAGAAAAAGAACTCTTCCTTTTGTCCTTCCGATAGAGGCATTTATTGTTAATATTTGTTTCTTTGCGTCATTTTGTCCTTCACCCTGAGTCAGTCCTTCTCAAAACAAGCAAGAAAAGATTTCAAAATCTGCTACCAGCTTTTCAATTGTACAAAGTAAATTTGGCCAGCAAACTCAGTTGTTAATGTCAACGTGCCTTGAGGATTCATACAAAGGCTCCTCCAAAAGACTCTTGTTAGCCTGCTTGGCGCAAATAAAGATAACTTGTGATTCTCTCTGACAGACAAATTGCTCAAAGCAGGAAGTCATTCAAGATATCAAAAAAGGTCATCTAAGAAAAGATCTCTAGTTGGGATAATGCTGATTAAACCAGAAATACAAATGGTACTGGGTATGAAACAATCAGACTTGGTGCAGAACAAAAGTCTTTTGAGGCCGACTTAAGCTGATCGAGCAAAAGCTAAGCTGCTCAAGACTCAAGGCCACAAACCGACCACCACCTTCTAAAACTGACAAAGTTTTCTTTGTTTGAAACAGGAACAAAGTAGTGCAAGGAAAGTGGTTAAAAAAAGAGAATAAGAAAAAAGAAAAAAAAAGGAAGAGAAGAGCCGAAAAAGGGAAGTTTCTCAAATCTTTGCCTTTATTTGTCTTGCTATTGTGCATAAAATCTTGCCGTTGATCTTTACAGTTTTCCTCCTAGGATAAAAAGTCCTAGTCTGATGGATCTTCTCCCAATAAAATATTAGTCTGATGAATCTTTCTCCTAAGATAGAAAACCTAGGCTGATGAATTTTCTCCTAGGGTAAAAATCTTAGTCTGACGAATCTTTCTCCTGAGATAATAAAAGAAAAGAGACCTAGTCTGATGAACTTTCTCCTAGGATCGAAATCTTAGTCTGATGAATCTTTCTCCTAATATAGAAGACCTTGTCTGATGAATTTTCTCCTAGGATCGAAATCTTAGTCTGATAAATTTTTCTCCTAAGATAGAAAACCTAGTCTGATGAATTTTCTCCTAGGATCAAAATCTTAGTCTGCTGAATTTTCTCCTAAGATACCAAAAAAAAAAAGAGAAAAGGACCTAGTCTGATGAATTTTCTCCTAGGATTAACGTCTTAGTCTGATGAATCTTTCTCCTAAGATAGGAAATCTAGTCTGACGAATTTTCTCCTAGGATATTTTGAAAAAAAAGGAAGTCTGAATTTGAAAAAAAGGGGTCATTTTTTTTTTAGTTTTCTTAAGATTATCAATGTTTAGTTTTCCTGAAATCAGGGGGCCCTGCCTGGAGAATAGGGTCAGTTTTTACTTTAGTCAAGCTTAGTTTATAGTTTTCCTAGTCTATTCTTTAGTTTACTCTCATCATTGCATCAATAGTACAAGCGGTTTACAATTTTGCTAACAACTCACAAATCTTCCTAGTGCAAACTAGGGCAGAAAAAATTTCTTTTGTTTTGTTTGTTTTGTTGTAATCAGGTGCCCACCTGGAGAATAAAGGAAGACAACTCAAGTTTCAAGAAAAAGCAATTTCGAAGGAGACAACTCAAGTTTCAAGGGAAAGCAGTTTCGAAGGAAGACAGTTCAAGTTTTAAGGGAAAATGGTTCAAGGTGCAAGGGAAAACAATGTCAAGTAACAAGAGAAGATGGTTCAAGTTCAGCCATCAGGCATCCACCTAAAAAAAGAATTCAATTCAGAATGCAATTCAAGTTAGCAACAAAAGAAGCTCGCGGCAAGGATACGAGTCAACAGTCCGAGGTGATCAACAGAAGTTAGTCACAATAAAGGAAAAAAGAGAGAGAAAGGCAAGAAGTGAAGCCAAATACATAAGTTGATGAAAGATGTGAGTTGCTCAATACATGACTGAAGTCACAAGCATGGTTTGTCCGGTCTTGATCCGAAAAGCTGAAGAAGAACGAGCTAGCACCTGCAACTAGAAAGCATCAACGTTCAAATCCAAAGTCTGCATGAAGAACCATTCAAGACTCAAGATCAAGCTTCAGAAGACTCATAGATAGGAATCTTGTAACTCGTAGCTGATAGGCTTAGTTAATCTTTTTCATTTTGGTTTTAATGTAATAACGGGACCGCGGACCGGAACCTCAGCGGAACGGCACCTCGACCGACTCTTCACCTCGGCATACTCCATCATCTCACTCACCTCTGAACTACACGTGGCCTGATTCCTTTATATCCAAGGATATGTAGGAAGCTCAGATACCAGGGCTCGATCACATTCTCCTTTCCCTTAGTTTGGTCTCCTTAAATAAGGGTCGGGTCAAAAAACCTGTCTAGTCGTTTTTTGTCTGAAAACTCTTCACGTTTCCTGTTAAAGAGGGACAGCTGTAGACATGTGATTTTTGACCCTCCCCAAGATTTTCCATATCTTAGCACGTAAATATTTGGTTTTTGACTTTTTTTATTTTATTTTGTCATAAAAATAAAAATTACAAAAATATTTTAGTTTACGCATCTTTCATAAATTTAAATAAAAAATATATATAAATAGTAGCTTATTTTTATTTTTATATATAATCTTGAAAATACAAAAATAGTTTCATATTTTTATATAGTTTAGTTCAAATTAGTTTTATATTTTATATTATAATTTTATATAATTTTAGAAGGAGGAATTAATTTTGAGTTGGTTTACCCCATCTTTGTGAATCTTGTAGTTCATTTTTTTAGTCTTTGGCCCAATTTCCTAGCCCATAATTCTCAAACCCATAATTCCTAGGCCCATACCCCCTAACCTAAAAAAACCCTATAAAACAATTAGACTCTAAGACACAAAGGGAGGCTGGCAGCTAAAGACCTAGGGACGAAAAAGACACTCTATTAAATGTTGGATCCGCTGTTTCTCTAAAGGAGACGAGACAAAACAGAGACGGCAGCCATTAAAAAGAAAAAGAGGATTGAAGACAATCTTTGAATTCAAAATTCCTCCAGTTCTAAGGCCAAGAACGGCAGAGGACCTAGCTTCAAAAAACACAAGGACTCAATTGTTCCCATATCTGATTTGCACAAAAACTCACACAAAAATGGGTTACAATATGATTCTCACATGGATTCAGATTAAAAACCATAGGCTCCGATCGTGACTCCTTTTCCAAGTGCCTATCGCAACTTGAAATTTTCGGCGCCGGAGTTTGTGGATTGCTGGGATCTTTCTCTATTAACTGATTTTTTTCTGTTGCCGCTCGAGGTCTTGTTTGAGGTTCTTGGTGTCGTTTCCGGTCGTGGTTCGTTCGTACAATCATACAACATATCTCTGTTCATGTTATATAAAAATTAGCTACTGAAAGGTTCATGCTAGTTTTCCTATTTTGTCCAGTAATGCTTCATATTCCATGATTTAGCCCATTCGATGCCATGTCTTATTGTTCTGGTTGTTTATTTTGTTTAGGCTAGTTTACTGAGTTCTTCAGCATATTTAAATTATTTTATCATTATTATAGTACTATGTTAGATTTATTGCCAAATAATTAGTTTTAAGATAACTAATATGAGTTTTGGTAATTTTTCCACATTTTGTCAACGAATTATGATTCCTAGTGGCATGTTTTTAGGTAATTGTTCCTCTATTATTTGCTTTCATCAGATGTTGCACGTTGGCTTCCTTTTGTGATGTTGCTTTTGAGCCTGAATCGGTGTTTGAGGCTACAAAGTGTTATTTCCCAAGCTAATTGCTCTATTTTTGTTGAAGCTGAAAGATTTTGTATAATGCTCCTAGTTTAGATGTAGTTTAAATCTGAAAATGTGCTACTGAATCTTACAAGTGAGTTGTTAAATTGGATAGATAGAAAAATTGGAGTTGTTTCTCTCTTAGCAAGGAATAAGAATAGGCCATAAGTGGTGCTAAGTCAGAAGAATAAAATCTCAAAACCCATGGCCCTCACTTAATTAATTTTAACCCTTTAGAAATCGAGACGCACCATTTAGCGAATTTTTCATGGCCCTCGCAAAGTTGCAATGTCTTTAGGCACATTAATATACTATCGTGGTTGTGGACACGTTCGCATGACATGATTACGACTTCTAAAAACAAAATCGGAGTATGCGTTAGTGCAACTTTGACCAATTCTTTTAATATTAATAAAGCGTTATTAATTGTGGACACGTTCGCGTGACATGATATTTTCCGCACCAAACAAATGGTTACACGTACGCGTGACCCGTTTCAAGATAATTTCTTAATTAAAAAGCGATAAAAGTTAAATGCACAAAGGTCCTAAAATGAGTATTTAAACAAAATAAGCCGAGTATAAATTGCTAAGCAACCGTGCTAGAACCACAGAATCCGGGAATGCCTAATACCTTCTCCCGGGTTAACAGAATTCCTTATCTAGAATTTCTGGTTCGTAGACTTTAAAAAATTAAAAAATTTCTCGATTTGGGATTTAAAATAAACCGGTGACTTGGGACACCAGATAATTTATTCCAAGTGGCGACTCTGATTAAATAAATAATCCCATTTCGAATAATGTCACTTAAATTGGAAAAACTCCCTTATACCCTCTCGGGGTGGTAAAACGGAGGTGTGACAATTATCACCATTGTTCCTTTGCCGAGATGTTTGTTTGATATTATTGTTCCCTTGTCGGGATTTTTGTTTTGATAGTATTGTTCCCTTGCTGGGATGTTGTTGAAATATCATTGTTCCCTTGCCGGAAAGTTGTTATATTGCTCTTGTTCCCTCGCCGGGATTCCTTGTGATTATTGTTGGCTTGTAACTGGGAGCGGGTGGTACGTCTACCACGAGATAATGAAATGTGAGCGGGTGGTACGCCTACCACAAGATATAATGAAATTTGAGTAGGTGGTACGCCTACCACAAGATAAATGAAATGGGAGCGAGTGTCACGCCTCCCACGAGATACAGGAAATGGGATCGGGTTGCACGCCTGCAACAAGATATGAAAAGAAAGTGAAATCTGCCTTTGTTTTCCTTATTCTTGTTAGTGGTTGGATTTTGATTCCTTTATAGTTCTCTTGATATTCTGCTTTACTTGTCATTCCCCGGAGCATGTTTCCCCCTCTCATCTTTACTTGTTTATTTCTGTTTTACTTTCCATTGTATATTATATAACTGCACAGGTTTATTTGGTGGTCGAGTCCTAGCCTTGTCACTACTTCGCCGAGGTTAGGCTAGACACTTACCACCATATGGGTTCGGTTGTGCTGATACTACACTCTGCACTATGTGCATATCTCGGAGCAACTCTTGGATCGTAGTTGGAGGCTATCTTCAGTCCACGCGAAGATCCAAGGTAGACTTGTAGGCGTTCGCAGGCCCTGGTGTCTCCTCTATCTTTTATTTCCTATTTCATCTTTTTGCTTCAGAAACAATGTCTTTTATTCTTCAACCTTGTATTTAGCAGTCTTAGACCGTTTATGACACTGTGACACCAGGTTTTGGGTGATTAAGGCTTAAGAAGTTGTAATAGCTACAGAATCATATATTTTATTGTTTTTCTTCTGCTTAATTAAATATTCCGCTATTTATACATTATCGCTTTATATCTGTTAAAAAGAATTAATTGGATAATGGAGTAATTAGTTTAAAGGATTGGCTTGCCTAGCTCACATTAGTAGGCACCATCACGACTCCCTAGGGTGGGAAATCTGGGTCGTGACAATTTGGTATCAGAGCTCTAGGTTACATAGGTCTCACAATTCACAGACAAGCTTAGTAGAGTCTGAGGGATCGGTACGGAGACGTCTGTATTTATCCCCAAGATGCTACAGAGTTAGGAAAACTTCACATTTATTCTATCCTATCGTGTGGTTTGGTTTGGTTTGTCAATGCTAAATGAATTTCTACTCTGTTCTTTCGTAGATGGCGAGAACCCGCGCTTCCTCATCCACTGACCGGCAGCCTGAGCCCCCAGCAGCAGCTCCCATGAGGGGCAGAGGGCGAGGCCATGCTAGAGGCCGATGTAGGGGTAAAGCTCAGCCCAGAGTAGCAGCACCAGCAGCAGAGCCTCATGTTGATTTTGACGATGATGTTCTGGCCCCAGTAGTTCCGGTGGGCCCAGCTCAGGTCCCAGAGGGGTTTATTGCTACCCCAGTCCTCCAGGATGCTCTGGTCCGTCTAGTGGGCCTTATGGAAAGTGTCACCCGTGAAGGTTTGCTTCCTGTAGCATTAGTCGTCTCTTAGGCTGGAGGAGGAGCCCAGACTCATGCTACTCGCACTCCGAAGCAGGTAGCTCCGCAGTTCCAGACTCCAGCAGTTCAGCCAGTTGGAGTAGTTCAGCCGGGTGTGGTAGCTCAGATCGGTGATGGAGCAGCTATGTATGCCGATGTTTTGTGGAGGTTGGATAGGTTCACCAAGCTTTTCACTACTACTTTCAACAGTGCATCTCCTGAGGATCCCCAGGATTATCTAGACAACTGTCACGAGGTTCTCAGGAACATGGGGATAGTTGAGACCAATGGGGTCGAATTTGCCACTTTTCGCTTGTCTGGATTCGCCAAGACTTGGTGGAGGGATTTCTATTTGGCTAGACCAGCCGGATCGCCAGCTTGATTTGGGAGCAGTTTACTCAGCTATTTCTGGAGAAGTTTCTCCCCATCACCCAGATAGAGGTCTATCAGAGGCAATTTGAGCGTCTCCAGCGTGGTTCTATGACTGTTACCCAGTATGAGACCAGATTCATCGACCTATCTCGTCATGCTCTTGTCATACTTTCCACTGAGAGAGAAAGTGAGGAGGTTCATTGATGGACTTATTCGGACGATTCGTCTTCAGATGGCTAGGGAGACAAGGAGTGAGATATCTTTCTAGGAGGCGACCAATGTGGCCCGAGAGTTGAGATGGTTCTGTCACAAAGGGGTGGTCATGGGTCGAACAAGAGCCCTCGTCATTAAGATAGATTCATTGGTACCTCGTCTGGAGGTAGGGACTCATATGGTAGGGGCCATCTTCCTAGGCCTTTTCTGTCAGCACTTCAGGTTTCTCACGGTGCTTCAGTAGAGGTGGAGGTAGAGGTATTAGAGGTAGAGCTCAGGCCGCTAGAGGTGGAGGCTAGCTAGCAGCAGGCTGTCCCAGAGATGTAGTTCAGGGTGGTGGGCCCCAACCCCGATATTATGCTCTTCCATCCAGGCTCGAGGCTCAGGCTTCTGATGTAGTTATTATAGGTACGATTTTGGTTTGTGATAGAGATTCTTCAGTGTTATTTGATCTAGGGTCTACGTACTCGTATGTGTCCTCTTATTTTGCACCATATCTGGTCATGCCTAGTAATTCGTAGAGTGATCCTATTTATGTGTCTACGCCGGTAGGTGATTCTATTATGGTAGATCGAGTCCATCGTTCATGTATAGTTGTGGTTGGAGGTCTTGAGACTCATGTAGATTTTCTTCTTTTGGACATGGTCGATTTTGATGTCATATTAGGGATAGACTGGTTATCACTTTACCACGCTATCTTGGACTGTCATGCCAAGACTGTGACCTTAGCGTTATCGGGTTTACCTCATTTAGAGTGGAAAGGGACTCCTATTCATTCTACCCGTAGTGTTATCTATTATGTGAAGGCTCGATGTATGGTCGAGAAGGGGTGTTTGGCGTATTTGGCATATGTTCATGATTCTAGTATTGAGGTTCCTTCTATTGATTATGTGCCCATTGTTCGTGAGTTTCTTGAGGTATTTCCTTCAGACCTGCTGGGTATGCCACCCGATAGGGAATTGACTTTTGCATTGATTTAGCTCCGGGCACTCAACCCATTTCTATCTCGCCATATCGTATGGCCTTGCCTGAGTTGAAAGAGTTGAAGGAGCAGTTGCAAGACTTGCTTGAAAAAGGTTTCATTAGGCCTAGTGTTTTGCCTTAGGGTGTGCCGGTGTTGTTTGTTAAGAAGAAGGATGGATCGATGAGAATGTGTATTGATTACCGGCAGTTGAACGAGGTTACAATCAAGAATAAGTATCCATTGCCGAGGATTGGTGATTTGTTTGATCAGCTTCAGGGTGCTAAGGTATTTTCGAAGATTACTTGAGATCTGGCTACCATCAGTTGAGGATTAGGGCATCCGATGTCCCTAAGACAGCTTTTCGCACTCGATACGGGCATTACGAGTTCTTGGTAATGTCATTCGGGTTGACAAATGCCCCAGCAGCTTTATTATATATTTGATGAACCGAGTGTTCAGGACTTATTTAGATTCATTCGTGATAGTCTTCATTGATGATATTTTGATATATTCCCGCAGCTGGGAGGAGCACGAGCAACATCTTAGAGTGGTTCTTCAGACCTTGAGGGATAGTCAGTTATATGCTAAGTTCTCGAAGTGTGAGTTCTGGTTGAGTTCAGTCGCATTCCCGGGTCATATTGTATCAGCAGAGGGTATTCAGGTAGATCCGAAGAAGATAAAGGCAATCAAGAACTGTCCTAGACCAACATCAGCTACAGAGATTCGAAGTTTCTTGGGATTGGCAGGCTACTATCGTCTGTTCGTAAAAGGGTTTTCATCTATCGCAGCCTCGATGACCAGGTTGATCCAGAAGGGTGCCTCATTCAGATGGTTTTATGAGTGTGAGGCAAGCTTTCAGAAGCTCAAGACAGCTCTGACTACGGCACCGGTGTTGATTTTGCCCATAGGTTCAGGGCCTTATAAAGTTTATTGTGATGCATCTCACATTGGACTTAGTGCGATGTTGATGCAGGATGGCAAGGTCATTGCCTATGCTTCACGGTAGTTGAAGATTCATGAGAAGAACTATCTGGTTCATGATTTGGAGTTGGCAGCCATTGTTCACGCGTTGAAGATTTGTAGGCATTATCTATATGGCGGGGCATGTGAGGTGTTCACGGATCACAAGAGTCTAGAGTATTTGTTCAAACAAAAGGAGTTGAATTTGAGGTAGAGAAGATGGTTGGAGTTGTTGAAAGACTATGATATCACCATGTTATATAATCCGGGAAAGGACAATGTGGTGGCCGATGCTTTGAGTAGGAAGTCAGCCAGTATGGGCAGTCTTGCTTATATTCCGGTCGGTGAGAGACCGCTTGCTTTGGATGTTCAGGCTTTGGCCAATCAGTTCGTGAGGTTGGATGTTTCTAAGCCTAGTCGTGTGTTAGCTTGCACAATCGCTCGTTCTTCTTTATTGGAGCGTATCCGTGATCGGCAGTATGATAATCCCCATTTGTGTGTCCTTAGAGACACGGTGCAGCACGGAGGTGCCAAGCAGGTTATCTTAGGTGATGATGGAGTTTTGAGATTGCAGGGTCGAGTTTATGTGCCTAATGTGGATGAGCTTCGAGAGTTGATTTTGGAAGAGGCCCACAGCTCCCGATACTCTATTCATTCGGGCACCGCGAAGATGTATCAAAATTTGCGAAGGATATCGTTGTATATGTGGCTCGGTGTTTGAATTGTCAACGGGTGAAGTACGAGCATCAGAGGCCCGATGGTTCATTTAAGAGGATTGAGCTTCTCGAGTAAAAGTGGGAGTGAATCACAATGGATTTCGTTGTTGGAGTCCCACAGACTCGGAGGAAGTTCGATACAGTGTGGGTTATTGTTGATAGGCTGACCAAGTCAACGCATTTCATTCCTGCGGCAGTCTCCTATTCTTCTGAGAGGTTCACTGAGATCTATATCCGGGAGATTATTCGCCATCATGGTGTGCCCGTGTCTATCATTTTGGACCAAGGTACGTAGTTTACCTCACGCTTCTGGAGGGCAGTTCAATAAGAGTTGGGCACGCGGGTTGAGTTAAGCATAACGTTTCATCCTCAGAGATACGGGCAGTCCGAGCGGACCATTCAGATTTTGGAGGATATGCTCCGAGCTTGTGTCATTGACTTTGGAGGCTCGTGGGATCAGTTTTTGCCTTTAGCAGAGTTTGCCTACAACAACAACTGCCAGTCGAGTATTCAGATAGCTCCGTATGAGGCTTTAAATGGTAGGCGATGTCGGTCTCCGGTTGGATGGTTTGAGCTGGGAGAGGCTTGGTTGTTGGGTACGGATCTGGTTCAGGAGACCTTGGACAAGGTCAGGATTATTCAGGATAGACTTCGTAAAACTCAGTCCAGGTAAAAGAGCTATGCCGATCGCAAGGTTCGAGATTTGGCTTTCATGGTCGGTGAGCGGATTGCTTCGAGTGTCGCCTATGAAGGGCGTAATGAGATTTGGGAAGAGGGGCAAGCTTAACCCTAGGTTCATTGGCCCGTTTGAGATGCTTGATCGAGTAGGGGAGGTGGCTTATAGACTTGCATTGCCGCCGTGCTTATTGGCTTTGCATCCAGTGTTTCATGTGTCCATGCTTCGGAAGTATCACGTCGATCCATCCCACGTGTTAGATTTCCGAACTGTCCAGTTGGACAAGGACTTGTCTTATGAGGAGGAGCAGGTAGCTATTCTAGACCGGCAGGTTCGTCAGTTGAGATCGAAGAGTTTTTCTTTTGTTCGTGTTCAGTGGAGAGGTCAGCCTGCTGAGGCATCGACCTGGGAGTCCGAGTCCGATATGCGGAGCCGTTATTCCTATCTTTTTCCCGACTCAGGTACTTCCTTCTTATGTCTGTTCGAGGATGAACAGTTGTTTTAGAGGTGGAGAATATGATGACCCAAAAGGTCATCACTTGTGTTGCAAGTGAATTTAGTGTTCCGAGGCCTAAAAACCTCCTTTTACCTCACCTTGATTTACGTGCGTGGTCCAAACCTATATCCGGAAAGCCTTCTATGTGAAAATATGAGAGATAGAAATTCTAGAGTTAAAATTTGATCATGGTTGACTTTGGTCAATATTTTGAGCCTACCATGAGATAATGAAATGGGAGCGGGTAATACGCCTACCACAAGATATAATAAAATGGGAGCGGGTGGTACGCCTACCACAAGATAAATAAAATGGGAGCGGGTGGTACGCCTACCATAAGAGATAAATGAAATGGGAGCGGGTGGCACGCCTGCCACGAAATACAGGAAATGGGATCGGGTTGCACGCCTGCAACAAGATGTGAAAAGAAAGTGAAATCTGCCTTTATTTTTCTTATTCTTGTTAGTGGTTGGATTTTAATTCCTTTATAGTTCTCTTGATATTCTGTTTTACCTGTTATTCCCCGGAGCATGTTTCCCCCTCCCATCTTTACTTGTTTATTCCTGCTTTACTTTCCGTTGTATATTTTATAACTGCACAGGTTTATTTGGTGGTCTGGTCCTAGCCTCGTCACTACTTCGCCGAGGTTAGGCTAGACACTTACCAGCACATGGGGTCGGTTGTGATGATACTACACTCTGCACTATGTGCACATCCCGGAGCAGCTCTTGGACCGTAGTTGGAGGCTACCTTCAGTCCACGCGGAGATCCAAGGTAGACCTGTAGGCATCCGTAGGCCCTGGCGTTTCCTCTATCTTTTATTTCATGTTTCATATTTTTGCTTCAGAAACAGTGTGTCTTTTATTCTCGGACCTTGTATTTAGCAGTCTTAGACCGTCTGTGACACTGTGACACCAGATTTTGGGTGATTAAGGCTTAAGTAGTTGTAATAGCTACAAAATCAAATATTTTATTGTTTTTCTTCCGCTTAATTAAATATTCCGCTTAATTAAATATTCCGCTGTTTATACGTTATCGCTTTATATCTGTTAAAATTAATTAATTGGATAATGGAGTAATTAGTTTAAAGGATTGGCTTTCCTAGCTCACATTAGTAGGCGTCATCACGACTCCCGAGGATGAGAAATCCGGGTCGTGACATTTTTCCCCACTTTTTCCCACCTTCTTCTTGCACCCTTCGATAAAAAAAATTTAAGTTTAAACCTTAATATTCTTAGGGATAGTGAAGGCAGTGTGAAGGTGACGTGAGACAGTGAAGAAGATGAGAAGGAAGAAGGAATTCACCAAACAAAAATGGTGAAGCTGCAAAAGCAGCTTGGTATTGAGAAGCTGCTCCGGTTACTCAATAGTTTAGTTAATTAAGGACCGGTAATTAATTAGTATAAGCTTCCAATAAAAAAAAAGATATTTGTACATATTAATCAACTTTTAAGTTGATTTTTTGCTTTCATACGTTTTTGTTAGGAGTGAGCACACTCACTATGGTGGTAATAATTCTACTTATAAATAGTGAGGGGGAGATAATCGGACCCCCACGAAAATAAAGTGTACAGTTGACGAAAATCCGGTTATAGTTCACAGGATGCATTTTCCCCTATAAAACTAAACATCTCTTGCGAGGATAATTTTCAAATAAATTAAGCTAATTAATTAAAAAAAATGTAAAATGGATATAAAATTCCTTGAAGTATATAAACGTGAACTGTCTACTCCATATTCATCTAGAAAACGGGGCTAATACCCTGAAATCAACTTAGTAGGTTCATATACCTTAGGTTGAATAATTCTGATATTTTATCTATTGTCATCATAATAAATCAAAAGTTTATACTACTATTTTTTAATACTAATTTTGCAAAGAAAGTAGATTAAGTGCAAACTGTTAAAAGAAAACTGTACTAAGGCGCAAACATAAAAGACCGCATTTACATAAAAGGTGTAATTGCAAAGAATCCGTGTTCCCAGGCTAGAGAACGACGGAAAAAGAAAAGATTATTGCAACAAGTAAGAATAACAACAAGATGAAATAAAATCGAATCCAAGAACGCAGTCAAACTCTAGGTGATAATAGTCATCTATGAATAAAAGATATCATACTAACACTAATGCTAGCAAATTGAGTAAGACAAAAAGAAACGCTCGCTACTTAGTTGGACAGGATTAGCAATATCTTGAAGGAAGAGAGTAAGGTACGTTTGAGTTTGTCATTGAATATTGCGCTTATACATAGAAGACGCTACTTGCTTCGCTAACCCCAAGATTATTCTCCTGGAAAAAAAAGATGGCGATTCTAATGTAAAGTCGGTGAACCAAAATACGAACTTTACCGGTTCAAATTTCTTACTTGTAGGAGTATTAGAAATGGGCAGGGTGTTGCCATCAAAGTCATAGACAAGGAAAAAGTTCAAAGGGTTGGACTTGTGAATCAGATCAAACGGGAGATATATGTTATGAGACTAGTCAGACATCTTAATACCGTGCACCTTTACGAAGTCATGGCTACGAATACCAAGATTTGTTTCGCGATGGAGTATGATAAAGGTGGTGAACTCTTTAACAAGATAGCTAAAGGAAAGCTAAAAGAGGATGTTGCATGAAAATATTTTTAACGGTTGATAAATGCTGTAGATTTATGCCATAGCAGGGGTGTCTATCACTGGAATTTGAAACTGAAAACTTAGTGTTAAACAACAATGAAAACATAAAAATTTCAGATTTTGGTTTAAGTGCTCTTGTCGAGTCAAAGCGCCAAGACGAACTCCTATACACTACATGAGGGACTCCAACCTATGTTGCTCCGGATGTGATCAATAGAAGAGGCTACGATGGTGCAAAAACTAATATTTGGTCATGTGAGATTGTCCTATTCATGTTGTTGGCTAGTTATCTTTCATTTCAGGACCCAAATTTAATAGAAATGTATAGGAAGATCGGCAAAGCTGAATTCAGATGTCCAAGTTGGTTTCCACAAAAAGCCCGACGGCTCCTTTCGAAAATGTTGGATCCTAATCGAAGTACAAGAATTTCTCTTTGAAGTTTTTATTGACAATCAACTAAGAGGAAAATGCATGTTTCATGTAAAGAAAGAAATTGCTTTGAACAGTGTATTGATAGTAAAAAACATTACACGTGGAATATTAGAAAACTGACATGGCATGGCAGGTGGGACAATGATTCAGTGACATGTGTCTTTCTTAATTGAGGAAGAGAAGGCACGGGAGGAAATACCTGCGGGACGGTACTGGGCCTAAACAGATGACAAGAAATAAATGAAGAACAACATGAATACATAGTGAAAAGAAGGAAAGATACACAAATTAGAGGAAAATAAGGAAGGAGAATCAGAACGGATGCAAGGCATTTATAGCAATAAATACATCGATTATGGATTTCCAGGAATATGGGCAATCAATATCATTAATGCTTGTAATTAACCCAAATTATATGGGAAAAACCGTTACTATTCTATATTCCTACTATATAAAGGCACAGAATACTTACCGACGCTAATAGGATGTACCTGGATCTGCACAAAAATATGTGTAGAAGCGTAATATGAGTACACCACAACGGTACCCAATAAGTATCAAGCCTAACCTCGGTAGAGTAGTGACGAGATCAGGTCAAGGCCCTACTGGAGATAAAAGAAATAAGACATAAGACATAAAGATATAATGATAATGACCAAGTACGTGATACAATAAAGAATTTATGGAAAGTTAACAACACGGAATCAAGGCAGTTAATACAACACGAAAGGAAGACAAAGATTTTGCATGTTAAGGAAATAATAACCAAACAAATACAACAAATAGAGAACGATCAACATGGGCATTCCCGAGGTACCGCCTCGTAGTCCCAAATCATAAAAGCAACTCACAGTCTTTCAATATATCACCTCGGGGGCCTTTAGATTTAGTTCTGAAAATCATTTTTCTGAAATAGCACCCCGCGTTTTAGCCCATCTTATCACACCGTATGGCTTCTAGTAGTTCCACTACTAGCCACGCATATCAAGTCCACCTTATATCACTGCATGTGTTTCAACACCCAGACCTTATACCACAACATGCTTATCAATAATCACAATGGCACGGCAGAAAGCTCGTACAAACAGTAACAACCACACGACAGAAACCTTGTGGAATTAACCAAACAATCACCTCAACAATAACACGAATGCCAAAACATAACAACTAAATAAAATGATATTTCACAACTTACACCTTGCCTCAATAGAAACAACGGCCTTTGCAACTCAACACCAAACTCAACAGCAAGATATCTCAAGGATAGCAATTTCAACTAAAGAATCCCACAGTTAAATAATGCATACGGAATTAGAAAAGCAAGTAATTCAACTAAACATGTAATACAAGCTGCAAATAAGAGATAAGACATATAAACATGGTAACTATAACATGATAAAGTAACTCAATTAAGGCATGAAAAGGAAGCTACATAGCTGAAACTTTTGCACTAAATTATCCTTTTATTAAATACACAAGAACCTAAGATATTATATTTTCTCCCGTTCGGTGAAAACTCCAATATCTCTTCTCATGGGTGGAGTTGATGTCACTAGTACCCAAAGATAAAACTCTTTTTCTAGTTAAGAACCTTCACCACTAATGTAGATTTATCAAGGATAATTTTCATATGGTATATTAAGCAGATTTCAATGACTCAAATAAATAAACCATTTTGTGAATCCTACTTATTAATCATAATGCTCAATCCATGAATAGACATAATTTCACATGTAAAAATTTATTAAGAATTTTTCATGAGTTCAAATAAACAAACTACTTTAGTGGTAACTACTTATTACTCACAAAATTTCCAATTTACGGGTGAAGATACATGCAACTCATAAAATTATTTCATGGCAGATTATGGACCACAACTTAAAAGTCATGCCAATAATATAAAACTCATACAAAATACCATCATATTTCACTTAATTACAACTTCCAACCAGAGAACAAAAATTTTCATCGAAAATCCAAGATTAGTAATCACGTAGGGCATGAAAATATAAACTAAAATTTGAGAATTTTTTTATGCAAAAATATACCAAACGCTCCAATCATTAGTCATCCAGGATATCAAACAGAGGATTTCACTTTCTTACAAAATAATTATATCATCACACAATATCAATTATACCTTGTAAGACCTAGTCGATAAAATCCTACACTTCTATTATTGAATTTAATACAACAACACGTCTATTTACTAATAACCAATGCGTAAACCTATTATATGACCAGTATTTAATCATGGAGACCATGGGGAGTCACCCCCATCACCATTGAATTAAAAACGAATTAAAATTATTAAAAAATAATTTTCAGAAAATAGAAAAATGTCCAAAACACAGTCCAAACGACCTCAAAATGCCGAAAAATACCATGGTTCACTGCGTTGTTTCCGATGGACCCACCAAATTTCAGCTCAATCAAAGTCCGTCAGTTTGCTGACCTCTGAAAATATCGGTTTTGCGTTTTTCTTGGGTTTACTAAAAAAATTATCCCAATCAAATATCAATAAAAAAACAGATATCTCATGATTAAAATAATAATCCAGAATTTTTGCACAATTAATTCACAAAACAACAGTGCAGTTTTTCAGAAAACCACATATTCATGTAATTCAAAAACGCATATAAACACGATATTCTTGTTGCATGAAAAAAATTTAGTTATCTAATTAGATGTGAGTATCAATTAATGAATTATTATATGCAGCGGAGGAAATCCCAGTATCATCCATCAGCAAGAAGAAAAACAACCTCAGCAATCAGAAGATCAATATGTAACCAACCCTTGAAAAGAAGAGCTCATGAGTTCAAACTAGAGATGAACCTAGAAGCCAGGCGACTACTTCTTTGCACTTGCTACTTCCTCAAACCTTTTTTACCTTTTAGCAGTACATGAACCTACATTTGCTTAATTTATAAATGTCAAAAAATATTGTAAAAATGATAAACTTGTGATCAAATAGATTTGAGAAACCATACTTGTTTCGACTGTTTGGGTGGACTGCATAACTTGATCAATAGAAGGAGAAAATGAAATATCAGTTTGGATATTCTCTTTATCATGAACCAAAGAGTTTTTAATCAATGTTCACAATCCTTGAGTGGCAGACATGGTAGAGCCTCATCTTGTACCCTTAGAAGGTCTCGACACATTTTGACTAGCATAATGAGAATTCTGATGGAAGGATCGCTCCTCATTTTCAGACTCTTCAAATGATCATATAGATCTAAGCTCTCGCCCTTGTCCTTTCCATAGAATACCTACTAAAAATTTGGGATTAAATTCAATTCAATTATTAAAAAAAAATAGATTTGAGAAACCATACTTGTTTTAACTTTTTGGGTGAGTTGCAAAACATAATTAATAGAAGGAGAAAATGGAATATCAGTTTGCATATTCTCCTTGTCATGA
Organism: Nicotiana sylvestris; assembly: GCF_000393655.2. Taxonomy (NCBI): domain Eukaryota; kingdom Viridiplantae; phylum Streptophyta; class Magnoliopsida; order Solanales; family Solanaceae; genus Nicotiana; species Nicotiana sylvestris. Next base: position 29,597,446 of record NC_091067.1, read on the forward strand.
ACCAAAGTGTTTATTCATTGTTCGCAATCCTTGAGCACCAGACATGATAGAGTCTAGTCTTGTACTCTTAGAAGGTCTTGACATACTTTGACTAGCATAATGAGAATTCTGATAGAAGGATCGCTCCTCATTTTGACTCTTCAAATGAGCACATAGATCTGAGTTCTCGCCCTCGTCCTTTCCCTAGAATACCTGGTGCAAGAAATCATATTACTAAATATTTGGCATTAAATTCAATTCTAAAAAAAAGAATAGATTTGAGAAACCATACTTGTTTCAACTTTTTGGATGGACTGCATAATTTGATCAATAGAAGGAGAAAATGGAATATCAGTTTGCATATTCTCCTTGTCATGAACCAAAGGATTTTTATTCATTGTTCGCAATTCTTGAGCGACAGACATGGTAGAGCCTAATATTGTGTTCTTAGAAGGTCTTGACATACTTTGACTAGCATAATGAGAATTCGGATGGAAGGATCGCTCTTCATTTTCAAACTCTTCAAATAAGCAAATAGATCTAAGCTCTCGCCCTCTTTTCCGTAGAGAACTTGGTGCAAGAAAAACTACTAGAAATTCGGCAAGTTGGTCGGTTTTTCAAAATATTTTAATTTTAATTTTTTTTTTCGAAACCGACCAACTTTGGTCGGTTTTCTTTGGCGCAAAAATGCGAGAAACTATTTTTGAGTCCCGCAAAATTTATTTTTCGAGAAACCAATCAACTTTGGTCGGTTTTTACAATTAAAATAAATAAAAATTAATATTAAAAAACCGACCAACTTTGGTCTGTTATTTTCGTGCGAAAATACAATTAAAGAGTATAAATAAAAAATAAGACAATCTTAAAACAAAATGCACCAATGGTTTAGTGGTAGAATAGTTTTCTGCCACAGTACACACCTCGATTTGATTCCCAGATGGTGAATGTTTTGATTACATAATTAAAATACCAACCAACTTTGGTCGGTTTTTTTTGCGACCAACCTTGGTCCTTTTACCTTTGCGACCAACCTTGGTCGGTAATTAGCGACCAACCTTGGTTGGTATACTAAAACGACCACCAAAATAACGACCACACGTGTTTGGACGTGTTTTGGTCGGTAATTTACCAAAACCGACCAACGTTGGTCGATTTTTGTGGTCGCTAATTATCGGATTTTTAGTAGTGAAATCATAATACTAAATATTTAGCAATAAATTAAATTCAATTCTTAAAAAAGAACATATTTGATTGACCATACTTGTTTCAATATTTTGGGTGGACTGCATAACTTGATCAACAGAAGGAGAAAATGGAATACCAGTTTGCATATTTTCCTTGTCATGAACCAAAGGATTTTTATTCATTGTTCGCAATCCTTAAGTGACAAATATGTTACTCTTAGAAGGTCTTGACATATTTTGACTATTATAATGAGTATTTTGATGGAAAGATCACTCCTCATTTTCAGATTCTTCAAGGGAGCACATATATCCAAGCTCTTGCCCTTGCCCATTCCCTAGAGCACTTGGTGCATGAAATCATATTAGTATAGGAAATCAAATCTGAATAATTACAAAATTGATTATGAAAGAAAATAGATTTTATAAACCGTACTTGTTGAATTTTTTTGAATGTATTGCATACTGTCATCAGTAGATGAAAAAGATGGAATATTAGTTTGCATATGCCCTTTCTCAAAAATCAATAGATTTTTATTTGTTGGTCCCATTCTAGACACCCCCAAAGAGCACATAGATCGAAGCCCTCGTCCCTTCGCTATAGCAGTTGGTATAAGGTAATCACATTAGTGGAAACTTTAGTACTAAAATTTAGGTGTACAAATTGATAACACAATATATTTGAAAAATCATACTTGTTTCAACAATTTGGTTGTATTGCATAACTTGATCAGTAGATGGAAAAAATGAAATATCTATTCTAGATGCCCCTAAAGAGCATAGAGATTTACGCCCTCTCTCTCGTCCCTTCTCTGCCTGGTGCAACAAACGCATATTTGGTAGTGGTTTTTACAGTGGATGTCACCTCATTTTCATTCTTTGATGGTTTCATATCAAACCTACAAAATAAGACATTATAAAGGCAAAGTACCAACAAAAAAATTATGTAATCAGAATGCATAATAATATAAATATGCTAATGGCATAAAGAGATACTTCACCTCAGTCGTTCTTTTTCGTTTATTTTGTGTAGAATTTTCTAAATCTACAACATCGTGTTCACCTCAGTCGTTCTTTTTTGTTTATTTGTGTAGAATTTTCTTAATCTACAACATCACCATCCCATTTGTTGCAAAATCTCGTAGGAATCACACAGGTTTCAATCTTTCTTGCTACGTAATTGCTGAATTGGATTGTCTTTTCTTAAAATTTATGTTCATTCTAATTAGAGTAGTAACCAACTTATCCATTTATAAAGCCACTCAGGATGAGCCATTATTCTTAACCATTTCCCTAACTGTTCTTCTTGATCATTGGACCAGTGTTCATATATATATATATATATATATATATATATATATATATATATATATATATATATATATATATATATATATATATATATATATATATAAGCTTATGATATTCATAAATGTTGATTCTATATGGCTAACTCAATAAAAGAAGAAATTTTTTAACATAAAAGTCCTCAATCATCTTTCAGTATGTTCAACTTAAACTTAGTTTTTCCCACGAGAAAAATGTAATATTGTTCTATATCTCTAGTCAATAGTTAGCATTATACGAATTGTTTCTACTTTTGTTTTCGTCTTGAAGAGATTTCGTTCTCTATCCATTCATATAGTCATACATGTAAGGACTGCCTAGCGTACAAATACTAAGTACAACAAATCCTGCATAGTAATAACTAAATGAAAAATCACATTTGTTAGCGTTAGGCATACTTTGACATTTGTTTTAAGCAGGACATGAGACCTATTGTTAATCTAACTTTACTTATGATATCAGTAGAACACAATAATATAAATATAACTAAAATATATGAAGTTTAGCTTCTATCAATTTCCCTCAGAAAGTTACTATTCATGCATGTGTTTTGAAAGACCGATTATTATTTGATTTTAACACACTTCTCATACACAAATTATTTTATAATACCACTAAATATTTGAATTCACAAAATTGAGTTAGTTATTTCCTATGGTATTCAACTGATGCAAACCAGATTTTGTCACGATCCAGATTTTCCACCCTCAGGAGTCGTGATGGCGCCTACTAATGAAAGCTAGGCAAGCCAATCGTTTGAACTATTTACCTTTTTCCCATTTTTAATCTTTTAACAATTATGAACCAACATTATATAAATGACAGAATTTAAACAGGCGGAAGAACAAAATAAAACCATTTACATATTTCCAATACAATTTCTTAACAAAGATTACCTAGAACTGGTGTCACAATTTCACAGACGGTCTAGGAATACTACAAATAAAGGTCGAAAAAGAAATAAATACAATGTTGTCTCGGGAATACAAAAATGAAACAGGATGAAAGGATAGAAGGAGACGCCAAGGGCTGCGGACGCCTGCAGGACTACCTCAGATCTCCGAATGGACTGAAGGCAGCCACCCAAAGCTAAGGTCTGTAAGCTCCAGTACCGGGATCTGCACACAGTACAGAGCGTAGTATCAGCACCACCGACCCCATTTTCTGGTAAGTGCCTAGCCTAACCTCGCCGAAGTAGTGACGAGGCTAGGACCAGACTACCAAATAAACTTGTGCAGTTAAGTCATATACAACGGAAAATAAAAGCAGGAATGTACATTTAAGGATGGGAGAGGGGAACATGTTGCGGGGACATCAAATAATAATAGAAAAATAACAGATAAATATAAGGATTTCAAAGTTCAATTGAAGAAAGGAAGGGAGAATCATGTTGTGGGTTACAACAAGCATCAACAGAAAACCAATAGTTAAATGTAGAGAAACCATAACTCAGTCATCAATAAAAATCAGGAGAATCAAAGACAAGTGCACGACATCACCCTTTGTGCTTTAACACTCTCCCACAATAACATGCACCGTATCACCCTTCGTGCTTTAACACTCTCTCATCAAAACAATACACGGCATCACCCTTCATGCTTTACACTCTTCCTTACCCAAGCAACAATCACAAAACAATTTGGGCAAGGGAATCAATAACATCACAATAAAATCAAGCAATGACAGAGAATCAGTAAATAAACGTAAAGAACACCATAACTCAATTAACAACAAGAATCAGGAAAACCAAAGATAAGTGCATGACATCACCCTTCGTGCTTTTACCATACATAATCATGGCACAAAATGATCCTTCGTGCATTATCACTCATATAAAGGCACAGAATGGTACATCATGCGGCACGACATCACCCTTCGTGCATTAACACTCTCTCACAAATATCATGCACGGCATCACCCTTCGTGCTTTAACACTCTTCCTCACCCAAGCAACAATCACAAAACAATAAGGGCAAGGGAATCAATAAAATCACAATAAAGTCCCGGCAAGGGAACAGTAGTACAACAATAATATCTCGGCAAGGGAAACAATATCAAAAGCAATAACATCCTGACAAGGGAGATAACATAAAAAAATAACAACATACCGGTAAGGGAGACAATTTCATAATCCTCTTCTCTTTTCAAATTTACTTCACAACTCAATTCGCAACTTGAGCCAATGCTCTAAATATTTTCAATTGCCACTAATACTTGCACAAATAATCTTACAACATGAGCCAATGCTCTTTAATGTTCAATTACCAATATTACTTTCACAAGCCTTGTTCAACAATAGAAATCATCACATAAGGAATGAACAATACAAAATGGAGTCACGTTAATCATAGTATAAGACTCACGGGCATGCTTGACACCAACGTATAGATACTCGTCACCATGCCTATACGTCGTACTCAACAATTAACACATAGCAAATAAGACACGACTCCTAATCCCTCAAGCTAAGGTTAGACCAAACACTTACTTGAATGCCACGAACACAATTCAAGCCTCAACTATCGCTTTACCTCTTAGTTCCACCCCCAATTCGCTTGTATCTAGCCACGAGTTACTTAACTATATCAATAAATGCTAAATGAATCAATTCTAGTGCATGAAAATAGGTTTTCTAAAGTTTTTCCCAAAAAAGTCAAAAATCTATCCTGGGCCCACATGGTTAAAACCCGAGGTTCGAACCAAAATCCGATTACCCATTCCCCCACGAACCCAAATATATAAGTTGTTTTGAAATCGGGCCTCAAATCGAGGTCCAAACCCCCAAAATTTTAAAAACCTAAGTTATATCCAAAACACCCAATTTCCCCTGTTAAAACCTTTGATTTTGAGTTGAAATCATGTGAAAAGATGCTCAAGATTAATGAAAATGAGTTAGAAATGACTTACAATCGATTTGGAAGAGTACTTGTCCTTGAAAAATCTCCCAAAGGTGTTTAGGTTTTGAAAAGAGTTGAAAAATGGCTAAAATACGTCTAAGTTATGATTTAGCAAGTTGCAGATGTCGCAATTACGACCAGGGTTCGCAATTGCAAACTCTTAAGGAACCTGCTGACATCATAATTGCGAAGGATATGTCGCATTTGTGACATCGCATTTCCCATACATGGGTCACATTTGCGACTACTGGCTCTAACGGAAGACATCGCATTTGCGAAGGGTACCTCGCAAATGCGAGATAAAGCTGGTCTGGGTTTCTTCGCATTTGCAAACCCTGCTTTCATCGCATTTGCGATGCCTGATATCGCAAATACGAGATCAGAGGCCTGCTACAAACCTACAATACACCAGCAATTCTCTCAAGTCCAATTTCACTCAGTGGCCTATCCAAAACTCACCCGAGCCCTCGGGGCTCCAAACCAAACATGCACATTAACCTAAAAATATCATACGGACGTGCTCATGCAATCAAATCATCAAAATAACATCAACAACTATGAATTTAGCATCAAAATCAAAGAAAATCTCATGAACTTTCAAATTTTCAAATTTTACAATTAAGGTTCTGAATCACATCATTTCAAGTCCGTTTCTTACCAAATTTTACAGGCTCGACTTAAATCATGTATAAGACCGGCTCCTGAACCAAAATACGGGCCCGATACTATCAAATTCAATTACATGTTTTATTTCCAAAAACTCATATATATTCCAAAAAACATTTTTATTTAAAAATTCATTTCTCGGGACAGGGACCTTGGAATTCAATTCCGGGCATATGCCCAAGTCTCATATTTTCCTACGGACCCTTCGGAACCATCAAATCACGGGTCTGGATCCGTTTACCCAAAATATTGACCGAAGTCAACCTAAATTCATTTTAAAAGCAAAATTTATCATTTTTAGATTTTCACATAATGGCTTTCCGGATACACGCCCGGACTGCGTACACAAATCAAGGTGAGACAAAAGGGAAGTTTTAAGGCCTTGGAACACAGAATTTATTTCTAAAACAAGTGAATATTCTCCACCTCTAAAACAATCGTTCGTCCTCGAACGGACATAAGAAGGAAATACCTGAGTCGGAGAAAAGATGGGGATAACGGCTCCGCATATCGGAGTCGAACTCCCAGGTAGATGCCTCAATAGGCTGACCTCTCCACTGAATACGAACAGAAGGGAAAATCTTCGATCTCAACTGACGAACCTGCCGGTCTAGAATAACTACTGGATCCTCTTCATAGAACAAGTCCTTGTCCAACTGGGCAGTGCTGAAATCTAACATGTGGGATGGGTCGCCGTGATATTTATGAAGCATGGACACATGAAACACTGGATGCACGACCGATAAGCTTGGTGGCAACGCAAGTCTGTAAGCCACCTCTCCCACTCGATCAAGAATCTCGAACGGGCCAATGAACCTAGGGCTAAGCTTGCCCCTCTTCCCAAATCTCATCACGCCCTTCATAGGCGACACCCGAAGCACCACCCACTCACCGACCATGAATGCCAAATCACGAATCTTACGATCGGCATAACCCTTTTGCCTGGACTAAGTTGTACGAAGCCTATCCTGAATGATCCTGACCTTGTCCAAGGCATCCTGTACTAGATCCGTACCCAACAACTTAGCCTCTCCCGGCTCAAACCATCCAACCGGCGACAGACACCGCCTACAATATAAAGCCTCATTAGGATCCATCTGGATACTTGACTGGTAGCTGTTGTTGTAGGCAAACTCCGTTAAAGGCAAGAACTGATCCCATGAGCCTCCAAAGTCAATGACACAAGCTCGGAGCATATCCTCCAAAATCTGAATAGTACGCTTGGACTGCCCGTCCATCTGAGGATGAAATGTTGTGCTTAACTCGACCCGTGTGCCTAACTCACGCTGAACTGCTCTCCAAAAATGTGAGGTAAACTGCGTACATCCGTTAGAAATGATAGACATGGGCACACCATGAAGATGAACAATCTCCCGGATATAGATCTCAGCTAACCTCTCGGTAGAATAGGAGACTGCCATAAGAATGAAATATGCTGACTTGGTCAGCCTATCAACAATAACCCAGACTACATCGAACTTCCTCTGAGTTCGTGGGAGTCCAACAACAAAGTCCATAGTGATATGCTCCCACTTCCACTCAGGAATCTCAATCTTCTGGAACAGACCACTAGGTTTTTGATGCTCGTACTTTACCTACTGGCAATTCAAACACCGAGCCACATATTCAACAATATCCTTTTTCATTCTCCTCCACCAATAATGTTGCCGCAAATCCTGATACATCTTAGTGGTGCCCGGATGAATAGAGCACCGGGAACTGTGGGTCTCCTCTAAAATAAACTCCCGAAACCCATCCACATTAGGCACACAAACTCGACCCTGCAGCTTCAAAACTCTATCATCTCCTAATGTAACCTGCTTGGCACCTCCGTGCTGCACCGTGTCTCTAAGGACACACAAATGAGGGTCATCATACTGCCGATCTCGGATACGCTCCAATAAAAAAGAATGAGCGACTGTGCAAGCTAACACATGAATGGGCTCAGAAACATCCAGCCCCACGAACTGATTGGGCAAAGCCTGAACATCCAAAGCAAGCGGTCTCTCACCGACCGGAATATACGCAAGACTGCCCATACTGGCTGACTTCCTACTCAAGGCATCGGCCACCACATTGGCCTTTCCCGGATGATATAAGATGGTGATATCATAGTCTTTCAATAGCTCCAACCACCTTCTCTGTCTCAAATTTATCTCCTTCTTCTTGAACAAGTACTGCAGACTCTTGTGATCCGTGAACACCTCACATGACATGCCATATAGATAATGCCTCCAAATCTTCAACGCGTAAACAATGGCTACTAACTCCAAATCATGAACCAGATAGTTCTTTTCATGAATCTTCAACTGCCGCGAAGCATAAGCAATGACCTTGCCATCCTGCATCAACACCGCATCAAGTCCAATACGAGATACGTCACAATAAACTATATATGGCCTTGAACTTGTGGGCAAACCAACACCGGCGCCGTAGTCAAAGCTGTCTTGAGCTTCTAAAACTCGCCTCACACTCGTCCGACCACCTGAACTGGGCACCCTTCTGGGTCAGCCTAGTCATCGGGGCTGCAATAGATGAAAACCCCTCCACAAACCGACGATAATAGCCTGCCAAACCCAAGAAACTCCGGATCTCTATAGCTGATAAGGGTCTAGGCCAGTTCTTGATTGCCTCTATCTTCTTCGGATCTACCTGAATACCCTCTACTGATACAACATGACCCAAGAATACAACGGAACTCAACCAGAACTCACACTTCGAAAACTTAGCATACAACTGACTATCTCTCAAAGTTTGAAGAACCACTCTCAAATGCTGCTTATGCTCCTCCCGGCTGCGGGAATAGATCAAAATATCATCAATGAAGACTATCATGAACGAATCCAAGTAAGGCTTGAACACTCGGTTCATCAAATCCATAAAAGTTGTCGGGGCATTTGCTAACCCAAATGACATCACCAAGAACTCATAATGCACGTACCGAGTGCGAAAAGCTGTCTTAGGGACATCAGATGCCCTAATCCTCAACTGATGGTAGCCAGATCTCAAGTCAATCTTCAAAAATACCTTGGCACCCTGAAGCTGATCAAACAAATCATCAATCCTCGGCAATGGATACTTGTTCTTGATTGTGACCTTATTCAACTGCCGGTAATCTATACACATTATCATCAATCTATCCTTCTTCTAAACAAACAACACCGGTACACCCCAAGGCGAGACACTAGATCTAATGAAGCCTTTATCAAGCAAGTCTTGCAACTACTCTTTCAACTCTTTCAACTCAGGCCGGGTCATACAATACGGCGGGATTGAAATGGGTTGGGTGCCCGGATCCAAGTCAATGCCGAAGTTAATATCCCTGTCGGGTGGCATACCCGGCAGGTCTGAAGGAAAAACCTCAGGAAATTCACGAACAACAGGCACAGAATCCATAGAAGAACCTCAGCACTAGAATTACGAATATATGCCAAATAGGCAAAACACCCCTTCTCGACCGTACGTCGAGCCTTCATATATGAGATAACATTACGGGTAGAATGACCAGGAGTCCCTCTCCACTCTAAACGAGGCCAACCCGGCAAGGCTAAGGTCACACTCTTATCATGACAATCCAAGATAGCGTGATAAGGTGATAACCAGTCCATCCCAATATGACATCAAAATCAACCATATCCAAAAGTAACAAATCTACACGAGTTTCAAGACCCTCAATCACAACTATACATGAACGATCCTACAGACGCCTGCAGAACTCCCTCGGATCTCGGAATGGACTGAAGGCAACCACCCAAAGCTAAGGTCTGTAAGCTCCAGTACCGGGATCTGCACATAGTGCAGAGTGTAGTATCAGCAAAACCGACCCCATGTGTTGGTAAGTGCCTAACCTAACCTCGGCGAAGTAGTGATGAGGCTAGGACCAGACTACCAAATAAACCTGTGCAGTTAAGTCATATACAATAGAAAATAAAAGCAGGAATGTACAGTTAAGGATGAGAGGGGGGATCATGCTGCGGGGACATTGAATAATAACATAAAAACAATAGATAAATATAAGGATCTTCAAAGTTCAATTGAAGAAAGGAAGGGGGAATCATGCTGCGGGGTACAACAAGTATAAACAGAAAACCAACAGTTAAATGTAGAGAAACCATACCTCAGTCATCAATAAAAATCAGGAAAATCAAAGACAAGTGCACGACATCACCCTTCATGTTTTAACACTCTCTCACAATAACATGAATGGCATTACCCTTCGTTCTTTAACACTCTCTCACCAAAATAATACACGGCATCACCCTTCGTGCTTTACACTCTTTCTTACCCAAGTAACAATCACAAAACAATTTGGGCAAGGGAATCAATAACATCACTATAAAATCAAGCAACGACAGAGAATCAGTAAATAAACGTAAAGAACACCATAACTCAATGGTCAGCAAGAATCGGGAAAACCAAAGACAAGTGCACGGCATCACCCTTCATGCTTTTACTCTCATCCTCACCATAAGAATCAATATAATCGGCATGACATCACCCTTCGTGCTTTTACCTTACATAATCATGGCACGAAATGATCCTTCGTGCATTATCACTCATATAAAGGCACAGAATGGTACATTGTGCGGCACGACATCACCCTTCGTGCATTAACACTCTCTCACAAATATCATGCACGGCATCACCCTTCGTGCTTTACAATCTTCCTCACCCAAGCAACAATCACAAAGCAATAAGGGCAAGGGAATCAATAAAATTACAATAAAGTCCTTGCAAGGGAACAATAGTACAACAATAATATCTCGACAAGGGAAACAATATCAAAAGCAATAATATCCCGGCAAGGGAGATAACATAAAAAAATAACAACATCCCGGCAAGGGAGACAATTTCATAATCCTCTTCTCTTTTCAAATTTACTTCACAACTCAATTCGCAACTTGAGCCAATGCTCTAAAAATGTTCAATTGCCATTAATACTTCCACAAGTCATCTTACAACATGAGCCAACGCTCTTCAATGTTCAATTACCAATATTACTTTCACAAGCCTTGTTCAACAATAGAAATCATCACATAAGGCATGAACAATACAAAACGGAGTCACGTTAATCATAGTATAAGACTCACGGGCATGCTTGACACCAACGTATAGATACTCGTCACCATGCCTATACGTCGTACTCAACAATTAATACATAGCAAATAAGACACGACTCCTAATCCCTCAAGCTAAGGTTAGACCAAACACTTACCTCGATGCCACGAACACAATTCAAGCCTCAACTATTGTTTTACCTCTTCGTTCCACCACCAATTCGCTTGTATCTAGCCACGAGTTACTTAACTATATAAATAAATGCTAAATGAATCAATTTTAATGCATGAAAATAGGTTTTCTAAAGTTTTTCTCAAAAAGTCAAAAATCGACCCCAGGCGCACATGGTCAAAATCCGAGGTTCGAACCAAAATCCAATTACTCATTCCCCCACGAACCCAAATATATAATTTGTTTTGAAATCGAGCCTCAAATAGATTTCCAAATCCCCAAAATTTAAAAAACCTATGTTCTACCCAAAACACTTAATTTTCCTCATGAAAACCTTTGATTTTGAGTTGAAATCATGTGAAAAGATGTTAAAGATTAATGAAAACGAGTTAGAAATGAATCGATTTAGAAGAGTGCTTGTCCTTGAAAAATCGCCCAGAGGTGTTTAGGTTTTGAAAAGAGTTTAAAAATGGCTGAAATGCGTCTAAGTTATGATTTAGCAGGTTGCAGATATCGCAATTGCGACCAGGGTTCGGGTCCGTTTACCCAAAATATTTACCGAAGTCAACCTAAATTTATTTTAAAAGCAAAATTCACTATTTTTCACAGATTTTCACATAATGACTAACCAGATACACTCACGGACTGCGTACGCAATCGAGGTGAGACAAAATGGAGGTTTTAAGGTCTCGGAACATAGAATTTATTTCTAAAATAAGTGATGACCTTTTGAGTCATCACAGATCTAATTACTCATGTAAATACCTTTTATTTTACCTTTCGTTCACGAAAGTTCATTAGAAATGACTACCTATTTTTATTAAAGTATTTAACATTGAAAAGTCTATGATACGTGGTGTCGATTAGAGTAAAACAAAGACATGAAAACCCCCTACTGAATCCCTAGTGATGCTTTTCGATACTTGAATATTATATTAGAATTATAAAAGATAAGGGTAAAACTTCTACTAATATAAAATTCTTTATACTCAAAGAAAAAGAAAGTGAAAACCAAAAGATAATGTTGAAAATCAATTTTAAGTTACGAATGCAGTATTCACCCAAACAACCTATGCACAATTTGTAAATAACTCAATTTTAAACTGATGATTGTAAATAAGATATTGTAAATACATATTACAGTTTTCAACCATTCAATTTGTAATTGTGTTCAAGAATACACAAACGTTTAATATTATATAACTTTAAGAACAAACTATATGTTAGAAAGTTTACCTCAAATTATAAGCAAGTTGTCGATAATATCAAGAGTTTCTGATAAAGCTTATAAAATATGAAAATTGTTTTGGTCCTAAAATTCTACAACTATGCAAAATTTGTGAATAAGTCAGTTTAAACTAATGATCATATGTCAAAATATTGTAAAAAAAATCACAATTGACAATCTTTCAAGAATGCATTTATTATTACATAACTTCAAGAAAAGATTATAAGTTAGAAAGTTTACCTCAAATTACAAGAAAATTATTGATACTTTATAAGGAATTTAAAGTATGTAAATTATTTTGGTCTTAAAATTCTAGAAATCTAAAGTGAATCCTAAACATAAACAAAGAAACGACACAAAATAAAAAAATTTTAAACCTTCAAAAGTAATTCAACACGCGGCAGTAATTAACATTGGCAGTAAAAGAAAAACCCACACGGCAATTAAAAAAAACCTAATCTCAAACAAGGAAAGCCTAAAGAATTCTAAACCTAAACAAAAGAGAATCTGTAGCCAATAAAAAATGGAAATAAACGACAGTTTTTTTTGCCTAAAAATGTTATTAATGATTACAATTATGACTATACCTAGCGTAAAATACATTTACGAAGGGTGAAAAAGATGAAAGACATTTCGATAGAGGCTTTATGCTTTTAATATACGAGAGACATGTAATGCGCATATCGAAATGGTTCTATCGAAATGTTTGCGCTAATTCTTATGTAGAAAATATAATTATATGACTATTTGTGAAATTTACCCTTTATTTCAACTCAATTCATGTTTTTTTCACAATTTTACCCCTTTGTTAGTTAGTCCTCCTCAACTATAACTCTTCCTTCCCATGAATCCTAGTGAAAGTTATTTTAGTATATATTTGTAGCGTGGCTGATTTACCAAAACTAAAAGCGGACAAAAAGCTTAATTAGTTGACTTCAAAATCTTATGTATATATTATTGAATTTTTTAATTTAATTATAGAAAATTAAAAATAATAAAAGAAGAAGTTGGGAATTAAATAGAACCCCACATCCGGAAGTGGGAATAGTACAAGTACGTGGTTGGTTGTACGTTAGAATAAGTTGGCTTTTATAGTTTCTAAGTATGTAATAAAATCTAGTAATAAAATGGTAAAATAAAGTCAAAGAATTCATAGGTTAGGTTTTATATACTACTTAATGATGTTTTACCTTGTAGTTGTATAAGGTAATAAAATAATTAATTTAAAGTACTAAATATTAGATTTTCCTACATATTAAATAAGGAAAGATCTAAATATGCAAAAAATTAATTATTTTTAGAGTCTTAAATATTAGGAAAGTAATATGTTATATATTGACGTTCAACTTCCTCCAATTTTCAGTATATTCTCCGTCCTATTGGCCAGACGATTTTAATTTGATATTCTACAATTGGAATATTGCTAACTGCATCAATGAGGTTCGCTACTATTTTTGTCATGATTTGGTTAACCATTTTATGCTACGGAGGATGCCAACAAATAACACAACCTCCTTATAATGCAATAGTAGCACTAGATGGCTCGGGCAATTATACGACAATAATGGCTGCAGTCTCAGCAGCTCCAAACAACAGCGTTACATATTACTACATCAAAATAAAACAAGGAACCTACAATGAATACGTCCAAATCGAAAGCTGGAAAACGAATATCGTTTTCATCGGAGAAGGAATGGACAAAACCATAATATCCGGAGATAAAAGTTATGGTGCAGGCATCGGGACAATGTATACTGCAACTGTGGGTGCGTAAATCTATTTTCTTTATCTCAAATTATTCTCTTTAAGAGTAGATTATTCCTTGGCAATATGTGCATTGTTGATTATGTTAATTGTTTTTCACTTTTCAGGGGTGAATGGCCAAGGCTTCGTAGCCCAAGGAATCACTTTTAGGAACATAGCTGGACCTAAAATGCTACAGGCAGTAGCATTAAGAGCAGAAGCAGATTTTCTTACCTTCTATCAATGCCGTTTTGAGGGTTATCAAGATACTCTATACACAAAGTACGGTAGACAGTTTTATAGGGATTGTGATATCTTGGGCACCATAGACTTTATCTGCGGTGATGCAGCTGCAGTATTCCAAAATTGTTTGATTGAAGTACGTCAGCCTTTGCTTGGCCAATATATTACCATCTCAGCACAACAAAGAGATTTTGAGACTACGCTAACGGGGCTAGTTTTGCAAAACTGCACCTTAAAAGCAACCCCGGACTTGGAGAAAGCAGGTAATATCACTATGTATTTAGGTCGCCCATGGGGTAACTTCTCAAGAACTGTGATTATGCAAAGTTATATTGACCTATTGATAAATCCACGAGGATGGATAGAGTTTGAGGGAATGCCCCTAGTCCGCCCATTTTATATGGAATATAGAAATAGCGGACCAGGTACAGATACAACGGGACGTGTGAAGTGGGCAGTTGCCACCGATGATGCAAACGTCGCATCAAGTTTCACTGTTAGGAATTTCATAGGCGGTGACAAATGGATACCTCCCACAATTCCACATTATTTGGATCTCCTGTGAACTCTATGTTTTCTAGCTCATGAGTATATTTCTCACAATCTTAATAAAATTTGGAGCTTTATGATCTGTTTTCTCGTATTGTATATTTCATTGTCTCTTAACATCAGACCTTTTTCATGAGCTTTTGTCTGACTCTAATTTTTGTATCCCAAAAGAGTAAATACTGACAAACATAGTTTGACAATTTAACATTTTCGACACTATGCGGTGTAACTTTGTGCAAAATAATTACTGTTTGAATCAGCTTTTGGTAATTTATTGTTATAAATCTATTACTCCCATGTAGATGACATATAGTCAATTTTAGAGGTGTCAATGGATATTTGAAAAACCGACTAAACCAACCGAACCGTACCGTATCGAACTGTTTTTTAGGCAGTAGCATTAAGAACCGTACCATATCAATGGATATTTTAAAAACCGACCGAACTGAACCATTAACGCCCCTAGCTTAATTTGACTAAACTTTGAAGCTAAATTAAATTAGTTCAATTTAGTATTTTAAAATTAAAATTTAGGTATACAAAAACTACGCGAAAAGTACTATAAGTTGTAATTTTTTTCATGTCAATATATAATAACAAAATATATTTTAAAATGTCGGTCAAACTTCACGTAGTTTGACTTTGGATAAGCGAATTTTGTCATTTAAATAGAAACGGCAGGAATAGTAAACTGTTTCTGCAAAATAAGGTAATTTATTGGCATATTTAATTTTTTCGAAAGATGTAACAGGAAAATTGTTTGAATCCATTTTTGATAGATCACAAAATTAGAATGTACTCATCAGGATTCTCTTAGGAACTGTTTAGGCTATTTATAAATTAGCCAAGGCGAACGTAAATTTATGGAGCATACTTCTCTCCGTTTGTGTGCATAGCCAAGGCGAGAGTTTGTAGATTGATTCTTGCTAAAGGAGGTAAAATTTCCTTTCATGTATGCGGTCTTTTGTGATTTGCGCCTTATCGTTTTCTTTTAATCTACTTCTTTCTTTGCAAAATTAGTATATACAAAATAGTACTATAAACTTCTGATTTATTACGAGGACAATAGATATAATATCAGAATTATTCAACCTAAGCTATATGAACCTACTAAGTTAAGTGAAAGTTTCTACCAAGACTTTTTCTCTCTACGAACACTACCAAAAACGGCCTGGAGACTACACAAATCCCCCCGAAACCACCACGATCTCAAAGAAAAATCCACAAACTACTCTATCAAACAGTACGCCACTCAACTTCAAGGAAAAGTTACTGACAAATGAAGATATAATTGACTTCGATATGGATCCAACTGAGGATGAACAAGTGCAGGATCACATTGATTTTTTTTTTTAAAGTTTCCCAGCTGAATACTGGGTGTGTTGTATTATCTTCAAAAAAAAAAGGGGGGGGGGGGGGGATGGCCTTACCTCCACAGATTACAACACAAGAATACAAGTATCCTTCCAAAAAACACAAATGTGAAACCTACAGATACAAAATAAGTTTAACTAACAAAAAAATTCACCTTGTCGTATTTTGTCCTAATGCTAGGTACTTGAAAATTGTCCAAAATGAAAGGACCTGTGGCTCTCCTAGGGAGTTGTTGGAAGGATAAGTATATATTACTGTCAGAAGTGGTTGAAGCCAATTTAGCTAAGAAATCCGCCACTTGGTTAGCCTCTCTATAGCAGTGATTAGGGGTGATATTGACTTGGTTCATTAACTGTGTTGCCTCATCAATGATCTTCTTCATTTTGTAGTTATCTGTCCGCCCCTCCTTAGCATGTTTACCACCAGGAGAGAATCCAATTCAATAATGAATTCAGAATAACCATGTTTAAGACACCATTTGATTCCAAATATAACAGCTTGTGCTTCAACATCATTGTTACTATTACATTTGGCAGAGATAGAGAAGGCCTTTATGAGTTCACCCTAGTCATTTCTCATAATTCCTCCCAAACCTGCATTACCGTTTCCATGTAAATAACTTCCGTCAGTGTTAAGCTTGAAGGATCCTTAGAGTGGTTTAGTCCAGGCTACGATGATGGCTTCAGGAACAGGCGTTGTAGTCTCAACATGGTTTCGCAAAATTTGACCTAAGGTAGAGTTAGTTTGCATCCAGGGAAGGCCCTAAGAATTGCAGTTTGAATGTTCCAGGTAATCTGCTGTTTCATTTGATAGAAGTTGAACCTTTTCTGTTCTCCATATTTGCAAGAGAATCTGCTTTTCCAGATTTCCCAGCAAATGATGATAGGAGTGATCTGCAAGATTTGCTTATGTATGATATTGTTGCTCTTTTGCTGCCACCAATGATTAAGCCATCCTCTAATGGGAATTTGCCTGTATACTATCCCAATGGGGGCACCAATGGCTTTCCAAATGTACCTAGCGGCATCATTTTCCATAAAAACATGTTATATAGACTCATTTAAATTGTTAGTACAACAGACACAACTAGAGACAATTTATTTTCCAAAACTTAGTATAACATCATCTAAAGGAAGTTTTGCCAACCATAATCTCCAAGCTAAAAAAGAGATCTTAAAAGGGATGCTAGAATGCCATACCTTGCTAAGTAGATGATCTTTAGGCTGAGTGCTTCTGAACAATTTCAAGGTAGTTTTGTTTGAATACTTACCATTTTCTGAGAGGTCCCATATAGCTTGGTCTGGAATGTGTTGATTGCCAATGTTGATATTCACAATACATTGAACAATCTCCTCTGGGAAGGCATCACCTAGTTTTTGAATGTTCCATCTTCCATTGTGTATAAAATCTTTGACAAATGTTTTGGGATTGTTGTTGATATCTGGAAGAAGTGTTGCCAATGGGCTTTTACCAGTCCAGTTGTCCCACCATATGCTTGAATTACCAGAGTTAGTAAGCCATAATATGTGTGGTTCTGCCTTGTCTCTAACCTTCCTCAATTTCTGCCACGCATGTGAATCACTAGAGCCCTTTTTCTTACTCACTGGATGTGATCTTGGGCAATATTTGTGATTCATGAATGTAGCCCACAATGAGGGAATCGTTCTAAATCTCCACCATCTTTTCGAGGCTAGGATATTATCAAACACCTCTATTCTTTTTAGCCCAATGCCTCCCTCCTCTAAGGGGAAACATAAGTTTTTCCAAGATATCCAATGATATTTCTTTTGATTGTCAGAGTAGCCCCAAAAGAAGTTAGCAAAATGCTTTTCAATCAATTTAAAAGTGCCTTTGGGGTGAGGGGACATAGCAGATAGGGTATATATAGGGAGGGATTGAAGAACATGCTTGATCAAAATAATCCTTCCTCCATAAGACAACATTTTACCATGCCACCCATTGAGTTTTTTAACAATTTTATTTACAAGGCAGTCAAAGTACACTAACTTTTTCCTTCCTATGTAAAGAGGACAACCTAGGTAAGTAAATGGGAAGTTCTTGTCCATGTAACCTGTAGCATTCATGATTCGATTGATTCTAGTAGCACGCAGGATCACAGTGATTCAAGGATAATCCCATCACAATGCAATTACCTCCAAACCTTGATGGAATCAAAGCAATTGAACTCACAGTAGAAGAAAAGGAACAGCTTCATTCCCCTTGAAAATTTTCATTGATTATTAAACTCTTTGGAAAAAGAATTGTTCACCACTACCTAAAATCAAAGATTCAAGAACTGTGAAAACCCACGGAACAATTCCCTCTCATAGACTTAGGCTCAGACTACTTTATAGTAAAGTTTACACAGGAAAAGAATATGAAAAATGTTCTCAAAAATGGGCCATGGTTTGTTAGTGGACATTTTCTATCAGTCGAGCGATAGGAACCAAATTTCGTGGCTGCTGAAGCGAAGCAAACTGTCTCAGCTATTTGGGTAAGATTGCCACATCTTCCCACATAGTTTTATGATGAAGCTTTGCTAAAAAGAATTGGAAACTCTATTGGGTCTCTACTGAAAATCGATGCGTGTACAAGTGCAACTCTAAGAGGACGGTATGCTAGGCTATGTATCCAAGTTCCATTAGAGGAACCAGTTACAACACGTATTCTCATTAGTTCATATCTCCAACAAATAATCTATGAGGGTGAAGGGTTTCTTTGTAAAAAATGTGGGAGATTAGGACATATTCAATCACGCTGCCTACATCAAGATATGGAAGGCCACCATTAGAAGGAGTCCACAAAGGATGGTGCTAACAGCCAACACAATAGCAACCAGTTACCGGAGGAGTGATGTGACGACCCGGCCCGTCGTCACGTGAGTTACCGCCCCGTTTCCCCCATTTTATGATTCTTCATGTTTCGTTATCGGTATTCGGTGTGTTAGAGTTAAATCGGATTGGTTTTGATAGGAAATGAGACACTTAGTCTCTTTTTAAGGAGGTTTAAGTTGGAAAAGTCAACCGAACGTTGACTTATGTGTTAGAGGGCTCAGATTTGAATTACGATGATTCGGTTAGCTTCGGGGGATGATTTATGACTTAGGAGTGATCGGAAGTAATTTTGGAGGTCCTGTGTAGAATTAGGCTTGAATTGGCGAAGTTAGTATTTTGGCGATTTCCGGTTGATAGGTGATATTTTGATCCGAGAGTCAGAATGGAATTCCAAGAGTTTTTTAGCTTCGTTAAGTCATTTTGGACTTGTCTGCAAAATTTAAAGTCATTTGGACGTGGTTTGGTTGGGTTTTGATCAAAAATGGAATTTGGAAGTTCTTGAGATTCATAGGCTTGAATCCGATGATGATTTGATGTTTTGATGTTATTTTGGGTGTTCCGAAGTTTGGGACAAGTTTGAATGATATTGTGGGACATGTTGATATAATTGGTTAAGGTCCCGAGGGCCTCGGGTGGATTTCGGAAGGTTAACGGAATGGAATTCGGACCCAAAAAGAAAAGAAAAAGCTGCTGCAATTTCTGCTGCTAAGCTGTCTTTGCTTTGATGATTTTGGAGAGAATTTCAAGGGGGATTTTATCAAGCATCAAAGGTGAGTTGTTTCTACTTATTTCCAAGTTAAATACAAGATTATATGTGAATTAGAACATGAAAATCAGTAGAAAAGTGGGGTTTTAGGGCTTGTGCTTTTGAGATTTTCTAGGGTCGATTTGAAGGGTCAAACGAGCTCCGATTTTTGTGTTCTTTATATGTACGGACTCGTGAGAGAATGAAGAATATTTTGGTATAAAAATTTCTGAGTTTTAAGACGTGGTCCCGGGGCTCAGGTTTCGCCAAATTCGTTAATTTTGATATTTTTCGAGTGTTTTTGATTGGGTATTGTCCCTTTAGCATAATGTGATATATTCGTTGTGATTTTGAGCAAATTCGTTGCACGAGGAGGCTAATTTGAGAGGCAAGGGTATAGCGAGTTAGAGCTTTGGCCAGTTTGAGGTGAGTAATTGATGTAAATGATGTCCTGAGGGTTTGAAACCCTGGAATTTCACATCGTAACGCTATATTGAGGTGAATTGCACGTCGGATAACGGGCGTGGGGTAGAGCACCATAGGGGATTATGACTTAGTCTGTCCCGAGAGATATTTTTACCGTGTTTTTTACTTGAACTAAATTGAAAATCATCCTTACTTGGATTTAATTGTTACATTTGGGCTTTTTGCAAATTATTTGAATCCTTCAGGGATTGACATCACTGTTTTTGCATACATGCATATCATTTGATCTCAGTCCAAGGTTTTAAATACTGTTTTGCAAACTCAGCCGTCTTTCTAAAATTTGAAAACTTAAATGATATTTCTAAATGATATTTCGGGCTGAGAACTACTGTTTTACAAATGCCCAAAGGGCTTATTATGATTTCTGGACTGAGCATGGATCGGGCTGCGCACCGCAGCAGTGATTTGAAATAGTGGTAACAATGACACTGTATGATGTGACTTGAAACAGTGGTAACAATGGCACTGTGTGATATAAATTGGTCAGGTAACAATGACTGACCAAGACTTGATTGATGCCACGAGATGGCTTGTTATTGCGTTTGGGCTGTAGGAGCCCCTCCGGAGTCTGTACACACCCCCAGTGAGCGCCGTCGATGATAAATAAAATGGATGGCTTGGGCTGCACACCGCAGTGGGTACTAGAGAGTACCATCATATGCATTGCATTGCACTCATGCATAAAGTGTACCATCATATGCATTGCATTGCACTCATGCATTTGTTTTTATCTGTTATACTTGTCTCAGTATTTGGTACTCTGATTTAATTGACTTGTTGATCCACTATTTGTTGTTCTAAACTGCCAGTTATAGTTTACTTTGTATTTTTCCATGATTTCTTATTCTCAGCCTTTATTTATGTTTATTACTCACTGGGTCGGAGTACTCACATTACTCCTTGCACCTTGCGCGCAGATCCAGGTACACCACAGGCTAAGTGAGGAATTGTTTAGCGGAGCAAGCAGTATCCGGGAGTACTGAGGTAGCTGCATGGCGTTCGCATCCTTGATCTCTCCCCTCTATCTCTATCTTTTATTCCGTATTTTCCTAGACAGACTTGTAATAGGTGGATATTCTTTATTAGAGGCTCATATTCGTGACACCGGATTCTATTGGGCTATGGTGTGGTATTTTAATTGAACTTCCGCAGATTTTATTATTGATTATACACTTGAATGAAATGACTTAGTAAATTCTCTGTGATATTTATCTATAATCTGAATAAGAATTTGGGATAATGTTGTTGAATGGTCGGGCTTGCCTAGCAGTGTGTTGGGTGCCATCATGACCGGGGTTGGGGTCGTGACAAGTTGGTATCAGAGCCTAGGTTAATTGGTCTCGCGAGTTATGAGCCGGTTTAGTAGAGTCTCATGGATCGGTACGGAGACTTCTGTATTTATCCTCGAGAGGCTGCAGAACCTTTAGGAAAACTTCATATTCTTGAAATTCTTGTCGTGCAACTTTGTTGATCCGAACACTAAAAATTTCTATCATTCTATTCTCTCGCAGATGGCGAGGACTCGTGCTACTGGACGAGGTGGACGACCACCAGTGCCACCCGCTGATGCCACCAGAGGCCGTGGGCGCGGTCGTGGGCATGGTAGAGGTAGTGTAGCGCGGGCAGCACCTGTTAATCCACCAGCTACCCCAGTTCCAGATCAGGCTCCAACAGTTGTACCAGTTCAAGCACCAGCTATGCCTATTGTGATTCCGGGTCTTCAGGAGACCTTGGCTCAGATTTTGACAGTTTGCACTGGCCTAGCTTAGGCGGTCTCAGCCACTATAGCCACAGCTACTTCACAGTCCAGGGAAGGCACCCAGACTCCTGTTAATCGCACAACTGAGCAGGTTGTGCAGGGATTGCAGACACTGGAAGCTGTTCCAGCTCAGCCAGTTGCACCAGTTCAGAACCTTATGGTCCCAGCTATGCCAGACGATGAGCAGCGTCGTCTCGAGAGATTTGGTAGGCTCCAGCCTCCGATATTCAGTGGTGCATAGGGCGAGGATGCCCAGGGTTTTCTTGACAAGTGTCAGCGTATGCTTCACACCGCAAGAATTTTGGAGTCGAGTGGTGTATCTTTTACTACATTTCATTTCCAGGGAGTTGAATTTACCTGGTGGGAAGATATTGAGAGACGTAGACCTGTTGGTGCAGTGCCTCTTACTTGGCGTCAGTTCTCCACTCTATTTCTGGAGAAGTATGTACCTCAGTCCCGTAGAGAGGAGCTGTGTAGGCAGTTTGAGTGGTTGAATCAGGGAGATATGTCCGTGACCCAATACGAGATGAGATTTTCATAGTTTGCTCGTCATGCTACTTGGATGATTCTGATAGATCGTGAGAGGATCCAGAGATTCGTGGATGGTCTTAACTACTCTCTTCGCATTTTGATGACTAGAGAGAGAGTAGTGGGTGCTTCGTTTGAGGATGTGGTTGACATCGCTCGTGATATTGAGACAGTTCGCCGTAGAGAGAGAGAGAGGAGAGGGAGGCCAAGAGGCCTAGAGGTTCAGGCAGTTTCAGTGGTGCTCCATCTAGGGGCCAGTTCCAGCGTGGTAGAGGTCGTTCCTTCAGACCTCCTCAGCCGGCCCGTCCAGAGTATAGTAGGACATCTTCAGACCGTGGTCATCAGGGATTTCAGCAGGGCCAGTCTTTACTTAACGCTCTCCCAGCTCAGAGCTCATCCTATGCCCCTTCAGTTCAGGGTTCATCTGTGCCGAGTGCATCGGCTGGTCATTCAGGTGCGAGGGGTTCCCTCTAGTTCCCTTCTCCAGTACCTGGTAGTTGCTACGAGTGTGGAGAGTTGGTCATATAAAGAGGCAATGTCCTCGACTTCGTGGTGGTCAATTTCAACAGAGGGTCCAACCTTTGTCTTCTGCTCTAGTTTCTTCAACACCCGCCCAGCCAGCTAGGGGTGGAGGCCAGGCAGCCAGAGGTCGCCCCAGAAGGGGAGGACGATCAGGCGGTGGCCAGGCTCGTTTTTATGCTATTCCAGGTAGGACAGATGTCATTGCATCAGATGTTGTTATCACAGGTATTATCTCAGTCTGCCACACAGATGCCTCTGTCTTATTTGATCCCGGAGCCACCTATTCTTATGTGTCCTCATATTTTTCTCATCATTTGGGTACGACTCGAGGGTGTCTTGCTTTACCCGTGCATGTATCTACCCGGTGGGCGATACCATTATTGTAGACCATGTGTATCGGTCTTGTATTGTGACTATTGGGGGTCTGGAGACCCGAGTTGATTTATTGTTGTTGAGCATGGTAGATTTTGATGTTATTCTGGGCATGGATTGGCTATCTCCGTGTCTTGCTATTCTAAACTATCATGCTAAGACAGTTACTTTCGCTATTCCGGGTGTTCCGAGGATCGAGTGGCATGGTATGACTGATTATGTTCCTAGCAGAGTAATTTCCCTCTTGAAAGCCCAGCGTATGGTTGGAAAGGGTTGTCTATTGTATCTAGCTTTTGTGCGAGATGTTGGAGCTGAGACTCCTAGTATTGATTCTGTCCCAGTTGTGAGGGATTTTACTGATGTATTTCCTGCAGACCTACCGGGCATGCCGCCGGATAGGGATATCGATTTTGGCATTGACTTGGTGCAGGGAACCCAACCCATTTCTATTCCACCATATCGTATGGCACCAGCAGAGTTGAAAGAATTGAAGGATCAGCTTCAGAAGCTCTTAGAGAAGGGGTACATTCGGCCTAGTGTGTCACCGTGGGGTGCGCCAATTCTGTTTGTGAAGAAGAAAGATGGCACAATGAGAATGTGCATTGACTACAGGCAGTTAAATAAGGTAACAGTGAAGAACAAGTATCCTTTACCTCGCATTGATGACTTATTTGATCAGCTTCAGGGAGCGAGGGTGTTTTCAAAAATTGATCTCTGTTCGGGCTATCACCAGTTAAAAATTAGGGACTCGAATATTCTTAAGACAGCTTTCAGGACTAGATATGGTCACTATGATTTTCTAGTCATGTCTTTTGGGCTGACCAATGCCCCAGCAGCGTTCATGCATTTGATGAACAGTGAATTTCGGCCTTATCTGGATTCTTTTGTTATTGTATTTATTGATGACATTCTGGTGTACTCGCGTAGCCAGGAGGAGCACGCCAAGCATTTGTGTGTTGTGTTATAGAGATTGAGGGAGGAGAAACTTTATGCAAAATTCTCCAAGTGTGAATTTTGGCTAAGTTCTGTGGCATTCTTGGGACACATAGTGTCCAGCGAGGGTATTCAGGTTGATCCAAAGAAGATAGAAGCAGTGCAGAGTTGGTCTAGACCGTCCTTAGCCACAGAGATCCGTAGTTTTCTCGAATTAGCAGGCTATTATCGCCGGCTTGTTCAGGGATTTTCATCCATTGCGTCGCCCTTGACCAAGTTGACTCAGAAAGGTGCTCCATTTGTATGGTCAGACAAGTGTGAGAAGAGCTTTCAGAAGCTCAAGACAGTTTTGACCACAGCTCTAGTATTGGTTTTACCATCAGCTACAGGTTCATATACTGTATATTGTGATGCTTCGAGAGTTGGGATTGGCTGTGTGTTGATGCAGGAGGGTAGAGTTATTGCTTATGCTTCTCGTCAGTTAAAGCCCCATGAGAAGAACTACCATGTTCATGACTTAGAGTTGGCTGCTATAGTTCATGCCTTGAAGATTTAGGCACTATTTATATGGCGTATCTTGTGAGGTATTCACTGATCATCGCAGTCTTCAGCATTTGTTTAAGCAGAAAGACCTTAATTTGAGGCAGCAGAGGTGGCTTGAGTTGCTAAAAGATTATGACATCACTATTTTGTATCATTCGGGAAAGGCCAATGTAGTGGCAGATGCCTTGAGCCGAAAGGCAGTCAGGATGGGGAGTTTGGCGTACATTCTAGTTGGGAAGAGGCCCTTTGCAGTTGATGTTCAAACCTTGGCTAATTGGTTTGTGAGACTGGACATTTCTGAGCCCAGTCGGGTGTTGGCCTGTGTGGTTTCTCGGTCTTCCTTATATGATCGCATCAGAGAACGCAGTATGATGATCCGCATTTGCTTGTCCTTAAGGACAAAGCTCAGCATGATGATTCCAGGTATGTGACTATAGATGATGATGGCGTATTGAGGATGGAGGGCCGTATCTGTGTGCCCAATGTAGATGGGCTTAGAGAGTTAATTCTGGAGGAGGCCCACAGCTTGCGGTATTCTATTCATCCGGGTGCCGCGAAGATGTATCAGGACTTGAGACAGCACTATTGGTGGAGAATAATGAAGAAATATATTGTAGGTTATGTAGCTCGGTGTCCCAATTGTCAGCAGGTGAAATATGAGCATCAAAGATCGGGTGGTTTGCTTCAGCGGATGATTATCCCAGAATGGAAGTGGGAGAGAGTTACCATGGATTTTGTGAGTGGACTTCCTCGGACTTTGAAGAAATTTGATTCTATTTGGGTGATTGTGGATCGGCTGACCAAGACCGCGCACTTCATTTCGGTGTGTACTACTTATTCTTCGGAGCGGTTGGCAGGGATATTTATCCGAGAGATTGTGCGATTGCACGGTGTTCCAGATTCCATTATCTCAGATAGAGGTACTCAGTTTACTTGCCAGTTTTGGAGGACTTTTCAGCGAGAGTTGGGTACCCAGGTGGAGTTGAGCACATCATTTCATCCTCAGACGGACGGACAGTCCGAGCGTACTATTCAGATATTAGAGGATATGTTGCGTGCCTGTGTGATTGATTTCGGAGGTTCTTGGGATGAGTTTCTACCGCTTGCAGAGTTTGCCTACAATAACAGCTATCAGTCCAGCATTCAGATGACACCGTATGAGGCTTTGTATGGAAGGCGGTGTAGATCTCCAGTTGGTTGGTTCGAACCCGGCGAGGCTAGGCTATTTATGCGGACCGGAATGTTCGAGATGTGTCCTACATGGTTGGTGAGAAGGTCTTGATGAAGGTTTCGCCCATGAAGGGTGTTATGAGATTTGGAAAGAAAGGAAAGTTGAGTCCACGATCCATTGGACCTTTTGAGGTACTTAGGAGGATTGGGGAGGTGGCTTATATGCTTGCTTTGCCACCCAACTTGTCGAGTGTGCATCCGGTATTTCATATTTCTATGCTCCGGAAGTATGTTGGGGACCCGTCTCATGTTTTGGATTTCAGCACGGTTCAGTTGGATGGTGATTTGACCTTTGATGTGGAGCTAGTGGCTATTTTGGGTCGTCAGGTTCGGAAATTGAGGTCAAAGGATATATCTTCTGTAAAAGTGCAGTGGAGAGGTCGTCTCGTGGAGGAAGCTACCTGGGAGACCGAGCGGGAGATGCGGAGCAGATATCTTCACCTGTTCGAGGCTCCAGGTATGTTTCTTGACCCGCTCGAGGACGAGCGTTTGTTTTAGTTGGGGAGGATGTGATGACCCGACCCGTCGTCACGTGAGTTACCGCCCCGTTTTCCCCATTTTATGCTTCTTCATGTTTTGTTATCCGTATTCGGTGTGTTAGAGTTAAATCGGACTGGTTTTGATAGGAAATGAGACACTTAGTCTCTTTTAAGGAGGTTTAAGTTGGAAAAGTCAACCAAACGTTGACTTATGTGTTAGAGGGCTCGGATTTGAATTCCGATGATTCGGTTAGCTTCGGGGGATGATTTGTGACTTAAGAGTGTGATCGGAAGTAATTTTGGAGGTCTGGTGTAGAATTAGGCTTGAATTGGCGATGTTAGTATTTTGGCGATTTCCGGTTGATAGGTGATATTTTGATCCGAGAGTCGGAATGGA
Organism: Nicotiana sylvestris; assembly: GCF_000393655.2. Classification (NCBI taxonomy): domain Eukaryota; kingdom Viridiplantae; phylum Streptophyta; class Magnoliopsida; order Solanales; family Solanaceae; genus Nicotiana; species Nicotiana sylvestris. Next base: position 29,624,710 of record NC_091067.1, read on the forward strand.
ATTCCGAGAGTTGTTGTAGCTTCGTTATGTCATTTTGGACTTGTCTGCGAAATTTGAGGTCATTAGGACGTGGTTTGCTTGGGTTTTTGATCAAAAATGGAATTTGGAAGTTCTTGAGATTCATAGGCTTGAATCCGATGATGATTTGATGTTTTGATGTTATTTTGGGTGTTTTGAAGGTTGAGACAGGTTTGAATGATATTGTGGAACATGTTGATATAATTGGCTAAGGTCGCGAGGGCCTCGGGTGGATTTCGGAAGGGTAACGGAATGGAATTCAGACCCAAAAAGAAAAGAAAAGGCTGCTGCAATTTCTGCTGCTAAGCTGTCTTTGGACAGCAAATGTGCAGTCGTGGAGCGTACTTCGGAGGCCTATATCTTTTGATATACAAGGATTTTTGAGATGATTCAAAAACAAAAGATGTATCCCTTCGCATCGAGTTTCCAGAAAGCTAATGAAATCGTAATTTGGACATCTGTAGAGAATGTAATGATCGATTGAAGATGACTGGTGGAGCAGTTTCTCCAGAATTATCTGATTTCATGGAACCGATGTTAGAAGCTCATATCTCGGGATATATAAAGAGTTATATGGTGTACAACCTATCAAATTAAAGATCTTCGAGTCTAGTTTCTAAATCGTCAAACCGTTTGTAATTTGGATATTTATATAAGACGTTATAGGTGTTTAAACAGAAGGTGCCCGACAAGGGAAAATTTTAATAGGATGTACAACTTGTATAGCACAAGTGCAAGGTACAACTCGACGAAGCACGAACAGATTCTTTAAACACGGATTTGGCTTATTTCTTTCATTTCTTTCATTTGGCTTGGATGATTTTGGAGAGAATTTCAAGGGGGATTTTATCAAGCATCAAAGGTGAGTTGTTTCTACTTATTTCCAAGTTAAATACAAGATTATATGTGAATTAGAACATGAAAATCAATAGAAAAGTGGGGTTTTAGGGCTTGTGCTTTTGAGATTTTCTAGGATCGATTTGGGTCAAACGAGCTCCGATTTTTGTGTTCTTTATATTTACGGACTCGTGAGAGGACGAAGAACATTTTGGTATAAAAATTTCTGAGTTTTGAGATGTGGGCCCGGGGCTCGGGTTTCGCCAAATTCGTTAATTTTGATATTTTTCGAGTGTTTTCGATTGGGTATTGTCCCTTTAGCATAATTCGACATATTTGTTGTGATTTTGAGTTGATTCGTCGCACGAGGAGGCTAATTTTAGAGGCAAGGGTATAGCGAGCTAGAGCTTTGGCCGGTTTGAGGTGAGTAATTGATGTAAATGATGTCCTGAGGGTTTGGAACCCCGGAATTTCACATCGTAACGCTATATTGAGGTGACTTGCACGCCGGATAGCGGGCATGGGGTAGAGAACCATTGGGGATTGTGACTTAGTCTGTCCCGAGAGATGTTTTTACCGTGTTTTTTACTTGAACTAAATTGAAAATCATCCTTACTTGGATTTAATTGTTACATTTGGGCTTTTTGCAAATTATTTGAATCCTTCAGGGATTGACATCACTGTTTTCGCATACATGTATATCATTTGATCTCAGTCCAAGGTTTTAAATACTGTTTTGCAAACTCAGCCATCTTTCTAAGATTTGAAAACTTAAATGATATTTCTAAATGATATTTCGGGCTGAGAACTACTGTTTTACAAATGTCCAAAGGGCTTATTATGATTTCTGGACTGAGCATGGATCGGGCTGCGCACCGCAGCAGTGATTTGAAATAGTGGTAACAATGACACTGTATGATGTGACTTGAAACAGTGATAACAATGGCATTGTGTGATATAAATTGGTCAGGTAACAATGACTGACCAAGACTTGATTGATGCCACGAGATGGCTTGTTATTGCGCTCGGGCTGTAGGAGCCCCTCCGGAGTCTGTACACACCCCCAGTGAGCGTCGTCGACGATAAATAAAATGGATGGCTCAGGCTGCATGCCGCAGTGGGTACTAGAGAGTACCATCATATGCATTGCATTGCACTCATGCATAGAGTGTACCATCATATGCATTGCATTGCACTCATGCATTTGTTTTTATCTGTTATACCTGTCTCAGTATTTGGTACTCTGATTTAATTGACTTGTTGCTCCACTATTTGTTGTTCTAAACTGCCAGTTATAGTTTACTTTGTATTTTTCCATGATTTCTTATTCTCAGCCTTTATTTATGTTTATTACTCACTGGGTCGGAGTACTCACATTATTCCCTGCACCTTGCGTGCAGATCCAGGTACAACACAGGCTAAGTGAGGAATTGTTTAGCTGAGCAGGCAGTATCCGGGAGTACTGAGGTAGCTGCATGGCGTTCGCAGCCTTGATCTCTCCCCTCTATCTCTATCTTTTATTCCGTATTTTCCTAGACAGACTTGTAATAGGTGGATATTCTGTATTAGAGGCTCATATTCGTGACACCGGATTCTATTGGGCTATGGTATGGTATTTTAATTGAACTTCCGCAGATTTTATTATTGATTATACACTTGAATGAAATGACTTAGTAAATTCTCTGTGATATTTATCTATAATCTGAATAAGAATTTGGGATAATGTTGTTGAATGGTCGGGCTTGCCTAGCAGTGTGTTGGGCGCCATCATGACCGGGGTTGGGGTCGTGACAGTGGAGGACAGTGGCGTTTGGCAGGAAAAAGGGCAAAATAACAAGATGAATGCTAAGATGGAGCATACTGCACTTCCATACCCACAAGCCATTCCCAACTCAGGTATAAACGTAAAAATATTTGCAGCAGATTTTGGTAAGTTTCTCACTTCTCAAAAACTTGCTTTCAAGGTAAAAAAATACTGATCCTAACATCACTACTCCTCAAACCAATTCCTATAATTCTGGGAAAACATCCCCCACTAATCTGACCACCATGTACAAGAACTCTACCAGTATTTGTGACCCAATAGAAATCGTTGACAACAGCATACTTACTGTTACGCAACGCCTTCCTGATGTTCTTTAGAAGGGCAACGTAAGGCTAAGCAACCGATGTCAGTGCGGTTGCTGTCTGACAATGAGGTCCCCTCCGCATGCTAGACTAGATTGTCAGTGTCGTGCGGGAAAACCAATGTCATGAGTAATTGCGGAAGCTGAGAGAGAATTGGGTTTTGAATGATGATGATGATTTTATTGATGAATGAAAATGAAGATTACAAAGATGCGGTATCGAGGGGGAGAGACACCAGAAAATGCTTGCTTGAAAATGTTTGATTGTTTGGTCCCCCTTAATAATGCTTAAAAAAAATAAACCAACATTACATGACTAGTCATAATAAAGCTGTAGAAGCACACTGAAATGGAAATAATGTAAACTAGCCTATGATTACAACGAAAAGGACTTAGATTATTACAAGGTAGAACTAAGTTCGATGGCAGCAACTTTGTCTTGCGGGTCAGGGTCTGCGCGCGCGTTGCTGTGGGCGAGCGCGACACTTGATGTGCTGGCCTGAGGCTGGGCGCTGGTGCATGGCATCAGGGTCTGTGCGTGAGGCGCTGCTGGAATGGTCCTGTAGCTGGGCGCTGGCGAGGCATCAAGATCTGCGCGCGCGACATTGTCAGGGCGCGCGGCGCTGTTGTCATTGGCCAGCCCTTGGGCGATGGCGAGAGGCATCGGTGGGGCGGCAGAGGTGCAGCCAAAACCACGGGGCCGACCATGGCGCTAGGCATTGTGAGGCTTGCTAGGCCGCCATGGGGCGTGGCCAAGGGGTCATGGGGCGTGTCTGGAAAGCAGCCCATGACATTCTCCCCCATCTGAGTTGGCGCCGTCCTCGGAGCCTTATGATGATGATGATGGTGGTGGTGTTTCTGATGGTTGTTGGATGGGAGGTCTGCGCCCCTCTGTTCTGTGAGCTTGCTGTTGTAGCGACGCAATGATTCCATGTGGCTGACATGGAAGACTGGATGGATCTTCCACTAAGATGGAGTTTTTACCTGGTATGTGGACTTCCCAATGCGTTTTTCAATGGGTAGGGGCCCGATGTATTTTTGTTGCAGGCAAGGGTCATGGGTTCTTTCTTTAAACAAGTACCACTTTGGGATGTATTGAATTACTTTGTCCCCTGGTTGATGTTGGGCAAAGCAAAGCTTTTGCTCGGTGAACCTTTTTGCCCGCTCTTGGGCTTTGACGAGATAGCTCCGCACTATCCCCATGTTGCGCTCCCATTCGCTCGAGAAGTTGGCAGCTCGAGGAGATTTCGGCATGGTTGATGCATTCACCGTTTGTGGGAGAAGTGGTTGCTGTCCGGTAACAATTTCAAAAGGGCTCTTGTTTGTATGATGGCTCTATTGAGAATTGAAACACAGTTGAGCAGCATCCAGGAGCTTCACCCAATGCTTTTGTGATCCGGTTGCAAAATTCCGGAGATATTCCTCCAGCATGTCATCGAACCGGTCTGTCTGGCCATCCGATGGTGGATGGATGTCTGAGTTGTGACTCAATGTTGACCCAAAGCACCTGAAGAGATGGGTCCAAAAGTTGCTAGTGAAGCGTGAGTCGCGCCTACTAACAATGTCTTTGGGCAGGCCCCAATGTTTGACAATGTGCGAGAAGAAGAGTCGAGCTGTATCTTCTGCTGATGCATTTTGCTGGGCTGCTATGAAGGCTGCATAGTTTGAAAATTGATCTATGACAACCATGATGGATGCAAGATTACCGACTTGGGGCAATCCCGTGATGAATCTGAGGGAAACATTTTCCCATGGTCTCTGAGGGACATGTAATGGCTGCGAGGGTCCTGTCTGTGATGAGTGATCCGACTTGTCCTTGTGGCATGACTGACAAGTCTTCACACGATGAGGAGCGTCACCAGTCTTTTGAGGCCGACGACATGATGGCTGATTGTTGCTGCGAAGGGTAGCCGGAACCAATGGTTCATGTAAGTTGACTACCTTCTCCAACTGCATGGCCGAGATGTTTTCAGCGGCCATCTTTATGGGTAAGCATGGTATGGTGCAGGGCTTGGCCCCGTTTTCTCCCATCATCAGGAGCATGTTGGCATATGGTACCGGTATGGTGTTGGTTTGTCTCATGAACTCCAAACCCACTATGATGTCGAAGTCATCTATGATTGCGATGCGCAGGTCGATGCTTCCTTTGTATGGGCCAAGTTTTACTGGGAAATTTGTAGTTGTTCCACCCAATGTCTGAGGTGGTGAGTTGATAGCCTTGATGCGGCCTTTGCTCTTTTGCACAACAAGACCTATGCGCTCTACTTGCGTTGACGACAAGTAGTTGTGGGTGGCACCTGTGTCTATCAAGGCGTGAAGGGGCTTTCCGTTCACTTTCAATTCGACAAACATTAGGGTCCTCGCTTGTTTAGGAGGCCTCTCGTCCATCTTTTCCTTCCCTTTCTTGGTGATTGGGACTGATGTTTTCTTAGGAGGACATGCACTGGTCCCCGCTAAGGCATGCAGGATAGAGCCAACAATTGCATTGAAGGCGCCTACCTGGTCATCTTCTGATGTGTTTGATGCGTCTGACTCATCCTCGACAGTCTGATGAGCATTGACCTTTATGTTTGGGCATTCATTGTTCCAATGTGCCCCGCCGCAATGACGACATTCTGAGGGAGGCTTTCTCCCTTGATTGTTGTTGATGGATGCAGCACTGTTGCTGTTGGAGGGAGGAGTCTTAGTTTTGGATGCACTCCGATCTCCCCCACTTTTGCTTGGGCCACCATTGCTGGGATGGTTCCCGTTAAATCCCCCTCGGACAGATGGCTAGGGCCTGTTGTTCTGAGTTCCCAAATGATAATCGCCAAGGCATTCTACAGCTTGAATGGCCTTGGGCAGGGTGTCTACCCGTTGTCTCTGTAGTTCCATACGGGCATGAGGTTTCAAACCTTCTATGAATGCGAAGAGTTTGTCTTTGTCCCCTATGTCGCGTATGTTTAGCATGAGTGCAGAGAATTCGCGCACGTACTCCCGCACTGATCTGGTGTGGCAGAGTTCCCGTAGCTTTCTCCTTGCAATGTATTCCACATTTTCAGGGAAGAACTGCAGGCGTATGGCTACCTTCAATTCATCTCATGTCTGGAGAGTATCTTCACCGGCCTTGATGGCTTCGTATTTAACCCGCCACCAAAGTTTGGCATCGCCCTAAAGATACATGGCAGCAGTCGCTACCTTTTTGGATTCTTCCAAATGGCCCACAACATCAAAGTATTGTTCGATGTCGAAGATGAAGTTTTCCACTTCTTTAGCATCCCGAGATCTGTCGTATGGCTTTAGCTCCGGTATCTTAAGTTTTTGTGGAATGGGGGTGAGATTTGCTGCACCCCTGATGTGGTTGTCGCCTTCTCGAAGTAGGCTCTGTAGGGCAGCATTGACAACATTGAGCTTGTCTGTCAAGTCGTCTATGGTTTGTTGCATGGCAGTTAGTCTGTCTGCCTCTTGTTGCTGATGGGCCAAATCATCGGCACGCTCCTGCTGGAAGTCCTCAAATTTGCCATGAATATTGGCAGTTTTGATGGCTGCCATTTGTCGGTCGTCGTCAGAGTCACGACTGATGTTTGCAATGTCATTTTCCGCCTGCCGCATTCGGCGGTCCAGGTCGTCCAACATTTGCACTAGGTTGTTGTTTTGATCAGGCACCGTATCCACGATGGGTCGTAAACGGTCAACCGTCTCTTCTAGGGATGCTAGACGCTCCCCATGATTCACCATGGTCAGAAATGGTGATGATGGCAAATGTGTTCCCTCGTCCGATGTCGAGCCTAGGCTCTGATACCAACTGTTATGCAACGCCTTCCTGATGTTCTTTGGAAGGGCAACATAAGGCTAAGCAACCGATGTTAGTGCGGTTGCTGTCCGCCAATGAGGTCCCCTCCGCACGCTAGACTAGATTGTCAGTGTCGTGCGGGAAAACCAATGTCATGAGCAATTGCGGAAGCTGAGAGAGAATTGGGTTTTGAATGATGATGATGATTTTATTGATGAATGAAAATGTTGATTACAAAGATGCGGTGTCGAGGGGGAGAGACACTAGAAAATGCTTGCTTGAAAATGTTTGATTGTTTGGTCCCCCTTAATAATGCTTAAAAAAAATAAACCAACATTACATGACTAGTCCTAATAAAGCTGTAGAAGTACACTGAAATGGAAATGATGTAAACTAGCCTATGACTACAATGAAAAGGACTTAGATTATTACAAGGTAGAACTAAGTCAGATGGCAGCAACTTTGTCTTGCAGGTCAGGGTCTGCGCGCACGTTGATATGGGCGTGCGCGACACTTGATGTGCTGCCTGAGGCTGGGCACTGGTGCTTGGCATCAGGGTCTGTGCGTGAGGCGCTGCTGGAATGGGCCTGCAGCTGGGCGCTGGCGAGGAATCAGGATCTGCGCGCGCGGCATTGTCAGGGCGCGCGGCGCTGTTGTCATTGGCCAGCCCTTGGGCGATGGCGAGAGGCATCGGTGGGGCGACAGAGGCGCATGCGCGCTTGTCACTTGGCGCAGCCAAGACCACGGGGCCGACCATGGTGCTAGGCATTGTGAGGCTTGCTAGGCCACCATGGGGCGCGGCCAAGGGGTCATGGAGCGTGTCTGGAAAGCAGCCCAAGACGCATGCTAATTCCATAAAGGAGCAAATTCCTTTATCCAACTTTTCAGCCGCCGACCCTCTTCTTCCTCCATCTTTTTCGATACGAACAAAGCAGCCATCTAATACCCGTGAGACACGTGTCCAAAAATATTAAACCTAATAAAAAGAGAGTGCCTCTAAATCCCTCAGTACCTAATATTAATCAATTTAGTAAGCCCCTTTTAGCAAATAAACTATCCGATTATAACCCTCAAACATCCTCTACCTCTACACGCGGCTATGGCCGATGGCCAAATGGCCAAGCAAATAGATACATCAGCACTCAACCTACCATACTCCACGCAAAAATCAACCAATACCATGCTCAATATATCCCACGATAGAGATCCTCAATCATTAGCTTCTTGTCCTCACTTCACTGATGAGGCTACATTAATACCTTCTCCAAATACTCAGTATGTTAATTCCCCTCTTCCCTCTATTAAGACAAATTCCAATCCTTCATCACATCAGACCTCCAACGACCCCGATGGAAAATTTCCTGCCCATGCCTCCCCATATAGCCCACAACCAACTGGTTTATATAGAACACCCTCCCAATCCTGCCCAATAACCTCTATCATGGATCGAGCACGGCTTACAGGGCCAAGCAGTCTTCTTCACAATGACCATAGAAGGTAGGTAAGTTCTGATAATCCTTCAGAATCCAACCTTCCTGGCAAAAATGATATCGAAGGGCATGAGGTTGGCACTAGACAACTACCTAAACCATATGTGGATGGCCAATGTGCTATACCCTCTAGCCCAAGCTCTGGCACCTGCTCTCTATCACAATATGCACCACCATTGGAACCTCCCTGCACACTTCAATCCCCCACTCAACATGAATATGCCACTGAATCTTCTGTTCTTCTTCCCACTGGAGATGACCACTGCCAACCCTTTGTTTTTCCCATGGAAACCTTCGAAAGTTCAGGATCCACCTCGCAATCCAAACCAGATGGATATCCCACCACCTCCTCAAGAACAAGAAGAAATGGAGATGGAGGAGGAGATCATCGACATCCCACTGCCCATAAGCTCGTTCACAGAAATTTCAAACCTTAGAGAAGCAGCCCTTATGCTGTTTTCGGAGAGAGAGGACAAAAACTTCATCTACAATTGTTCGTTGGCTCTCACGAAGTGCTCCTTCGACCTACGACCGGCTGTGAACAGATCTGCCGAGACATATGTAGTACTGCTAACCCCAACTCTGAGGGGAAGCCAGGTCTCACCACAGGAGAATCATCTATCACTGCACCCTCACAACTCGAAGATTCCCATGAATAAGCCCACTAGTTTTATTGTTTGGAATACAAGGGGGCAAACACTGACACATTTAGAAGAAACTTTATGGATCTCATTTAAACGCATACTCCCTGCATGGTCGCCCTTATAGAAACCAAAATGGAGTACTATGCATACCTTAGGTATGACTTCCACTTTGATGATATGATGAAGGTTCCCGCAAAAGGAAGAGAGGGTGTAATTGTTCTCCTATGGGTAACTAGCATGGTTACTATCACTCGCCTCAGGCAGTCTACACAGGAATTGCATGCTATGATCCAGGTAAACCCTAATCATCCATCTTGGTTATTTAGTATCATATATGTTAGTACTAAAATTATAAACTGTAGAATGTTTTGGGAAAATCTGAAAAATTTATCTAGCAATTATAAGGGGCCTTGGCTAGTTGCAGGAGACTTTAATGATATCTTAAGACAGGAAGAAAAATTTGGTGGTAGAAAAATTAATAGGTCTCGCTCCTCTAGATTTTGGTCTTGTGTTAATTTTTATAATTTAGTTGACTTAGGGTTTAAAGGAAGCCGTTATACTTGGTCAAACCACCGTAGGAATAACAATAGACTAATTCTTGACAGATTGGATCATTGTTTTGCTAATGAAGAATGGCTTGTTAACTACCCTAATGAATCCATCACCCACCTCCCAAAAACCAACTCTGATCATAATCTTTTACTTGTTAGAACTAATAATATCAATAGATTACCCCTTTCCGGATTGAATCTTATTGGTGTTCCCACCCCGAGTTTGAACACATTGTGAAAGAGAGTTGGCAAAATAGGGACCTCTCTGAGGCCACTAATTTATTCCATCACAAAGTTACAACTTGGAACAAAGACGCCTTTGGTAATATTTTCCATAGAAAAAATAAAATAATGGCTAGATTAAAAGGAATCCAACTTTTCCAATCATATCCCACTAGTAATTTTCTCCAGTCTCTAGAGAAAACCCTTACCACTGAATATAATAGCATTCTTTGGACTGAAGATGATTTTTGAAAAATCAGGTCTAGAATAAATTGGCCAAACGATGGTGATGCCAACACCAAATTCTATCACTTGTCCGTTGTTAATAGATGAAGAAGGAATAAAGTGTCCTTTTTCTAAGGATGCGGAAGGTAATTGGATCACTGACCATGATAGTCATGTTAATTATACTAGCCGTTACTTCCAAAATATCTACACAACTTGTCACTCAAATACCGACTGGAAAAACATTCAAATCACCCTTGCTAGTTTTTACAGCATTGATCTATCACCCTTGGATAACCCCCTGCTTGACCAGGAGGTCACTTAAGCTTTATTCTCTTTTAAACCATTTAAAGCTCCTGGGTCAGATGGTTTACGTCCCTTCTTTTTTCAAAAATATTGGAATATGTAAGGAATTCCGTTATTAGATTTTGTCGACATGTTTTTGACACCCAGGAAATTCCGGGCTCCATTAATAACACATACCTTTGCCTTATCCCTAAATTCTATAATGCGAATGATCTTAAGAATTTTTGGCCTATTGGCCTATGTAATACTATTTATAAGATAATTACCAAGATCATAGCAAATCGCCTTAAGCTCTATCTGCCCGATCTTATTGGCCGTTGCCAAACTAGCTTCCTCAAAGGACGTAGGGCTTGCGATAATGTTATCCTTGTTCGGGAAGTTATAAATCATATTAATAAAACTAGAAAGGCTAGGGGTAAACTTATCATAAAAATTGATCTCGAAAAAGTCTTTGATCGCATTGAGTAGCCTTTTGTCTACCGTACTCTACAGTTTTATAAATTCTACCCAAAAGATTACAAAGCTCATCTTAAACTGTATTTGCACTAGTAATATTGCTAGTCTCGTTAATGGTACAAAAACTAACTACTTTTCACCCTCCCGGGGTAACCATCAAGGAGATCCCATGTCCCCGTACATTTTTATCTTATGCATGGAACTCCTCTCCACTTATATTAATTGTCAAGTAGACCTCCATCTCTAGGACCCTCTCACCCTCCATAAAAATGGCCCCCAACTTTCACATTTATTTTTTGCGGATGATCTCACCCTTATGGTCAAAGCTAACCCAAAATCAATTCACTCGATCTACCATTGTTTGAGCCACTTTGGCCATTTATCAAGGCATAAAATCAACGCTATTAAATCTAGGGTCATTTTTTTCTAAAGGCTGTCAGGACAATCCCCGAGAATTAGTTCAACAACTCTTGAATATAAAAGCAACTAATACCTTTGGCAAATATCTCGGTTTTCCCATTCTAAACAATAAACCAAAAGCCTCTGATTTCTAAGGACGAGATGGGATGCTGGTCGTTAAAACTGTTTCGCGGCCAGTTTAAAACTAGCCCTTAAATGATTTCTATGGACCATGTTTCTGGTGCCTATTTGCATATTTTAGGGACTAAATTAAAAAGTTTCCCGACCAATTAGAAGCTGGCCGTTATATCTTTTTCGAGAAGTTTAAAGCTGGTCCCTAAGTCGAACAGGTCAGCACTACAAAGCTATAGATTCAGCAACCAAATTTTCTACTCCTAAAAAGGATTGAAGGACTAATAGTCTAGTCCTTAAAGAAACAAGTAAAAAGTCCCTAAATCATCACATTCAATTTGAAACTAGAAAATCGGGTATATTAATATATAGATGATATTGTCTTCATAAAAATATTATCAAAAATAATCAACATCAGTTAGTTGCACCATACATCAATGATGTAAGCTAGTCACAATATTGTGTTCATAAACATTTAACAAAAAACTACATATCACTAATATCCCATGATTGTAATGTAAACTTTTCTTGAAATTCCCAGCAAAAAGATGGTCAATATGTATGTCATCAAAAATCTGCTTCTAGTAAACTTCAATATCCAAAACCCATAGAAGACATAAGAAATTTCAGTTAGGAAAACCATAACAGTGTAGACGGAGTAAAATCAGGGCTAGACAGAAGATTATAAAAATAATAAAGAGAAAAGAAGCAACAAAAAATTAATGGCTAGACACCATTGTTCCCTTTTATCACTTGAAAAATTTGCCTTAAGCTATATATAGGGACAAAGTATTGAGACAAATAGTTTAATTTAATGCAGCAAATCATAGTCTGTAAGTTGAAACCTTTAATTCTGCTCTTGGCAAAAGGCTCCCATTCAAATGAACTAAATATCTAGCTACTTCCTATATTAAATGACAGAAGATATGAAGCACCAAGACGGACTCCTGCACACTACGTGCGAGACTCCAGCCTATGTTGCTACGGAGGTGATCAATAGAAAACGCTATGATGGTGCAAAAACTGATATTTGGTCATGTGGGGTTGTCCTATTCGTGTTGTTGGCTGGTTATCTTCCATTTTAGGACTCAAATTTAATAGAAATGTATAGGAAGATTGGCAATGCTGAATTCAGATGTCCAAGTTGGTTTCCACCAAAAGCCCGACGACTACTTTCAAAAATGTTGGATCCTAATCCTAGTACAAGAATTTCTCTTTAAAGTTTTTATTGACAATCAACTAAGAGGAAAAGGCATGTGTCATGTAAAGAAAGAAATTGCATTGAATAGAGCAACAAACAAGCATATAATGAAGTTATTAGAATGCTTAGTGTTAGCAATATGACGATTGCTAATACTTAGCTAATAATCTGGGCTTAGAAGTAGAATTATTTGTCTCTATTTTGCTCTTATTGCTCATCTACAACTGGGTTTCCAAAGTTGAAATACAGACTCACCAATGAGTTTTTGCTAAGGACAGAATCATCTTAACGTGAATTAACTTCTATACACGCAGTGTGTAGTTTTTCTACGACATCAAGTAAGAATCATCTTATAATTTCTATACTCTTTTTCTTTATAATTTTGTTATCATTTCCTTTATGTTAAGTTTGGTTTATACAAATTATTTTGAGGAACCTTGCTTAAAGAAAGAAGCTAAATTCACATGCTGGAAACCTGCGTCCGTCATCATGTCCAAGCTGGAAGATACCACTAATAAATGCCAACTAAATGAAGGCCTAAGACCAGGTCTTCAGGATATTGTTTGGACATGGCAAGAAGAAAAACAACCTTAGCAATCAGAAAATAAATATGTAAACAACCCCTAAAACGCAGAGCACATGAGTTCAAATTAGAGATGAACCTAGAAGCCATGTGACTACTTCTTTGCACTTGTTACTTCCTCGAACTTTTTTACCTTTTCCGTAGTACATGAACCTACATCTGCTTAATTTATAAATCTCAGAAAATATTGTAAAAATGATAAACTTGTGATCAAATAGATTTGAGAAACCATACTTGTTTCAACTGTTTGGGTGGACTGCATAACTTGATCAATAGAAGGAGAAAATGGAATATCAGTTTGGATATTCTCTTTGTCGTGAACCAAAGAGTTTTTAATCAATGTTCGCAATCATTGAGTGGCAGACATAGTAGAGTATCATCTTATACTCTTAGAAGGTCTTGACACATTTTGACTAGCATAATGAGAATTCTGATGGAAGGATCGCTCCTAATTTTCAGACTCTTCAAATGAGCACATAGATCTAAGATCTCGCCCTCGTCCTTTCCATAGAATACCTAGTGCAAGAAACATATTACTAAAAATTTGGCATTAAATTAAATTCAATTCTAAAAAAAAAAAAGAATAGATTTGAGAAACCATACTTCTTTCAACTTTTTGGGTGGACTGCATAACTTGATCAATAGAAGGAGAAAATGGAATATCAGTTTGGATATTCTCTTTGTCGTGAACCAAAGAGTTTTTAATCAATGTTCGCAATCATTGAGTGGCAGACATAATAGAGTCTAATCTTGTACTCTTAGAAGGTCTTGACACATTTTGACTAGCATAATGAGAATTCTGATGGAAGGATCGCTCCTCATTTTTAGACTCTTCAAATGAGCACATAGATCTAAGCTCTCGCCCTCGTCCTTTCCATAGAATACCTAGTGCAAGAAATCATATTACTAAAAATTTGGCATTAAATTAAATTCAATTCTAAAAAATAGATTTGAGAAACCATACTTTTTTCAACTTTTTGGGTGGACTGCATAACTCGATCAATAGAAGGAGAAAATGGAATATCAGTTTGCATATTATCCTTGTCATGAACCAAAGAGTTTTTATTTATTGTTCGCAATCCTTGAGCGCCAGACGTGATAGAGTCTAGTCTTGTATTCTTAGAAGGTCTTGATATACTTTGACTAGCATAATGAGAATTCTGATAGAAAGATCGCTCCTCATTTTCAGACTCTTCAAATGAGCACATAGATCTGAGTTCTTGCCCTAATCCTTTCCCTAGAATACCTACTGCAAAAATTCATATTACTAAAAATTTGGCATTAAATTAAATTGAATTCAAAAAAAAAAGAATAGATTTGAGAAAACATACTTGTTTCAACTTTTTGGATGGATTGCATAACTTGATCAATAGAAGGAGAAAATTGGATATCAGTTTATATATTCTCCTTGTCATGAACCAAAGAGGTTTTATTCATTTTTCGCAATTCTTGAGCGGCGGACATGGTAAAGTCTAATATTGTACTCTTAGAAGGTTTTGACATACATTGACTAGCATAATGAGAATTTAGATAGAAGGTTCGCTCTTCATTTTCAAACTCTTCAAATAAGCACATATATCTAAGCTCTTGCCCTCCTTTCCCTAGAGAACCTAGTGCAAGAAATTATAATACTAAATATTTGGCACTAGATTAAATTCAATTCTTAAAAAAGAATAGATTTGATATATTATACTTGTTTCAACTTTTTGGGTGGACTGCATAACTTGATCATCTTAAGGAGAAAATGGAATATCAGTTTGCATATTTTCCTTGTCATGAACCAAAGGATTTTTATTCATTGTTCGCAATCCTTGAGCGAGAGATATGGTACTCTTAGAAGGTCTTGACATGATTTGACTATATAATGAGTATTTTGATGGAAGGATCTCTCTCTATATATATATATATGTAAAAGTGAAGAGAGAGATCAGCTAAAACCTATATATAAACTTTTGAAAAGTCAAAGAGGTGTTAGTTTGGCACTCTCGCTAGCCCATCTTCCGATGCTTATATCTTTTTATCCGGATATCGTATGAATGAACGGTTAAGTGCTTTGGAAACTAAATTCCAAGAACTTCAATTTGGTATATAATATGTCCCAAAAATACCTCATATAACACACGGAATTTACTTCTCAAAAAGCTTCGTACAAGGCAAATCCTTAGTCGGTTTTTCCACGACATAAATTCGATTTTTTACAAACTTTATATTTTCTATCCAAATATCATATATAGTCATATCATGACTTTAAAATCATTTAAATTATTATTAACAAGTCTCATATTCATTAGACGTCACATTGAGACGCACAGGGTGTAACAATCTTCCCCATTAGAAACATTCGTCCTCGAATGTTAAAACTCCCAGATATATATATATATATATATATATATATATATATATATATATATATATATATATTCATTAATGTTGATTCTATATTGCTAACTCAATAAAAAAAGAAACTTTTTAACAAAAAAGTCCTCAATCATCTTTCAAGATGTTCAACAAAAAATGTAATATTGTTTTATATCTCTAGTCAATAATTAGTATTATATAAATTATTTCTACTTTTGTTTTCGTCTTGAAGAGATTTCGTTCTCTATCCATTCATATAGTCATACATGTAAAGACTGCCTAGCGTATAAATACTAAGTACAACAAGTCCTGCATAGTAATAACCAAATGAAAAATCACATTTGTTATGTATCTTTACTAAGAGCATACTTTGATATTTGTTTAAAGCAGGACATGAAACATATTGTTAATCTAACTTTACTTATGATGCTAGTAGAACACAATAATATAAATATAACTAAATAACATAAAGTTTAGCTTTTATCAATTTCCCTCGGAAAGTTACCACTCATGTATGTGTTTTGAAATATCGATGATTATTTGATTTTAACACACTTCTCATACACAAATTATTTTATAATACCACTAATTATTTGAATTCACAAAATTGAGTTAGCTATGTCCTATGGTATTCAATTGATGCAAAGCAGATTTAGTTACTCCTTTAAATACCTTTTATTTTACCTTTCGTTCACGAAAGTTCATTAGAAGTGCTCATTAGAAATGCCTACCTATTTTTATTAAAGTATTTAACATTGAAAAGTCTATGATACGTAGTGTCAATAGGAGTAAAACAAAGAAATGAAAACCCGTGCTGAATCTCTGGTGATGCTTTTCGATACTTGAATATATTTTTTTTGTCAAAAGGAAGAATATACATTATAGATAGTTAAGAGTACTAGTAGTACATCAAACAAGATGCAACATAGACATCGTAGTAACTAGACGGGAGTGCATAATATTAACTACAGGTGCCCCAACATGGGACTCATTACTAGGTACTAAGTCATAAGTAGATATTACATTAGTATTACAAAAACTAGATATAGTAGGAAGCAGCTATGCTGAAACAGGTACAAGCCTCCTTTGTTGGGTGCCTTGTTGATCTTGCTGTAAATAAGGTGTAACAAAAGGTGGTAGGTGTGCCAAAAGTATGCAGGTAGGCTCTACATGCGTGGATCCATATTTAGCTAAATTGTCAGCAACACGATTCTGCTCTCTATATATATGCTGGATGGATGGGCTATCCAGTTGTAGAAGTAACAACTTGCAATTATTAATAATGTTAGTATAATGCATTGAGGTTATTTGAAACATACCGATGAGTTGTTGGGAATCTGTTTCAATGACAAGTGGTGTGAAATTCTTTTGTACAGCTATTTTCGATCCCATGAGTAGTGGAACAATTTCTGTCTGTACGCATGTACCCTGTTTTGATTGTCCTGCCAAACCCATAACCCAACTGCCTTGGTGGTTACGAAAGACTCCATCAATGCCATATTGTTTATGGGAAAAAGAAGCAGATCCATCTATGTTAAGTTTATAGCAATTTACAGCTGGTGGATGACATTTAATATATAAAGATATGGATTGACAATTCTTTTTTCCCTTTTTGTGACTTGTTAAGTGATAATATTCTGTTGCCGTAGTAATTAATAATGGAATATTTAAAGGAATTCGTTTATTTTCCAAACTGTGTTTATTCCTTAGAATCCATATATGTCATAGGGCAAAAGGTATGAATGTCGTAGATGAGATTTGATGAGGAGTGGATGATAGAGGTGTATGAATAATGTCATACAACTAATTCGTAGAATCCATTTGAGATGTAGTAGTGTACGAAGGTGGGAAAGATAATTTGAGGTAGTTCCATAACTGAATTGCATTAGGGCAAGCAAAAAAAATATGATGTATTGTTTCATGTTCCAAATGGCACTGTGTACATATAGGTAGGGCTGTGCATTTGGATCGGATATTCGAAATCCGATCCGACCTACTCTATTTCGGATTTTTGGATTTCGGATTTTAGATTTTCGGATTTTCGGATTGGATACGGATTATGTTTTATAAAATTTCGGATTTTCGGATTGGATTTGGATTGGCATGATTTTAATCCGATCCGATCCGAAATTATATGGGCCTATATATAAATACTACCCTAAAATTTTAGGGTTAAGTATACTTATTCATTTGTCAGACCGACCCTAGGTTATATCGATGTTCAGTCCTCTTTTCCGCCTCTCTTCAGTCTTCACAGCTCAGTGACTCAGTCTTCTCGAACTTGAAGTCTTCACTTCACTCTTCATCTCAGTCCGACCAAGCTTCCGCCTCTCTTCTTCTTCACTCTTTATCTCAGTCCTCTCGAAGTCTCAAGCCAGTGAACTCCAAGTTCTCTAGAAGTAGAAAACTAATCTCGAAGTCTCAACTCTCAAGTCTTCACATTCAATTTCCAATCAAGAGCAAACGACGCAAAACCCTAATAGACGGTAAGCCTGTCATTCTCTCTAACTATTAGTTATTATTGGTTCATTGTTGCTTTCCCCCTCTCTCTTAGAGCTCAAATGTGATGTTTTCCACCTTTTATTTCTCAACATAAATCAAATAATGTGTGTTTTTTGTGTCTTTTTTTTGTGTGTGTTAGAGAGATATTACAACATGTTTATTTTGAATTTTCATACTGTTTTTTCAATTTTTATGTATGTATCAATTTGTCTTTATGTTCTGTTTTTTATCTCTCTTTCATTTTCTATTCTTCTATTTCTGATTTTTTTTTGTTTTTTTTTTGTTTGTTTTGGTAGATGGAAAACGAGACAGAGACAGTGAATGAACTTCAAATTGTTGAAAAAGTTGGTGAAAGTAATGCTTCAACTGATTCAGATTCAACAACCAATAACAGTGAATCTGAACCTGGTTTGAAGAAAAGAAAAATGGTTAAAGAATGATCAATGGCTTGGCGCTACTTCAACAAGTTCACTGATGTCGAGGGTGTGAAAAAGGCGAGATGCAAGTTTTGTTCAGAAGAATATGTAGCTGGTACCAAGCATAGCGGCACAAGCAATTTGTTATTGCATATTCCCAAATGTTCGACCAATCCCTACAAGGCAGAAGGTAGCCAGACAACATTAGGTTTTCAACCGCAAGGTCTAACAGGTGATGTTTCAATTATCCCTTGGAAATTTGATCAAGAGGCATGTAGGAAGGATTTAGCTCGTATGATTATTAAAGATGAACTTCCCTTTATTTCTGTTGAAAAAGATGGATTTAGAGACTTTGTGAGAAGTCTTCAACCTTTATTTCATATTCCATCTCGTACTACTATGACTAGGGATTGTCTTGAGATGTACCATGAAGAGAGACTTGCTTTGAAGTCTATTCTTAAAGAATCAAAACAGAGAATATGTATTACTACTGATACATGGACTTCAATTCAAAGAATTAATTATATGTGTGTTACAACCCATTACATTGACAATAATTGAAAATTACATAAAAGGATATTGAATTTTTGTCCAATTACTAGTCATAAAGGTCAAGATTTAGCTAGTGGTATTGCAAAGTGTTTACTTGAATGGGGAGTGGATAAAGTATTTACTGTGACAGTTGATAATGCGAGTTCTAATGATGTGATGGTTAGAGAGTTATCCAAGCAATTTACTAGATGGAACACTAACTTGATGGAAGGTAAGCATGTTCATGTGAGATGTATGGCTCACATCATCAATCTAGTTGTTCAAGATGGGTTGAGAGATGGGAGTGTGTCTGTTGAACGAATAAGACAAGTTGTTAGGTACATAAGACAATCTCCTGCAAGATGGAAAAAGTTTAAAGAATGTTGTGATCTTGATAGGATAACTTCTAAAAAATCATTGTGCTTGGATGTTCCTACTAGGTGGAACTCCACATATTTGATGTTGAAGGTTGCTACAGTTTATGAGGAAGCCTTTACAAAGTATTGTGATATTGATTATGGTTTGATGTCATGTATTTCTAACTGCATTTGTGAGGATGGACAACCTGCAGGTCCACTTTTAAGTAGTGATTGGGATAGTGTAAGACGTATTGTGAAGTTTCTGGAAATTTTTTATGAACTCACCTTGAAAGTATCAGGTACACTTTATATTACGTCTAATGTGCACTTTCTTGAAATATGTGTTGTTGATTCTTCTTTGAAAGAGTTGATGCAAAATGAAGATGCTTTCTTGAGAGAAATGGCAAAGAATATGAAAGAGAAATTTGACAAGTATTGGGGGGATCCACATAAGATGAACAAAATGATTTTTATCTCATGTGTGCTTGATCCACGCCATAAGTTTAATACTCTTTCATTTGCACTTGGTGCTATGTTTGGAGAAACAGTAGGTTTGAAAATACAAGAGGATGTGAAAACATACATGGATACTTTGTTTAATGTGTATGCAATGAAAAATGGTGGTTCTGGTTCATGTCCATCTTCTCCATCTTCTCCATGTTCTGGTCCATCTTCTCCATCTTCTTTATCATTGCTCTCAAAATTCATGCTAGATTTAAAGAAGCATAAGAAATGTGGCGGAGTTGATTCTAAAACGGAGTTAGATAAATATTTGGGTGAAGATGTTGAGGAAGACCATGAAAAGTTTAACATTCTGGGGTGGTGGAAGTTGAACTCACCTAGATTTCCCACTCTTGCTGAGATGGCACGTGATGTGCTAGCCATTCTGATTTCTAGTATTGCCTCAGAATCAGCCTTTAGCACCGGCGGACGCATACTTGATCCATTTAGGAGTTCATTGACTCCTAGATTGGTTCAAGCTCTTGTGTGTGTCCAAGATTGGCTTCGTAATGAATCAACAACTCCGGTTAAAATTGAAGAAGATTTAGATAATCTTGAACAACTTGAAGCTAGTAAGCCTATCTTATTACTTGTGTTTAATGTATACTTTATTTGTATGTTTATTTAGATTACTTCTAAACTAATTTCTTGTGTCACTATCTTATTATACAGAATTTATGAATACGGGAAGAGAGCCTTGCATTGTCGACATATAGTGATTTTCCATTTGTTGTACAAGCTCAGGTATTTTATTATACACTTGCTCCTTATTTTGTTGTATGTTTCTGGAATCTGGAATTCTAGATAGCTTGAAGCTTTGAGCTGTCTTTTTCTTTCTCTAAAAATGCTCTTTGAATTGTTTGAAATTGCAGATTTTTAACTTGTCTCACAGTCCTACTGAGAATCTGAGATTGAGAGCTACATTTGGCCTGGTTGTTGGTTTGTGTTAACTGTTGCGGCTTCCCAAAAGTTGGAACTTGGAACTCTTTTGTTTTGTATAATATGTTAAAGAACTGTTGGGATTTTAGTAGTTTGGTTTGTTTTATTTTGCTATGACAGTATGGTTTGAATGACAATTGATTGTGTTTTGTTTGGGGTCTTCAGTTTGGTTTGGTTTGAAACTTTGAAAGACAATTGTTGCATTATGTAAATTTCAGATTGTGGTTTTGTTTGGAGATGAATGGTGTTTACTGTCCAGTAACAGTTGTGTGGAGAACTGAAGATGAATGGATATGAATTATGTTTTGATTGCATTGTTAAATATTAAGTTCGAACATTGTACCCAGTTGTGTAAATTGAACTCAGTTGCATTATTAATTTTTATGAGTACTTAGTTCAGTCAGTTGTGTAAATTGAACATTGTTAACAATGTTAAGTTCGAAGTTCAAACAAGTATTTGGAAAGTGATTGCTCAATTTGTATTTGGAAAGTAATTCCCAGCATTTGTTTATGTACTTCGAACAAGTACTCCAATGAGTGACAATCCGATCCGACAATCCGAAAAATTATCCGATCCAAAGTTTAAAATCCGATCCGATCCAATGTTAATTCGGATCGGATTAGGATTGCCCTTTTCAGAATCCGAAATCCAAAATCCGAATCTGAAATATGCTAAAGCCGATCCGTGCACAGCTCTACATATAGGTGATTGTAAAATACCTAAATGGGAGAGAATGCAGTAGTGGGAAGTTTATTATGCGAGATTAACCAAATAAAGAAGGACAGTTTTGGTGGAATGTTTAAATGCCAAATCCAAGTGTAAGAAGAAAGTTGAATTTTGTTAGGATTGAGTGAATGTGACGATCCGACCCGTCGTCTCATGAGTTACTGTCTTGTTTGTCCTATTTTCTGCTTCCTCCTGTTTCATTATCGGTATTGGGTGCATTAGAATTTATTTGAAGCGATTTTGATAAGAAATGAGACATTTAGTCTCTTTTAAGAAGGTTTAAGTTGGAAAAGTCAACCGAACGTTGACTTATGAGTTAGAGGGCTCGGATGTGAATTTCGATGGTTCAGTTAGTTCCGAGAGGTGATTTGTGATTTAGGAGCAGGACCGGAAGTAATTTTGGAGGTCCGGTGTTGAATTAGGCTTGAATTGGCAAAGTTAGTATTTTGGCGAATTTCTGTTGATAGGTGAAATTTTGATCCGGGTGTCGGAATGAAATTCCGAGAGTTGTTGTAGCTTTATTGTGTCATTTGGGATATGTGTGCAAAATTTCAGGTCATTCGGACATCGTTTGGTCGGGTTTTTGATCGAATGTGTGTTTTAGAAGTTTTAAAAGAACTTAGGCTTGAATTCGATATAATTTGATGATTTTGGCGTTAGTTGAGGTGTTTTGACGATTGGAGCAAGTTTGGATAATGTTTTAAGACATGTTGGTGCTTTTAGTTGAGGTCTCGGGGGCCTCGGGTGTATTTCGTAAGGTTAACGGATCGATTTAGGCACGAAAAAAATAAAGCTGCTGCATTTTTTACAGCACTGTGCATAGTAGTTATGAACAGTACCCCCGTAACAGTATCTGTGAATAGTACCTATGAACAGTACCCCGTAACAGTATCCGTGAATAGTGTCGTGAACAGTAACCCTAAGAGTATCCGTGAACAGTACTGTAACAGTATCCGTGAACAGTACCCTATGAACAGTAACACGGGGTGAACAGTAATTCCGAAAAATTCTGGGCAGAATGTTTACAGTTCATTCGCGAAAAACACCCCATTTCTCCACCATTTTTAGTCATTTTGAGAGCTTTTGGACGGGGATTGAAGGGAGTTTCAAATAAGATCGATTGGAGGTAAGTTTTATGATTTAAATACATGATTTTATTGAAGAATCATCCTAGAAATCTATGAAAACATAGCCAAATTATAAGAAATTAGGGCTTGAGATTGAAATTCTAAATTTGGGATTTGAGGGGACAATGGACTCTGATTCTTGTGAATTTGGTATGTATAGACTCGTGGCGAGATAAGGAACATTTTTATGTAAAAATTTCTGATTTCAAGACGTGGGCCCGGGGCTCGGGTTTTGCAAATTTCGTGATTTTTGATATTTTTCGAGTCTTTTCGATTAGGTTATATTCCCTTAGCCTATTGTGATGTATTCGTTATGTTTTTGGCTAGATTCGACGCGCGAGGAGGTCGATACGAAAGGAAAGGGCATCGCGGAGTAGTATTTGGCCGGCTGGAGGTGAGTAATAGATGTAAATGATGTCCTGAGGGTTTGAAACCCCGGAATTTCACATCGTAACGCTATATTGAGGTGACTTGCACGCCGGATAACGGGCGTGGGGTAGAGCACCGTTGGAGATTGTGACTTGGTCCGTCCCGAGAGATATTTTACTACATTTTTGGTTGAGACGTATACTTTATTATTGTGAATTGGGCTTGTTTCCATGCTTGGGGCCTTGTGCCGACCTGTAGAACCCTTAGGGGATTTTTCACTGGTTTTCCTCACTTATTTTGTTAAAGAATTTATATCCTCAGTCATGTTTCCAATTGTAGGCTTCTTGCCAATTATTTGAATCCTTCAGGGATTGATATCACTGCTTTCGCATATTTTGCATATCATTTGACCTCAGTCCAAGGTTTTAAATACTGTTTTGCAAACTCAGCCATCTTTCTAAGATTTGAAAACTTAAATGATATTTCTAAATGATATTTCGGGCTGAGAACTACTGTTTTACAAATGCCCAAGGGGCTTATGATGATTTCTGGACTGAGCATGGATCGGGTTGCGCGCCGCAGCAGTGTTATATTGATATTGAGGCCGAGATCCTGGTTGATTACATTGATATTGAGGCCGAGAGCCTGGTTGATTACATTGATATTGAGGCTGAGAGCCTGGGTGATTATACTGAGATTGATATGAGGCCGAGGGCCTAGATTTGATGCCACGAGATGGCTTGATATTGCGCTTGGGATGTAGGAGCCCCTCTGGAGTCTGTACACACCCCAAGTGAGCGTCGTCGACGATAAATAAATATGGATGGATCGGGATGCACGCCGCAGTGGGTACCAGAGGGTACCATCATATGCATTGCATTGCACTCATGCATTTATTCTTTATCTGCATTATCTGCCATAATAATTATGTGCTCTTATTTCATTGACTGGTTGCTTTATACTGTTCTGAGCCTGAGGGGCTGATACTGTTCTGAGATACTGAGCCCGAGGGGCAGATTTCTACTTATTATTTTGATACTGAGCCCGAGGGACAGATTTCTAATTATTATTTTGATACTGAGCCCGAGGGGCAGATTTCTACTTATTATTTTGATACTGAGCCCGAGGGGCAGATTTCTAATTATTATTTTGATACTGAGCTCGAGGGGCAAATTTCTACTTGTTGTTTTGATATTGAGCCCGAGGGGTAGATTTCTACTCGTCATTTTACTGCCAAATTACCTGTTTTACTGGTTTAAAAGAAATTTCGCATGATGTTTCGCTGGATTGTTATTTTAAATGATTTCACTACTTCTGTATAGAATGTTGTGTGACTTAACGTGTTTTCTTACCTTCAGTCATTATTTATATTTATTACTCACTGGGTCGGAGTACTCACATTACTCCATGCACCATGTGTGCAGGTACAGGTATTCCTGAGGTATAGAGCGAGTTTTCTGCTGTTCAGTTTTCATCGAAGTTATCGAGGTAGCTGCATGGCATTCGCAGACCCGTTTTCTCCCTTATCTTCTGTTATTTATGATATCTTTAGACTTTGTTCCTAATTTCATACTTTGTAGAATTTTAGTAAACTCTGTAGTAGCTCATGACTTGTGACACCCCGGTTAGGGCTGAGTTGGGTTGGATTTCCGTATTTTATCTATACTTTCCGCTATTGGATATTATTAAACCATGTTTATACTATAATTGTGTTAATTAATTGTCTTAAAAGGATGAATTGGGTTGAATGGCTGGCCTTGTCTTCATGAGAGGCGCCATCACGACCAGGTTCGGGAATTGGGTCGTGACAAGTTGGTATCAGAGCCTAGGTTAATTGGTCTCGCGAGTCATGAGCCGGTTTAGTAGAGTCTCGCGGATCGGTACGGAGACGTCTGTATTTATTCTCGAGAGGCTACAGAACCTTTAAGAAAAACTTCATATTTTTGAAATTCTTATCGTGCGTCCTTGATTCAGCTTGAAAAGTAACTCTTACGATTCCTTCCACATGTTCGTATGCGCGAACGAGCACTCAGTATTCGATTTACCTTGATGGCTTGTAATTCCCCGATAGAAGGGCGAGACGTGATCTCGGTGAGTTTGATGTTAGGACAGTCTGGAGGACTTGAGGCCGGATCTTGCCTATGGCTTGAGCACTGAGGTGCTGATTGTGCGAGCAAGTGTTTTGAACCTTTATGTTCGGTATTGTCCCTATTAGTGGGAATCATGGCTGGATAGCTACGTGAGGAGTATGATAGTACTGCGAGATGTATCTATATGACTTGGAAGTGACGAGGAAGGTCTACTGGATGATAGATGAACTATTGAGTGTATGATTTCCATTGTGATAGGATGTGTAGTCCCAAGTTATGGGTGCGTGAAGAATCTTTTTATGTCTCCTATTTGGAGTGAAGTAAATTTCATGTTACAGTATGAGTTTAGACTCAGGAAGATTAAGTGATTGTGTAATGTGTATGGCAGTGGAAGGTATACAAAAAATATTAACTAAAGGTAAAGCTAGTGGGTAATTGGCTTATGAGGGGAATCTATTTGTCATACTAGTTAGATAAGTCTGGGAGCCGAGATCGCTTCTGTAAATGTATTATGACGAAATCGTTGAGTCAAGGAGACTACCTTGAGGGTTGAAAACATTAAAGAAAGAATATGTTCTTACTCGGTTGAATATCCCAATAATGGAGGATTGAAAGGTATTTTCTATGTGTTATGATTCAAATAGGTGCAACGCATGTCCATGTATCAATTTTGATAATATAATACATGTAATATTGATATTAATGTTGTTGATATACGTTGTGATGCTTTGTCAAGTTGTGGACGTGTTGTTAGGATGATTTTGGTAATTCTCTGGCAGGTGGATAGGCCCAATTACAAACGAAACTCTGCCGAAATTTTAAAAAATTTGGGACTTAGTAAAAAAAATTTTCGCCTAAAGAGTGGGCTTAACTGTTGTGTGAGTGAATGCAAAAATTGCAGAAGAGTTAAAATTTCCGATGATTCGTGTTCCCACAAGCTTATGAAGGAGTGAGTTTAATCTCACCATGGTATTACAGCAGCAATAGAGTATATGTGTTGTGATCTATGGCTTCGAGCCAAGTTGGGGAGCTTTTTATTGGTTAGCGGATTGTACGGTTATGTACTATGTTAGTTCCGATTTGATGCATGCTGGTGAATCAGTTCTGGTTGTGGAAATTAGGCCGATAATGGCACGAGTGAAGGAAAAGTTTTGACAAGATGTCATGAGCTGGGATGAGCAGGAGATAAGTTTCGATGTTTACGGTAAGTTGGAATTGTCTTCAGCGTCACCTAAGATCGGTGTTTTGTAAAAAGGGTTTTGTGTCCCGGTTAATGACTCTTGATCTCTCTTCAGCGTTAGTGCGATCGATGGTTTGGAGGTACGCTCCAGATATTGTTGTGGTAGGTTGTGGGAGTGTGTCCCACGGGAAGATTATATAAGTGTGGCATGTGATCACTTGATTGATTAAAGATGTAAACCAAGTATGAAGTTTGTGATGGTGTCGTTAAATTAAAGATTCATGCCTGGAGGGCACTTGGCATATTGGGTTGTGAACTGGGGAGGATTACCCCGATTGTGATGGTTGTTCTTGTGTGTTATGAGAAAAATGGGAGTTATTATGGACCTTTGAAAGGTTATCAGACTAGTTCAGTGTGATCAGAATCGGCTTGAAGTCGATGGATAGATTTAATGTGAATAATGGCTCTATATCATGCCAGATGTGTGCATTTTAGTAACGCGGTCCTCATGGAGGAGTAGTTAGGTTGATGTTTCATTGTCAGATATTTCGCGTAGTGATACATTGCGCCATGTGAGTTGTGAGATGACTTGAGAAATTTCTATGTGTTGTGAATCTGTGTAGGAATGATGTTATATGAGCATCTTGGCTCTTGAAATTCAGATTTTACATCGCACCTCAGTTGTGCTTGAGTTTTGTAGCTTATAACGCTATATGTCCCTCAGAGATATTATTATGCACTTAGCATGCTTACGACCGATACTCGGTATTTTGTTGTAATGAGCAAATTTGGCTCGATGTGCATCTCCTTATGTGAGATCTATGTATGGATCGGGTGGCACGCCGCCATGGGTATGTTATCTAGATCGGGTTGTACGCCGCAACAGTGTGATGTTGAGTATAGTTTTCTATATGCTATTTTGTATGCCTTACTTCCTGTTTTCTAAGGAAAGTCTGTATTAGTGTGTGAGATTGGTAATTCCTTCCAGAGTTTGTTTTCCTTTTGTACCGCATTCGAATTGGTAGCTTATTGGCATATTGAGGCATCATATGCGACTTTTGATTATGTCTAGAGTGGCTTATTGCCTGAGCAGTTCGTACTGGGTGAGACGAGATCATTGAATTTGAGATTAGTGCAATCTGAGTATAATGATTTTGCTCAAAATGAGGTGATAGTTCTTGCCAAGAGTATAGAACCAACGAATCGTTGTCTCGATAGTGGTCATGAATTTATGCATACCTCATCCGTCATGTCAATATTGTAAGAGTTAGAACAATACCTATGTACATCATGCAGAACATGAGATGTGTAGCGATTTTCTTCTAGGTGATTAGAGAAAAAAGCTTCAGATGATTAGGGCGAATGATCTTCGGATGATTGGGGAAATAGTATTGCTAATTGAAAGTGACTTGACGAGAGTATATGTCTCATAAAAAGGTAATGTTATTAAACTAATGATATTTCGGTAGTATTGCGGCATGTTCTTGTTGGGTCCGCTGATGGTACTGATGAGCTTGAGGTACGACTCTTTCGTTTGAGTCATTTTTCATGACTTGAGTATTTTCAGGTCGTTTCTTATTGGTGCGTGTATTATGAAAGTTGTGGCTTAGGCCTGTATTGAGGTGTCATATCACCAGAGTGGTGTGTTGGATTCGAGGTGATCATTGGGGTCATTGATGAATACGAACGGATTTGATTTCAGCATGTTTGATGGGTAAATATCGAGGTTCGGTTTTTAAAAAAAAAATTGTTACTATAATTGCTAGAGGAGAAATGGCCTCATGAATGGTTGATCTGAGCAATGGTTATGATTTATTGCGTGTTTCAATTATCATTGGCAGTATATGAGAGTGTTGGAATGAGACATTGGCTAATAAGAGATTTCTATCGGTATTTGGTTGTTGTGGGCAGCTGCTGTGAATGGAAGTTATTGCTGCATTTGTTTGAATTATTGGTATATCATACAATTGCACCTAAGGTTGCAGGCATGGTCTATTATAGTTGGTTCAAACTTATTCTGAATGCAGGTGTGAGGTTCTGATCTTGTGTATAATTCCGAAAAGGTGAAATGTGGCTCTATGATTTATGGGCTAGACTAGATTTTGTGATCTTAGTTACAACGCGTTATCGGACCCATGTGAGATAGGGTGACATGGGATGTATTTCCCTTAGCCTATTGTGATGTATTCGTTGTGGTTTTGGCCAGATTCGACGCGCGAGGAGGTCGATACGAAAAGAAAGGGCATTGTGGAGTATTATTTGGCCGGCTAGAGGTGAGTAATAGATGTAAATGATGTCCTGAGGGTTTGAAACCCCGGAATTTCACATTGTAACGCTATATTGAGGTGACTTGCACGCCGGATAACGGACGTGGGGTAGAGCACCGTTGGGGATTGTGACTTGTTCCGTCCCGAGAGATATTTTACTAAATTTTTGGTTGAGACGTATACTTTATTATTGTGAATTGGGCTTGTTGCCATGCTTGGGGCCTTGTGCCGACCTGTAGAACCCTTAGGAGATTTTTGACTGGTTTTCCTCACTTATTTTGTTAAAGAATTTATATCCTCAGTCATGTTTCCAATTGTAGGCTTCTTGCCAATTATTTGAATCCTTCAGGGATTGATATCACTGCTTTCGCATATTTTGCATATCATTTGACCTCAGTCCAAGGTTTTAAATACTGTTTTGCAAACTCAGCCATCTTTCTAAGATTTGAAAACTTAAATGATATTTCTAAATGATATTTCGGGCTGAGAACTACTGTTTTACAAATGCCCAAGGGGCTTATGATGATTTCTAGACTGAGCATGGATCGGGTTGCGCGCCGCAGCAGTGTTATATTGATATTGAGGCCGAGAGCCTGGTTGATTACATTGATATTGAGGCTGAGAGCGTGGGTGATTATACTGAGATTGATATGAGGCCGAGGGCCTAGATTTGATGCCACGAGATGGCTTGATATTGCGCTTGGGCTGTAGGAGCCCCTCCGGAGTCTGTACACACCCCAAGTGAGTGCCGCCGACGATAAATAAATATGGATGGCTCGGGCTGCACGTCGCAGTGGGTACCATAGGGTACCGTCATATGCATTGCATTGCACTCATGCATTTATTCTTTATCTGTATTATCTGCCATAATAATTATGTGCTCTTATTTCATTGACTGGTTGCTTTATACTGTTCTGAGCCTGAGGGGCTGATACTGTTCTGAGATACTGAGCCCGAGGGGCATATTTCTACTTATTATTTTGATACTGAGCCCGAGGGGCAGATTTCTAATTATTATTTTGATACTGAGCCCGAGGGGCAGATTTCTACTTATTATTTTGATACCGAGCCCAAGGGGCAGATTTCTAATTATTATTTTGATACTGAGCTCGAGGGGCAGATTTCTACTTGTTGGTTTGATATTGAGCCCGAGGCGCAGATTTCTACTTGTCATTTTACTGCCAAATTACCTGTTTTACTGGTTTAAAAGAAATTTCACATGATGTTTCGCTGAATTGTTATTTTAAATGATTTCACTGCTTCTGTATAGAATGTTGTGTGCCTTAACGTGTTTTCTTACCTTCAGTCATTATTTATATTTATTACTCACTGGGTCGGAGTACTCACATTACTCCCTGCACCATGTGTGCAGGTACAGGTATTCCTGAGGCATAGAGCGAGTTTTCTGCTGTTCAGTTTTCATCGGAGTTATCGAGGTAGCTGCATGGCGTTCGCAGACCCGTTTTCTCCCTTATCTTCTGTTATTTATGATATCTTCAGACTTTGTTCCTAATTCCATACTTTGTAGAATTTTAGTAAACTCTGTAGTAGCTCATGACTTGTGACACCCCGGTTAGGGCTGAGTTGGGTTGGATTTCCGTATTTTATCTATACTTTCCGCTATTGGATATTATTAAACCATGTTTATATTATAATTATGTTAATTAATTGTCTTAAAAGGATGAATTGGGTTGAATGGTTGGCCTTGTCTTCATGAGAGGCGCCATCACGACCAAGTTTCGGAATTGGGTCGTGACAGTGATGTGTAACAAGATTTGACAGAGAAGATACCATCTGAGGTAAGAGCCCAAAATATTTGATCATAGTTTGTTATTGATAAAGGTATGTATATGTCCTTGATGTTAAGTTCAAATTGGTGTGTAAGCTGAAAGGCAGTTTTTCCAAATGCCATGCCTGGTTATAGTAGTAATTGGAAACTAGTTTTTGCTCCTCATATTTAGGTAATGCTCCAGCTATAAAATTGTGAAGTGTGAAATTTGGTTTGATCCAAGGATCAGACCAAAAATGCACATGGTTGCCATTTGTAAGGTTCCATTTATACCCTAAGTGACAATACAACCAACCCCGCATTATATTTCTCCAGGCGGATGAGACAGTACTTGTGCCCAAAGTTGATTAGGATTTTTAAAAAGTCGCCATGCAATACTTGCGTGTAATGCTTTATTTTTGATTGAGAGATTTTGGATTCCCAATCCGCCTTGATGTAATGGTTGGGTTATAGTATTCCATTTAATAAGATGTAATTTTTTCCTTTTGATAAGTTGTGCCCCAAAGAAATTTTGTTGATAGCGAGTAAGATGTGAAAGTATAGAGGTAGGTATAGTATTATATTGCATGAGGTGGTTTGGTAGTTGATTGAGAGTAGAGAAAATGAGTGTTGTCCTACTTGCTTTTGATAAAAATTTTGTTTTCCAACCCGTTAGTTTATTTTTGAAATTATCAAGTAAAAATTGGTAATTCCGTTTTGAAGGTGGTTTTGTAAAGATTGGAAATCCTAAATATCTTCCAAAGGGTTTTCCTTCCTTCATATGGAATAGTTGGAGAACTGTTTGTCTAGTTGGAACTGGACAAGTTTTTGAGAAAACGATATTGGATTTTTGGAAATTTATAGTTTGGCTTGAGTGAGTGGTAAAGTGGGCAAGAGTATCAACAATTGAATCACATGTGGCAGGAGTAATTTTTGCTGTGAGAATAATATCATCAGCAAAAAATAAATGAGATAGCTGAGGTCCCCTTTTAACAAGGGTGATGGGTTGCCAAGAGCGATAATCAGCTGTTGTGTGTATTGTGCGCGAGAGCATTTCAAGACAAAGGATAAACAGATATGGCGATAATGGGTCTCCTTGTCTTAGTCTTCTGATAGGTGTGAAATATTCAGATGGGTTGCCATTAATAATTATGGTTGTAGATATAGTGGTGATACAGGACATAATTAGTTGAGTAAATGTTGGAGGAAATTGAAGGGTAACAAGAGTGTAATATATGAAAAACCATTCTAATTTATCAAAAGCTTTTTCAAGATACAATTTTATAAGCATGTTAATTTTTACCTTTCTTTTTTTGGAATCTTGTGATTATTTCTTGAACTATAAGAGCATTATCTGCAGGTCGGCGATTTTTCTGGAAACTAGATTGAGTAGGATTAATAAGATATTCCAACATTGGTTTAAGCCTATTTACAATAATTTTTGTAATAAGCTTATAAATAGTATTACATAGACTGATATGTCGATATTGGGAAATAGAAGATGCATGTTTATGTTTAGGGATTAGGCAAATTAGAGTATTACTAATGTTAGGGTCTATCTTGTGATCTAGGAAAACCTTATGGCAAAAGTATTTTACTGAATTACCAATGATATGCCAATATTTTCGATAAAAGAAAGGATGTAGGCCATCTGGACCTGGAGCCTTTAATGGTTTAAAAGAATGTAATGCGTTAATGATTTCATGATCTTGGAAGGGTTGGGTTAAGGAATTTTGTTCATGCAGAGTAAGAACATTGGAAGGTTGGACTAATTGATGTCGCTTTGAATAAAGTTTTTGTGTTGTAAAGAGAGACAGGTAATAATTGATAATATTTAGTTTAATGACTTGAGGCTCAGTTATCCAATTGCATCCTTGATCTTGTAGAGCAGTTATACGATTATGTCTACGACGATTTAAAGTGGATAGATGAAACAAAATTCGTATTTGCATCTCCATCATTTAACCAGTTAATACGGGACTTTAGTTACCAAAAATCCTCTTCAAGTCTTAGAATAGTATTAAAATCATATTTTAATTGACATTCCAAATTTTATAAAAATGTGCTGGTAGGATAATTAGGGGAATACTGAATACCCCCTAAACAAGCCAATATTTTCCGCTTACATTGAAAAATATTTCCAAAAGTAGATTTATTCCATTCCTGTACAATATCAGTGAAATTTTCAATTGCTGGGAGTAATTGTAAATTATTATTCACGGCTTCTTGGACTAAGGAAGGGAAGGTAGGATGTGTAGCCCAGATAGTTTCAAAGCGAAAATTATTTTTACGAGGGAGATGGCAGTGTTGAAGTTGTAGTAATAGTGGACAATGATCAGAATATGTACGTGGTAGGTGTGTGACAAGTGCATTGGGGTAATGCCTAAGCCAGTCATAGTTTGCTAAGAAACGATCAATACGTTCTAGAATATTATGATGATTATGACGAACATTTGTCCAAGTATAATGACTGCCTTTATAGCCTAAATCAGTAAGATTACAATAATTTATGCAATCTATAAACTTGTTGGACCTTGAATTATTAATCAGTTGACCTCCAAATTTATCATTAACATGAGTGACGTCATTAAAATCCCCCATGAGCCAAGGTCCCTTGTAATTATCATGCATGCACATAATGTTATGCCAAAGAATATGTCTATTACTTAAATCATTACTTGCGAAAATTGCAGTAAATAGCCACTTGAGAGCAGAGGGGTATACCTGAATGTGGCAGTGGATCTCTTGGCGTGTGGATGTCACTAGTTCTACTGTGAGTACATCACAATGCCACAAAATAGCTATACCTCCCGACTGACCAATAGCAGCTTCCTCAATTAGGCTAGTGAAATTGAACTGCTCTTTCAAATTTTGATGATCCTGGCAGTGTGTTTCCAACAGCACAACCAAAAAAGGACGATTGTAGTCAAGTAAAGATCAAAAGTTACGTTGAAAATCTACAGATTGGGCTCCTCTACAATTCCATATTATGAAATTCATACGGGTATCATTTGGGGTGAGTAGTGGGCTGCTCTGTGATTTCCTCATTGTAGTGGTGCTCTCTCCTGGTCGCAGACGTATGGTTGGCATTAGTAGCATTGCATATTTTCCTACGTCTGGATTGGTTGTGGGCCTGATGAGAAGGGATGTTGTCACACCTCCCTTTTTACTATACCCCGTAAAGGGCGTAAAAGAGTTTTTCCAATTAAAGGACAATCGAAATGGGATTATTATTAAAATATTCAGAGTCGCCACTTGGGAGATTTATGGTGTTCCAAGTCACCGGTTGAATCCCGAATCGAGGAAAGGGTTGACTTTGTTCAACCGTCCACAAACCAGAAATCTGAGTAAGGAATTCTATTAACCCGGGAGAAGGTGTTAGGCATTCTCGAGTTCCGTGGTTCTAGCACAGTCGCTCAACTATTACGTTGGCCTAATTATCTGATTAATCACATGTTTGAGCCTATGGTGCATTGTTAACTTATTAACCGCTTTTAATCATTTTAAGGAAGATTGAACGTCATTTAAAACACGTCTTTGGATCGCGCCACATGAAATGCACCCGCAATCCTAAACCTATTTTATTTAAAGTTTTAAGATTTGATTTGGGTCACATGAAATGCGCACCCGAGTTTAGGAAGGTAAGTTATTAAAATAGCGCGCCTAAAGCAACTACGCGCTTTAACTTTGCGAGGACAATCGAAAATTCGCTAAATGGCACATCTGAACTCTAAGGATCAAAATAAAATTAATTACACAAAGGACATGCAATTGTCATTTTTGTTTGGCACGACACACCTAGATTTATTCTAATCAAGAGGTCTCTTAAATTAAACACAAGGGCCATGCACTATCTTCTATTTAATAACACCACTTGGAATTATTTAAGAATACGACTAATTGAACATTAAGAGATGGGGGAGTTGTTCAACTTAGGCGAATAGGCCTTAGTTAATATGGACTAATGATCAGAAAACTGGGATGAAATGGCGTCAAAAGGATCCAGATCCTATTTCCACGTATTTGGGCCCAAAGTGAGCCCAATTCCAAATCACCTGAAGCTGTAACGAATTGGACTCACTATCGAGCCCTTACAGCGTGCAAGCAGGGACCGAAATAACGGGAATTGATGCTGAACTAACATAGACGCAACAATTTGAAATCACCCTTTGACGGACAAATGGATAATTACAAGAGAATATCTAGGACTTTGAAACAATCAAATATGCTAGTTAAGTTCTTTCAGTATTGACAGTACCCAGACCAGCAATTTAAAGTTTTGATGTTACACCAGCTAATCAATCTCATTTCCAAACAACACTATTATGTTTCAATACCCCACAGAATCCTTTAACAGCATACAAAACATTAATCATTTTCCTTTTAGTCTCGTTAGCACCAATTCAAGTATGAGAACACTACCAAGCACACCTACTTACTTCATTTAAGGCTCAAACACATTTGAAATATAATAACTTGATTAAGTCCTTTACATAACATTCCAACAGTCTCAAACCAAATACAGCTATAGGAACTTCACCATTCAAACGGAAACTAGCTAGAATACACAATGATTCATGTAATTTAAAGCACAAACAATAAAAAAGTAAACAAAACTCAGGTAAGTCTGCTGCCTTCCCTTAACCTCTCATTTCCATCTTCAAACTGAAACTTACATCAAGTAAAGTTTAGAAAATGTACCTGGAATTAAAATCAAAACAGAAAAATGAGGGATTCAGCAACAAACAGTAACAGCCAGCCCAGCTTTAGCAATTGAAATAGTGATAATCTACTCAGAAGAATCGATGGAATAGTAAACCAATCAGCAAACTTAAACCAGCTCTTTCAATACCAAGTTCAATCCATTTTTACCCCATATGAGTCAAGAAAATTATTCCAGAAATTGATGACTTCAAGAATCACAAAGGAAAACTGTCACGCCCCGGACCTGGGCCTGGACGTAATACGGCACTCGGTGCCTGACTACATGTGACCGAGCGAACCAACTGGCTGGCTGAATCAACATGTGGTGTAACTATTGGCTAGAGGTAAATATAAAACCTAATAATCTACTAAAGAGTCTGACTGAAATATCATAAATGCGAAAAATACTGAAAGGTCTGCAAGTATAAACAAGTAGCCGACAAGGCTAACACTTGAAAACCTGCTAATATCTGACTGACTCGTTTATAGTCTGCGAAGCCTCTAAAAAATACTGAAAATGCTAACTGTTTACCGGGACAAGGTCACTGGTATACCTTATTAACTGAAATACTATAATGACTCAAACAAAAGAGAGATAAGGCCCCAGAAGACTGGGGCTCACCAATAGCTGATACGAGATGTCCTAGCAAGCAGAATCGTCAACCTGCAAATCGTTACCTGCATCGCAAGATACAAGCCCCGGGCAAAAGGGACGTCAGTACATTTGAATTGTACTGGTATGTAAAATAGCTGAACAAAAGAACTGTCAATACTGAAACTGAAACTGAACTGCTAGCTGATAAACTGATAACTAAACAAGGAAGGTAAGGATGTGAATACTCCCTCTTCTGAATGATGAACAACCTGTTGAACTGAATATTAAACTGCGGCCTCAGGCCCAATATGTATGCATATATATATATATATATATATATATATATATATATATATATATATGCACAGCTGCGGTCTCAGGCCCAAGTATACGTATACATAACTGCGACCTCAGGTCCAAAATGCATAAAGCATAAACTGCGGCCTCAGGCCCAAATGCAGGTGTTCAACATTCAAGAATATAAGATTAGGAACTGAGAATCATATTACAATACATGCTACTGAAATAATGAGCCATACCAAGTTACATGATACTGAATTAGTGAATAGGATTAGACTGAGATGAGCATTCATAATAAGTAGATTTATCATAACTGAAACTCATAGAATATCGAATGGTTATGAGACTATGCCATCTAGAGAATAGAAGTTCTACTACTATTCAGGGAACCGAGGCATAGTTACTTTCTCAGGGAAACTGGTAATGGTCATAATGAATGGGACGTAGGGAGAATCATAGACATTCCCAAACGTAAAGAGTTAGCCTTACATACCTCAATTTCGCCCCTTAGTGATACTACAATGATCCACAATACTAAGAACCTTCAATCTACAATAACAACATCCAATGGTTCCCAATATTAGTAACAAATTCCATAACTTAAGCCATTTAGGCATATTATCAAACACCTTGTAAGCCTAAATCTCTACATCTCATCATCATATAATTAGTTCATCTAACTACTACCATTCATCAATAATTTATCCCGCCATCATGATTAGCCAATTTATAACTCCCAAAATTACATATATGACCATCCATCCACACTCAACCAATAAAGTTCCATTAAATAAACATCTTTCAATCTCTATAATAGTTGTGTAATCAAATTGGGAACTTATGGTTTTCAATCACCATACCAAGAGTTCAATACTTATTCATACTCATATTCCCTTAATAAATCCATACATATAAGTATAAGGGTGTAGGATTACCTTTTTGGAAGAAATCTTGCAAAACCCTCCTTTGAGTTCTTGAAGAAATCCCTTGAAGATCTAAGTATTTATGTGTAGATTTCATCAATACTAGCGTATAAATGATGAAATTCACAGCAAGATAATGGGGATTACTTACCTTGATGATGGGAGGGGTTGGAGGTCTTGATACGGTGGAGGAAGACCCTAAAATTTGTCCAAATAAAGTGGGGAAAATAACCCCCGAAGGTTTTATATCA
This sequence comes from Nicotiana sylvestris, assembly GCF_000393655.2. Taxonomy (NCBI): domain Eukaryota; kingdom Viridiplantae; phylum Streptophyta; class Magnoliopsida; order Solanales; family Solanaceae; genus Nicotiana; species Nicotiana sylvestris. The sequence continues at coordinate 29,661,579 of NC_091067.1, forward strand.
AAATAGGGTCGAGTTGACAAAAAAATGCAGATTTGCACAGCCGCAGCGCATGGGGCGACGCATGGGGCGGCGTGGTAATGAAAAATGTGTTTAGAAACGAAATTTGGAGGTGCTCTGTTAATTTACACAACCGCGCCGCCCATGCGGCGCGGTAGTGTAAAGGTCTGCGCTGCTTTTGGTAATTTGGTCATAACTTCTGGTAAGAGTGTCCAAATGACGAACGGTTTGAAGCGTTAGAAACTAGACTCAAAGACCTTAACTTGATGGGTTTTGAATCACATAATACCTTATATAAATGTAGATATGCTCGTGCAAAAATTGGTCTTGTGCGTGCTCATTTGGAATTTTAGTTTGTCATGAAATTTTTAAACTTGACTTAGACTTAGGCCTCTCCTTGGACCCCAAATTACTTATGATATGCCTCGTACACTTATTATCATAACAAATTGATAACCATCACATGAATACTCATTTAATACATCCACAACGGATTCAAATTTACGGGGTGTTACATAAACTGAATGAAACAGTGATTTTTATGAGATTTTTCAACCGTTGTTGTTTTTCTTCTGATTTCTCTCTTAATTCTCTTGGGTGTGCCTTGAAAGGCAAGAAAATCTGCCTTTATAAGCAAGTTATTAGGGCAGCTTTCAGATATTAGTCCTTGCACATTTGACCCTTTTTTAATTTTCGTTATAGCTCAGATACCCTTACTAAAATAACAGAAAATCAGAACCAACCCCTTCCCCAGCTTCCTAGAAGCTTCCTAGTCTGTTATAGCAAGATTCCCTTAAGTGACTTACCCAATTTACCCCTATTACCCCTGTATTTTACCTTGAAGCCCGGCTAGACTTGAACATGGGCTTTGGATCCCCGAACGGGCTCAATGCTTAACTAGACATGGGTTCAGACTCAGACCAAATAGAACACCTTTAACATGAGATCTTAGACTGACCTAAGAGCCCACAGACGAAACCCAAACAAATTCAGAAGACTAAAAAAAAACCAAACAAATCAATTAATTAACAATCACAAATAGGCGGGGAACTAATTAAGCTAACTAATTAAGCTTAGTGACCAAAACAAAGACAAAAATGAGAAATTTAAGCATGACATTAATGAAAGTTAACCAGACCATAAACTTCAACAAAAGAAAGCTGAAAAGCCAACGGAACAGATACGAACGCAAAATCAATCTTAAAGGAAACTAGGTCCAGAACCTTGTTCAAATTTCAATCAAGGTAAAAAAAACTCAAAGAAAGGGAGAAGAAAAGAAGAGGAACAGAAGGTAAACTCGGATAGAAAAGAAAAAAGGGGAGGAAACTTACCCTAGCAAACCCGAAATGGCGTCGGACACCTTGATTTAAACGGAACTGATGGTAATCACTTGTTCTTTGTCAAGAACAAATGAGCAGCATCAATTCGTGTTGATCAGACTTCAAACTCGAGCAAATCGGGGGCTTAAGGTCATGCATGGCCACAGCTTTGACGGAATTTTAGGGTTCGAACTCAGATTTGACATTTAGAGAGTTCTGGGGTGATTCGAGGGAATCTAAGTGGGGATTTAGGGTAAGGGAGAGACTGGGGTTTCGAGGTGTGATTTTGGGGTCGAACCGAGGCGGCGCCGCCACCGGAGAACACAGGGGTGGTGTTAGGGTTTTCTTTCAAATCAAGATTCGAGACGTTCTGGGCTTGTTCGATGGAAGGTGCTTGTAGATTTGGACTGAGGGAGTTGAGGAGGGTATTTGGTGTTAATCTGAGGTCGGTTCGTAGTGACGCCGCCTCCGGCGGTGGGGTGATTTAGGGGTAGCGGCGTTAGGGTTTGGCAGCGGCGGGTTGTGAGGGAGATGAGTGAGGGGTGGGGGGCAGGTTTGGACATTTAAATACTAAGGGACCTGGGCTTCAGGACCGTCCGATCAAGAAACCTCGACGGTCCTGATCTATTGCCCATGAAACGACGTCGTTAGGTTTTGGGGGGGAGAAACTGGACCGCGTTAGGGTGGTTTGGGCCGGGTATTGGGTGATTTTCATTTGGGCTGGGACAATTAAATGGGTTTTAGCCCAGATCTGAATTTCTTTCATTTCTTTCTTTTTCCTTTTTCAATTTCAAATTTTTTTTCTTTTCAAAATTAAAATTAAAATAAAACCTAAATTAATTAATAATAATTTTAAAACTAAATTAACCTACCCAATTGGATTAATTACTCATCATAGTATTTACAATAATTAATTAAATCCTAAATTTAAAGAAAAATTATACAATTCAAAATTAAAAAGTAAAAATGCAAAATGAATTTTTTTTTGTGATTTTCATTTTTTATAAAAAAAACTAATTTAATAATTAATCTAAAAATAAATCCTAAATGCAGATGCAACATATTTTTTATATTTTTCATGAATTAAATAAAATAAACGTGCAAAGACAAATGCAAATAATTAACAGAAAATGCCACGAAATCCAACAAAATTGCAAACACTGAAAGAAATTATTTTGTTTTGTTTGTTGGAGTAATTCATATAGGGCAAAAATCACGTGCTCACAGCTGCCCCTCTTTGCCCGGAAACACGAAGAGTTTTCATGCAAAAATAAGTGAACGGATACGAGCGATTTTTGCCCGTTTGAATACTCTGCGGGAAGCATTTTTGAAAGATTTGACCGCACCCTGCTTCCGAGGTTGCCTACATATCCTTGGCTATAAAGGAATCAGGTCAGTGTAGTTCGAGAAGTTTTGGTAGCTGGGACTACCATGAAGCTGTGATTTCACTGTTACTGCTGCTGCTACTGTTTACTGAACCCCCTTATTACACCATGACAAAATGAAAGGAAGCTAGACTAGACTATGATCCATGCATTACAAAATCCTATCTATATCTTCAAACTTGCTCTTGTGGTTCTTGTTGCCTTGTTGACTGGTATTCTCCTGGTGGAATCCCCTTGTTGCCGCCTTGAATTGTAATATGAGATGTTCTCCCTTTCTCCAGGTGGACGCCTGACTACTGAAACTTGAGTGTATTCCCTTGTTTTCCAGGTGGGCGCCTGATTGCTGAACTTGACCATGTATTCCCTTATTTTCCAGGTGGGCGCCTGATTGCTGAAACTTTGAAAATGTATTCCCTTGTTCTCCAGGTGGGCGCCTGATTGCTGAACTTGAAAATGTATTCCCTTGTTCTCCAGGTGGGCTCCTGACTTCAAAACATGAATATATTCCCATGCTATCCAGGCGGGCTCCTGACTTCAAAACGTGAGTGTATTCCCATGCTATCCAGGCGGGCTCCTGACTTCAGCAAAATAGACAAAAATAAAGAGAATTTTCTGCCCCAGTTTGGTGGCTGGGACCATGTGTAAGTGTAAAATGAATCACATTACCGAATATCAATAAGAATTTTGAAAAACCAAAACTTGAATTGTACTCCCTTTTTCTCCAGACGGGCTCCTGACTGCTGAACTTGAAAGTATTCTCTGCTCTCCGGGCGGGCTCCTGACTTCAACATTTGAAAGTATTCCTTACTCTCCAGGCGGGCTCCTGACTTCAACTTGAAATATATTCCCTGCTTTTTAGGCGGGCTCCTGACTTCAAAATAGACAAAACAAAGAAAATTTTCCTGCCCCTATTTGATGGCTGGGCATAGATGTGAGTGTAAAACTAAATCATATTACCAAGTATTACTAAGAATTGAAAGCTAGATCCCATTATTCAGGATGTCCTGACAACTCTTAACTAAACGACAATTTTTGAAACCTAAGTTATGTCCTCTACAGGTGTGATTTCTGCTAAATCTTGTAATCTAAAAGGGTCTTAAACTACTCCCCATTATCCAGGAGGGTCCTGAAAATCAAAAGTCAAGTTTTATCTTAAGAGTAACAACTTTCATAGTTGAATTATACTACCCTACAGTAGAGTTTACGCTAAATTGTTGTTATCTAATTGAAATATTAAAGCTAAGTCCCATTATTCATGAGGGTCCTGGAAGCTCCTAATTGAATTCTATCTCGACCATGCAACCTTCTAAGCTAACTTACATTTTTTGGGGATACACTTATGCTAGATTATGCTATTTCTGAACTTTAAACTAGGTCCCATTTTCTAGGAGGGTCCTGAAAGTTTATGGTCAAACCTGCTTTGATGCTTGTTCTTTCCCCTATGAAGAGTTTCTCCGATACAAACGAATTTTCTGCCCCTGCCTTAATCAAATAAAATTTTGTCAATTTAAAGTGGTGGTTATAATGCACTCAAAGGCCATTTTTCTCAATGGGATTAGTCAAGACAGAATCAGATAACTCCTTATTCATTAGGCACAACCATGTTGGACTCATGTTTGTTTAGGTGTATGTTGATGACATCATAGTTACCGGCAGCAATCCTATCACCGTGAATGACATTATAGATTTTCTTGCCTCTCGCTTTTCAATTAAAGACTTGGGTAATCTTCATTATTTTCTTGGTGTTGAGGTGATTCGAAGTTCTGATGAAATTATTCTATCCCAAGCCAATTATGTCAATGAGATCCTGAGTGATGAATTGATGTCTTACTGCAAGAGTGCGAAAACACCAATGAGTGCCTCTAAGTTACTCAAACTCAATGATGGGGCTCAGTTAATAGATGCAACTCGCTATCGGCGAGTCCTAGGAAGACTTCAATATTTATCTTTTACGAGGCTGGGCATTGCCTATGCAGTCAATAAATTGTCCCAATTTATGCAATCACCATCTGATCTTCATTGGAAGGCTGTGAAACCTGTTCTCAGGTACCTTCGTGGTACACTTCAATTTGGCTTGCGCGTGTCCCCCAAGTTTGACTTTTATTTGCACATGTATTCTGATGCCGACTGGGCTAGAGATCTCACTGACAGATCCTCAACATCTGGTTATATTTTGTTTCTTGGCCCAAACCCCATCAGTTGGTCCTCGAAAAAGCAGAAGACTGTAACTCGCTTATCAACTGAAGCCGAATATAGAGCTGTTACCAATGCTCTTGCTGAACTTTTGTGGGTTAGAAACCTATTGCTTGAGATGCAACTCTTAGTCAGAGATATCTCTACAATTTACTGTGACAACATTGGTGTCACTTACCTAAGCAAGAATCATGTCCTTCATAGTCGCATGAAACATGTTGAGGTGGATTTTCATTTTGTGCGCAACCATGTTGAAGAAAAGCTGGTTCTGAGTAGTTCATGTTCACTCTGCTGACCAACTTGTTGATACGCTCACCAAAGCCCTTGCCAAGCCGGCCTTTGACCGAAATCTGTTCAAGTTAGGCTTAGTGCCACATAGCCTAACTTGAGGGGGGTGTATTGGAACACCAATTCCTTTTACCAGATTTTTACGAATTCTCATCTAATAGTCTTTATATTTTATGTTTATCCTTTTAGTTACACAAGTAGATCTAAAGTTATCCTCCCATTGAGAATGTCTATCAATTAGTTTATTTTAATAGCCTTTACGTTGAATAAGTCTCCTAATACAAGGAGTAGTCTTAGGTAAACTTGTATATATACTCAGTTTGCTATATAATACAGAACACATTTTCTCCATCAGCTCTTAAGTCTTTATAAAAGCCACACGCACAAGTCTCATCAAGATCACCCCCGTATGAACCAATTCTCTCAATATTGAACCAAAATAAAAAGTCGACAACAACAATCTTGATTAAAGTTTCAAGAAGGGGAAAAAAGACCGTTAGTCAATTTGAATGAATTTTATTGAAGAAACAATATTTCACCATTATTAGGATTGAAGCTTTTAAAGAACATACAATTGAGTTTTATGAGTTACTGATGTTTGATCCAAAATTGTTGTTAGGATTTGTTGGGATTGTGATTAGAAATCCATGGGTGAGATTATATCAGGTGAAGAAAAGAATTGAGGAAGCTAGACTAAAACATTGTTAGCAAAAACGTGATAAACCTTGAAGAACGTTATTTCTCTGTTCGTCGAATATTGTCATTCCACAAGTTATACTGCAAAGGTAATACTTTACACTAACTAACAATATCTAACTTATGAGATACTCTGCAACTCCTACCTTATAGGCATAATATAACTCAGGCACTTTGAAGCCACGACTTATTCCCGATGGACAACATTTTACACTACCTTGTTATTTCTAACTTATGAAATAGTCTACAACTCCTGCCTCATAGGCAAAAGGTTAGATCAAAGATTTTGAAGCCACAACTTATTCCCCATGAATAACAGTTTATGCTACCTCATTATGTCTAACGTATGAGATACTCTATGACACTTGCCTTATAGGCAAAACTTAGCTCATGGACTATAAAAACCACAACTTATGCCTCATCGGTAATAATTTACGCTACCTCATTTTGTTTAACTTATGAAATGCTCTATAACTCTTATCTTATAAGCAAAACTTAGCTCAAGAACTTTAATACCATAATTTATGCCTCACTAGTGAATTTAGCGCGGTCTTGAAAAGCCTCATCGAATTTTCTTAACTATTATTTGTTATTGGCCAAATACATAAATGGCTCCCTAAACTTGTCCCGATTTTCCACTTAGACACCTTATCCAAAGGCTTTACCTATTGAATACTTCAACCAAGTTAAAAATGTTTCAATTAAACACAGAATTGACAATCTCCCCACAATGTAAAGGGCGTGACTCTTACACGCCAAAAGCAGCAAATTATTAAATCACACGTAACTTTAAAAGAATAACTAATATTTTTCCCGCCCACATCCCCACCCCCACCCCCAAACAACACTCGTCTTCTTGGTTTCATCGGCACCACCACAATTCACGACCATCCTTCATCGTTTCAGTTTGTCTTCTTCTTTATTTTACCACCGCAATAACCACCACCATCTCCTACCACCATCTCCTGATCGGTTGATCCTATCTTCTTCCATAGACTTAGTCACTTAGAACTACTGAAACTTCCTTTTTCTTTATCTTAATGCTAGCAAATCTGCCTCAAACTGTGGCCTCACTAATCTAAAAAATGTACCAAATGTTGAGTGGTATGGATATGGAACAATGCGTAGCCTCTTCATGTAATTGTCATAATTTTCCATCTTTTTAGTAGAATATAATGTTTCCAACAATAGAAGAATCTCAGTCAATTATTGTGATTTTACCTAGTGTTTAAATTATACTAATATTTTTAATATACTAACTACTTTATCAATATTAATTATACATGTAGAGATCTTTATCTTCTTTCTTTCTTTGCATCTAAAGATATGGAATGAACCACCACTGGAGAAGTGAGAATCACTAGATAATTTGATCGAGAAAGGAGCTTCGGCCGGAATACCCTTTTCCGACGACCCATTTCCTCTTTTGTTTCATCTACGCATGTCTTTTTCTTAGATCCGTGTGAAATGCTATTCAAATCTCTCCGTTTTTACTAGTCCAAAGGGTCATTTTTCTCTCTCTAATAATTGATATTTTAAGTCCGTGGGGACTTAAGACTGTGATTTCGATATTGTCTTATGTGATTTCCATTTATTTCGTACAGATATTATGCGACTCATGGGAGCATATAATCTAAATGGGAAGAAATTGAACAAATTTAAGACAAGTCACTATTAAAAATATTATTCTAACAAATAACAAAGGCGGAATACATAAGCGGACCCTTGAACTTGGCCATAATTTTCACTTAGGCACTTCAATTGAATATTATACCTATTGAACACCTAAACTCAAACCAAATTGTTCCTATTAGACACAACTTGCTTACATGGCACATAATGTGAGTTGCATTGCCATGAAGCGCGTGAAAGATATCACCAATTTGGTTTCTCGTCCCTTGCCCTAACTTTCGTTACCGCCGACTTTAGTGATGGAAAAAAGAATAAAATACGGTAACGGGGAGAGGACCAATTTATAGATGTTCTTACTTAATCCGGTACGTCCATCAAGTAACCGATCGGACGGATGAGATTTGATAATTAATTAAATATTACTTATGGGCCTTAAACCTATTGGACGACATATACACGTAGGAAATAACTTACATCAAAGTCATAGCTCACACTTGAACCATCTTCTGAAAGTTGCAGTGAGGTGAAATTGCTGAAACATTGTGGAATTTTTCCAGATAAATGGTTGCCAGAAAGGTCCAGTATTTGAATAGATTGAAGCTGACATATACTTGGAGGAATGCTCCCAGAGAATTCGTTGAATCGAAGGCTCAAACTTCCCAAATAAGCTAACTTAGTCCCTATCCATTCTGGGATTTTCCCACTCAATATATTTCTTCCCAAATCCAAGACACTCAAACCTTGACAATTCTTCAAAGAGGCAGGGAACTGTCCACTTAAATTGTTTTTACGCATGTATAGAGAAGTCAAGGCTGTTGAAGAACACAGAGAGTATGGAATACTTCCAGATATACGGTTATTGGCTACATTAAGGATCATTGGAACAGACATACGGGTCCAACAATTAGGAATCCCTCCGGACAAGAGATTTTCTGATAAGTCAAGGGTTGTGGCTGAACGAATTTTACATATGGAGTTAAGTGATCCAGAAAACTGATTGTTGTTAACGCACAATTCACTAACCAATCGAGGAAATCCTGGTTAGGGCCCTGAGAAATTGTTATAACTGAAATCTATGACAATGGGACCATAACTAAAATCAACATTAATTGCTGATATCATTCCACTGATTTGGTTGAAAGAGAGATTCAAGTATGTTAACATGGGAGGCAACTTTGGAAACCAACTAGGCATAGTGTCTGAGATACTAGCAAGAGAGATATCCAGATATGCGTAGTTATTTTGAGTTTGAAGCCATCTTGGAAAATGACGCCCAAGATTACAAGATGAAAGACTTATAACTTGTAGTTGAAAACATGGAACCCAATCAAGGCTAACATTTCAAGTCAAGGAGTTGGAAGACAAGTTTACAGTTTTCAGGTTGCAAAGATGGGATTCAGAGTTTGTGCCTTCTAACAAATTAGAAGGTGCAAGAAAAATTTCAAGATTGTAAAGTTGCCCTAAACCTTGTGGTATCAACCCATGAAAATGATTATATCCCAGATGCAACTCTCTCAGAGACGGAAATAATGCTAAGTCTGGTAATGACCCTGTCATTTGGTTATTAGACAAATCAAGATATTCAAAACCGGAGATTTTTCTAAGTCTATTTGGAAAGCCGCCGGGTAATTGGAATTGGTGTAATTACTAGGGTAGTAATTACACTGTAATTACGACGACCTGTTTGTTTGTCATAGTATAATTACAATGTAATTACAAGTTACTGTTTAGTTGCACAAATATAATTACACAGTCAAATTATATTTTAAATGAAGTAATTATCAAAATTTAAAAGTTAATATAATAAATATATGCCTACAAATTTTTATAAGTATAAATGATAATATATTTGGTATTTAAGATATATATTTTTTCGTGAATATACATTAATTAGTAATCATATATTTATAACTAATATTGTAAAAATAATTTATATGAATATTTTTAAAATTATATATATATATATATATATATATTTCAAAATAATAATATTTAATTGTTGTATACTTACAAAAACTAAAAACATACGTTTTGTAAGAACATCATGGAATTCATGTTTGATAAAATAAATTAATATTTATAAATATAATATCATAACATTATTCAAATGTTTGACAAAACTAATCTAACAATTCTAACTAAAAAATGAACAACATACAATGTGAGGCAATACTACTAAAACAAGTAAATTGGAACCAAGAAATAACACAATTTCAAAATTCAAAAAAATATGTCAAATTCCAACATAATAATAAGTAAGTTCCACTACAACTTAAGGAAACACAATAAGTTTATAACCACATTCAACAACGAAATTTCGCTTTAATTGCATAACTCATTATATGCCAAGTTTATTAATGACTCATTATTTCTAATATTAGGAGGTGTAGTTTTAAAAAATAAATAAAAAATAAAATATAAGCAATTACACGGAATCACAAGAAGTAAAGGTAGAGAAATAAAAGATAAATAATGTACAAAGAAAAATTATATTTTAAAATTTCAAAAGAAATTAAAAAGTAAAATAATAGAAATAAAAAGTTATAAAGAAAATAAATTAAAATAAAAACAAAAAGGCAAGAAACTAAAAAGTAACCTTGTAATTACGCAGTGTAATTACCACCAATTCTCACCTCCCCTTGAGAATTGGAGAGTGTAATTACACCCCGTAATTACTTGGCCAAACAAACATGTCAAACTGTGTAATTACACCCAATTACACTCAAATCCAATTCCTAGGTGGATTTCCAAATAGGCTCTAAAGCTTTCATGGAAAATGCCATTCAGCAAATTGTCTCGTAGCCTCAATTCCCTCAAGGATGAAAATCTAGTAAGATTAATCAATGAACCACCAAGTGCATTTTGCTCAAAGGACAAAAATTCAAGTGATCTCAATACTCCCTGATAAGATACTAAGCAACTCTGAAAATGGTTGGCTTAAGTTATTGTCTCTTGCATCAAGAGAGCGTAAACGACTCAAATTCCCAAAAGATTTTGGTATCCCGCCTTGAACACCAGTGCTAGATAAAGAGAAAGCCACTCAAGGTTCTTTACTTCAAAAAAATTGCCACCAAGATCAAGAACCTTTAAGTAGGTAAGATTTTGAAGCTGGGGAGGAATTAGACCTGTAAAACCATTGGAACTAGCTTTAGATGAGAAATTTAGGTACTCTAGTCTTTTGAGGTAACCGATATATTTTGGTATTTCGCCTCCAAATTCATTGGAACTAAGGTCCAAGTACTTTAAATACTGCAACTTAACCAATGAAGATCTAATAATACCTCTCAGCATGAAATAGTTACCTTCACCATCAGGAGTAAGTTGGATACTCCCACGAAGATTTAGGACGAGTATATGGCCAGTTGTGTTACTGCATTTCACACCCCTCCAAGAACAACATTCCTCATTATCTTCTTCATTCCGCCATGAAGAAAGCAAATCATATTCGTCTATGAGACCTCGTTTGAACTCGAGAAGAGCTTCCCTCTCCGTAGTTATGCACAAAACTTTTGCATGATTCCCTCTTGATGTTGATAAATAAATCAGAAGCAATTGAATTGGTTTGCAGTGCTCTTTGGTATCCATTTTTTTTTGTGTGTGTGTGTGTGAGAGAAACAGCATATGCAAGAGGCAAATGAGGACTTGAATGTGAGGGAAAAGGAGTGTCCACTCCTTGATATATACATTTTGAAACAAAGCCAGCTCTACCCATTTTGGCATTAATTGTAAAATGCATATATTAAGCAATGTTCAACAAATGTATTCAGGACAAGTCTATCCACTAGCTGTAGTCAAGTGGAATAAAAAATCAATATATGTATTCATAATCAGAGATTCATTAGTGTAGAAAAAAATTGTGCCTTGGTAAAGAACAAACTATTTTTTCGATCTAAACACTAATCCAATAATTAGTACTGATAAAGATAAAATTAAATCAATTGTCTGAGAAACTTTTTATTTAATATTCAAAACAGTTTTAAAGAGATGGAAATAAAAATAAATAACAAATCATGCTATAATATCATGCTATAATTTCAAAAAAGAGTTGATAAAATGCAAGTGTGGTTACAAGTGTTATTAAAACTAATAAGACTAATGACTGTACTTTCTCAAAAGGGATTACTGATGATCAGAGTGGCAAAAGAAAAAATGCGACTCATTGATGAGGTATATTCTTTGAATTCTATGTCATGGCATAACTGTATAGTCCTTTCAAAATGTATTTATTAAGTTCTGTTCAGTATTTTGATTCTGAACTTAATTAGCTTAATCTATCTTGATATACATACATTCTAATAATTTGAGTTAGTGGCTTTCCAAAAACACAACCACAAAGCTGTATCCTAGATTTGCCATTCAACAAAATCATGGTTTATGTTAATAAACTGGTTATGTTTCCATCATTAAGAAATTTGATGCTCAAATATAAAACCTTCAAACCAGATCTCAAGACTGAAGGTGGAGTATAAGTTGAGGAAGTTTGAAGGCAAAAAAATATGCACAAACACATTACTTCAGGCATACCACATCGCTTTTGTCCTCGCCTGAATGCAGCATCTATGCAACCTCCATCAGAAATCTGCAAACTCCAAAAACTCAACCAAGTAAAAGGTTTTCATCAATTTCTTGCTTGAGCACAAGATCAGAGAGAGAGTCATAAGTAGCCATTAATGACTAAAAGCTACCTCTAACTTCATTCCATCATGGAAGCAATTAGCTACTTGTAATAAATGAAGAATATTATAAGTAACAAACATAATGGAGGAACAACGACTTCTGATAAAAATATGTAATAAAAGCAAACACAAATTACATAGTACAGAAATCCAACATATAGCAATAACATTAAAAGCAAAACAACTTTCAAGGAAAAATACAGTTTAATTTAACTCTTGACAATGAGTAGAATACAAATTCAGTCATCAGGCCCTTAGTTTAGCCTTCAACCTTGCAAAGCAGAGTGCTGATGAAAGATGGAACCAATTATCGACTCCATCTAACCGCTTGAAGTAGGCATTCCTCCATGATTCGAGGAAGAAAATAGGGCCCAACACTCCCCAAAACGCAACAATAAAACCCAACGCCATCGATATATAGAACTCTTTAGATGGAAAGTCATCATCATTTTCTTGAGAAGTACTAACATTGCTGTCATAACCAACATGAGGATTAGGAGGAGCAAATGTAGGACACTGTGGAAGAGGACGGCCACATAGCTGAATATTCCCACCATAAGTTGAGGAATCAAAACCTTGCAATTGAGTGCTTGATGGTATTCTCCCTGAGAAGTTGTTATTTGACAAGTCCAACACACTAAGAAACGTCAAATTAGCAAGGCCTATAGGGATTTTCCCTGAAAGCTGGTTTCTTGACAAGTCAAGTACCTCCAACATCTTCATTGTTCCAATTCCTTCAATGATTTTTCCAGTCAAATGGTTTCTTGATAGGTTCAACGATAGCAATGCATTCATTCTGCTGAAATCTTTGGGAATGTCACCAACCAGTTCGTTGCTAGAAAGATCGATGGTTTTTAGTAGCCACAAGGTATTCTTGTACTCTGACTCTTTGTTTTTCCATTGAACAAATGCATTCCCATGGTAGGCTATAAGTCCTCGAGCGATAGTTGGATCGAAGTCATAGCTCACACTTGAACCATCATACAAAAGCTGTAGTGCAATGAAATTGCTGAAACATTGTGGAATTCTTCCAGACAAATGGTTGCCAGAGAGGTCCAGTATTTGAATAGATTGAAGCTGACATATACTTGGAGGAATGCTACCCGAGAATTTGTTGAACCGAAGGCTCAGAATGCCCAAATAAGCTAACTTAGTCCCTATCCATTCTGGGATTTTTCCACTCAGTGTATTTCTTCCCAAATCCAAGACTTTCAGAGCTAGGCAATTTTTCAAAGAGGCAGGGAACTGTCCGCTTAAATTGTTGTTTCGCACATATAGAGAGTTCAAGGATGCTGATGAGCACAGAGAATCTGGGATGCTACCAGATATGATGTTATTGGCTACATTAAGGACCAAAAGCTCGGGCATGGTAATCCAACAATCAGGAATCTCTCCGGACAAGAGATTTTCTGACAAGTCAAGGGTTATGGCCGAAAGAATTTTACATATGGAGTTAATTGATCCAGAAAACTGATTGTTGTTAACACGCAATTCACTAACGAATCGAGGAAATCTTGGTAAGGGCCCTGAGAAATTGTTATAACTGAAATCTATGACAATGGGACCATAATTAAAATCAATATTATTTGCTGATAAATCATATATCATTCCACTGATTTGGTTATAAGAGAGATTCAAGTGTGTCAACATGGAAGGAAAATCTGAGAACCAACTAGGCATTGTGTCCGAGATACTAGCAAGAGAGATATCCAGATATGAGTAGTTATTTTGAGCTTGAAGCCATTTTGGAAAATGCGGCCCAAGATTACAAGATGAAAGGCTGATAACTTGTAGTTGAAAACATGGAATCCAATCAAGGCTAACATTCCAAGTCAAGTAGTTGGAAGACAAGTCTAACTTTTTCAAGTTGCAAAGATTGAAAAGATGGGATTCAGAGATTGTGCCTTCCAACAAATTAGAAGGTGCAAGAAAAATCTCAAGATTGTAAAGTTGTCCCAAACTTTCCGGTAAACCTTGCAGTCTATTGAAAGAGACATCCAAGATTTTCAGCTTAGAAAGTTGGCCTAAACCATGTGGTATCATCCCATGAAAATGATTAGACCTCAGATACAACTCTCTCAGAGATGGAAATAATGCTAAGTCTGGTAATGGCCCTGTCATTTGGTTACCAGACAAATCAAGATATTCAAGACTGGAGATTTGTCTAAAGCTTTCATGGAAAATACCATTCAGAAAATTGTCTTGTAGCCTCAATTCCCTCAAGGATGAAAATCTGGTAAGATTAATCAAAGAACCAGTGAGTGCATTGTCCTGAAAAAACAAATATTCCAGTGATTTCGTACTCCCTGATAAGATATTAAGCAACTCAGAAAATGGTTGGCTTAAGTTATTGTTTCCTACGTCCAGAGAGCATAAATGACTTAAGTTCCCAAAAGACTTTGGTATGCCACCCTGAATATGATTTCCATATAGATTAAGATGTTCCAAAGATTCCAAGTACCCAAAACCACTAGCAATCTGACCTAAGTCGTTGCCCGTAAGATCTAGGCTAGTAAGACTACTGAAGTTAAATAACCAGCTATATAGAGTTGTTTGATATACATTAAAGGAGAAATCAAGGCTTGAAAGACGGGCGGAGGAAATATTAGCTAAGAATAGTGATGAAGGAATGACTATGGGCAGTACACAGGAAGATAACTGCAATTCCCTCAGATTAGGGAGCTTGGTTATCTCGTGTAACCAGTTTTTTGGTTCCACATTGGATTCACTTAAATCTAAATACTCCAAATAGACAAGATGAGAAAGCCACTCAAGGCTCTTGACTATCAAAAAATTGCCACCAAGATCAAGAGCTCTTAAGTAGGTAAGATTCCGGAGCTGAGGAGGAATCGGACCAGTAAAACCATTGGAACTAGCTTCAGATGAGAGATTTAGGTACTCTAGTCTTTTGAAGTAACCGATAAATTTTGGTATTTGGCCTCCAAAATTGTTGGAACTAAGGTCCAGGTACTTCAAATATTGCAACTTAACCAACGAAGAACTAATATTACCTGTCAAATACGTGAACATGTTACCACGAAGATTGAGGACGAGTATATGGCCAGTTGTGTTCCTGCATTTCACACCCCACCAAGAACAACATTCCTCATTAGCTTCTTCATTCCGCCATGAAGAAAGCAAATCATATTCGTCTATGAGACCTCGTTTGAACTCGAGAAGAGCTTCCCTTTCCTTAGTAATGCACAAAACTTTTGCATGATTCCCACTTGACATTGATCCAAAAGTAAAGCTTTGATGCAGGATCAGTATGGATATACAAATCAGAAGCAAATGAATTGATTTGTAATATTCTTTGGTATCCATTTTTAGCTAAGACTAGTGATGAAGGAATGACTATGGGAAGTTCACATGAAGAAAATAAGTAACAAATCATGCTATATATAATATTTTTGGATTTCAAGACTTTTCCAAGGCTTCCTTTGCCTTTTTTAAAGTCAAAAATACACAGAGATTTGGAGAGTACCCCTTGTGGCTGTGGAGTCAACTGAAAAAGGAAAAGGAAAGAAAGGGGCACACTATGACAATTGAAGAAAAACCAAAGTGCCAGTAACAATCTTAATTAATGTGAAATACTGGAAATAAATAATGTAAGGAAAAGACAACTCCAAAGTCAAATATGTTAGAAATTGTATACACAGATATAGATACAGTTTTTCTTTTTGCCCATTTAAAAGCGGGAAGAGAGTCTACTAGTAATAAAATTCCTAAAGATATAAGATTCGATTTCTACTAGTAATAAAATTCTTCAAGATATAAGATTCCGTTTTCATTGGACCTCTTCATTTCATAATTTTCTGTAATCCGAACAGATTTTGTCACTCCAATTTCAGAAAAGAGTATGCTCTAATTATTAATGAAGTAGACAAAAACTATGAGAGAATATGATTCAAATCGAAGCAAAGATAAAAACTATATTTAGACCTAAATTTGTTTCCAATTCCAAGTTCTTACAGAAAAAGTTGCACTCACATTGTTTTGCTAGCTCCGCGGCAAAGCACCAACCTGGTTAGAGTTCTCATGGCTACCAATATTGTATATCACGTGGCAATACATGGCAAGGCATAAAATAACATCCTTGTATAACAATCGTATAGATCTTTTATATTATATTTTACTTCTCTATAATCGATCTTAATAACAATAAACTCTTTATAAAATTACTTCTTTATAAAAGTCATAAAGAATCTCTAAAGATTTTGACGATATATTTTAAAATTTTAATGTACCACTTATAAATAAATAATATTATGCTAGTACATACTTCCATAATTAAAGACTTCATTTAATTTTATTAAAAAATATGCTTGTATATTTTCATTCCATAGCACAAAGGCTTTATCGCGCATAATGCCTAATATTTGAAGATCTTAATACAATTTTTTTCGCTAGACAGGATTTTTCTCTTGCATAATGCTTAAGATTTGAAGATCAATCGTTAAGTTCGTAGATTACCTTCAAGGGAGCAATACCCTTTTGTTGAAAGTTTAGACACAAATCTTTGCAATTCAAGCATTATATCACCAGTAAGAAGCTAAAATCACAGAGTTCTTCCATCAATCTTGAAAGAATTTTATTTTCTTGTAACTTTAATGTGTGCCTTAGAGTTTAAAATCTTTGTATGTTTGATTATGGTTTTTTCTAATAATGTATTAGTTTTTTAATATTTAATTAGTAACGTATATTTTATGAGATTTTAAAATTAAATAATTTTCTTATTTTTTTATTTGTAACATTAAGAAAGAAAAAAATAATTTTTGAATAATATTTGTCTATAACAAGTAAAAATATTTAAATATTACTAGTTTTAGTGTACGTGCGTTGCACGTACACTACTAGAATTCCTGTAAAAAGCGACCAAATTTGGTCTATGGGAAAAAGCGACCAAAGTTGGTCGTTAAACTAGCAAAAATAATAAAATAAATTGTGGAAACCAAATAGCGACCAAGGTTGGTCGCTAAAGTAGTCAAAATGTTGACTGGATTGGTCAGACTTGCTTGGTCAAACGTTTACTGAGATTAGCGACCAATATTGGTCGCTAAAGTGGGATCCGCTTACAAAATTTTAATAAATATATTATTATTTTGAAAAAACTATAAAATATAAATATATATAATATAAAATTAGCGACCAACGTTGGTCGCTACATAAAGGCAAGAAAGGTAGCGACCAATTTTGGTCGCTTAACTGGGTCCCAGTTATTCAATTTTAATAATTATATTATTAATTTAATTATTATATGAAATATAATTAAATCTGATTTAAATTTAGCGACCAACTTTGGTCGCTAAACTAAATTCATGAATAAATAGCGACCATAATTGGTCACTATTCTGGTCAACAATGGTCAAAATTAAAAATCACTTTTGTATTTACTATGTAAATAATATAAATGTAAGTCGTTAATACTTTTGTAATACAAGGGATGAATAGTACTACGAAGCGAGCGTGTGTGTCTATATATACAGTATATGTACTTACGCTATACTATGCACTAAGTATAAGTGTATGAGGTAATACCGTATCGAATACAGCTTATATATATACATAATATGTACTTACGCTATATTATGCACTAAGTATTAGTGTATTAGATATTACCGTATCGAATACAGCTTATATATATATAATATATATATATATATATATATATATATATATATATATATATATATGTACTTACGCTATACTATGCACTAAGTATAAGTGTATGAGGTAATACCGTATCGAATACAGCTTATATATATATAATATATGTACTTACGCTATACTATGCACTAAGTATAAGTGTATGAGGTAATACCGTATCGAATACAACTTATATATATATATATATATATATATATATATATATATATATATATATATATAATATGTACTTACGCTATACTATGCATTAAGTATAAGTGTATTAGGTATTACCGTATCGAATACAGCTTATATATATAATATATGTACTTACGCTATACTATGCACTAAGTATATATAAGTGTGGTAATACCGTGTCTAATAAAGCTTATATATATGTAATTACGCTATACTATGCACTAAGTATAAGTGTACTAGGTAATACAGTATCGAATACAGCTTATATATATATATATATAAAATATACTTACGCGTATAAGTGTATTAGGTAATACTATATCGAATATGGCGTATATATATATAATATATATACTTACGCTTTACTATGCATTGAGTATAAGTGTAGTAGGTAATACTGTATTGAATATAGCTTATATATACATATAATATATATATACTTACGCTTTACTATGCACTGAGTATAAGTGTATTAGGTAATACTGTATCGAATATAGCTTATATATATATATATATAATATATGTACTTACGCTATACTATGCACTAAGTATATATAAGTGTATGAGGTAATACCGTATCTAATACAGCTTATATATATATAATATGTATATATATATATATATATATATATAATTACGCTATACTATGCACTAATTATAAGTGTATTAGGTAATACAGTATAGAATACAGTATATATATATATATATAATTACGCTATACTATGCACTAATTATAAGTGTATTAGGTAATACAGTATAGAATACAGTATATATATATACTTACAGTATATATATATACTTACGCTTTACTATGCACTGAGTATAAGTGTATTAGGTAACACTCTATCGAATATAGCTTATATATATATATATATATATAAAATATATACTTACGCTATAATATGCACTGAGTATAAGTGTATTAGGTAATACTGTATCGAATATAGCTTATATATATATATAATATATATACTTACGCTATAATATGCACTGAGTATAAGTGTATTGGGTAATACTGTATCGAATATAGCTTATATATATATATATATAGGATATGAATTGAAAGCTTTAAACAATTAAATTACTTTAAATTCAATTTAAAATTATATATATTAAATTGAATTAGAATTAATTGAATTTTTTAAATTGAATTAAAATTAATTGAATTAAATAAATATAAATTTTAAATTGAATTATAATTAATTTAAATTTTTTTTGATATAGCGACCAATGTTGGTCGCTATTATGGTAAAACGGTCAGAATTTAGCGACCAACTGTGGTCGCTATTTTGGTCAAAATAGTCAACACATATTTGGTACCAAAAATAGCGACCAAGGTTGGTCGCTTTTTGTAAAAACAGAGTTAAAAATGGGTTTCCCCTCCCATTCTCTTATTTTCTTCAAAAAATTCCCCAAACCCTCTCTTCTCTCTCTCACACTCAAACCCCTCCCCCCCTTCCGTCTCCCTCCAGCAGCGGCGCCACCGACGCCCGCCGGTGGCAGCAGCAGCTCCGTCGGTGTCCCTAAATAAAAGGGACCATCAATATAGCTACCAGGCGTGTTTGGTCGCTTTTTGTGGTTGCTTTTGTCCGAATTTCTAGTAGTGGTATTGTACAACGTCAAATTTAATTTGTTAGTTATAGAGTATTTGTAAGTATAAATATTTTATATAAGAGATACAAGTATGTTCCCTTCCGTCAATATTCTCTTGGTATATGTACCATTTTGTCTCTTGCCTACTTTGTCATGATCTCTTGAAGGAGTAATATATACTTGTCCATGTGAAAAATCATGTAGTGGCAAATACAATTCAACTTTTGCAATTGTTCGACAGTGTGATTTAAATCAATGCAAATCACAAACATATCCGAAATTCTTTTGAACAAATTAATTTTTTAAATGAAAGTAGATTTTGATTCATTTCTTTATAATTAGGAATAGTAGTCCAGTAACACATTCAATCAGAATTTCGATGTAAAATTGTATTTTGTATTTGTGCAATAACAAATTCCAAGAGATAATTTTGTATTGGTTAAAATCGTAAAATTTAGAATTGTCTCGTTTTTGGAATTTGAATGAATTAGAATAACGTTTAGACTTTTAACACCTAATAACACTTCCACTTCCAGATATTCAACATATGTAAAATAATTGGGATATTTATTCAAATAGGTCATATCAAGTACCCGTAGCTCTAGCTGATGTTGTGAAGGTTTTTTTAAATTTTTCGAGCAAACAAATCTGCATCACACTATGAAAAAAAAGTTATATGAAATATGTATTAAAATATTTATTAAAAAAAATAAATCAATAGCTTTATATCAGATAAAGCAGGACTAAACATTGGAATAATGAGTAACGAATACAAAATATTATTTTGTAGCTAAAAGGAAGACAATAATTAAGCTCTTCACACACGAAATCCAGTCATGTACCGGAATTTAAGTTCAATTCTTTGAACTCAAAGTGATAACTTCTTTCAAGGATATATTATAGATTAATATGAAAAAATTAATTTAGAAAAACTACTCTTTTTATATCCAGTCCTTGGTACATAGTTATATACTCCCAGCAGGCAAGAGTCATGATAATTTTATGCTTGAAAAATAAATGCACGATATTTTGTGAGAAAAAAATGGAGATACTTCACTACAAATAACTTAATACATAAAATAATAATGGAATTACATACATTAGTTCATATTGTGTCCTCTTTAACTTGCCAAAGATGTTCTTACCAATATGCTCTATGCAACCCGCATTAATTAATTGTTCCTGCAAATTTCAATTCAATTATAGCATAATTAACCGGAGTGAAACTAAATCTAATAAATATCGTTATTCATCAGAGGAATATTATTAATATTCAGTCGTACAATCCGCTTATCATAAGAATAAAAGTATTTTTCTAATTCATCAATGCCTTGAAGAACCATGTAATAATTTGCCTCCCTTGAATCTTGCACGATGCTCCTTATGACTTCATCTAAATGCATGACGGCTAATTGTGACACCAATAACTCATTTTGCATGACTTTCATGGAACAACGTCTCAATCCTAGCGTAAAGGACAAAAACAACAAACGTATTTTAAATAAGGAATGGTTTATATAAGTTAACTTTTAATTGATATTTAGAGTCCTAAATGTAGGACTTTTACATAATTATAAAGAAATATTTAACAATCAAAATTTTAGTTGATTTCCTCGAGCAACTTGCCTAATACTAATAAATAAGGGGAAGGCCCAACATTTTATATTAGTATAAGGAAGGCGCTAGCTAGCGCCCAACCTATACAAGGGCTTTCCACCTCCATTTGGTCGTGCTGCTATGATGTAACGTGATTTCGATATCCTAAATATTTGGAAAATAATTTAAATTACAATTTTATCTAATGTGAAATATATTTTGTAAGGATAAAAAAGACGCACAATATTTCGTTAAGAAACTTCGTACGCGTGCACCATATATTGATAGTTATTAAAATTTTAAAATTATATAAACATTAGTATTGAAAAATATGGTTAAGTCATAAAATAAAAATTAATGAAAAATATAGATTTCTAAAATTGGTGAATATGGATCTTATCCAATATAATTAAATGAATAACAATCTCCTGTATCTTTCTTGTATAAAATATTAATTTATCATGAAACCATAAACTGTTATCACGAAACCATAAAAAGAGTATTTACTTTTATGATTATGTTTGTTCCTTAATTGCTATAAGGAATTGTATGCTTCAGTTGTGATTTTTATGTGGAGACAATTAGGAAAATATTACACGCTTAAATTTTTAATGATTTTAATTTTTGGTAAGGAGGAGTTTTTGTCTGTGATGTTGTAGGAATTATAGGTATATATATCACATAGTTCAAATAATTGAGCACATAAGAAAAATAACATGTACAATGGATATTCTTAAATCTCATACCTGAGAGAAAATAACGTGAGCAGATTCTTTGCCAACATAAATCCTTGTTGATAGAAATCATATGTATATTCATGCCCCTTTTTAGACACTAGTAGTATAACACTTTTAAGACTTCATCAAGACTATATTCATGACATGCGTGTTCGGATTGATTATAAACATAGAAGCATGTATATTATCAGTGGCGGACCCAGAATTTTTATCAAGCGGGTTAAAAAAAAAACATTAGAGGTCATATGTGACTAGCTAGTTTCGAACTTATGAACATGTGGAAAATTTGAATCCTCTTTACCAACAGGCTAGACATTTTACTTGTTTCAAGTGGGTTCAAAATTATATTTATACCTTTACTTGTCTGAAAACAGCAAAAATATACCTATATATACAGTGTTATTTTTCGATGAAGCGGGTTCATATGAACCCACTTGACTCCACGTGGGTCCGCCCCTGTATATTACGATGTAAATATCAAAATATTTACGTACAATTAGTATGCGTAATATATAAAGTAAATAAAATTAAGTAAATACAAGGTAAAAATATAAATAAAAAAAGAAAGTAAAAGCTTACCTAACATACATATGCTTGAAATTTGGATTAAGAATACCTAAAAAAAATCGGTTCAGTGAGCAAAAGAAGAAGAATCAATTTGCAAGAATTGTAGGCGGGTAGAAGAAAATTTGATAATTAAGTTAAATAACGATTTCATGAATAAAGTCAAAATTAAAATAAAACTTTAGTTGGCAGAAATAAAAGACTAAAATGGCATGCATGTAGAAATTACGTACTCCCTCTGAGTTTGATGTGCAACAACTCAGAAAGTTTAAAACATCTTGGCAATATGATATGATTCTCTAACAAGGAAGAAGCTTTTAAAGGACCCTTCCATGAAAAAACCAAATTATGCCGTAAACTAACTCCTTCTTAAACTTACAACCTAGTATTTTTTTGATAGTTCAAGTAAGGAATTTTTTTTAATTAATTATAAAGTCCTAAATATTAATTAGGATACCATATTTAGTTCAAATAAAAAAGATTTTAATAACTAAAATTTTATTTTATTTTCCTTTTTAGTATTTTAAGAATTAGTGTTATTATTCATTTTTACTGTCTCAAAAGATATTTATTTTAAATCTTTTAGACTTTTTCATTGATGTGCAATTGTTTTCCTTAAAATCTAATATAATAATATCCTCGATTTAGTGTCATTATATATGTCTATGACAATTTTTATTATTCAAAGTTAGTGTCAGATTTTAGCTTAGGTTACACAATGACTACTTATTAGTCTTTGTTCTAAATCAAATTTAAACTAAACGTATATACACGGGAATTATAATTTGTTATATAGTTTGAATAAATAATTAATTTATATAGGGTATAATATTAATTGATTTTAAGTCCTATATTTTATGTACTCTTACATAGTTTAATTAAGGAATGATTAAATAAGGATTATTTTGATTAGTTTTAAAATCTCTAAATATTGAAAAATAATCAAATGACTATTTTGTTCAGCGCGAACTTTATTTTTAAAGGGCAAAAAAGGTGAACGACATTTCGCTAAGGGCCTTCGTGCTTTTAATATAATATAGATATAGATTATAGGTGTATAACGCCAATTATTGGAATAAACGATGTTGTTATAGAAAGTTTGATCGTATATGAAACATCGCCCGTAAAGTTAGTGTATAAATAATTTTTTTGAACAAATTTAAGAACAACTTATGCATTTTCCCTTTTTGATTTGGTCGTTTTAATTTTTATATGTTTGATTAATAATAAAAGAACAAGCAATTGGTCCGGTTTTACTTAATCACTTTAACCTCATCATCTAAGTTCATGGTAACTATTGCATGATTTTTAGTTGGTTCCTGGCCTAGGTTATTTTTGGAATTATATCTTTTGATGAGCAGCAACCTTCAGTAGACTCTCTCTCTTTTTGGTAAATAACTTCAGCAGAGGCAATAGTTCCATTTCACTTATTGGTTAATAGAAAAGGAGAAGGAAATAGTGGTTATATGGGCTTATAAATTGGGTATCTTAGATTATACTGGATGAGAAAAGTGTTCCATCTACCTAAGAAATTTGTGGACAAAGTAAATATATTTCTACTGCTAGAATAATCAAGGTGTGTACAGGCTCACATAATTATTATCGTAGTGAAAAGGTAAAGTAACTCGGGACTCTATGAACTTGGCGATTTTTATTCAGTACACACTTAAACTTTATGTTGGTTTGATTATCCCTTGAACATGGCAATTTGATAGCTTCGGCCGCACTAGATAATGATATATCAAAGAGCGTGAATACATGCTCTTTTAGTAAAAGTAAAGGATTTCAAACGATGATTTCTACAAGAAAAAAATGTATACTTTTCCTTTACATGCAATGACTATTTATTTTTACCGTGTATTTTTCTTTTTTGGATCAAATTCGTAAAATATTTGATTGAAATTTTATTACTTTTAGCCAAAATAATTGAATTTCGACCGTGTATTTTTTTATTTCTTCTTTAAATGTAATGATTATTTGTTCTAACTATGGGTGTGTTTGGTATGAAAGAATTTTCTGAAAAATATTTTCCAATTTTCCCATATTTGGTTGGCTTAAATGTTTTGGAAAACATTTTCCTTATAAACTCATAAATGTTTTCCGTATCACAAGAATGGAAAACATTTTCCAAAATTCTTTCTCCCTCACCAACCTACCCCACGCCCTCTCTCCAAAAAAGGCTTTTTTTTCAAATTTCAGTTTTTTCATTACCACCCACCCTACTACCCCTCCACCCCACCCCTCTCGCAAAAAAGTTATTTTTTTACCTTTTTTTTTTTGCAATTTTAAATTTTTGTTTTTTTGTTTTTCTGCACCACTCACCCCCGCACAAAAAAAATTAAAATTTTAAATTTTTTTTTTCGTTTTTCTGCCCCCCTCCCCCCAACCCTTCCCCGAGGAAAAAATATTTTTTAAATATATTTTTTAATTTTAATTTTTTTATTTATCGGTTTAAAGGTTCAAAATTTTACAAGTTCCAAAGTTATGAGTTCGGAGGTTTATGTATTTGGAAGTTTACGGATTTAAAAATTATAAAGTTTACGGGTTCGAAATTCTGCGATTTCGAAAGTTTAGCGGTTCTAAAGTTTATGAAATTTGTAGGTTCAGAAGGTTGTTGGTTTGAAAGTTTATGGCTTCATGTTTATTATATCTAAATTATTTATGAATACTCTTGAGAAGTTATTTTCCTTAATTTGCGTACCAAACACCGGAAAATGAATAAGATTACTACTTATTTTTCAAGAAAATATTTTCTTGGAAAACATTTTCCTTCATACCAAACACACCCTATGTGTTTCTTCTTTTTCTGGCCAAGTATATAAAAATAACTTGATTTAAGTATTATTATCCTTAGTCAAATAAAATTTATACCCAAAATAACGTTGTTCCAAGTATTTTTATAGACAGAGCCTGAAAAAGATGGTCTAAATAATTGACGGCGTAAAAATATATATTTTATTCTAAAAATTCTATGTGAACAAAAAAATTTAGTAATGCGTGCATCATACTTTCATGGGTTGTTAGCGTCCAGGGCGTCGTGACTATCAAATTGTTGGGGTAGCTAGGTCAACGTAATATTTAAGTGTATACTGAGTAAAAATCGCCAAATTCAAGGGTGCCAATATGTTCTGTCTTGTAAAAAGGATGGAAAGGTTCAGCCATGGCTCTATGAAATTTCTCAAATCACATTCACACCATTGATATTACCTTAATCAACACCTAAGTGCTGTCTGGGTGAACTACACGCTTGTAATAAGTGGAGCAATGACTTATGTTGAACCCTTCTCCCATTTTGGTTTACTTAGTAGTGTTTGTTTATGTTATAAAGTCTTCTCTTTGACTCCATGAACTTGTTTGTGCTACTAGCTAGACAAATTGGAAGAAAATCGGATGTAATGAGTTATTTTTTATTCCTTTTCTTCTCAAAGTGGGGTCACTTGAAACTTAAGTTGGTTGCATGATTAGAGAAGGTTTAATAAAATCTATATAATTTATTCTTAGCGAGTCTTTTTCTAATATTTGATTGGGTTTGAAAAGAACTTAAATTATTGGATAGTCAAGCATTGTGTTTCCTAATTAGACAAATACAAGTATACACAAATGACTTTAAAAGTTGGAAGGCTTGACTTAAATGGTGAGGAATGGAGCACCACTACAATAAATGGGTTTGTCAGCTTTTATTTTTTATGTCCCCGTGGCCGTTCATGAAATGGGGATGGATATTGTCGGATCACTATCGCCGACCCCCGAAAAGGTAAGATTTTTTTTGATTTTGACCGACTATATTTCTAAGTGGGTGGAAGCAAGTCCTTATCAGAGGATCGGCGAGCGCGAAGTGGTGGATTTCTTGTGGGAAAATATAATTTGCCGGTTCGGAATACTAAAATAGATAGAATGCGATAATGGGCCACAATTTATCGGTGCAAAAGTCACAAAATTCTTCGAAGATTTAAAAATAAAGAGGATCACATTTTCACCCTATTATACGAGTGCAAACAGTTAAGTGGAGTCAACGAACAAAGTGATTATACAAAACCTCTAGAAAAGGTGAGAAGCGGCTAAAGGTAACTGGCCCGAGGGATTACCCGGAGTTTTACGGGCATACCGAAAAACGGCCAAATCGAGCACAGGAGAAACTCCCTTTTCCCTTGTGTATGGGGCATAAACTTTGATCCCGGTATAAGTAGGGGAACCTACCTTGAGATATTTCCAAGTAGATGAAGAATCAAACAACGAAGCAATATTAGTCAACTTGAAGCTATTCGATGAGCGCAGAGACTTGGCGCATGTAAGAATGGCAGCCCAAAAGCAGAGAATGAAACGGTATTATAATCGAAGAGCTAACCTCCATTACTTCAAAGTGGGAGACTTGGTCCTAAGAAAAGTAACTCAAAGCACCTGGGAGCTCAACGTAGGGAAGCTAGGTCCAACATGGGAAGGCCCCTACCAGGTTTTAGGTATCACCGGGAAAGGTTCATATGAATTGGAGAACCAAGATGGAGAAAAGTTGCCCTGGAACGTGGCACACCTCAAAAGATATTACTGCTGATGAACATCACATGAACTGAAAGTATGTGCTGCACTCTTTTTCCCTTCGTCCATTTTTTGTCCCAATTTGGTTTTTCTGGCAAGGTTTTTAACGGGGCAGCAACAGAAAGCATACTACGAAGAGAGCTCCAACAGCAGCAATAAGACCTTTAATAGCAAGGCACACAAGCAAAGATCCACTCTAGAACGGTTAGATAATATTTTGCTCTATATCAAAATTCCCACCGGGAAGTTAAGTTCTCTATTGAGCAAAGGTTACTCGACCGTTCACGAGCACAAACCACTAGAAGGTTGTTAGATAGTCCTTCACTCGATAGCATAAATTTCTGAAGGGAAGTAAAGTGTGTTACAAAGTTAAGGATTATCTAGCAATTCATTAGTGGGATCTTCGATAATACAAGACTTCTAATATTTCAATTTGCATTCTTCGCAAAACTGGGGAGGGGGGAACAATATGAGGTTACGGCAAAAATGACTGCCGTCGATCGAAAAATGAAATACCGGAAATATAGTTGTATCATCAAGATCGAAAACTGCGCAGCCAGCCCGTAGAAACATGTTGTACAAGTTAGCCACAAGTAATGACAATTTCTTTTAGCATAACAAATGCTTATGTACATTTTGAAAATTAAAGGAATAAAATAAAATTCTTTTGTTTTTATCTTGTTTCTTATTTGAACGATGAATTAACTTTATCATTTGAAAGTTAAACAAGTACTTCAAATGCTAGTACCGTAATGAACAGGAGACGTCCTCTTTAAGAGCACCATAAACATAAGAGAGTCCTCTCTTATAAAAACCCTCATGTAAAAGAACTGATTTCGGAAGAACTTTGCCCAGAATAAAAATGCTTTCGGGAAGAATACACCTAAGGCTTCATATAATAAGACGCAAACAGTAAAACTTGCACAAAACTCTTAAGCAAAAAAGAAGACGGTGAAGGCGCGCCAACCTAGCGAGCCTTCTTCTTGTAATATTAACTACCTTAAACTGACGGACCACTAAATGTAATTTGAGAAGAAGGAGCGCTGAGTAATCACACCTTTAGTAAAAAATTTAAAATCAACTGAAGGTTTTATTAACAGACGCGCCTTCCTTGCATTTTTTATTTATATAGAAGGATCAATGTGGTGATGCACCTTCAATTGTAATTATATTCAACTGGCTGACATCGATTTGACAAATGTGTGATGCTACAACTTTACGAAAGACTCATTGCGCAATCTGTGAAAAATAAAAGGTTTGCATATTGAATGCGCCTTTTGTTGTGAAAAAAATGCGAGAATACATGCATTTGGATTCTATATATAACCGATGCTACTTCATGTTGTGTATGGTGTATTGGAATATACCAAAGTTTGTTAAAAGATTAGTATTATTTTCATAGTTCTAATCTAATTGCCAAATGTTGGAATTATTTGTTGATTATAATTGCTACTTTCTATAGGTTTTAAGATATCAACTGATTAGCGTGTAAGGGTTGCATTGTACTGGGCGGTGAAATAATTTATGAAATTGACACAGTTAGATATAATTGTGGTACTCGTTCCATTGTAAAACTTCCTCTGAATGTTGAATTATGAGTGGAAAGTTAGGAACTTGTATATTAGGATGAAAACCAACCCTAATGAGGCAACGCTTGTTATCTCCGGTAGGTGGCCATATCAGACCACACAGGGTATTGCTCGATATATAGAAATTCTTATTAATGATAGTGAGTAATTGCAAGATTTTTAAGGGAACCTGATAGATTAAGGCATATGATGAAATTTGATGTGCTTAAGATGTTTATTAAAACTGAATTATTGAAATTTACTGAGCCCACAAATATTTTTCATGAGTCATCTTTGCTTTTTAATGTGCCATCTTTTAATCCTAATAAGCCTCCAATCGAAGCTTATGTGCCATATAATGATCCACTGGGTAGTTATTCAGAATTTCATAGTTTTACAAGGTTGTTATCACAAAGTACAATGCCAAAAATTGAACCTACACCTAGTAGTTATGGCCATCGTTATACTAGTTTTGGCATACCATTTTTCATTGAAAATTATTATTATCATAGTTTTGTAGATGATGCAGGAACCAGCAATGCAACCAACCCACTTGAGAATAATAAAATCTGACAGATTTCAATATTTTTAGATATATTGGCTCGTGCTGAATCTGATGCTCATGTCGACGAAGGAGGTGATGATTCTGAAGGTGATGCCTCGAATAACTCATATGCATCAGATGAGGTTCATGACTCTGGTTTTGATCGGGATGTTGACGATGATAGCCAACTACAAGTCGATGATGTACAACAGACACAACTATTTCATAGGATGAATATACGAAACAAAAACGAATTATTGGACCGTTTATTGTAGGAGGTGGGAATCCGGATGCAAGTGGATGTCAGAGGCAGGAAAACTCAAATCAATTTATGGACAATTGGAAAATGTTATAGCAAGCACACTTGTCTAATGGGTGTAATTCCATATGAACATTATAACTTGGATACTAAACTTATTGCTTTTTTGTTGTTACCTTATGTTAGGAATAATCTTCAATTCAAGCTTAAAGAGGTGCAGATTATAACTAATGTTGCATTTCACACACTCCATCATATAAAAAAGCTTGGCTCGGTAGTAGGCGTACATTCAAGATAACATATGGTGACTTTGATCAATCCTTTGCATAGATTCCTATGTATATAAATGCACTCAAGCATTTTAATCCAGGAACTATGGTGGAATGGGTATATGCAGTTCAGTCAATGACAGAGATAAATATCTTTAAGTATATTTTTAGGCATTTAAACTTATATTAAAGGATTTAAGAGTTGCATACATGTTATATCCATTGATGGCACTCACATTTATGAAAAGTATGGCTTTACGATGTTAATTGATATGATTGCAAATGCAAATGGGCAGATATTCCCATTAGCATTTGCAATTGTTGATATGGAGTCAAAAGATGTTTGGTCATGGTTCTTGTCATGTCTTAGAGTGCATGTTGTGAAAGGTTACAGGGGAGTTACATATATTACAAATCGGGCTCGTGGAATTATTCAAAGTTTTGTGGAGCTCTTCCAGCTGCATGAGCGGAATTCACATCATCGGTTATGTCTTAGGCATTTGAAGAGCAATTTTAACTCTAAGTTTTAGAACAAAGAGTTAGAAGGAATGATGTGGCATGTAGCTATGCAACACCAAAAATGCAAATTCAAAAATGCTATGCAATATATAAAAGATGTGAATCCAGGAGCTTACACGTACCTCACGGATATCACATTAGACAAGTGGATAGTTTATCGTGGCGACGGTAGAAGATGGGGCATCTTGACTATTACCGATAAATGAATAATTTAATTTTATTACCTGAAGCAAAGGCAGAAATTCACTGATCGTGCTAGTCCTACACTATGAAGCATGACAAAGAAATCTGTACAATGTAGCTAGTGTGGCTGCTCCCCAAGCGTATCGCCCAACATTGTTCAGGTCTTGAAGAAATGGTAGTTACATCAAATTAACCTTGTTATGTTGTCACGACCCAAACCAATGGGCCGCGACGGGCATCCGGTACCTTACTCAACTGAGTACCAATGTAACATATCTTTTTTATTACATCATCATATACACATGAAATACGGGCCTAATAGGCCAACATGATCCTTTATAAACTCAAAACATAGGCCGACAAGGCCGTACAATCTTTTATGCACACGACATATGTCTACAAGCCTCTAAGAGTACATAAATTTCATAAAGGTCAGGACAGAGTCCCGCCATACCAAACATTACATCTCTAAATCATACTAACCAAACGAGCAACTCCGAAGCAAATGGAGCGCACCAACATCTTCTGCTGAGCTGATAGCCTACTTGAAGGGCTCTCGACCTGTCTATCGAGACCTGCGGGCATGAAACGCAGCGTCCCCAGGCAAAAAGGGACATTAGTATGAATAATGTACTGAGTATGTAAGGCACATAAATAAATACATAAGAGACATGGAAGAAATATAGAGTACATGACTCAACCTGTATGTCTGAATAACTCTGTAAATTATAAATTACTTTTAGCGTCATGCATATGCGTATGAATGCCATGTCGTGCATAGGTACATGTTTCATAACATCATCAGCCTCTAAGGGCATCCCATCATATTATATCGGCCACTGTGGGTAAAATCATCAACATATACCAGCTGATCAGGTGGTGGTGCGTATATAACGCTGTAACCTTTTCTCATATCCCATATACATATATTTACATATATACGAGTATATAACGTCATATGGTCATGGGTCAATGTACATGTATAAATGAATGAAAGGCATGAAAAATACATAATAATCTCGATATTTCTTCCGGATAAACTTTTCCAACTGCGTATTATTCTGAGACCCATGAACAGAAGATAATAATAATTCTCATGGGGAATCAAGAATATAGACACCCCTACTATTTCTATGAATAGAGTAATTTATAAAAATTGTGTATTTGCTCGTTTCTTCAGTATAATTTGGACCATGACAAAAGAAAGAAGGGAGGGCCTTAACATACCTGGAATTATTTGAACGTAATGAAGCTTTTACTTCTATGAAATATAAACAAAATTTATACTTGGATTTGAAATTGGAACGATATTGTCTTCTGCTTCTCACCAAAAATGAATTAGGACAACAACGATTATGATTCTGTTCCTTCACGTTTTTCTCAAAACAAGGTGTTCTTGAAATTAAACCAAGAATTATACTTGGACTAAACAAAAAAGGAACCCAACATTTTTGAAGACAATGATATATCCTAACGGGTTATCTGTATATATTCTTCTAATAAAGCATTAGCTTAAATTTGAAGGTAAAAACACTTAGAAGTTGGAAATAGTGCACGTTCCTATCTTAACTAGGTAAGACTTAAATTCAAGTCTTACTTAGTTAGGTCATTAGTGGCCACATGGCACAATTACTACGATAAGAGTCATTTTCTTGTCATGGTGGCTTTGTGCCACGTGGGAGGGTGGTGTATTTTAGTTAATTTTTATCCACTTATTAGTTAATCGGGTAATATTCTGCTACCCGATAATTAATTAATTACCCGCAAAATTTAAAAATTACCACACCTTACTTAAAATTCTATTTATTTTTAAAATACTTCATATATACTTTATATATTATACTACCGTGGTCATATGGTACCTTGCATGGTACTAGTTCATAATTATCGGGTATTATCGCTCGGCCCGTATTTTATTCCAAATTGACCACTTTCAACGAAACTCGTTTTCTTTTATCTGTGTACCCCCTTATTCTTTATAACACTTATTTATTGCTTGCTATAAATAGCGTAAGTACGTTAATGTCAAGATGATCCCATCCTCGAGTCTACATCGGTTAACTGAAAACGAAATTTTAACGTACAATACTTCAGGGTGCAACATCGTCGTAACTTAATACTGCAAAACATGACATCACCATAATGTAATATTGCTGGGTGTAATATTATTCCCCCATTTGGAACATTTGTCCTCGAATGTTGACTGATGCACTTATCATTTTCATAACTTATATTTTCCGAATACTTTAGAACTTCCCTTGCCATCTAGGCGTCTGTTATGTGATATTCCAAAGTCCAGGGCATTTCGCCCTTAGGTCTCCTTCTCACACCACAATTTGTAGTCGGAATCTTTCCAATCTCGTAACTATTTCTACCTTTAATCATGCAGCCTGTATGATTTTGACCTTTAAAGGTGCCGAATCTCTAGACTTCATATCTAAAGCGTGATAAGATGTCCTTTTGGGCATCTATGAGTATATTGAAGTTTTTCGCTCGGTACTTTGTTGAATTTACGAATATTGTTATATCTTATCGCATAGGTCCGTTTAGCCATCCGTATGAACTTACTGTCATAACTCTTACTTTAATTTATCGTTGATGAGGTCTGCTACCACATCCCAGCTTACTCTCGTTGCTTATTCCATATGTATAATTTAAGTCCTTTAATGCTTCCTCATTATTGCTCATCTTTAGAATGACAGCCTAATCTCACCTCATATTTTGTGACTTTTTTCCATTCATTGTTGATTCACCTAAATATTGATCCACAATATACCACTGGTAACTTGAAACTTCTTACGTAATACTTTTTCCACTAGGGCTTACGTTACATCAAGGAATATTCGAAGTAATTTTCCTGATCCACTTAGCGGTGATACTATACTTTAATAACTGTATTTTATAGCATCCCAAGGTGATTCTCTTATGTGAGTATTTTAATCATGTCCAATTCATAGGATCCGTTTCTTTTCTTCGTTGAATCATTATTCAATCGAAGGCCCAAACGTTATCTTTTATCTATCACAATTACACAATCATTCTATTACTAGGGTGGCATTCTAAATGTTATTAGTCTTAGACTCCTTTGAGTTCATTCAAGCTATAGTGATCTTTGTATATTTAGAGAAACCATTTGCTCTTCTTGTTTTCATGGGCTTAATCCTGAGGACTTATCCATTTTCGTTACCTTCTTACTCACCCTTTCTTATCCTTACTCTTGTCTTCTAAAACCTTGTCGCTTCACCATACAACGGCTTGCGACCTACGCAACTCTATTTATATTACTTGCAACCTTTCAACTTGCTTGCATCATAGATTTCCTTATGTCATTCTGGGACATCAAGCGAGGCATCATATCGTCTCTAACTCTTCTTCAACTCTCTAATTAGACCTTTCGGTATCTAGAAACCATGGGTTGGAAGGTATGCCACTGACGACGCTGCTATCATTCCTGGATACTGAATCTCTGCGCTTCTAGCCCCTTATCTGCAGTATGGACTATTTATAACCTTCTGTGTTTGAGTATCTTGTATGTTGTTCACCTTTTCCTTACTTACCTTTAAATATTGCCTCACATTCTTCTATCTCTTTCATAACCTCCCTTCCACATAGGTATAACTTATCTCCACAACCTGAAGTTCTATTATAATACTTGCACCTTTGGTGCATACATAATCTGATGGGAGCTTCATACTGACTTCTTATGAGGCTGATACTCTTCAGTTGGCTTCATCGTAGAGCCATTATAAAATATGGCTACTCTACTATCTCTCTTATACTTATGCTATTTATAAGTGATCCTGAGGTCTATGATTCTCTTAGTCCACTCCCGTTTTACTTAGTCAATGTAACTCTTTAGTTTTCTCTTCTTTCTGATCAGTCTTTATGTATGCTAAAGCTATCTTCCAATCTGCAGCTCCTGGTATTAGTTATTACTTTAGCCTTTCATAGGCGTTGAGGGATACTCATGATAAAATCCTTTAATAATTCAATCCTTCGTCTATGACCTGGGCTCAATTCTTTCTTTTAACATATACCAAAATCTTCTATGGATGTATATGCTGCATGTATAAAACTCTGAACCCTTAAGTGAGTTCATAACGTAACGAACTCTGGATCATTGATCGAATAATTTCTTTCATTCCATTTTAGCCTTTTTTCAGTGTAAGCTATTACTTTTCCTGGTCTTTCTACCCCCTTGTTGCATCCATACTTAGCTTATCTTAGTGACCACACATGCCAGAATTTTTATGCAACTCATATGATCTCGAATATTACTTTTAATTTTACTTCCTGTTCACTAGCCACGGTAGGTCCCTCTTTCTTATGGAGGACGTACAATGTTGTTGTGAAACTGTTGTTACAAGACCATTTCCTCTTTAGGTTACTATGCTTAGGTTGAACCTTCTTCCTCATTTCCTCAGCTAGTATTTCACTGTAGTACTTAGGGATAACCCTTGACTCTCATAAAGCTGTGAGCTTATTACGAACCTTTTTGATGTCCTTACTTGCCTATAATCATCCGTAGTTGCTTACTTCCATGCCCTTGTGCTTGTATGGTTGCTTCTGAACTGATATTTTGACTGCCTTTCCAGTGACACTTTCTTTTATCCCCGTAACACTCATACGGTACCTTTAACTACCCCGACTCTTGTTTGAATATATCTCGAATATTATAATGACATCCTTCGAGGCTGAATTCTCCATGTTGGGTTCTACTATGTTTATCTTACACGATCTGATGACTCGTCTGTAACCTCATGTTTAGCCATAACTGAGATCTTCCTAACCAATTACTAGTTACTCGTTGGCCTATTCTCATATCAATATTCCTCGTAATCTTTCTTGGGTTATTTACTTTATTTTAACTTACGTATGACACTGGCTCCTTATTTATTAATAACAGCTCGGGCAGAAACCTTTACTTCCTCTCCTTGACATCGTACTTGGACAATATTCTTGAATCGTAGCGTATCTAGAAGATTTGGATAAATGTCATCTCATTCCTATTTCATTTATCGCATTCTTTCTTTACCATTCCATAGTCACTAGAACCTCTTAATTCTGACTTAATGCCACATCACTCCATATTCCCCCCTTTAGAGGTGTACTAAGAGTTATAGCCACGAGGATCTACCTATATATATTTTACCTTTTCATATTTGGCGTCGTTCCTCAACATCAATGATCCTTACTCGCCTTGCGGCAATCCTTCTATACCAAGGATGACAAATCCCCTTACTCGCGAGGATGACACTTAATGTAACTGGTACATACAGTCCCTTAAGCTTAACTTTGCTAACATTGCTTGTTTTAGGGAAGCGTCTTCCTGAATGACCATTCTCTGAATTTCTCATGAACCTTCTTCTGTTATCCGTCATATTATTGCCGGAATGCGATATGAAATTCTCATGATGCCGAGTACTTTCCAATCATTCAGTCCCTAATTCATATTTAGTTTATCTTGTTTACCAGTCCATATTGATTTCTGTTACTCTGGGGATTAACTCTTTCCTCTGGTAGTCGCGTTGGAGTCACGAACTTATTTCTCGAAATGAGGATATATCCTTATGACCTATACTTTTTCATTGCCTTAAGGCCCATCACCTTTTGTCTCATGATTCATTTGACTATAGGTTCCGTAACACTCTACCGTTTTCATCCATGTATCACATCTTACTTATAATGCTTCATTAACTCTTTTCTTATTTCCCGCTAACATTTATTCCTATCACTTTATTCTGAAAACTTGAATAAGACATTGTTTTACTTTTAGCTTCCCTTTGCTCCATCCAATGACTCTTCAAGTTGCTTAACATTCTCGCTTTACTAGGGACGCGAGCTACACTAAGGTAATATTTATCCCTTTGGGAGTTATAGTGCATGTCTTTGTAGTACTCATATCTAGCTGCACTATTTCAGAGTGCACCATCTGAGTGTCTCATAAAGAGATCTATTAACATATTTGCAATATCCTTCGGAAATGTCAACTGACGCAAACAATTCATCCATTATATCTTCTTATACTACTTCTGTTAATCCCCATAGGGCATACCTATAATGGGTGCGACCAATTGTATATACCTCTGTTATTAGTGAATATAACTCAAAATTTTATGTTCCTCTGCCTCAATTATAAACGTTGTTAACTTTCATTAACAGGGCGCCTCGTACCCTTCTTCATCTTGCTTCTTTTGCTTGTTGCAACTTGTATTTATCTTCTTAATTTCTCATTGTCTTTCACCATAAAGGTAGATAAGCATTCTTGCCTTAAGGGCTCTTATTAGGAAGCTTACACCTTTCAGTACACCCATGATCTGCCAAAGACCTCACATTTACTTATCATAGGCATTATACAAAAATTCAATTCCTCTAACTCAGCTCTTCCACAACTATCTCTCTTTCAAACCTTCTTTCCGGATATAGGTATAGTCTTATTATGAATAAAATAGAATTTCGAAATTTAAATTCTTATAAGTGAGCTCTACCACATGATCTAGAGTACGAAGAAAGAGCGACAATCCTAAATGTCCTATAGCTTCCTTCTTATAAGTGTGTTGCACGACACACCCATAAACAAGACTCTACTAGACACGGCTTGTAGACTCCCTAGGACAGAACTGCTCTGATACCACTTTTATCACGACCCAAACCGATGGGCCCCGACGGGCACCCGGTACCTTATTCAACTGAGTACCAACGTAGCTTATCTTTCTTATTACATAATCATATACACATGAAATACGGGCCTAATAGGCCAGTATGATCCTTTATAAACTCAAAACATAGGCCGACAAGGCCGTACAATCTTTTATGCACACGACATATGTCTACAAGCCTCTAAGAGTACATAAATTTCATAAAGGTTGGGACAGAGTCCCGCCATACCAAATATTACACCTCTAAATCATACTAACCAAACGAGCAACTCCGAAGCAAATGGAGCGCACCAACATCGTCCGCTGAGCAGATAGCCTATTTAGAGGGCTCTCGACCTGTCTATCGAGACCTACGGGCATGAAACGCAGTGTCCCCAAGCATAAAGGAACGTCAGTGCAAATAATGTACTGAGTATGTAAGGCACATAAATAAATACATAAGAGACATGAAAGAAATATATAGTACATGACTCAACTTGTATGTCTGAATAACTCTGTAAATTATAAATTACTTTTAGTGTCATGCATATGCGTATGAATGTCATGTCGTGCATAGATACATGTTTCATAACATCATCAGCCTCTGAGGGCATCCCATCATATCATATCAGCCACTGTGGGTAAAATCATCAACGTATACCAGCTGATCAGGTGGTGGTGCATATATAACGCCATAACCTTTCCTATATCCTATATACATATATATACATACATATATATGCGTATATAACGCCGTTTGAATCATATTTACATATATACGCGTATATAATGCCGTTTTAATCATATTTCAACCACTGTGGGCAACATCATCATCATATACCAGCTGATCAGGTGGTAGTGCGTATATAACGCCGTAACCTTTTCCCATATCCCATATACATATATTTACATATATACGTGTATATAACGCCATATGGTCATGGGTCAATGCACATGTATAAATGAGTGGAAGGCATGAAAAATACATAATAATCTCGATATTCCTTCCGGATAAACTTTTCCAACTGCGTATTATTCTGAGACCCATGAACAGAAGATAATAATAATTCTTATGGGGAATCAAGAATATAGACACCCCTACTATTTCTATGAATAGAGTAATTTATAGAAACTATGTATTTGCTCGTTTCTTCAATATAATTTGGACCATGCCAAAAGAAAGAAGGGAAGGCCTTAACATACCTGGAATTATTTGAACGGAATGAAGCTTCTGCTTCTGTGAAATATGAACGAAATTTATACTTGGATTTGAAATTGGAACGAAATTGTCTTCTGCTTCTCACCAAAAATGAATTAGGACAACAACGATTATGATTCTGTTCCTTCACCTTTTTCTCAAAACAAGGTGTTCTTGAAATTAAACCAAGAATTATACTTCGACTAAACAAAAAGGAACCCAACGTTTTTGAAGACAATGATATATCGTAATGGGTTATCTGTATATATTATTCTTATAAAGTATTAGCTTAAATTCGAAGGTAAAAACACTTGAAGTTGGAAATAGTGCACGTTCCTATCTTAACTAGGTAAGACTTAAATTCAAGTCTTACTTAGTTAGGTCATTAGTGGCCACATGGCACAATGACTAAGATAAGAGTCATTTTCTTCACATGGTGGCTTTGTGCCACGTGGGAGGTTAGTTAATTTTTATCCACTTATTAGTTAATCGGGTAATATTCTGCTACCCGATAATTAATTAATTACTCGCATAATTTATAAATTACCACATCTTACTTAAAATTCTATTTATTTTTAAAATACTTCATATATATTTTATAAATTATACTACCGTGGTCATATGGTACCTTGCATGGTACTAGTTCATAATTATCGGGTATTATCTCTCGACCCGTATTTTATTCTAAATTGACCACTTTCAACGAAACTCGTTTTCTTTAATCCGTGTACCCCTTATTCTTCATAACACTTATTTATTGCTTGTTATAAATAGCGTAAGTACGTTAATGTCAAAATGATCACATCCCCGAGTCTACATCGGTTAACTGAAAACAAAATTTTAATGTACAATACTTCAGGGTGCAACATCGTCGTAACTTAATACTGCAAAACGTGACATCATCGTAAAGTAATACTGCTGGGTGTAATATATGTGATGTATCAACCGCAAGCATACCTTCAATGATCCACATCATGTATAAACGAACCCGGTGCTGGACTTAATACTCAGGGTTATCATCAGTAATCAGATCAAGTAACTTTATATGGACAATCAACAATCACATTCTAAGCCTTCCCCCTAAAATTCAGCATCATCTGGTGCCCAACCGAGAAGTGTCATCATCGAGGAACGCCATTCTTCAGTGCCCCTAGTATCATCCTACCCCGTCATAGGATCTTCATCAATAGGTAACCCGTACAATACAACAATATCCTGCATCGTGATCATAGCCTCACCAGTCCTAAGATGAAAAGTGTGTCACTGGATGCCGTCTCTCCACCAACGATGTTATCATATCATGATCAAGTGTTGTGTATCTAGCAGCCATAACATCATAAAATCCTGCCTGCAGTAAGCACTGACATACCCGTGCATGTAACAACTATCTCTCAATGTGTTTCCAAAACTCACCATCGTACCGTCGGCACATCAATGCCGCACACGTGGCACTATCCCATATCTCCTGACTATGGTGGTCAGCTTTCCCTACAAGGATATGAGAATCGAAAGGGCTCGGGTGCAAAGTAGGGGCTTCCTTATATCTTGAAAAGATAAGACAATGGATGGTAATAAATATCAGTAAAAATGCATATATGTCATATCATTTAAAACATTGAATAAAATACCAATCAAAAGCATAATAAATTCACCTATCCTACCTTCATATTCGCACGAATCTTGACTGCTTTTCAAAAAGTTATTTGACTATCTAATATGTTACTTTCTCATGACACACAATTTGAGCTTTTTTCACATAACGGGACATAGTATGACACTCAAAGTACAACGAGAGCTACATCCTTCAAGTCGTTCAAACATATATATTTGATTTTCTTTGGTTTACAATTAGAATAATGCCTAAGAAGCTAACTTTCAATGGTTTCTCCAGGAAAATGCAAAAAGGAGAAGTGTTTAACCAAAAAATGGAATTTCGGTCAAAGCGATAATTTAGAAGAACTCGGGTTACTGATAATCAAAGAATGTGTGAAAGAAAGTAATTTTACTAGCAATAGTTTAATCAAAAGAAAACAAGTAAATCAATATATTTAGATAGTATTTCGTGTCCTTACAATTGATCTGTTCTCTCCTTTTTATAGCTATTTTGGAGATATACGTTTTGCTTTTGTCATAATAAAGTCATTATGGACAATTAAAGACATTAAATGCTACGTTACATAATTATTATGTTTAATACAGATTCTCTAACGTTTTTAGTATTTAAGGCTCATTAAATACTGTATCTGTACTCCCATGTATTGTCAGATTCATTTCCCTTGATTCTTGGACTTAAATAGGTACAGGCGCCGAGTCTTTTGAATAACCGCTCGTGCCTCTTCCTTTGCCTCTGCTCGTATCTATTGCAACTCGTGCCTCTTTGCCAATCGTAACTCTTTGACTAGTCTACGTGTCATGACACGTCATCTTTATACCACTTTAATATGTAAACTCAATTTTTTCCAATACAGATAGTCCCCACACTTGCCATTTATTCATCAATTGAATATTTGGGAAGTGAATTTTTTTAAATCGAGAATTTTTGTCACCATTAATGCTATGATAAAATCGACGCTTCAATTGTTACTTCCATTTAATGCTCTTCACATGTGTCACATTTTCATTAGTTCTGCAGTTTTGTAGCACTTTTTAAGGCTTTTTCACGGCTTAACTGTTCACGAAGCGTCAGTTATCATTATTATGGTCCTTCCATCATTGCACCTTTTCCTTTGACGGTTGTTTATCGGTATAAATATAACTTCCTTCTTTGTCTTTACCACATAAAGTTTTCTGAACATCCAATTTCTCAAATCTCTGTTTGCTTCTTCATCGTATCATCATGTCTTCATCAAACCCTAACCCTAGAAAGGTTCCCATAGTTGACACATTCCCTAATGCCCCCAGTAGGAGTAGAAGAGGAGGTAGACTCTATAGTTTAGGATCTGCACGTGGTTCTTCTATTCCTTCACCTAGTTCTGGACCTTCTTCTAGAACTAGAGGTTCTCTTTCATAAAGATCTTCTTCTAGGGGTAAAGAACCTTCTGAACCTCTTCGTGAACCTTCAGTAGAGGAGATAGTTCCTGCAGAACTGTCTTTTTATCATGACAGAGAGTCTCTTAGAAACCAAGTATCTTTTTTAGATTGTGCTGATATCTACCCCACTCAAATTACTGAAGGTTTGATTTCTGTAGTTCGTAGAGACTGCCATTGGAGTCATGATTTCCCTATTATTATTCCCAATCCGAATCAAAGAATTACTTCCTACTTAACCGGATTTTCCTTTGTTTATACATACCCTTTCACTTTAGGATTTAAACTGGCTATTGATCCTGTTATTCTCGAGCTCTATCATTTCTTTGATGTTTGCTTAGGTCAAATTGGCCCAATAATATGGAGGGTTGTTGCTTGTTTAAGGCATTTGACCAACACAACCAGTGTGCCTTTTACTTTCCCACATCTGATCCACCTTTACTCCCCTAGACTCTATCTGGTATTTTTACACTAGTAGCCAGGAGCAAAAGAGTTTTGGTGAGCCCTGAAGATGAAAAAGACCGTGGCTAGTATGCCAGGTTTGTTGCTGCCCCACTGTTGGTTTAGTGGGTGATGAGAACGTTCCCTTCCCTGAGAAGTGGAATTTTGCACATGAGTCTTCTAACATTCTCGTACCTTTTTCTTCAAGTTTGTTGATTTTTCTAATTTCGCTTTTCTTTTTTAGCAACCATGGGAGTTGTGCAAGATGTTCCCAATTTTTGTGATTGGGTAGACAAGCTATTGAAGATTGCACCAATGGATGGTAGATCTTGGAAGACTCTTTCTCACCGATTTGGTTGGAAAGTAAAAACTCATAGTAAGAGCTTTTATTTTATTTTATCTTATATATTGTTTTTCTTTTTACTGAACTGATCTCAATCCTTCTTTCTATCAGGATTTGCTATTCGAGGAGTTACTTCCGAGGCGGTCGCGACTTTCCGTATCTCTTTGGAAAGGGCTCAAGAAATAATCTTGGGTTCTTCATCGAAAAGAAAAGCCGTTGATGAACACTACTCTGAAGAAGAGGAAGACGAGGGCTCTTTGGTAACAAGGCCACGGGCTCGAAGATGCATCATTTTTTATGATGAAGCAGAAGCACCCCCCCCCCACCGTTCTATTCCTCTTACCGAGTTTGTTGAGGCCCCGGTAGTGATTCTTGATGATGATGTTGCTCCTGCTACTGCTCATGACTCTGTTGAGCAGCTTTTTATCAGCAGGTTTGGTGGTGAAGGATTAGGCTCAGTTTTGGATGAATCACCCATGACTTCTTTTTCCACACCCGTGTCTGTGACTCCTTCTTTGCCAATCTCGGCTATTTCCGTTCCTCCCCAAACTGTCTTTACTACTTCTACTGTTCCTCATTCGACAATTCCTCCTCCAATCACTCATCGTCCTGAAGTTGGCTCCTCAAGTAGGAGTGGTGCTATGAGGCAAGTAGTCATTGAAGTCCCCGCTGAGGGCAACCTCTTAAGGA
The DNA here is from genome assembly GCF_000393655.2 of Nicotiana sylvestris. NCBI lineage: Eukaryota > Viridiplantae > Streptophyta > Magnoliopsida > Solanales > Solanaceae > Nicotiana > Nicotiana sylvestris. The sequence goes on from NC_091067.1 coordinate 29,704,311, forward strand.
AATTGGGTCAAGCAGATGTATGGCTAAAGCTCTTAATTAGACCAATTGAAAAAACCAAGCTAGAGAGCCATAGTTCCTTGACTTTGATGAATGATATTTTGCACGCTTCTTTAAAGGTATTCCTCTTCTTTATTTTTTTTTAAACTTTTACTTTGTAATTTTTCTATCTTTAGGATTCTCATTTCCCTTCCTTTTCCCTTTTTAGGCCAATCTTATCGGCACAGAGATGGTGAAAAGAGTTACCCTCTCAGAACAATTAGTGTGTGATTCTCAATTAGAGGTGTACAATTGGAAGGAACAGTATGAAAGCCTTCAAATTGATGTGGATTACTTAGAAGAAAGTAAGAGTACCTTGGAGCAGCAGGTACGGACCTTGACTTCGGAGTTGGCAGTTGAAAAGGCTTCCTCAAGTCAAGCAGATAAAGAAAAAGCTCGTCTTGAAACTTCTTTCTTAGAGCAGTTGTCCAAGGCTAGTGAAGAGATCAGAGAGTTGAAAGCTCTCTTGGGTGAAAAAGAAGCTTATGCTGGAGAGCTCGTGCAGAATTTGACTCAAGCACAAGAAGACCTCCGAGCTTCTTCTGATAAGGTTTGTGCCTTAGAAAGTTCTCATGCCTCTCTTCAAGCTTCTTACACATCTGCATTGGCTGAAAATGAGAAGTTAAAGAATGAAATTACTGACTGGGAAAGAGATTACGAGATCCTTGAGAATAAGTCTGCCATTGAAGTGATTTGGGCATTTTTGAATTCTCGCCGTGATACCCTAGTTGAAGCTAGCCAAGAGAATTTTAACTTGGAATCTGAAGTAGCTAAAATAATGAAACTATTGAGAAGGCTCAGCAAACTCAAGATTTTCCTTCTCCCGTGACCGAAGCTTCCCTGAATGTTGAAGTTGATACGGGTATCCCAACTCCTTTAGGCCCAGTTGAGCCCGCTGCTATAAGCCAAGTTGAGACCGATGCTGTTGATGCACCTGCTTCAGTTCCTACATCTTCTTATTGATAAGTTTAAGTCATTTGAATTTCTTTGTGTTGTTTTGTTTTATTTGGAAAATTGTGGTTAAACCCTTGGTTTCATTTGAGGGTTTGTTTTGGAAACTCAAATCCTCGGACCTTTTAAGGGACAATATGTATAAACAATTTGCAGTTTACGACTAAGTTCATACTTAGTCTAAACTTTTTAATATTAAGAAGTTTTTAGTTACTACCTTGAACTTCCGTTTAGTTATTCTTACCTTTATTTCTAAGGACTTACAGAATAATTTGCATTTTTATTCTTCAAAAATGCTTCTGTTAACTTCATGAATAGTTAAATTAAGCATTGAATTTTATAAAAGAGGGCCCTTTTATATTCGATACTTAATGAAGAAGACGTCTCAATTTCATAATGGTGTTAACATACGATAAAAGAAATAGGAATACACATGTTTCTGTGAAATAACTTTGACAAGTTTTTATTTGAACTTTGTCTAGTTTTCAATAAAATTTTATACGTATTTGAATTACATCTATAACTTTCTCGTAACTGTTTTTCTTATAACAGATTTAAAAAAGAAAAATAAACACGAGGTTTTTATTTATAACCCATTTCAGTACATAGCTTTTACCCTAACTATGTTAAGGTTTTCTTTAGCCTTAGCTCGTGACTTTGCTCTGCAATTGACTCATTCAATGAGTGAACTTTTCAGGCTTGATCTTTGATTTTTTTCCAATCTTCTTTGCCTTCTTTATACATATGCCCGTGTATATTATGTAGTCCCCCAAGTATTTGAGTGTTGAAGTATGAAGCCTCGGGCACTTGATTGTTCTTCTCATTTGGTCCTTTCCCTGTAAAGGAAAAACATACGGGACACGGAGGTACGATTATAGATAAAGACTGCTTAACCCGTTTGAATTTCTATCAGAATAATTGTAACCCTAGGTCAGGAAGTTTAATTTATTTCACATGCCTTGTAGGTCGTGACTCATCATTTAGTACGGGTTAGCTTTTTGCCTATCATCTAAAATTGTTAATAAAATTTTAACAATTCAAAAATTAAATTTTAAAATATGGATACCTGGCCGTGGGTTTTCTTCAGAAATAGTATCTCTTCAGATGAACAACATCCCAATGTAAAGGTAGTATTTTGCCATCCATTGTTTCCAGCTCATATGCTCCTTGACCTGCAATATCATGAATTCTATAGGGTCCTTCCCATGTTGGACTTAATTTCCCCGCATTAGCTGCCTTCATAGATTAAAAAACCTTTTTGAGCACGAAGTCCCTAATTTTGAAGAATCCGAGGCGTGCTTTTCGGTTGTAGTATTGTTCTATGACCTGCTTCTGTGCTGCCATTCTTATTAGTGCAACTTCTCTTCTTCCTTCATGTAAATCAAGATTTACACGCATTTTCTCGTCATTAGACTCTTCTATCGCCTGTGTGAACCTTGTACTCGGCTCTCCTATCTCAACTGGAATTAAAGCTTCTGCTCCATAAACCAATAAAAATGGTGTTTCTCCTTGTAGACACCTGATTTTTGACCCTCCCCGAGAATTTTCACATTTTTAGCATAAATATGTAATTTAGGTCTAATATAGCTATTTTGACTATTTTGCTTTATTTCGTCGCAAAAGAGGAAAATTACAAAAATATGTATATAAATTTTAGTTTATGTATTTCTCATAAACTTGAAAAAAAATACAAAAATTGTACTTTATTTTTGTACTTTATATAATTTCGAAAATTACCGAAAATATAGTTCTATTAATGTTTTATAGTCATTTTAATTTTGAAAAATACAAAAAATGTTACTTTATATTTTATCTTTATATTAAAAACGAAAATTACAAAAAAATAGTTTTATTAGTATTTTGTAGTTATTTTAATCTTGAAAAAAAATATTAAAAAAATCTAGTTTTGTGTTAATTATTAGCCTTATTTTTGTAGTTACTTTGCTTACATAATCAGTTGAGCAACGCCGTGTTCCTATTTCTCGGGTCCGGGCAAAAGAATAATATTCGGGTTCAAACTACCCGGTTTTAGGCCTAATTTTCGGACCTAGCCCATAATAAACCGAGTCCATGACACATGGGGAACCCCACCACGCATGGGGAACACAAACCTTGAACCCCACCACGCGTGGGGCTCATTTTTCTGGACAAATGGGCATTAATACACGGATAAGGATTTTGAAAAATGAAAAAACGGACAGGACTTTGAAAATTTGGAAAGGGTACTGTAGACCTTCTTCTTCCAAAAGAAGAAGAAGAAAACCTACTGTGAAGAACAAAAACCACCATCGTTCCACCTCCAAAAACCTCTCCGACTGCTCGTCGTCACCGCCCACACGACCACTCCTCCTCCTCCTAGCTCCGTCAAACCAGTCCGGCGATCCTTCATTAAGCCCGGCGTATACTGTTCATCGTCTTCCTCCTTTCCTCAAGAATGAAAACCCTAAACCAAACCCTACTGTCCACCTCCGCCATAATTATCAACAAACACCACCATCGTCAAACCACCCAAACACCAGCCCACGACCATTCCTCCACCTCCGACCAGCTCCCTCACCTTCCCCAACCATTTCTTCCTCCTTGAAACCACCATAAACAGACCCTGATGCGTCCACCACCCTTCGTCGACCCTACGTCCAAACGCCATAACCAGCCCCAACTCCATCGTCTTCCTCACGTCGAAAATACCACCACCATTGCTGCCCGCTACCCAGCCTACCACCTCCAAGCTCCCCGCGTCAACCACTGTCCCTATCCCCCAGCCCGGCAAGCAACGCACAGCTGCTCCTTCCTCGCATCCAAACGACCCCTTTTTCTGCTTCATCCTCCTCGCGTCGACACCATCCAAACGCCCGTCAGCAGCCCCCCCCCCTCGCGTCGACCTTACTGCTGTCGACGTTGTTTCATCTTTCACGAGCAGCGGTGGGTTGCTGCGATCCTGCTTGGCCGAGTTTTCTGTTTTCCGTCGAGGTCGACTTTGGTTCGTCGAGGTCCGGTATGTCGAGGTTGTTGTCCGAGGTTTCGTCGCAGGTCCAACGCATCAGACGATAATATCAAGTAGGTCATCTTTGTCCGTGTCCTTCATATTTGCTGTTTAGTAACATGTACATGTGTTTGTTGAAATACAATCCTAGTTCATGCGAATATTATGCAAATGACCGAGACATATTCATATGATGTTTGTAAATCGCTATTTCTTGTTAATTAACTCCGTATGGTATTGAAATTTGGCCGTGGATGTCTTTTCCGTTGTTTCGTTATTTTAAGTAGCTATTTGACATTTTGTCTCTTCATGTTTAAATTGTTGTTATCCAGATATTTGTCACAATAGGTGTTCGTACACATTCTGAAAGGTGTTAATTATTTTAGTTTGTCTTAATAATCGTTTATATATGTAGTAGTAATGTTGAAATTATAGTAGCAATTTTAATTCCGCGGAAAAATACTCGCTTCATCAAATAAGTTCAATTTACAACCCATTACCTCGCAAAGTATTCAAAATGTAGTTATTTTAGCCTTATCCTTTTTCTTTTAAAAAATAAATAAATAAAAATGAGACGAGCTTCGCCAAATAAAAATGTACAGATTGCGGAGCCCTCACAAAATATATGCATTAAATACTTAGATTCCGGGACGGGCCGTTTAGCAAATTTCACGGCCCACCCAAAATAATAATGCGCTAGTTGCTTTAGGAACGCCTTTAATAATGTTATCTCCCTAAACTCGGGTGCACATTTATGTGACCCAAATCCAAATCTCAACGAAATCGAAATGTGTCTCTAATCACGGGTACATTGACTGTGACGTGGTCTGAGATGCATTTCCATGACGTTGCAAATTCATTTTTAAAATAATAAATGGGACGAGCCTCGACAAACAAAAAATGCAAATTGCGGGGCCCTCAGTAAATACTTGTTATAAATTTACTTAGAATTCAGGAGGGCCGCTTAGCGAATTTCGTGGCCTTCCCAAAATAATAACACGATAGTCTCTTTAGGCGCATGTTTAATAATCTACTTTCTTAAACTTGGGTGTGCATTTCATGCGACCCAAATCCAAATCCCAAAACGTCAAATAAAATATGTTCCGGATTGCGGGTGCATTTCATGTGACGCAGTCCAAAGACATGTTTTAAGCGATGTTCACATTCCTTAAAATAATGATAATAAAGCGGTAAAAGATAAAATTTGCACATGGTTCATATTTGTACAAAATCAGATAAATAAGCCGAATATAACAGTTAAGCGACCGTGCTAGAACCACGGAACTCGGAAATGCCTAACACCTTCTCCCGGGTTAACAGAATTCCTTATCCGAATTTCTGGTACGCAGACTGTAATATGGAGTCAATCTTTTCCTCGATTCGGGATTAAAATTGGTGACTTGGGACACCCTAAATCTCCCAAGTGGCGACTCTGAAATAAACAAACAAATCCCTTTCGATTGTCCTTTAATTGGAAAAAACTCCCTCGCACCCCCGCGGGTGCGGAAAAAGGAGGTGTGACAGCTCTGGCGACTCTGCTGGGGATAACACCTAGAACCACTGGTTCAGGGTTAAGAATTCGAGCTTAGAATAATTGTTATTATTTGGCTTTATTTATTATCTGATTATTACATGTTTTGAGCCTAATGTGCTAAATGCTGCTTTTACCGCTTTGATATTATTTGAACTGTATATAAACTGTGCCGAAACCTTTCTCTTCTTACCTCCGGGGATGTGCTTACTGGTTGAGACTCCCTATTCTGTTAGTGTCATACCCTGAATAAAAGAGGCTCGGAAAGTTTCTAAGCCGGCTGGCCTTTTGGTTCCCGGAAAGGAGCTCCTTCCTCAGCTCGAGTTGTCCGCTCGGGTACACTGTCTAGAACACCGACCCAGGTTTTTGAACCTAGTATAACAAAGCCACATGCCGGATCCCTAGTAGGAACGTTTATTTGCATCATGTGCATTTGACTTAGGGGACTCAACATAGGGGTTGGGTCCGTCTAGGACAAGCAACCTGAAAATAATAGACCATCTTTCGGCATCCTATGTGCTACATGTTGTATTTAGTCAAGGGCGAATGGGTCATTTGGTCATTTCCAGCATGGTGTTATTTTAATCAAAGCATGGGGAACATTTGTGGAATCCAAGAAGCCTTGGAGTTCCCTATGTCCCCCACGCTTGCTTTTTGGGAAAGCACATTGGGAACATTTGTGGAATCTAAGAAGCCTTGGAATTCCCCTATGTCCCCCACGCTTCATTTTTGAAAAAGCACATGGGGAACATTTGCGGAATCCAAGAAGTCTTGAAATTCCCTATGTCCCCCATGCCACATTTTTGAAAATATAATAAATATAAAAAATAAAATATATATGTATATATATATAGAAAGAAACATTGGAAATTCAAAAAAAAAGATTTTGTATGTTGTCATCATTTTCCACATATTAGAAAACCGTGAAAAAGAGGAGAAAATAACAGCGTAGAGAAAAAGTCCGAGTAGAGTCGAAGCTCTGCCGAAATTTTGAGAAAATGAAAAAAAATGTCTTATTAAGTTTGTTTTATTAGCAAGTCTTGTTTTGAAAAAATGTGAAAAAGTCCAAAAAGTCCAAAAGTTTTATTATGTTAAAAAAAAAAAGGGGGAGTCGGGCGTTGAAAGTGGTTTTATTATTGCAAATATATATATATAAAAAAAATCCAAAAAGTTTTTTTATTTCCAAAAAAATGTATATATATCTGTATCTGTTGCAAGAACATTTGTCTTGCCAAAAAGTTTTTAGAATCCCAATTTTCAAAACAAATAATCCAAAAATATTTTCCATTATTGACTTCTTTAGAAAGTCTTTCTAATTGTTTTTTTTAAAAAAAATAAAATAATAAAATAAAAAAAATATAATATATAAAAAAAATCCGAAAATATTTTGATTCTTCTTTCAAAAATTGAAAAGAAAATTGAAAATTCAAAAAAAAACATTTTAGAAGCATTTCTTTTATTAAAGGTAAAATTCCAAAAAATATATTCTTCTTTTTCTTTAGAATAAAAAATAATGCAAATGAAAATTCAAAAAATATATCTTAGAAGTGTTTCTTTTAAAAAGAAAATCAATCAAAAATCAAAAAAAATATACTTCCTTTCTTCTTTTAATGTAGTTCTTTCACAAATTCAGAAAAAAGTTAGTTCATCTACTTATTCTTGATTACCCGAACTACACGGGTTTGATTCTCACCGGATGTGAGATACGTAGGCAACCCTCATCGGGTCCAACCCCACCTTTTGCTAAAAAGCCAAAAACAAATATAAAATAAAAAACAAAAAAAAAACATGTCAAGACTTTTTCATAAATAAGTCGGGTGATGTCCAACTTCCCCTTTTACAAAAAAAAAAATAGCAAAAATAATATGTCAAATTTTAATTTTGTCATAAAGAAGTCAGGTGACGCTGTTTTATCAAGACATAGCCGAATGTTCCCAAAAGGGACGCCGGAAGGCTGACTTTGCATAAACAGCCACCTTCGGGTCATTTGTTTTTAAGATTTGGTCCAGTTGACCCACACAGCCTTAAAAATCTTCGTCCTCGAGACGTTGAAAGGTTGTGTTTGCAATATTGACTTTTCTAATTTGAAAAACGATAAAAAGAGTCATGAATAGATCAGGTGATGTTGTTCTGTCATAAATAGCTGAATGTTCCCGAAAGGGACACCGGAAGACTGACTTTGTATAAACAGCCACCTTTGGGTCATTGTTTTAGATTTGGTCCAATTGACCCACACAGCCTTAAAAAATCTTCGTCCCCGAGGCGCTGAAGGGCCGTGTTTGCAACACCAGGTTTCTATTGTAATTTGAAAGAAAAAAAAAGAGTCAGCGGTCAGGTGAATACCTTTGGGTTTTGTCAAAAATAAGTCAAGCCAGCTTCGGCCGCGTCTTAAACCGTTCTTGCCGAAATAGCCTTAGAGTATCTTTCAGTTGTCGAAAGGCTATTTTCGTAAAAGAACGGACAAGTTTGTAAAGTGTCATAAATAATCCTCCCCGGCCTCAAAATTCATGTGAAATTTGGAAGGGGCCACATTTGCAAAAATAACCGTTTGGTTGCATTTGTCGAACAGAGAAAGGGAGCTAGCCTTTTGTTTTTGAGTTTGTAAAGCTTTTGATTAAAATATGTGGGTTGTTTGATTTTCGAGTTTGTAGGTCATCTTCAAACCTTTGAAACCCAGTTTGTTCTAATATGAAAAAATGTTTAGTATTGTTTATCTTTTAGTGGTCCGAACTACGCAAGGTCTGATTCATGCGGGGTCATGATACGTAGGCAATCTCCATAAGATTCGACCACAACAAAAAATAAAGGCAAAAAAAAAAAGAGAATGAAAAAAAGAGAATGAAAAAAACGAAATGAAAAAAAATGAAAAAATGAAAAATGAAAAAATAGAAAAAAAAGAAAAATGAAAAATTGAAAAAGAAAAGAAAAGAAAAAAAGATGTTGTCAATAATGAGGACCGACTAAGTCCATTCTAACCTGTTTTGTTTTGAATCATAAACTTAAGGTGGTTGGTTTGTGGTAAGCCGGACAATGACGCCCAGAATCCTTTGCTTGCACCTCATGATATACAGTCTGCGGGGATCAGGCCTGATAACAGAAGCACTTGAATCCTATTGGAAACTTGCCGACGGAGGTTGATGAGGTTGAAGCTGGTAATGGTCTTGGCAGTATTGATGCAAAGCTCAGTGGCTAAAATGCCAATTTTGATAAAGTGGGAGGACGTTTCGTTCCTTGGTCGGCAAGAGAGAAGCTTGTGGTGGCTCATTTTGTTGTCATTTCTGTTGTTCGGATTATTTGTCGTATCAGTTTGTTTAAGTCTCGTTGATGTTGTGTTAAGATTTTATTCTGGTTGTTTTGTTTGTTTTTCTAACCATTTCGCCGGAAGTTTAATACAAAAGCCGGTCTTTTATTATTTCCAGTCATCTTTTTATTTAGTCCTTTTGTCATTTTCGTTCAATGCCGATTCTAGGGACATGACATGCGCACACAGTTTGGGCCTAGTCTATAAAGTTAATCATAAAACCCTGGGAAGGTGATCAAAGCATTTAAAGGAAATAAGAACGGTTTGAGATTATTTGAAGCCCGAGTCATGTGGAACTGGGGCAAGTAAAACATAAAGAAAACCGTTAAATGCAAGATTCGCCAAATTGGCATGAGGGTCGTGCATGAGAGTGAGAGTGTCGCCCAGCAGTGCTTTAGAAATGACAAATGAAAAAGCAAGTGTTTAACATAATTGTCAAGTCCAGCACCATCGGAAGAGACTATAAATCTATGTTCAATTGTGTTGTTTGCACTTGGCATGTTTTGAAGACTGGAATGACGAAGGCATTTTGTTCTGCTACCTAAACACTTTATCCTTCGTTACCCCTTTTGAGCCTTATTTATTTTCTTTCATACCCCTCGTTCGGAATCAGTAGCAACGACTAGAAGATGCGAACATGGAAGATAAAAAAAAAGAATAGCAAAACAAAAAAAAAACAAGCAAGAAAAAAAAGAGCAAAAGAAAAAAGAAAAGAAAGATAAGAAATGAGTGAAAAGAAAGTCAAATGAAGAAAAAGAGGAATTGGGAACTACGTTTGACCTGATTCCTCAAAGAGGATACGTAGGCGCTTCACGGATCGGTCATAGTTTTGAAAAAATGAAAAAAAAATTCAATTAAAATATCCCCAAGCAAGAAACTGGGGCAAAGGTTGCGTTTGTTGTAAATAAATCTAATTCCGAAGGTTGTAATTAATAACCCAAAATTAATGCATTTTTTGAGCCTTTAATACCCTTTTTTTCCTAGCCCTATCCAAAACCCACATTACGGTCCAAAGAAAGACCTTCTGACCAGTCTTCAAAAGATGCCAAGTCAGAAAATGAGAGTCTTACCGGCGAACATAACATTCTGTTCCACAGCAGAAAGGACTCTAATCTCCAGCAGAGAGAGTCATACCGGCAACACTCCAAATCCCAGCCGGAAAGTGATGCAAATGAGAGAGTCTTATCGGTGAAAGCCTTCACAGGCACCATAAGGCGATGAAAGCTGAGAGAAGAACCAAAATGAGAGAGACTTGATAGTGAAAACCCTTCGGGCACTACAAGTCGAATAAGATTGAGAATCAAATGGGGAATCGCCAATTGAAGATCTTGAAGGATGATTGACGGTAGAGGATAGGCCACATACGCATGTCATGGCCATTAGAGTCGGTATCTGCGTTTGATAGATTTTTATTTATAGTTTCTTTTGTAAAAGAGTCATCGTTTCCTTTGTCTTTTATTTTGTTTCTCTTATCTTTCTCCTTTCATAGAAAAATCCCCAATAGAGTCTGTCTGGTCAGAACAAGTGTGAATTGACTTCAAAATAGGCCATCAACTTTCCAAAATGAGATCTGACTAGTACATCCAAGTGGTTTAGTCAGCAAGGAACAAACGCGAGGCCAGTGTCAACAAAAATATCCCCAGCAAAAGGGAATTGACAAAAGGATTGACGAGTGTCAAGAGGGATACCCTTGCCAAAACCAAGGTTATAAACCTCAAGGCCAAGGCCCGTGAACAAAGCAAGGAAAGCAGTGAGCATGAATTTGTGGGAAATTCATACAAGACTAAAAGTCGGGGAAATGCCAGTTTCCGAGCTATGCCACAAAAGAAGAGGGATACCCCCAGCAGAAAGGGATTATCCCCAGCACATAATATCATCCGCAACAAGTTGTTGAACGCAGAGCAAGGAAGGAGAAAGGGAAAGCTATCCCAGTAGGAGTATCACAGCCAACCACCATGTTTTAAACTAACAAAATTTTGTTTGATTTGAAGCAGGTAACGGAAATGGCATTGATGCCAGAACTGCATGCCACAAGGGATATTATCAAACTGGGGCAGAAAATTTTCCTTCCATTTAGAAAATTTTCTGGAAGTCAGGTACCCCTAGCTGATAATATTTTACCCCCCAACAGGTAAGTAAATAATCCCCCAACAGTGTTATCCCTAGCAGTTGCGAGGAGTCCAACACAGGGTTGGAAAGTCAGTATCCCCAGCGGTTCCTTTCGGGGAAAGACAAAATGACTCTCAAGGGAGGTAGTCTTCGAAGGAAGAAGCTATGCAAAAACAAAACAAAAAAAAGAATAATAATAAAAAAAAAGAATAAAAAAAAAGAATAAAAAAAAAGAATACATAAAAAAAAAGAATAAAAAAAAAGAAGAATAAAAAGATAATAATGAAAAAAAGGGGGAAAAGTCATCCCCATCTAAATAATCCCCAACAGTTTCGAGGGAAGACAACACAGGTAAGTAAATAATTCAAAAAAAAAAAGCGAAGGTTTCATTAATAGGAGACACACTTCCTAGTTTGAAATCATTTAAGTTTTACCCATAGGAGACGCATTTCCTCCTAGGTTTGTTTCAGTTTCACCCATAGGAGACGCATTTCCTCCTAAGTTTGGTTTAAGTTTCACCCATAGGAGATGCATTTCCTCCTAGGTTTGTTTAGTTTAACCATAGGAGAGGCATTTCCTCCTAAGTTTAGTTTTACCCATAGGAGATGCATTTCCTCCTAAGTTTGTTTTAGTTTCACCCATAGGAGATGCATTTCCTCCTAAGTTTATTTTACCCATAGGAGATGCATTTCCTCCTAAGTTTTTTTTTTTACCCATAGGAGATGCATTTCCTCCTAAGTTTGTTTTAGTTTCACCCATAGGAGACGCATTTCCTCCTAAGTTTACTTTTACCCATAGGAGATGCATTTCCTCCTAAGTTTACTTTTACCCATAGGAGATGCATTTCCTCCTAAGTTTACTTTCACCTATAGGAGATGCATTTACTCCTAAGTTTATTTTACCCATAGGAGATGCATTTCCTCCTAAGTTGTTGTTTTTAAAAAAAAAAAAACTAAAAATGACCTAGTGTGATGAACCTTCTCCTAGGATCAAAATCTTAGTCTGACGAATTTTTCTCCTAAGATAGAGACCTAGTCTGACGAACCTTCTCCAGGATCAAAATCTTAGTCTGATGAATCTTTCTCCTAAGATACCAAAAAAAACAAGACCTAGTCTGATGAACCTTCTCCTAGGATCAAAATCTTAGTCCGATGAACTTTTCTCCTAAGATAGAGACCTAGTCTGACGAATCTTCTCCTAGGATCAAAATCTTAGTCTAATGAATCTTTCTCCTAAGATACCAAAAAACAAGACCTAGTCTGATGAACCTTCTCCTAGGATCAAAATCTTAGTCTAACGAATTTTTCTCCTAAGATAGAGACCTAGTCTGATGAACCTTCTCCTAGGATCAAAATCTTAGTCTGATGAATCTTTCTCCTAAGATACCAAAAAAACAAGACCTAGTCTGATGAACCTTCTCCTAGGATCAAAATCTTAGTCTGACGAATTTTTCTCCTAAGATAGAGACCTAGTCTGACGAACCTTCTCCTAGGATCAAAATCTTAGTCCGATGAATTTTTCTCCTAAGATAGAGACCTAGTCTGACGAATCTTCTCCTAGGATCCAAATCTTAGTCTGATGAATCTTTCTCCTAAGATACCAAAAAACAAGACCTAGTCTGATGAACCTTCTCCTAGGATCAAAATCTTAGTCCGATGAATTTTTCTCCTAAGATAGAGACCTAGTCTGACGAACCTTCTCCTAGGATCAAAATCTTAGTCTGATGAATCTTTCTCCTAAGATAACCAAAAAACAAAAAATGACCTAGTCTGATGAACCTTCTCCTAGGATCAAAATCTTAGTCTGACGAATTTTTCTCCTAAGATAGAGACCTAGTCTGACGAACCTTCTCCTAGGATCAAAATCTTAGTCTGATGAATCTTTCTCCTAAGATACCAAAAAGAAAAGACCTAGTCTGATGAACCTTCTCCTAGGATCAAAATCTTAGTCTGATGAATTTTTCTCCTAAGATATAGGAGATACACTTCCTAGGTCTAGTTTTGCCAATAGGAAACGCACTTCCTAAGTTTTTAACCATAGGAGAGGCATTTCCTCCTAAGTTTAGTTTTATCCATAGGAGATGCATTTCCTCCTAAGTTAATTTTAGAGTTCTTATCCATAGGAGACACATTTCCTCCTAAAGTTTAGTTTTACCTATAGGAGACGCATTTCCTCCTAAGTTTAGTTTTATCCATAGGAGACGCATTTCCTCCTAAGTTTAGTTTTATCCCTAGGAGACGCATTTCCTCCTAAGTTAGTTTTTACCCATAGGAGATGCATTTCCTCCTAAGTTAATTTTAGAGTTCTACCCATAGGAGATGCATTTCCTCCTAAGTTTGTTTTAGTTTTACCCATAGGAGAGGCATTTCCTCCTAAATTGTTGTTAACAGGAGCCCGCCTGAAGAGAGGAGTGGCGTTTATTTTAAAAGTTATTGAAATCAGGAGCCCGCCTGAAGAGAGGAGTGGCGTTTATTTTTAAAGTTATTTAAATCTCGCCAACCTAAAGAAAGGAATGGCATTTTATTTTCAAAGTTGTTGAAATCAGGAGCCCGCCTGAAGAGAGGAGTGACGTTTATTTTTAAAGTTGTTGTAAAAATCAAGAGCCCGCCTGAAGAGAGGAGTGGCGTTTATTCTAAAAGTTGTTGTTGAAATCAGGAGCCCGCCTGAAGAGAGGAGTGGCGTTTATTTTTAAAGTTGTTGTTGAAATCAGGAGCCCGCCTGAAGAGAGGAGTGGCGTTTATTTTTAAAGTTGTTTAAATCTCGCCAACCTAAAGAGAGGAATGGCATTTTATTTTCAAAGTTGTTGAAATCAGGAGCCCGCCTGAAGAGAGGAGTGGCGTTTATTTTTAAAGTTGTTGTGAAAATCAGGAGCCCGCCTGAAGAGAGGAGTGGCGTTTATTTTTAAAGTTGTTGTTGAAATCAGGAGCCCGCCTGAAGAGAGGAGTGGCGTTTATTTTTAAAGTTGTTTAAATCTCGCCAACCTAAAGAGAAGGAATGGCATTTTATTTTCAAAGTTGTTGAAATCAGGAGCCCGCCTGAAGAGAGGAGTGGCGTTTATTTTTAAAGTTGTTGTGAAAATCAGGAGCCCGCCTGAAGAGAGGAGTGGCATTTATTTTAAAAGTTGTTGTTGAAATCAGGAGCCCGCCTGAAGAGAGGAATGACGTTTATTTTAAAAGTTGTTGAAATCAGGCGCCCACCTACATAACGAGTGGAATACATTTCAGTCTTTAAATTTCTTGTCAGGCGCCCACCTACATAACGAGTGGAATACATTTCAGTCTTTAAATTTCTTGCCAGGCGCCCACCTGTATAATGAGAGGAATACATTCCAGTCTTTACTTTCAAGTGTTGAAATTGGGAGCCCGCCCATAGAACAGAGGCATACATTCCAGTCTTTACTTTTCAAGTGTTGAAATTGGGAGCCCGCCCATAATAACAGAGGAATACATTCAGTCTTTACTTTCAAGTGTTGAAATTGGGAGCCCGCCCATAATAACAGAGGAATACATTCAGTCTTTACTTTCAAGTGTTGAAATTGGGAGCCCGCCCATAATAACAGAGGAATACATTCAGTCTTTACTTTCAAGTGTTGAAATTGGGAGCCCGCCCATAGAACAGAGGCATACATTCCAGTCTTTAAATTTCTTGTCAGGCGCCCACCTACATAACGAGTGGAATACTTTTCAGTCTTTAAATTTCTTTTCAGGCGCCCACCTGTATAACAAGAGGAATACTTTGTAGTCTTATACTGCAGATTTTGGAAATCAGTAACCCCACCGGAAGGTAGAAGGTTACAACAGGAACCCCCAGCTCCGGGAAGCAGAAGGCTACAACAAAAATTCCCAACATTCAACCAAGTTATAAATAGCAGAAGCTCGCCTCAAGAATGCGAGTCAACATTCTGAGATGGTCGACAAAAGCTGGACACAACAAAAAGAAAAAAAAAAGAAAAAGAAAAAAAATGAATGAATCCGAAGCACGGAAGTGGAGAACGGATGTGATCTGCTCAAGAACTAGCGCCTACAACTAGCAAGTATCAAGGTTCAAATCCAAAGTCTGTATGAAGCACCATTCAAGACTCAAGACCAAGTTTCAGAAGACTTGAAGATAGGAATTCTTGTAACTAGTAGCTGATAGGCTTAGTTAGTCTTTTTCAGTTTTCATTTTTTGTTGTAATGACAGGACCACAGATCGGAACCTCAACGGAACGGCACCTCGATCGGCTCTGCACCTCGGTACACTTAACCATCTCTCTCATTTCCGAACTACACGTGGCCTGATTCCTGTATAACCAAGGATATGTAGGCAGCTCAAATATCAGGGCTCGGTCGCATCCCCTTCCTTTCCGTAGTGTAGTCCCTCCAAGTAATGGTCGGGTCAAAAACATGTCTAGTCGTTCTTTGTCGGAAAACTCTTCGTGTTTCCAGTCAAAGAGGGGCAGCTGTAGACACCTGATTTTTGACCCTCCCCGAGAATTTTCACATTTTTAGCATAAATATGTAATTTAGGTCTAATATAGCTATTTTGACTATTTTGCTTTATTTCGTCGCAAAAGAGGAAAATTACAAAAATATGTATATAAATTTTAGTTTATGTATTTCTCATAAACTTGAAAAAAAATACAAAAATTGTACTTTATTTTTGTACTTTATATAATTTCGAAAATTACCGAAAATATAGTTCTATTAATGTTTTATAGTCATTTTAATTTTGAAAAATACAAAAAATGTTACTTTATATTTTATCTTTATATTAAAAACGAAAATTACAAAAAATAGTTTTATTAGTATTTTGTAGTTATTTTAATCTTGAAAAAAAATATTAAAAAAAATCTAGTTTTGTGTTAATTATTAGCCTTATTTTTGTAGTTATTTTGCTTACATAATCAGTTGAGCAACGTCGTGTTCCTATTTCTCGGGTCCGGGCAAAAGAATAATATTCGGGTTCAAACTACCCGGTTTTAGGCCTAATTTTCGGACCTAGCCCATAATAAACCGAGTCCATGACACATGGGGAACCCCACCACGCGTGGGGGACACAAACCTTGAACCCCACCACGCGTGGGGCTCATTTTTCTGGACAAATGGGCATTAATACACGGACAAGGATTTTGAAAAATGAAAAAACGGACAGGACTTTGAAAATTTGGAAAGGGTACTGTAGACCTTCTTCTTCCAAAAGAAGAAGAAGAAAACCTACTGTGAAGAACAAAAACCACCATCGTTCCACCTCCAAAAACCTCTCCGACTGCTCGTCGTCACCGCCCACACGACCACTCCTCCTCCTCCTAGCTCCGTCAAACTAGTCCGGCGATCCTCCATTAAGCCCGGCGTATACTGTTCATCGTCTTCCTCCTTTCCTCAAGAACGAAAACCCTAAACCAAACCCTACTGTCCACCTCCGCCATAACCATCAACAAACACCACCATCGTCAAACCACCCAAACACCAGCCCACGACCATTCCTCCACCTCCGACCAGCTCCCTCACCTTTCCCAACCATTTCTTCCTCCGTGAAACCACCATAAACAGACCCTGCTGTGTCCACCACCCTTCGTCGACCCTACGTCCAAACGCCATAACCAGCCCCAACTCCATCGTCTTCCTCACATCGAAAATACCACCACCATTGCTGCCCGCTACCCAGCCTACCACCTCCAAGCTCCCCGCGTCAACCACTGTCCCTATCCCCCAGCCCGGCAAGCAACGCACGGCTGCTCCTTCCTCGTATCCAAACGACCCATTTTTCTGCTTCATCCTCCTCGCGTCGACACCGTCCAAATGCCCGTCAGCAGCCCCCCCTCGCATCGACCTTACTGTTGTCGACGTTGTTTTATCTTTCGCGAGCAGCGGTGGGTTGCTGCGATCCTGCTTGGCCGAGTTTTCTGTTTTCCGTCGAGGTCGACTTTGGTTCGTCGAGGTCCGGTACGTCGAGGTTATTGTCCGAGGTTTCGTAGCAGGTCCAACGCATCGGACGATAATATCAAGTAGGTCATCTCTGTCTGTGTCCTTCATATTTGCTGTTTAATAACATGTACATGTGTTTGTTGAAATACAATCCTAGTTCATGCGAATATTATGCAAATGACCGAGACATATTCATATGATGTTTGTAAATCGCTATTTCTTGTTAATTAACTCCGTATGGTATTGAAATTTGGCCGTGGATGTCTTTTCCGTTGTTTCGTTATTTTAAGTAGCTATTTGACATTTTGTCTCTTCATGTTTAAATTGTTGTTATCCAGATATTTGTCACAATAGGTGTTCGTACACATTCTAAAAGGTGTTAATTATTTTAGTTTGTCTTAATAATCGTTTATATATGTAGTAGTAATGTTGAAATTATAGTAGCAATTTTAATTCCGCGGAAAAATACTCGCTTCATCAAATAAGTTCAATTTACAACCCATTACCTCGCAAAGTATTCAAAATGTAGTTATTTTAGCCTTATCCTTTTTCTTTTAAAAAATAAATAAATAAAAATGAGACGAGCTTCGCCAAATAAAAATGTACAGATTGCGGAGCCCTCACAAAATATATGCATTAAATACTTAGATTCCGGGACGAGCCGTTTAGCAAATTTCACGGCCCACCCAAAATAATAATGCGCTAGTTGCTTTAGGCGCGCCTTTAATAATGTTATCTCCCTAAACTCGGGTGCACATTTATGTGACCCAATCCAAATCTCAACGAAATCGAAATGTGTCTCTAATCACGGGTACATTGACTGTGACGTGGTCTGAGATGCATTTCCATGACGTTGCAAATTCATTTTTAAAATAATAAATGGGACGAGCCTCGACAAACAAAAAATGCAAATTGCGGGGCCCTCAGTAAATACTTGTTTTAAATTTACTTAGAATTCAGGAGGGCCGCTTAGCGAATTTCGTGGCCTTCCCAAAATAATAACACGATAGTCTCTTTAGGCGCGTGTTTAATAATCTACTTTCTTAAACTTGGGTGTGCATTTCATGCGATCCAAATCCAAATCCCAAAATGTCAAATAAAATATGTTCCGGATTGCGGGTGCATTTCATGTGACGCAGTCCAAAGACATGTTTTAAGCGATGTTCACATTCCTTAAAATAATGATAATAAAGCGGTAAAAGATAAAATTTGCACATGTTTCATATTTGTACAAAATCAGATAAATAAGCCGAATATAACAGTTAAGCGACCGTGCTAGAACCACGGAACTCGGGAATGCCTAACACCTTCTCCCGGGTTAACAGAATTCCTTATCCGGATTTCTGGTACGCAGACTGTAATATGGAGTCAATCTTTTCCTCGATTCGGGATTAAAATTGGTGACTTGGGACACCCTAAATCTCCCAAGTGGCGACTCTGAAATAAACAAACAAATCCCGTTTCGATTGTCCTTTAATTGAAAAAAACTCTCTCACACCCCTGCGGGTGCGGAAAAAGGAGGTGTGACACTCCTGTACTTGTTTTTGCTGTTGTGCGATATGCCCATAAAACACCAGGTAACACTTCCGGCCAATTACCTTTGGGTTCCTCTAAATGCTTCTTTAAATTGTTTATAATGACTTTGTTTGTTGACTCAGCTTGCCCATTACCCACCGGATGATAAGGTGTGGACGTAATCCTTTTAATCTGCCAACTTTGAAAGAATTCTGTGATTTGAGCGCCTATAAACTGAGGGCCATTATCACACACGATCTCTTTTGGCACACCGAATTGGCATACGATATTCCGCCAAATGAAATCTTTAAATTCCTTTTCTCGCACCTGTTTGAATGCTCCTGCCTCTACCTATTTAGTAAAATAATCAGTGGGTATGAGCAAAAATTTTACCTGTCCTTTTGCTTGTGGTAGTGGACCCATGATATCCATCCCCCACTTCATAAATGGCCATGGTGCAATGACCGGATGTAGTAACTCTGCAGGTCTATGCATATTATTACCGTACCTTTGGCATTTATCACATTTAGCCACAAAATTTTCTGCTTCTTCTTCCATTTTAGGCCAATAATAACCTGCCCTAATTAGGGTTCTTACCAATGACCTTTCTCCTGCGTGATTCCCACAATGTCCCTCGTGTATTTCTTTCATTACGTATTCTGTCTGGGAAGGTCCGAGGCATCTTCCTAAGGGACCACCGAACATTTTTAGGTAAAGATTGCCTTGCTTTAAGCAATACCGAGCAGTCTTTTTTCAAAGCGCATGCACTTTTTTCTTATCTTCAGGGACGATACCATACTGCAAAAAAGCAACAATCTCGTTCCTCCAATCCCAAGTTAAGTTATTAAAATTTACCTCATTCTTACCGGGGTCGAGAACTGAATGAAATAAATGAATAACTGAAGCATTTGCATCACTTGCCACGTTTGCTGCAGATGCGAGATTGGCTAGGGCATCTGCTTCAACATTTTCATCCCTTGGTATTTGTGTAACCTTCCAGGTTTGAAATTGTTTTATCAAATCCCGTACCTTTTCTAAGTACTGCTGCATCCTTGCTTTCCTGGCTGTATAAGTCCCCAGCATTTGATTAACTAAGAGTTGTTAATCGTTTTTTATTATAATCTGATTTATGCCAAGTTCTCATACCAGTTCTAAACCTGCAATCATAGCCTCATACTCTGCCTCATTGTTAGTTACAAAATTACATTTAATAGCTTGTCGAATGGTTTCACCCGTAGGTGGTACCAAAACAATCCCTAGACCTGCACCATTTACGTTAGGTGAACCATCAGTAAATAAGGTCCAAGTTCCTGGGTTAGCTCCATTGAACACTTGCAACTCTTTTTCTGCTTCTAATTGTATCCCTTGGCTAAAATCAGCCACGAAATCAGCTAACACTTGAGATTTTATAACAGTTCTAGGTTGGTATGTGATATCATATTCACTTAATTCTATAGCCCATTTAGCTAACCTACCTGAAAACTCATGCTTATGTAATATATTGCGTAATGGATAAGCAGTTACTACAGCAATACGATGGCATTGAAAATAAGGCCTTAATTTTCTAGATGTCATGATTAATACAAGTGCAAGCTTTTCCAATTGAGGATACCGCGTCTCCGCATATAATAAAGATTTGCTAACATAATAGATCAGATATTGTTTACCTCGGTCCTCACAGACTAAAACAGCACTTACCGCTACTTCTGAAACAACAAGGTAGATGAGCAGTCTTTCCCCAGCCTTTGGTTTTGCGAGTAATGGTGGATTTGATAAGTATGTCTTCAAATTTTTGAGTGCCTGCTGATATTCCTCATTCCATTCAAAATGATCTTGCTTTTTAAGAGCTGAAAAGAATTTAAAGCACTTTTCTGATGATTTAGAAATAAATCTTCCCAAGGTTGCAATTCTTCCTGTCAATCTCTGAACTTCTTTTTTACTTGAAAGCATATTAGGGATTTTTTCAATGGCCTTAATCTGTGTGGGGTTCACTTCAATACCACGGTTAGAAACAAGAAAACCTAAAAACTTACCTGATGCAACACCAAATGCACATTTCTTCGGATTTAACTTCATATTAAATTTGCACAAAATTTGAAATGTATCAGACAAGTGTGATATATGATCCTTTGAATGTTGAGTTTTAACGAGCATATCATCTATATAAACTTCCATGGTTTTTCCCAGATGTTCTTGAAACATTTTAGCACCAGCCTTTGATATGTTGCACAAGTATTTTTTAGACCAAAAAGCATTACTTTATAATAGTAAGTCCCCTTGTCTGTTATGAATGAAGTTTTTTTTTTCATCTACCGGATCCATTTTGATCTGATTGTACCCTGAATACGCATCTAAAAAACTTAATAGTTCATGTCCTGCAGTAGCATCAACTAGTTAATCTATATGTGGTAGTGGAAAAGAGTCTTTAGGACAAGCTTTATTAAGGTCTGTGTAATCCACACAAACTCGCCACTTACCATTCTTCTTTGGAACTACAATAGTATTGGTTAACCAATAAGGATACTTTACCTCACAGATAGATCCAATCTTTAGTAATTTTTTAACCTCTTCTTGAATCACCTGATTTTTGAAAGTTCTTTGCTTCCTCTTCTTTTGTTTGACAGGAGGGTACGATGGGTCTTCATTTAATTTGTGAGTGATTACCTCCGGTGGTATTCTTGTCATGTCAGTGTGGGACCAAGCAAAATAGTCCATGTTAGTTTTCAAAAAGTCAATTAACTTACCTCTCATGCCTTGGCTTAGATTGGCCTCTATTTAGACTTTCTTATCAGGCTATTGTGCAAATAACACTACAGCCTCCAATTCTTCAATTGTTGTTTTGATATTTTTGTTTTCTTCTGGTTCTTGAATGGTATCAGGCCTTGAATCCACATCTATCCACCTCTGTTCAGTTGAAGTTTGTGTTGTGGTGCCCTCAACTGTCTTCTGTGATTGCTATTTTTCTTCGTTTTTCGTACTTGAATTTGCTACAGAGTTGATGCTCCTGGATGTATGTTGATCCCCATGGATTTGACATATTCCCCATGGTGATGGAAATTTAATAACTTGATGCAAGGTTGAAGGAACAACATCCATTTCGTGGATCTATGGTCTCCCAAGGATCATATTATAAGCCATCTCTGTATCTACTACCTAAAACTTTGTATCTTTGACAACTCCTTCTACGAATGTATTGAGTGTTACCTATTCTTTCGTCACAACACTGGAATTGTCAAATTTAGATAAAGTATGCGCCTTTGGTATTAATCTATCTTTAGCTTGCATCTCACATAATACTCTTAGCAAAATAATGTTCATGGATTTACCTGGATCAATCAAAACTCGTTTCACATTAGTATCATGTACAATTAGAGATATTATCAGTGCATCATTATGAGGAGATAATACGCCATCCGCATCAGCATCATCAAATGTAATGTTGTCTTCCTCTAAGACATGTCGCACCCATTTTCCTTTGGGTAATTGTGACTTTGGAAATTTTATTAGCTGCAGTATACATTACGCCATTGATGTCTTCACCCCCGCTTATAACGTTGATGGTCCTTTTGGGAGAAGGTGGTTTAGGGGGCTCCTGCCTATTCTTCATGTAAGCTTGCTTACCTTTCTCACTAAATAACTCGGTGAGATACCCCATTTTTAATAAATGATCAACTTCACTTTGTAAAAACCTACAGTCTGCCGTTTTATGCCCGTGATCATTATGAAACTCACACCAATGATCAGGGTTGCGCCTATTTGGATTCGATCTCATCTCTTTTGGCCATCGTACCTTGTCACCCATGCTTCTCAAAATAGCTACGAGTTCGGAAGTGCTCACATTGAAATTGTAACCTCCAAATCTCGCCTTCAAATTTCTATCATCATCTCGTGACTCATGAGTGTTTCGATCATTCCTAAATCTTGATGACGAGCCTAACTCTCTATTCCTTGATCTGTGATCGTACCTTTGATTGTCCTGTTTTGACCGTGAGTCTTTTCCCGTAGTTCTCATGTATGGTTCATACCTATTTTTTCTGGAACTTTTTTCGATTTTCGCCCGTCTCGAACCTACATTTTATTCTTTTTGAAATCGTGAAAATATATATTCTTCTATCCTTAGATTCGTGCTATACCTATTGTAAAAGTCATTCTATGTTGTAGCTGGGAATTCACGAAGACTTTCCTTGAGTCACCCTCGTAGCTTCTGAGCTTTCTTCATTCAAATTGGTTGTGAAAGCTATAGCTTCCCAATTATCAGGTACACATGGTAATTTCATTCTTTCACATTGGAATCTGTCCACGAACTCCCTAAGCAATTCAGAGTCCCCTTGCTTGATCTTGAAAATATCTTCCATTCTTTTTTTTGACTTTTTGAGCTCCCGAGTGTGCTTTGATGAAAGAATCTGCAAGCTCAGCAAAATTTGGTGAGTGTTTCACCAAATTTTTTGACTAATACTGATTCAATCTCCTGCTTGGTCAAGTCGTTGCCTTTACGCCTGTTGTGAATGCAGTCACGTGGTCTCGTGGGTCTGTTGTTCCATCGTATTTTGGAATATCATGCATTTTAAATTTCTTTGGAATTGGGAGCGGAGAAGCACTTGGCT
Organism: Nicotiana sylvestris; assembly: GCF_000393655.2. NCBI lineage: Eukaryota > Viridiplantae > Streptophyta > Magnoliopsida > Solanales > Solanaceae > Nicotiana > Nicotiana sylvestris. The sequence continues at coordinate 29,727,247 of NC_091067.1, forward strand.
TCCAGGGTTGTTGCGAGTATTTATCCATATCTATCCCTTTGATTACGGGCGGCACCCCGGGTATTTGCTCTATCCGATCACTTTGCTTCGTGAGCTGTTTTTGCAATGTTAGTACTAAATTTTGTAGATCGGAATTAACTAAATTACCTGGTACTCCTTCTTATGATTCGCTGGGGGTTCCACCACTTCCTGAATTAATAAGCCTAGAACGAGGATTCTCCAAAGTGTTGTTATTTGGAGTGGATGTGAGTGGTGCAGCAGGTAATTTACTAGTAAAAGCTTCAAGAGCCTTATTGACCTGTGCAGTAATTAGTTTTTGCAAAGCTTCATCGATAGCTTCAACATTTTGAAATTGAGCATTTCCATTTGCATGAGATCCATCAAGAGTGCCTTCTCGAGACCATCGAGGAGAATTTTGCGGGGAAGGAACCGGAGTGTGATTATCCTGTAGATTTCCCTGAAGTTGTTGGTTTCCTTCATTTACTTGAATGTTGTCATTATTGTTCGACATGATTGATGTAACAAGGAAAGTTAAGCTAAAAAGAATAGATTATCAGATTCCCGGTAACGGAACCAATTTGTTTAACCAAAAAATATAATTTCGGTCAAAGCGATAATTTAGAAGAACTTGGGTTACTGATAATCAAAGAATGTGTGAAAGAAAGTAATTTTACTAAAAATTGTTTAATCAAAAGAAAACAAGTAAATCAATATATTTAGATAGTATTTCGTGTCCTTATAATTGATCCGTTCTCTCCTTTTTATAGCTATTTTGGAGATGTATGTTTTGCTTTTGTCATAATAAGGCCATTATGGATAATTAAAGATATTATATACTACGTTACATAATCATTATGTTTAATACAGATTCTCTAACGTTTTTAGTATTTAAGGCTCATTAAATATTGTATCTGTACTCTCATGTATTGTCAGATTCATTCCCCTTGATTCTTGGACTTAAATAGGTACAGACGCTGAGTCTTTTGAATAACCGCTCATGCCTCTTCCTTTGCCTCTGCTCGTATCTGTTGCAACTCGTGCCTCTTTGCCAATCGTAACTCTTTGACCAGTCTACATGTTATAACACGTCATCTTTATACCACTTTAATATGTGAACTCAATTTTTCCCAATACAAGAAGATAATTCACGAAACCCCCATGGTAAGAACGAAATATTAAATAAAATTGAACCACATTTAAAAAAAAACATTGTAGATTGTTATACCCATCATTCGGAAAAGAAGTGGTATGGTATTCTTCGCCCCTTACAAAATCAATCTATTTCTATCTATATAGATCTTGGAGTAGCCGGACACATTTTCGAAGGTATCTCACACTCAACAAAGCATGAAGGAATTCAAGTTTGGGGTGAAAAACTTTAGTGGGTTGAGTTATATTCGAAGAGGTGTGACTATGAGATGTTATGTCACTGGCACAACCTTATTATACCACAAACAGTTTCAACAACTTTCCAAGAATGCAAGTTCAAAGATGAAGCACTAGTTATCCAGCACTTGATGACAGAAATCTTAGATATGGAAAAAGTACTAGACATTATTCATGCTGTGAATGAACTAAATATGGTGGAGGAGAGTGAATAAGATCATTGGGCGGTATTAGAACATACAAAATTGCATCGTGATCAAACATATCCGGTCTATACAACAATTGAAAAATGCATAGGACTTCTAAAATATTTATCACAAATATTGGACTATGGAGTGTGGGGTCCATCCCCATAAATGAAGAAGAAAAATAGATGTGATAAAAACTTCTAAGTCATTTTTGGCAGCCATCGTTTTTTGTTGAATTGCTCAAATTGAAGAGTTTGAATATTTCTTTCTTTCTTTTGATGTCACTGATGACGTCTGTAGGGATATAGAATCTCTATAAATAGAGAGTTTTTGAGCCATTTGTAATATACCACACAGAAAGAGAAGCAATTCAATAGTTGCAGAGAGTATTTCTCAGGCATTGTGAGAAATGGACTGTGTAGAAAAAATAAAGAGCGAGCAATATTGTAGTGAGGTAGAAATATCAAAAGAGGGTTATTTCTTTTGAGTATTGTAGTGGTCTTTGGAGTATTTTACTCGGACATACAAAGTGTAAAATTCTTTACTATAGTGATATTAGTTACTCCTCTCGGGGCCGTGGTTTTTCCCTTATTTAGAAGGGTTTCCACGTAAAATCTTGGTATCATTATTGCTACATTTTTACTCTTGCTCATTTAACCATAACTTAGTATTTCGCGTTTAACACTAATACCGTGAATATTATTTTTACGGGGTTTATTCCTAACAAGTGGTATCAGAGCCAAGGTTCTGTCTGAGTATGCTCTGTGGTTACAATACAGTCTGAACATCCACATCAGAAAAGAATTACTTTGGTCTCCTAATAAATAGTATTTGTATTTGTGATAAATGATGGAAGCTAACACTAGTAGAATGGTTACTTTGAATAGCACAAATTATGCCATTTGGAATGGCAAAATGGAAAATTTGCTCTATGTCAAGAATTTTCGTCAACCTGCCTTCAACACTATAAAGCCTAATAATAAATCAGATGAAGAGTGGAATTTGTTACACAGGCATGTTTGCGACTTTATTAGATAGTGGGTTAACGATAATGTTTTGAACCATATTTCTGGGGAGACACATGCTCGGACCCTGTGGGAGCACCTTGAAAGTTTGTATGCTAGAAAAACTGGAAATAACAAGATGTTTCTGATAAAGCAGATGTTGGGTTTAAAATACCATGATGGTTCCGCGATGACAGATCATCTAAATAATTTTCAGGGGATCATGAACTAGTTATCTACTATGGGTGTTAAATTTGATGAAGAAATTCCAGGCCTGTTTCTACTTGGTTCCCTACCAGATTCTTGAGAAATTCTTAGAACTTCATTATCAAAGTCTGCTCCGGATGGTGCGATCTCTATGGATCTTGCCAAGAGCAGCCTTTTAAATGAAGAGATGAGAAGAAAATCTTAGGGTTTCTCCTCATCAGATGTCTTGGTGACTGATACTAGGGGAGAAGCAAGAATCGGGGTTCTCAAAATAGAGAACATAATAGAAGTAAATCCAGAAGCAAACTTAAAGATATTGAGTGTTATTATTGCGGGAAGAAAGGGAACACAAAGAAGTTCTGCTAGATTTTGAAAAAAGAGAATAGAGACAAGGAAGAACAGAAAGAAGATGGCAATCGTGTGGTCACCGTCACTACATAAGATCTTGTTACTGTCCTTGATACGGATCTGATAAATATTTCTTGTGATGAGTCAAGCTAGGTTGTAGACAGTGGTGCCTCATCTCATGTGACATCAAAGAAGGAATTTTTCTCATTCTATACTCAGGGTGACTTTGGAACTTTGAGTATAGGTAATGAGACTGTATCTAGGGTGGCTGGTGTTGGAACGATTTGTTTGGAAACTAATATTAGACTAAACTAGTTTTAAACAATGTAAAACATGTACCTGATGTTCGTTTGCACTTGATCTCTGTTGGTGTTTTGGATGACGAGGGATATGTCAGTACCAATGGTGCTGGAAAGTGGAAGCTCACTAAGGGTTCTATGATTGTGGCTCGTGGGGAAAAATATCGTGGTCTATACTGGACTATGGCCTCTACCTATGTTGATATGATGAATGCCGTTGAGAGCAATAGCTCTTCAATGTTATGGCATAAGAGGCTTAGCCACACTAGCGAGAAGGGACTAAATGTTCTAGACAAGAAGAAATTGTTGTCAAATTTTGAAAGTGTAAAATTAGAAAAATGTGAGCACTGCTTGGCTGGAAAATAAAAAAGAGTTTCTTTCTAGTCTCATCCTCCTTCAAGAAAGACATAGTTGCTTGAGTTGGTGCATTCAGATCTATGTGGTCCAATGAAGACAAGGACTTTGGGTGGTGCACTTTATTTTGCTACCTTTATTGATGATTGCTCAAGGAAACTTTGGGTCTACATCTTAAAGACTAAAGATCAAGTGTTGGGTATCTTTAAGCAGTTTCAGGCTTTAGTTGAAAGAGAAATTAGAAAGAAGTTGAAGTGTATTCGTACTGATAACTGTGGTGATTATTGTGGACCGTTTGACAAATACTGCAAGCAACATGGTATCAGACACCAGAAGACTCCTCCTAAGACTCCTCGGCTTAATGGTTTAGCAGAAAGGATGAACAGGACCTTGATGGAAAGAGTCAGATGTTTGCTTTCTGAAGCAAAAAGTTGCCGAATTCCTTTTTGGGTGAGGCTTTGTTGACCGCCGCACATGTTATTAATCTATCCCCTGTGGTTGCTTTGCAAAGTGATGTTCCAAACAGAGTTTGGTATGGCAAAGATGTTTCCTATGACCACTTTAAAGTGTTTGGTTGCAAAGCTTTTGTACATGTACCTAATGATGAGAGGTCAAAATTAACTGCCAAGACAAGGCAGTGCATCTTCATTGGTTATGGCCTTGATGAGTTTGGTTATAGGATATATGATCTAATTGAGAAGAAGGTCGTGAGAAGCAGTGATGTTATCTTCGTGGAGGATCAAACCATTGAAGATATTAACAAAGCGGAGAAGCTAAATCTCCAAGTTCTGAAGGTTTAGTTAATCTTTATCAAGTTCCTCATACAAATGCGGATGACGTTGGTGGGCTCAATGATGATGGTGATGCCCAGAACCATATTCCAGATCAGCATATTGATGATGATGGTTATAACAATGCTAATGCTGATGAGGTAAATGCTCCTACTCACGAAGCTGTGGAGGAGTAAGATATTCCACCCAGGAGGTCTTCTAGACCTCGTACTCCTTCCTTTCATTATTCACCGAATGAGTATGCATTACTCACTCATGGGGGAGAACCTGAATTTTATACGGAGGCCATAGAAGATGAGCACAAGGATCAATGGATTGAAGTCATGCAAGATGAGATGAAATCTCTACATGAGAACCATACTTATGAGTTGGTAAAATTGCCTAAGGGCATGAGAGCTTTGAAGAACAAGTGGGTGTTTAAAGTTAAAGCTGAAGAAAATATTTTGAAGCCCATATATAAAGCTAGATTGGTTGTCAAGGGATTTGGTCAAAGGAAAGGTATTGACTTTAACGAAATATTTTCTCATGTCGTGAAAATGTCCTCCATTCGGATAGTTCTTGGTTTGATGCCAGTCTTGATTCGGAGATTCAGCAGATGGACATGAAGACTGCTTTTCTTCATGGTGACTTAGAAGAGGAGATTTATATGGAACAACCTGAAGGCTTCAAGGCAAAAGGTAAAGAAAATCTTGTATGCAAACTTAAGAAGAGTCTATATGGATTGAAGCAAGCTCCCAGACAGTGGTACAAGAAGCTTGAGTCTGTTATGGGGGAGTAAGGCTAAAAGAAGACTTCTTCAGATCAGTGTGTGTTTGTACAAAGATTTTCTGATGATGATTTTATCATCCTCTTGCTATATGTGGATGATATGTTGATTGTGGGCAGGAATGCTTCCAAGATTGACGGGTTGAAGAAATAGTTGAATATGTCTTTTGCAATGTAAGACTTGGGGTCATGTTTAGCAGATTTTGGGCATGATAATTACTCGTTCGAGAAATGAAAAAAAGCTTTACTTGTCACAGAATAAGTACATAAAACGTGTACTGGAGCGCTTCAATATGAAAAGTGCTAAGTTGCTTCGCACACCTCTTCTTTGTCATCTGAAGTTGAGCAAGAAGATATGTCCTACAACAACGGAGGAAAAAGAGAGAATGGCCAAGATTCCTTATTCATCTGGTGTCGAAAGTTTGATGTATGCAATGGTATGCACTCGACCTGATATTGCTCATGCAGTTGGTATTGTCAGCAGGTTTCTTGAAAATCCCAGAAATGAACATTGGGAAGCAGTCAAGTGGGTACTTAGGTACCTAAGAGGTACTGTAGGAAATTGTTTGTGCTTTGGAGGATCTGATCCAATCTTGAAAGGCTATACAGATGTTGATATGACAGGTGACATTGATAACAGAAAATCCACTACTGAATATTTGTTTACATTTTTAGGGGGAGCTATATCATGGCAGTCTAAATTACAGAAGTGTGTTACACTTTCAACAACTGAAGCAGAGTACATTGCCGTTACAGAAGCTGGCAAGTAGATGGTATGGCTCAAGCGGTTTCTTCAAGAGCTCGAATTGCATCAAAAGGAGTATGTCGTCTATTATGACAGTCAAAGTGCAATAGACTTGAGCAAGAACTCCATGTATCATGCAAGAACAAAGCATATAGACATGAGATATTATTGGATTCGTGAGCAGGTGGAGAACAAATCTTTACAGGTCAAAAAGATTTACACGAGTGAAAATCCTGCGGATATGCTAACCAAGATAGTACCAAGAGACAAGTTCGAGCTTTGCAAAGAACTTGTCGGCATGCGCTCAAACTAGAAGTCTGGTGTTACTTCCTTAAGGTGAATGGGTTTGGAGGGAGAGATTTGTGGGGTCCATCCCCACAAATGAAGAAGAAGAAAAATAGATGTGATAAAGACTTCTAAGTCATTTTTGGCAGCCACCGTTTTTTGTTGAATTACTCAAATTGAAGAGTTTGAATATTTCTTTCTTTCTTTTGATGTCACTGATGACATCTGTAGGGATATAGAATCTCTATAAATAAAGAGCTTCTGAGCCATTTGTAATACACTGCACAGAAAGAGAAGCAACAAAATAGTTGTAGAGAGTATTTCTCAGGCATTGTGTCACGACCCAGACCCTGATCCGGTCGTAATGGTGCCTCTCGTGAAGCCAAGGCCAGCCAACCAACCCTTTTCACCTCTTCAGAATAGTTATTAATAACCAATTTTAGCATAATTAAATAACCACAATCTAAACAAAAGTTTTCTTTATTAAGTGCGGAATACAACCCAAACACAGCCCAAACCGGGGTGTCATAAGTCACGAGCATCTATTAGAGTATAAATGCAACTGCAAGGCCTGAAACATATAAAATAGGACTGATAAGCAAAAGGAAGAAATGTGGTGCTGCGAACGGTGGCAGTCACCTCACTAAACTACGATAACTTAGCCTCTGACTAGCTCAAAACCCGCTACCGGGTGAACAAATACCTGCATCTGCACACGAGGTGTAGGGAGTAAAGTGAGTACTCCAACTCAGTGAGTAATAAAGGTAAATAATAACTGAGCAGTAAGAAATCACGTAAAACAAACCATCATGCTGTATAGAGCAGTCTAAAACCCTTTGAGTAAAAGCAGTGAAATTGTGAAATCCTTGAAAAAACATCTTAGCTCAGTTTAAACCTCTTTTAAAAATGACCTTTTTAAATGGTTACACAAATGAGTGCAAAACAAATAGTGCAGATAAGCACGAATATCTACCCCTTGGGCACAACACTCAATTAATAGATAATGTTAGGCAATCAGATAGATATCACATGAAGTAGCACAAACAACAGATAATGGCAGACAAATGAAATAAAGTAAACACATAGAACAGTACCAGTACCGCTGCGGCATGAAACCCGATCCATATATCGCTGCGGCATGCAGTCCAATCCATATATCTCGTCAATGGTGCTCACTAGGGGTGTGCAGACTCCGGGAGGGGCCCATTACGGTCCAAGCGCAATATCAAGCCATATCGTGGCATCACAATTCTAGGACCTCGACCTCATATCAGTATCAGTATAACACTACTACGGCGCACAGCCCGATCCCTTAGTATCCTCACATCTGGCCCTCGGCCATACTCATTCCAGAAATCACATAAGCCCCTCAGGCATTAGTAAAAACAGTAGTTCTTAGACCAAAACATCATTTACTGCATCATTTTAGTTTCAAAACCGAGTAAAAGTGGCTGAGTTATAAAACAGTGGAAAATAGTATGACTGAGTTCAAGTAGTAGGTCAAAACAGTGAGGAAATAGTGATAAAAGTCCCCGGAGGGTTCAAATAGTTGGCTCGAAGCCCAAATATGGCAATCAGTCCAAATAATGATGATAACAAATAAGTTTCAATCAAATACGCGGTAAAAACATCAATCGGGACGGACCAAGTCACAATCCCCAATAGTAAACGACCCCACGCTCATCATCAAGCGCATGTCTCACCTCAATATAGCACTACGATGTGTGAATCCGGGGTTTCAAACCTTCAGGATATCATTTACAATTATTACTCACCTCGAATCGGCGAAATCTCTAGCTCGCGATGCCTTTGTCCCTAAAATCGGCCTCCACGTGCGTCGAATCTATCCAAAATCAGAACGAATACGTCACAATATGCCAAAGGAACAAAGCCCAAGCAAAAACAATCGAAAAATATTAAAAATCCCGAAATTAGCAAAACCCGAGCCCCGAGCCCACTTCTCGAAACTCAGAAATTTTTACATCATTAGATTCCTCGTCTCTCCATGAGTTCATACATATCAACAACATCAAAATTGGAGTTCAAATGTCCCCTAAAATCCTCCATTAAATGCCTCTTAAACTCAAGCCATAATCCTCCATTTTTAGCCCTTTAAACCCATTAATTACATCCTTAATTCATAAAATTCTACCATATGAATGTGTTTTAAGTCCAAAATCCTTACCTCCACGAAGTCCCTTTGATTCCTCTTTTCAAAATCGCCCAAAAGCTCCTAATTCCGAGTGCAAAAATGGTTAAACACTTCAAAAATCGCGAAGGAAGACATATATACATTCTACCCAAACATAACCGCATCTGCGGTCGAAAATTCGCTTTTGCGGTACCACATATGCGGTCAACACATCCGCTTCTGCGGAGTTCATTAAACCAGCCTAAGCCGTATATGCGAACCTCTTTCGCATCTGCGAATTTAGCCGCTTCTGCGGTCCAGCATATCTGACCCATTTTCGCTTCTGCGAAGAAACATCCGCATCTGCGGTCCACAAACCACAGATGCGGAAATACCAGAAGCAGCAAATCTGAAGCTGCAACACAAATTCCAATTCCCCACTAACCATCCGAAATCACACCGAGGCCCTCATGACCTCAACAAAAAGCACCAACATGACCCAATATCTTATTCAAACTTGTTCCAATCATCAAAACACCTCAAACAACATCAAATCTACCAAATCACATAGAATTCAAGCCTAAGTTTCTAAAATCTTCCGAAATATGCTTTCGATGAAAACCCCAACCAAACTACGTCTGAATGACCTGAAATTTTACACAAACATCCCAAATGACACCATGAAGCTACTGCAACTCTCAGAATTTCATTCCGACCTCTATATCAAAATCTCACCTATCAACCGAAAAACGTCGAAGTCTCAATTTCGCCAATTCAAGCCTAAACCTTCCACGGACTTCCAAAATGCATTCTGATCATGCTCTTAAGTCCCAAATCACCTAACGGAGCTAACCAAATCATAAAAATCCCAATCCGAGATCATATACAAACAAGTCAAATCTTGGTCAAACCTTTCAAATTTTAAGCTTTAAACTGGGAACTGTTCTTCCAATTTCATTCCGATTACCCTGAAAACCAAAACCAACTATTAACATAAGTCGTAATACGTCACACGGGGCAAGTCATGCCCGAGAATTGGCTATCAAAAGGGCAAAAGCTCAAAATGACCGGTCAGGTCGTTACATCCTCCCCCACTTAAACACACGTTCGTCCTCGAACGTACCCAAAGTTGTTCTAGAAGCCAACCAATAACTGAATAACTTTATCATGCATATACCCAGGGGTGATCCCATGTCACCCTATCTCATGTAGGTCCGATAGCACATTGCAACTAAAATTACACAATCCAGTCTGGCCCATAAGCCATAGAACCACATTTCCACTTCCGAAACCATCAATACGATCAAACCTCACACCTATACTCTGAATAGACCCGAACCAGCTATAATAACCCATGCCTGCAACCTCGGGAGCAATCCCATGATATACCACATAACTCAAACACTCGTAGCGATAACTTCTATTCACAGCAGCTGCCGACAACAACCGAATACTGGTAGAAAATCTCTTATCAACTAAAGTCTCATTCCAACACTTTCATATACTGCCAACGATAAATGAAATATGCACTAAACCATGACCATTTCTCTGGTCAACCATTCATGAAGTTACTTCTCCCCTGACAAATACCATAGAAAATTTCCGAGCCGAACCTGTTGATACCCAATTTTTTCCTATATATTTTTATACTCACAATACTTCCAAAATAGCATGTGTATTCATATATAAGCATTCCCAAGAGTTTTGGCATTTTCCTCTAATTTTCAAGATTTTTAAAATTAACTTATTGTCTATTTTAGCAGTGAAAAATTCATAATTATTCCCAAAATCATCAATTTTAGTGAATAATTTATTTCATTCCTATATTTATACCAAAATATAGTTAAGATAATTTTTGTATATTTTTACAAATTTATTTGGTATTTTAAAAGCTAAATTGTATATAATTGAAATTGTAGCCTACTTTAAGATAAATAGTATTTTTATAATTATAAAATTGGTTCCAATATTTTTAAACTAATATTTATATATTAATTAATTAGTTCAGTGCTTTTAATTTGTTTTTAAAATCTTTTTACTATTTTTTATAAAATAAAAGGGAAGAAATGACTGTTTAACATTTAGCCTCATTTATTTCAATTGTAACCCCTTTTATATTTCAATTTGAGCCACTAATTGACCCAATTCCAAACCCAATCTCGGACCAGCCCAGTTCCATCTAAACCCAACCCTTAACTCATTTACCCGGCCCAAACACCTTTTAATCCAGGTCGTTGATCAAACTGATCAACGGCTACGATTTTCCCTTTCCTTTTTTAATTCCTCCACACCCCTAACCCTAACCCATTCCTTTAGATGCGCTGCCTCTAACTCCTCTCTTCTCTCAAACGCTCTTGAGCTCTCTCGAAACCCTAATCGCTCTCTGCCACCTCCAACCCCAAATCCACCAGAATCCATGGCCAAGGGTCTTCGCTCAGACCTTCGTCGATTCAAGGTTCTCAGCCATCTCCAGCCTTGCTCCAGCGTGTCTTAGCTTCCTAAGCCTGATTCCGATCTTATCGACTCAAGATCGGACCTTCTTCCAAGCCTTTCTCATTCTAGGGTTCTTTCGAAACCCTAACTCTTCTAGGTTTTCTCCGATTTTCTTAGATATGTTGTGTATTCGTGTTCTACTTGAGTGTTCAAATGATTTCCCCAACTTTTCTTTCAAAAAATTACTTTCAAAATCGCTTCGTTTTCGATCTAGGGTTTTCTGAAATTGCTTAAGTGTTTCTCTGGCTTTATTTTCCTTTTCTTTTATTTGTATTTTCCTCTACTTTGTTTTATGTTTTCCTTTTACCTTGTATGTTCTTTTACTGAAGTTTTTACACTCCGTTCTTGTATGTTCTTTTACAGTGTTTTATATACTCCATGCTTGTATGTTCTTCCACCATGTTTTCCATACTATGCTCTCATATGCTTTTCTACTGTATTCGTATATTTTTCGTCTTGTATTATGTTCCAGCATGTTTCACATATTGTATTTTCCTGCTAAGTTCTTAAGTTTCCTTATTTTCCTTCTATTAAGCCCTGTCTAAGTTTTTTCTGAAAAATCTCTTAAGCATGTTTCTTTTACTATTCCCATCAGTGTTTCTCTTTCGAATGCTTCTACTGTATCCCGCGTGTTACTTTACTATCATATTTTTCTCATGAGTTTCTGTTGATGAAAGAAGCATGCAAGAGGCTTCAACTCTGAAATCTCTGACTCTGTTTCAACTATTTGCCTTCTCATCTCTGTTGTCTGACTCAACTCGAAACTCTAAAATTTGGGGATTTCTCGGCATTTTTGATCTTTTGTGTGTGAGTTAGGGTTCCATTTCAGGACCCTGGGCTCTCGGACTCATTGTGAGTCTGCAAACTAGACTTATACCTCTTCTTGCTTATGATTCTGAACCTTTCTTTGCTAAACTCTCTTCTAAATAAATTGACAAACCCCTCTGGTTTTCACACATCTATGTGTTCTATATATGAGGACTCTGCCTTCAAAGGTTTTTGATTGATTTTTGAAATCCTTTAATGGGGGTTTGATTGATTGTTACTGATTTTTCTTTTATTGAACCTCCTTTACCTTTTCCTGACTTGGTTCATTCGAATTGAGTTTGTAATTCTGATTTCTTGGCTATTAATTGATTTTCTTTCCTTATTTTCATGAACTGTGTACTATTATACTTTTTCCTTAAATAGCCTTTATGTATTTACCACTTTTTGTGCTACTTTGGAAAATATTTTGATCAAATTCTTTCCTTATTTGTTCTGTCCATTTGAAATCAAATCCCATAGCTGAAGGAAAATTCTATGTGATTGATTGCAAGTTATTTTCTTACCTTTCCTCACTTGTTTCTCTACACTATAAAGGGGCTGCCCTTCTGCACTTTTAAAAACAATTCCAAGATAGGACTTTACATCGCACACTTACAATTCGATACTTTTACAACACATTCGAACTACACACACACTCTCAATTCAGCACAACTCCCTTCTAGATCTTCTGACTATCTGCTTGCAATTTGGCTTTACAAGACTACTGATTTTTCTTCTTTTGTTTCCCTGGAACTGGTATGTTTGTTATTAATTTTCTGCCTCCCTTGATGTGCTTCAGAATTTCCTTTACTTTACTGCTCATGCTCAATAATTTGTGTTAAATATTTTCCTTGCTTCTATTCCTGTTATGAATCCCTGCCCATATTCCCTTCTATATGCTTGAGTTAAGTTCTTGGCCTGGCAGTATCCTAATTACTGTCCAGACCTTGGCTTGATCCACAATGGATCCTAACTCTCAATGCTTGACCAGCAGGCTGGTCAGGGGTGTGCCAGCATCCCAATTGTTGGGCGTGACCACTAGCTTGACCTGGCTCTCTTTGATTCCCTTCCACCTTGTGCACTTACACCTATTCCTAGAATCTTAAGTTCTGCCCCTCTCTTTTGATCCTTGCCTTGGGACCTTGAGTTTCCTTTGAACTTGGACATGTGAGAGCTGGCATTTCCACACTGCACTATAATCTAAATCTGCAATATATTTGGGGTGTAAGCACTGCCTAGAGTTCTTGAAACTCCTTGGATCTCTGAACCACCCAAGATAAGAGAAGGCTTTGGAAATTTTGCTCTCAGAAGTGGTTCAATCTCATATGGTTAGACACCAAGTCTAAATTAGGTTCCTCGGATGCAACTGTTAGTTTCTGATGTACTTTTAATTTCAGTCTGATTCACTGGTTTGTAATAGTTTGTATTAAACTCATAGGGATTTAGTAAAGAAGGGAAGAGGTTTACTTTTATGCACAAGGGTAGAAAGCATGCCTATAGGGATGTTACTTCTGATTTCTGCAACTCCACACGTAGATATCATGCCTATAGATTCTTATATCTTTGTGTAAATGCCATTAGGAAAATAGTTAGGCTTAATAATAAAGTTGTACATAGATATCATGTTCATAGGACTCCCGTTAAGGTCTAAAAGGTGTTAAAATCAGTTGACATATAGAAAGCATGCCTATAGGAATTTCGAATTTGAACTATTGCATTTTGTATAAGATAGCGCTAATCGTTTGAATTAATAAATACTTTGGTAAAACTGGCAGTCTTCTACGATTGGCTGAACCGCGCGAGTTAACGGCATTTCTGAATAAACTGGCTTTTCTGAAACTCGCTTTTTCTGATAAGTTCGTGTAATCTTTTACTAGCCCGCATATCTTTTAAAATCCACATTTTGAAACCCATCTCTTTCCTGATAAATCTAATAAACCTTTTCAAAGTTGATAAACGTTTTTTATAATAAATCAGCACCTTTTCTGAAACTTATTTTTACTCTGTCAAAGACCAGCAATTCTTTTATCAGTTTGTTTTCGAAATCAGTAGTTCTATTCAACACATAGACAAAATGGTTGATTAATCAACTGGATCAGTCTTAGGCAACTGCATTTGAGCGAACCTAATGCGGACTTCTTGTCTAAAAGTATGTGCTGAATCAGTCCGCTTATCACTTTAATTTTTAAGACCAAACCAGTACATGCAAGACATGCTAAACTCTATGGCCTATCTGATTTAAGGAGGTTTACTTGAACCTTATTTGCTTATCTGCCTCCACTTTTACTTTTATTACGTGTTTTGATTGATGCCTTAGTATTTTGTCCTTTGAAACTCTCAAAATCCCCCCAAATCCCTTTCCCTTTAGGATTAGTAGTCCAAAATGCCTCCGGGACTGATAGGATTGGGACGAGTACTAGCATGCAATAAGTAACGATATCATTCGCGCTTGATACCTTAACGGGGTGGGGAGGGTAGAATATGGATATGATGACCGGTGCGCTAATATCACGTGTGACCCCTCTTATGAGGAGTGACTGCTGGATATTGCATTGAAGTGATCCATATTAATCATAAACCTAGGACCCCTTCCCTTTATTTGCTTTCATCTTTTCTCCTAAAATTATTTAAATCTTTTTCATAAATTTCTGCCCTCTCTACTTACCTTCAAAAGTTTTCAACCTAATTGCAATGTTGTATGCAAGTCCTTATTCGAGCCTTGGTTGTTTATTTGTAAAGTCACAATTGTAACATGGTCGGGAACCACACTAGTGGATCTTGAGGGGTGCCTAACACCTTCCCCTCGAGATAATATATAGCCCTTACCCGAACTCTGGTTTTCATCTCAAACCCTTCTAAAAGTGTCCTAATGCACTATAATCATTAGGTGGCGACTCTTCAAAACTCCAAAACCCAATTCTCGAAAGGGAATAGAGTTGTCCTTCCCAATGTCGTATACCCGATTTTTGACCCCCGAAAGGGGTAGAAAGAAAAAAGGGGGTGTCGACAGCATGGCGACTCTGCTGGGGATTTCTTTAAGGCTTTTACCATTGCATGTTGCTTGTGACTTTACTATCTCATTAATTGCTTTATTTATTGTCTTTTATTCTTTCACTGCGAAACTAACTTGGCTCTTCATGTCTTTTCTTTCCTTTAACTACTTTCGTTTACTGTTTTATTTCAATATTATCGTAATTACTGCAATTATTGTAATCATTTATGAATGTGGAAATACATGTCAGTTTGTTTCATTCTTGTAAACTACATCTTCAACATCATATTCCACTCGTGCCCAATATATACCATAGCAACGCTTATAATGAGTGGTTGCTCTCTTCCAATATTATCACCCTTTAAATTTGGCAAAGGCGTCTTTGCGGTAAAACCAATCGTTCAGCGGTGCAGTCGACGGTTCCATGTTTTTCCCTCTTGAGTTGTCCGCTCAAGGGTACATATCTAATACCCCAATAGAAACCTTACTCTGTTAATTGTGCATGCATCATGGTCAAACCTAGCCGAGTCAGTTATGTTGTCAGCATAATGACTCATTAAGATAGCCTTGTCGAAGTCCACTGGGTTTCCCTGAAACCCGAAGGGACACCTACATGTTCTATGCATTTATTTGGAGAACTAAATGCTTGCTATTCTAATTATTGGTTTAAATAGTCGAGTCCGGTGGGGTAAGGGTCTAACACTCTGTTTTGCAGAAAATGAGGCACGAAGTCCCCAGATTTGGCATGGTGACCAGCATTCATCCAAAGCTGCTAAATTGGTGGGAAGACCTCCACTCCAGTGATCAAACACTCGTCCGCAAATACTTAGGAAATCTGCCTTCTCTTCTAGAAATCCAGCTTGACAATAGAGGTTGCGACACTATTCTGGGATAGTGACAGGTCTGTGTTCCGCTTTGGGGACCTTGAAATGACTCCTTTGCTCGAGGAGATAGGAGGTTTAGCTGGTATCCCTTAGGAGACTCCGGTTTGCTTATGCCAGAGAATCGCAAGGGTAGGGGTTTCCTTAAGATGATGGGACTGAAGAAGAACCCAGACTTGACATGTTTGAAAGACTCATACATCCCATTCGACTATCTGTACGAGAGATATGGCCATAGCAAGTCATATTGCACTTACTCAGACGAATTTGCCCTAACCTCACCAGGGCATATTCACAGAAGGGTCTTCGTATTCATGTTTTGCTTCCTGGGGATGATAGTGTTCCCTATGAAGAAGGTTAGGATCCACACCAGACTGGCCATGGTAACTAAGACTCTGATGGAAGGAATTGGCGGGCAGCCTTTCAGTATAGTGCCCATGATTATTGCTGAGATATACCGAGCCCTGGACAACTGTCAGCGAAAGACCAATCATTTTGAGGGATGCAATTTATTACTTTAGCTCTGGCTCATGGAGCACCTCCAGAAAGGAGAATACCAACAGAAGATCCTACGCAGAGGCTGGGATGATCACATTGCCTTCCACCAGCCAAGGCATATGAACTATATGCCTAACATATTCGCTCGGCCAGAGGACGCCGGAGGATGGGCGGAATTATTTGAGAATCTGAAGGAAGACCAGGTATAGTGGATGGTCGAGCGGTTCCCTATGGAAGAATTCATTGTTTGATCCCGAGATGCACCATTTCTCATACTCATTGGTCTAAGAGGAACTTATCCCTATGTCCCCCCACCCCCCGAGCCATGAGACAGGCTAGGAGAAAGTAAATCATACCAAGGGTCGATAAGATGAGTCATTTTAGGGCCGATTTCCAGCACGATGATAGCCCTCACAAATGCCAAGCTCAACACATGTGGCATTGCAAGCTCGTTTTGGGGAAAGAATCTATTGAGCCAGACAGGTACCACACCGGTTGTGTGCCGCACTATTCGGGTTGGTTGGAAGATAATCACAATGTATGGGTCAGCCTGGGTTCGTTCACGGACACAGAATCATCGACGAGAAAGCTGAGGCACGGGTTAAGTACAATCAACTGCGCAGGAGGATTTGAGAATGTGAAAGTGAGTATCTGGAAATACAAGAAGCCCATCAGAAATTGATCGAGGAATGGAAGGATATGGATGTTAGCGCCAACAAGTGACTAGGGTATTTGGAGCGAGGTCTAGTGGAGCTAGAAGGAAAGTTCCTCAAGAGGATTGAAGATTGTCAAAACGCCGAAGGAATGCAGGCGGACATCTGGCCCAAGCTTATCTGCTGCTAGGACTGCGCGGGCTGGTGCAGCTGTTCGAGGGAGACAAAGATGCCGAATCTGGGGAAGGTCCTTCTAGGACCAAGTAGTTAGTAGTCTTTTATTTTAATGATGTAATAAGTCCCATGGCCGCTAGTGACATTTTTACTTTCCGTTATTTAGTATCGTTTTGGATTCGTCTTATTTTTATCAATAAAATGAGGAATTTAGCATTATAAGTTCTCCAAATTAATTTGTCGTTAAGCCTACCTCGGGCATAACGAGGCACCCAAATTATGACGCAATTTATATTCTTGCACAATGTGTTTAAATATTGCAACATTTTCTTCTCATAATCCGTACTAACTTGTTACCTTTTTTGTTTTTTTTTTTTTTATTCCCCTCCCCAAAGGTTAGTTCGTGCATTCTGGCACCATCATCATACAGTATGAAATCTAAGGTCCCTCCACCTCCTCCTCCTCCGAGTCCTATCTGAAATAGGAACAAAAGAAGAATGGAAGATTCAAGCGCCAGAAAGGAAAGAACTGAGATTCCCCAGGATACCCCGGTTGCTAAAGAAACTGCTGCCCAACTTGAGCAGAAACTATTGAAGTTTCGAGAAGAATTAGATCAAATTCGGAACTTGGCAAATTTGTCATTCTCTCTCACCGCTCCTGATGTCAACT
Organism: Nicotiana sylvestris; assembly: GCF_000393655.2. Taxonomy (NCBI): domain Eukaryota; kingdom Viridiplantae; phylum Streptophyta; class Magnoliopsida; order Solanales; family Solanaceae; genus Nicotiana; species Nicotiana sylvestris. Next base: position 29,744,917 of record NC_091067.1, read on the forward strand.
TTCCAAATGCTCAAAATCCCGCACCTCCATAGAACACCCCACAACCACAGATACAACCCACTCATGCTCAACACTACAACATATGCCACACTCCAAACAACACTCCACTGCTCATTCCTGAACCACTGAACACCACAAACAATCACCTCCACAACACTTCCATCTACGTAGATATTGTACCCTACTACACCCAACCAATCTCAAGTACACTTGAGTCTGATGACAAGGACTCTCTTATCAGAAACTTGGCAGCAGAACTCAAGAAGTTGATCAGCCGAGTCCAGGGCATGGAAGGAAACAAAGGTATAGAGGGGCTGAATTATGAGGACCTTTGCATTCAGCCAGATGTTGAACTTCCGGAGGGGTACAAACCTCCCAAGTTCGAAATGATCGATGGCACAGGAGATCCCAAAGTCCATTTGAGGACGTATTGTGATAAGCTAGTTGGAGTCGGAAGGGATGAGAAAATCCACATAAAACTCTTCATGAGAAGCCTAAAGGGGGATGCTTTATCCTGGTATATCAGCCAGGACCCCAAGAAATGGACCAACTGGGTAGATATGGCATCAGATTTCATGGATAAGTTTCGATTCAATATAGAGAATGCACCAGATGTATTCTACATCCAGAATTTGAAGAAGAAGCCTACCAAGACATTCTGCGAGTATGCTACTCGTTGGAGATCAGAGGCTGCTAAGGTCAGGCCGGCCTTAGAAGAGGAACAGATGAACAGATTCTTCGTCCGAGTTTAGGATCCACAATATTATGATAGGTTGATGTTGATCGAGGGCCAGAAATTCTCCGATATCATCAAGCTGGGAGAAAGAATTGAGGAAGGCATTAAGAATGGTATGGTTACTAATTTTGAAGCATTGCAGGCCACTAACAAGGCTTTATAGTCTAGTGGCACGTCCAAAAAGAAGGACGTGAGTGTCGTGATGGTCGCACATGGAGCCAAATCACCACCAAAATACCACACTTACCCGTCACCTCCACTTACATATCATCCTATCCTGAATTATCGAGCACCCGCACCCCCTTACCAAAATCCACCACCCGTTTACCAATCATCTCCACCTCCCACATATAAACCCACTTCATACAAATACTCTCAACCTGCACCTGTTTACCAAGCTTATAGTGCCCAACCCTCTCACTACCAATCATCTCCCACTCGCCAAAATTTTCCTAGACCTAGGCCAAATTTTAACCGCAGACCTCCCAGATAATATACAGTCATCGATGAGCCAATTGACCAGCTATATGAGAGACTTAAAGCTACTGGTTATGTCTCCCCTATCCCTGTCATAACTCCAGAAAATCCTTCCCAGTGGGTTAACCCTAATAAGACATGTGCGTACCACTCCGGCATGAAGGGACAGACCATTGACGAGTGTCGGTCGTTGAAAGACAAGATTCAAACTTTGATCGACAATAAGGTTATCATAGCAAAGGAGCCTGCTCCTAATATCTGCAACAACCCTCTGCCTGATCACAAGGTTGGAGACATTCACATGATCGAGATCGAAGATGACTAGGACCCCAAGGGGTCGATAGGATTGATTGTTGAGGGTGATGAGCCAAAGAAACCGGCAGTCACACTTAACCCAATTGTTGTGTAGAATCAACCCTCCAAGGGTGATGAAGTAAATATGTCTCTACCTCTCGAATTTGAAGCACCTTCTTCTGCAAAAGCACCCAGACCAATTGAGGTTGAGTTTGGAGTCCCGAAGGCACCTGTATCTTTCAAAGTTGTTGTGTTACCACCAAGGGCACCTATTCCTGTAGCAATGTCAGACATAACACCGTTCCACTAAAATGCCATACCATGGGATTACACAGCTGAGGCGAAAAGGAAAGGAAAGACCAAGACGGGAGAAGCAATTATTGCGCAGGGTATGACCAGAATGGGTAGGGTTTACACTCCAGAGCACCTAGCTGAGTCCAGTAAGCAAGACTCTGGACGGACTATTGAAACTGGGCCCGATGATCTTTGGAGAAAAATACAAGCTAAGGAGTATTCAGTCGTCGAGTAGTTGAACAAAACACCAGCACAGATCTCCATCCTAGCTCTTCTGCAGAGCTCTGACGCACACAAAAATGCCTTGATGAAGATATTAAGCGAAGCTTATATGCCCAGCAACATAACTGGGGGTGAAATGGCAAATATGATAGGGAAAGTATTGAAAAGCCACAAGATCACCTTCCACGAGGATGAGCTGCCACCGGAAGGACTAAGTTACAATATGGCCATGTACATCACCGTGCAGTGCGAGGATTACTTCATCACTAGAGTCTTGATCGAAGGAGGCTCCAGCCTCAACATATGTCCGTTGATAACTCTCAGAACATTGGGAAAGAGCCTGCACGAGATCAAAGATGGGGCCATCAATGTCAAAGCCTTCGATGGTTCCCAAAGGTCCACTATCGGAAAGATCAGCCTATGCCTGCAAATGGGACCAACTTGGTTTGACGTTGACTTTTAAGTGATAGATGTCCCAGTATCCTACAACTTGTTGTTGGGACGACCATGGATCCACGCTGCTGGAGCAGTAGCATCGACCCTGCATCAGGCGGTGAAATTCGAGTGGAATCACCAAGAGGTGATTATTTATGGCAATGGTAGCAATCCCATATACAGAGGTAGAAGGAAAATAGGCGGAGAAACATACCACCACATTGAAAGGGTCAACGCTGTAGACAAGGATAAATTGTGGGATAACAAGATTGAATTTATCTTGAATTGGTGTGGGTACAAACCTGGAAAGGGACTCGGCAAAAACCTCCAAGGAATCACCAAGCCCATCAAGCTGAAGGAACATGGTACTACATTTGGTTTGGGGTATGAGTACACTTAGGATGAGTTCAATCACTGCTCGCCACCATGGCGCAGTCCCTACTATCCACTAGAGCATCTGATACTTCGCCTGGAGCAGACTTTCCAACCGGCACACATCATATATGAGGAAGATGAGGCATTGGCAGCCATGAAGAATCTCTTCCCGGAGGACGATGATATGGACTGCTATGTTATTTTCTAGGAGGAAAGCCCTTCTATACAAGCTGTGAACCGAGGAAAACGCCTCAACAATTGGTCAATCAGAACCACCAGGGCCCGGAAAAGCTTCGGGGTAGCAAGGCTAAACAAAAGCACCATGTATCACATTTTTTTACTAGCTGATTTTATTTCCGCATTGTCTTTAATTTTGAAAAAAGAGCTCTATCTCCAAAACAATTATGAATTCAATCAAAGCATTTCAGTTTATTATATATCTCGATCTTATTATTTTCTCTCTATAATTCACTTTATATTACACAGCATTACTATTACTTGTCTTGACGATGAACCAATGATTGTGACTTGCAACAAGACAACGCAACAAACGGATATGGATTCAGAAGAGGATGATATACCAGAAGAGGTCGTCAGAGAGGCGGAGAATTTTGAGAATAGGCCTAAGTCTAACTTGGACGAAACTGAGGTCATTAATCTGGGAGATACAGAGAATGTCAAAGAAACGTGCATCAGTGTTCACCTGTCACCATTAGAAAAGAAAGAGTACACGGAGTTCCTAAAGGAATATGAGGACATATTCCCCTGGTCGTATGATGATATGACTGATCTCAGTACATCCATTGTAGCTCACAAACTGCCAACAGATCCAACATGTCCGCCGGTAAAGCAGAAGCTCAGGAAATTCAAACCTGACATGAGTTTGAAAATCAAAAAAGAGGTTACCAAGCAAGTCAAAGCCAAGGTTCTCAGGGTAGTATAGTATCCGACGTGGTTAGCCAACATCGTGCGAGTGCCAAAAAGGATGGAAAAGTTAGAGTCTGTGTCGACTACCAGGATCTCAACCGGGCCAGTCCCAAAGACGACTTCCCCTTGCCGAATATACACATTCTAATTGACAACTGCGCCAAGCATGAGTTGTAGTCTTTTGTTGATTGTTTTGATGGGTATCATCATATATGGATGGATGAGGAAGATGCGGAGAAAACGGATTTCATCACGCCATGGGGAATGTACTGTTACAAAATGATGTCATTCGGTTTGAAGAATGCTGGTGCCACCTATATGAGAGCCGTGACTACCATCTTTCATGACATGATACACAAGGAGATCGAGGTATATGTGGATGATGTCATCATCAAATCCAAGAAAGCCAGGGATCACATGGAATACCTAAGAAAGTTCTTCAACAGACTGAAAAGGTACAATCTGAAATTGAATCCCACCAAATGTGCATTCGGGGTTCCTGCTGGTAAATTATTAGGTTTCATCGTGAGTCGTCAAGGAATAGAACTAGATCCATCAAAGGTCAAAGCTATCCAAGAATTGCCACCGCCAAAGAACAAGAAGGACGTGATGAGTTTCCTGTGGAGACTCAACTATATCAGCCGGTTCATAGCTCAGTCCACTGTCATTTGTGAACCTATCTTCAAAATGTTGAAGAAGGACGCTGCTACCAAATGGACCGATGACTGTCAGAAAGCTTTTGATAGAATTAAGGAATACCTGTCAATGACACCGGTCTTGGTTCCGACTGAGCTGGGAAGACCCCTATTGCTTTACCTTACGGTATTGGATGAAGCATTCGGTTATGTTCTGGGACAATATGATGAAACAGGGAGAAAAGAGCAAGCCATCTACTATCTCACTAAGAAGTTCACACCGTACGAGGCCCGGTATTCTCTTTTGGAATGCACTCGTTGTGCTCTGAGTTGGGTCGCGCAGAAGTGGAGGCATTACATCTGTGCTTATAGTACTTATCTCATATCTAGAATGGACCATCTGAAGTATTTCTTCCGGAAGCCCATGCCCACTAGCAAGCTCTCCAAGTGGCAAATCTTGCTAAGTGAATTCGACATTGTTTACATGACCCAGAAAGCAGTCCAAGGGCAAGCGTTGGCGGATCATCTCGCCGAGAATCCCGTGGACAGATAATACAAGCCCCTAAAAATGTATTTTCCCGATGAAGAAGTATCTTTCATCGGAGAAGATATTGCAGAATCCTATGATGGTTGGAGATTGTTTTTCGACGGAGCAGCAAATTTCGAAAGAGTTGGCATAGGAGCAGTCTTAGTATCAAAAATCGGCCAGCACTACCCGGTATCTGCCAAGCTCAGGTTCCCTTGCACCAACAATATGGCCGAATATGAAGCTTGTATCTTGGGGCTCAAAATGGCCATCAACATCAACGTTCAAGAGTTGCTAGTGATCGGGGATTAGGACTTGCTCATACATCAGGTTTGAGAAGAGTGGGCAACCAAGAACTCTAAGATACTTCCCTACTTACATCACATACAGGAGTTAAGGAAAAGGTTCACAAAGACAGAGTTTCAGCACGTCCCCAGAGTCCAGAACGAGTTTGCTGATGCCTTAGCTACTTTATCGTCCATGATCCAGCATCCAGATACAAATTTCATTGATCCCATCCCAGTAAAGATCCATGACTAGCCAGCTTATTGCGCCCACGTTGAGGAAGAAGCGGATGGAAAACCATGGTTCCATGACATCAAGGATTACTTGACAACAGGGGAATATCTAGAACTTGTCAACGCTACTCAAAAGTGCACACTTCGTAGGTTATCCAGCAACTTCTTTTACAGTGGAGGAATCATGTACAGGAGGACTCCCGATTTGGGCCTACTAAGGTGTGTCGAAGCAAAGGAAGCATCCAGGCTATTGGACGAAGTGCATGCAGGGACCTTTGGGCCGTACATGAATGGTTTTGTCTTAGCAAAGAAGATACTCCGGACAGGGTATTTTTGGATGACTATGGAAACAGACTGTATCCGGTATGTTCGCAGATGCCATTGCTGTTAGATACATGCCGATATGATAAAGGTGCCTCCAAACGAGCTTACTGCAACGAGTTCACCATGGCCATTCGCCACTTGGGGAATGGACGTTATCAAACCTATCGAGTCGGCCGTATCAAATGGGCACAGGTTCATCTTAGTAGAAATCAACTATTTTACCAAATGGGTCGAAACAGCATCATATAGGGCAGTAACCAAGAAGGTTGTGGCAGATTTCATGCACGACCGCATTGTTTGTCGATTCGGAATTCCGGAATCAATCATCACTGATAATGGTTCCAATATCAACAACGACTTAATGAAAGCAATGTGTGAAACCTTTAAAATCAAACACAAGAACTCAACAACCTATAGGCCTCAGATGAATGGAGTTGTGGAGGCCGCCAACAAGAATATCAAGAAGATACTAAGGAAGATGGTCGAAAGGCACAAACAATGGCATGAGAAATTATAATTCGCCTTATTGGGATACCGCACCATAGTCCGCACATCGACCGGAGCAACTCCCTACATGCTGGTTTATGGTATAGAGGCGGTCATCCCCGCTGAGGTAGAAATTCCCTCCTTAAGGATCATACAAGGAGTAGAGTTGGATGATGCAGAATGGGAAAAAGGTCGCTACGAGCAGTTAGCCCTTATAGATGGGAAAAGGATGAATGCAGTTTTCCACGGTCAATTGTATCAGAACAGAATGTCCAGAGCCTTCAACAAAAGAGTTAAGCAAAGGAAGTTTACACCGGGGCAGCTGGTGTTGAAGAAAATGTTCCCATATCAAGATGAAGCCAAGGGAAAGTTCTCTCCCAATTGGCAGGGTCCATACATGGTTCACCGGGTTCTAACTGGAGGAGCCCTTATTCTTGCAGAGATGGATGGAGAAGTCTAGCCGAAGCCAATCAACTCAGATGCAGTAAAACGTTACTATGTGTAATTTTCATACTTCCCCTATAGGATGTAATTTGAACTACGCCTGACCTGATTCCCATTTAAGATGGGATATGTAGGCAGCCTTGTGGGTTCGGTCACATTTTAAAAAAAATTCCATTTTCCCGCCACGATCAGAACTGGGGCAAAATTTTGAGGAATACCCTCAAAATTCCGAAGTTGATTTTAGTCCATGCATCGTCAGAAGCGCCAGCCCAGTAAACTGGGGCAGAATTTTGAGGAGGACCCTCAAAATTCCAAAGGTGATTTTTTTAGTCATTCGGCACAGCCGTCGAAAATGTCCGCTCAGCAAACTGGGGCAGAATTTTGAGGAGGACCCTCAAAATTTCGGAGCAAAAGAGGTTGCAATGTCTCGAACCACATCGCAGTCGTTGGTTCATCTAAAGAAAACTATTTTCGATTATATATTTACGTTACATTCACTAAGTCGTACATAACTATTATCTGAATTGTTATTGTTTAGCGACTCTGCCCCAATGACGCACAACACCAAAAGTCCGGGGAAGACAAACTAACCTTTTCCCCCTTATAGAACTCACGATTTTTCTTTGGATGCAGACAGTCAATTTGCAATATCATTTGATATATTTATGCACTCACACTTTCCCAGGAATGCAACTTCTCAGAATCATCACTTGCCCGCGATTGTTGTCCGTACACAATCTCCCCAGTAGTCATAATCAGCTATCAGCTAAGAGATCTTGCTACTAATTGTCCTTTTACATTCGCTGCATTGCACAAGGCTACTTTTCTGCCTTCCGGAGTTAAGCTCTACCTCCATCTACATTTCTGCATTGCACAAGGCTACCTTTCTGCCTTCCGAGACTAAGCATTGTCTCCATCTACATTTCTGCATTGCATAAGGCTACCTTTCTACCTTCTGAGACTAAGCATTGTCTCCATCCTGCATTTCTCTACACTGCACAAGGCTACTTTTCTGCCTTCTGAGGTTAAGCTCTACCTCCATCTACATTTCTGCATTGCATAAGGCTACCTTTCTGCCTTTCGAGACTAAGCATTGTCTCCATCCTGCATTTCTCTGTATTGCATAAGGCTACTTTTCTGCCTTCCGAGACTAAGCATTGTCTCCATCCTGCATTTCTCTGCACTGCATAAGGCTACCTTTCAGCCTTCCGAGACTAAGCATTGTCTTCATCCTGTATTTCTCTGCACTGCATAAGGCTACCTTTCTGCCTTTCGAGACTAAGCATTGTGTCCATCCTGCATTTCTCTGCACTGCATAAGGATACCTTTCTGCCTTCCGAGACTAAGCATTATCTCCATCCTACATTTCTCTTCTTTGTATAAGGCTACCTTTCTGCCTTCCAAGACTAAGCATTGTCTTCATCTTGCATTTCTCTTCACCGCACAAGGCTACTTTTCTGCCTTCCGAGACTAAGCTCTGTCTCTATCCTACATGGCAGATATATCGCCACCTTATCTTTCTTGCATGGTTGAAATATCGCCACCTTTTATTTACGTCTTGCATCGGCTGAAAGATCGCCACCTTCTGCATTTCATGGGTTGAAAGATCGCCAAATTGTCCAAAGGCTTCATTGTTTGGAGGCACCATTTGCATAGCCCGAGAACGCCATGCCATAGCCTGAGGACCCCATCTCATCTTTTGCATATCATTATTCAAAGGAATCATGGTTCAGAGGCACCATTTCTCATAGCCCGAGAACATCATTTCATGGCCTGCGAATTTTATTTTACAGTCTCCATAGACCGGGACGTCATGGTCCAAGGACGTCATTCTAACCGTCCTAGGGCAGCACTCATGGTCCGATGGGAACTTACATCACGTTTAAATTTACGCATAATATACGCTCGTATTGCTTACTTGCAGGTACACCGGCTAGCAACGACTGTCTCAGCAGGATCTATCTCGCTCCAATTCCCGCAACCTATCAATTTTCAGAAACCTCTCTCAATCTAAACATCGCGTTCGTCCGTTTCAAATCTCCATCGGCATATTCCGTCAATGGTTCCTGAACTACATATGACCTGATTCCTGTAAGACCAGGGGTATGTAGGCAGCTCAAGAGCCAGAGCTCGGTCAGAATTCTTTTCAAATCGTTTCTTTCGGTCAAAATTGGTCATCTTATCTTTACCCGACAACTCTTTCATCCTCCTCGGGTAAAGAGGGGCAGCTGTTGATACCCAATTTTTTCCTATGTATTTTTTATACTCAAAACACTTCCAAAATAGAATATACATGCATATATAAGCATGCCCAGAAGTTTTGGCATTTTCCCCTAATTTTCAAGATTTTTAAAATCAATGTATTGTCTATTTTAGCAGTGCAAAATCCATAATTATTTCCAAAATCATCAATTTTGGTGAATAATTTATTTCATTCCCATATTTATACCAAAATATAGTTAAGATAATTTTTGTATATTTTTACAAATTTATCTGGTATTTTAAAAGCTAAATTGCATATAATTGTAATTGTAGCCTACTTTAAGATAAATAGCATTTTTATAATTATAAAATTGGTTCCAAAATTTTTAAACTAATATTTATATATTAATTAATTAGTTCAGTGCTTTTAATTTTTTTTAAATCTTTTTACTATTTTTTATAAAATAAAAGGGAAGAAATGGCTGTTTAACATTTAGCCTCATTTATTTCAATTGTAACCCCTTTTATATTTCAATTTGAGCCACTAATTGACCCAATTCCAAACCCAATCTCGGACCAGCCTAGTTCCATCTAAACCCGACCCTTAACTCATTTTACCCGGCCCAAACACCTTTTAATCCAGGCCGTTGATCGAACTGATCAACGGCTACGATTTTCCCTTTCCTTTTTTAATTCCTCCACACCCCTAACCCTACCCCATTCCTTCAGATGCGCCGCCTCTAACTCCTCTCTTCTCTCAAACGCTCTTGAGCTCTCTCGAAACCCTAATCGCTCTCTGCCACCTCCAACCCCAAATCCACCAGAATCCATGGACAACCTATACTCACCTCCTACTACTCTCACATGCTTGATACTTGAAGGTTCGAGGCCAGACTTCAAGGGTATTCGCTTATACCTTCGTCGATTCAAGGTTCTCAGCCATCTCCGGCCTTGCTCCAGCGTGTCTTAGCCTCCTGAGCCTGATTCTGACCTTATCGACTCAGGATCGGACCTTCTTCCAAGCCTTTCTCATTCTAGGGTTCTTCCGAAACCCTAACTCTTCAAGGTTTTCTCCGATTTTCTTAGATTTGTTGTGTATTCGTGTTCTACTTGAGTGTTCAAATGATTTCCCCAACTTTTCTTTCAAAGAATTACTTTCAAAACCGCTTCATTTCCGATCTAGGGTTTTCTGAAAATGCTTAAGTGTTTCTCTGCCTTTATTTTCCATTTATTTTATGTGTATTTTCCTCTACTTTGTTCTATGTTTTCCTTTTACCTTGTATGTTCTTTTACTGAAGTTTTTACACTCCGTTCTTGTATGTTCTTTTACTGTGTTTTATATACTCCATGCTTGTATGTTCTTCCACCATATTTTCCATACTATGCTCTCATATGTTTTTCTACTGTGTTCTTATATTTTTCGTCTTCTACTATGTTCCAGCATGTTTCACCTATTGTATTTTCCTACTAAGTTCTTAAGTTTCCTTATTTTCCTTCTATTAAGCCCTATCTAAGTTTCTTCTGAAAAATCTCTTAAGCATGTTTCTTTTACTATTCCCATCAGTGTTTCTCTTTTGAATACTTCTACTGTTTCCCGCATGTTACTTTGCTATCATATTTTTCTCATGAGTTTCTGTTGATGAAAGAATCGTGCAAGAGGCTTCAACTCTGAAACCTCTGACTCTATTTCAACTATTTTCCTTCTCATCTCTGTTGTCTGACTCAACTTGAAACCCTAAGATTTGGGGATTTCACGGCATTTTTGATCTTTTGTGTGCGAGTTAGGGTTCTATTTCAGGACCCTGGGCTCTCGGACTCATTGTGATTCTGCAAACTAGACTTATACCTCTTCTTGCTTATGATTCTGAACCTTTCTTTGCTACACTCTCTTCTAAATAATTTGACAAACCCCTTTGGTTTTCACACATCTGTGTGTTCTATATATGAGGACTCTGCCTTCAAAGGTTTTATATTGATTTTTGAAATCCTTTAATGGGGGTTTGATTGATTGTTACTGATTTTTCTTTTATTGAACCTCCTTTACCTTTTCCTGACTTGGTTCATTTGAATTGAGTTTGTAATTCTGATTTCTTGGCTATTAATTGATTTTATTTCCTTATTTGCATAAACCGTGTACTGTTAGACTTTTGCCTTAAATAGCCTTTATGTATTTACCCCTCTTTGTACTACTTTGGAAAAGATTTTGATCAAATTCTTTCCTTATTTGTTCTGCCCGTTTGAGATCAAATCCTTTAGCTGAAGGGAAATTCTATGTGATTGATTGCAAGTTATTTTCTTACCTTTCCTCACTTGTTTCTCTACACTATAAAAGGGGCTGCCCTTCTGCACTTTTAAAAACACTTCCAAGACAGGACTTTACATCGCACACTTACAATTCGATACTTTTACAACACATTCAAACTGCACACACACTCTCAATTCAGCACAGCTCCCTTCTAGATCTTCTGGCTATCTGCTTTTAATTTGGCTTTACAAGACTACTGCTTTTTCTTTTCTTGTTTCCCTGGAACTGGTATGTCTGTTATTTAATTTTCTGCCTCCCCTAATGTGCCTCAGACTTTCATTTACTTTACTGCTCATGCTCAATAATTTATGTTAAATATTTTCCTTGCTTCTATGATGAATCCCTGCCCCTATTCCCTTTTATATGCTTGAGTTAAGTTCTTGGCTTGGCAGAATCCTAATTACTGTTCAGAAATTGGCTTGATCCATAACAGATCCTAACTCTTAATGCTTGACCAGCAGGCTGGTCAGGGGTGTGCCAGCATCCCAATTGCTGGGCGCGACCGCTAGCTTGCCCTGGCTCTCTTTGATTCCCTTCCCCCTTGTGCACTTACACCTATTCCTATAATCTTAAGTTCTACCCCTCTCTTTTGAGCCTTGCCTTGGGACCTTGAGTTTCCTCTGAACTTGGACATCTGAGAGCTGACATTTCCACACTGCACTATAATCTAAATCTGCGTATAATTTGGGGTGTAAGCACTTCCTGGAGTTCTTGAAACTTCCTGGATCTCTAAAGCACCCTAGATAAGAGAAGGCTTTGGAAATCTTGCTCTCGGAAGTGGTTCAATCTCATATGGTTAGACACCAAGTCTGAATTAGGTTCCTCGGATGCAGCTGTTAGTTTCTGATGTACTTTTAATTTCAGTCTGATTCACTGGTTTGTAATAATTTGTATTAAACTCATGGGGATTTAGTAAAGAAGGGAGGGGGTTTACTTTTATGCACAAGGGTAGAAAGCGTGCCTATAGGGGATGTTACTTCTGATTTTTGCAACTCCACACGTAGATATCATGCCTATAGATTCTTATATCTTTGCGTAAATGCCATTAGGCAAACAGTTAGGCTTAATAATAAAGTTGTACATAGATATCATGTTCATAGGACTCTCGTTAAGGTCTGAAAGGTGTTAAAATCAGTTGACATATAGAAAGCATGCCTATAGGAATTTCGAATTTGAACTATTACATTTTGTATAAGATAGCGCCAAACGTTTGAATTAATAAATACTTTGGTAAAACTGGCAGTCTTCTGCGATTGTCTGAACCGCGTGAGTTAACGGCATTTTTCTAAACAAACTGGCTTTTCTGAAACTCGCTTTTTCTGATAAGTTCGTGTAATCTTTTACTAGCCCGCATACCTTTTAAAGTCCACATTTTGAAACCCATCTCTTTCCTGATAAATCTGATAAACCTTTTCAAAGTTGATAAACGTTTTCTATAATAAATCAGCACCTTTTCCGAAACTTATTTTTACTCTGTCAAAGACCAGCAATTCTTTTTTCAGTTTGTTTTCGAAATCAGTAGTTCTATTCAACACATCGACAAAAAGGTTGATTAATCAACTGGATCAGTCTTAGGAAACTACATTCGAGCGAACCTAATGCGGACTTCTTGTCTAAAAGTATGTGCTGAATCAGTCTGCTTATTGCTTTAATTTTTAAGACCAAACCAGTACATGCAAGACATGCTAAACTCTATGGCCTATCTGATTTAAGGAGGTTTACTTGAGCCTTACTTGCTTATCTGCCTCCACTTTTACTTGTATTACGTGTTTTGATTGACGCCTTAGTATTTTGTCCTTTGAAACTCTCAAAAGCCCCCCAAATCCCTTTCCCTTTAGGATTAGTAGTCCTAAATGCCTCCGGGGCTGATAGAATAGGGACGGGTACTAGCATGCAATAAGTAACGATACCATTCGCGCTTACTACCTTAACGGGGTAGGGAAGGTAGAATATGGATATGATGACCGGTGCGCTAATATCACGTGCGACCCCTCTTCTAAGGAGTGATTGCTGGATATTGCATTGAAGTGATCCATATTACTCATAAACCTAGGACTCCCTTCCCTTTATTTGCTTTCATCTTTTCTTGTAAAATTATTTAAATCTTTTTCATAAATTTTTGTCCTCTCTACTTACCTTCAAAAGTTTTCAACCTAATTGCAATGTTGTATGCAAGTCCTTATTTGAGCCTTGATTGTTTATTTGTAAAGTCACAATTGTAACATGGCCGGGAACCACACTAGTGGATCTTGAGGGGTGCCTAACACCTTCCCCTCGAGATAATATGTAGCCCTTACCCAAACTCTGGTTTTCATCTCAAACCCTTCTAAAAGTGTCCTAATGCACTATAATCATTAGGTGGCCACTCTTCAAAACTCCAAAACCCAATTATCGAAAGGATATAGAGTTGTCCTTCCCAATGTCGTATTCGTATACCCGATTTTTGACCCCCGAAAGGGGTAGAAAGAAAAAAGGGGGCGTCGATAGAACCTCGATCTTATCCTTCCAACATGTTGAAATCGAATCCGTTCGTATTCATTAATGACCCCAACGATCTCCTCTAATCCAACACACCACTCTGGTGACACAACGCATCAATAGAGGCCTAAGCCACAACTGGCATAATACGCACACCAATAAGCAACGGTCATAACATACTCAAATCATGAAAATGACTTAATGAAAAAGTTGTACATCAAGCTCACCCGTACCACTACAACACAAGACTGAGGACCCGTCTCACATGATAGAAATAGAATACCTGAATCTAACCCGCAAGGTCATATCTCCACATAGCTTCGCTGCAAAATGCGTGATCCTATCCAAACACTGTTCCACATGAAACACCTCAAGTCACTATGCTCGAAATTGACAACCACGCACAATTTGACGCCTGGAACCAAAGCAAATCACTACACCCATGGTGAAACAAGGAACATATACCACGCAAACTCGATAGGACGTAACCGATATGCCATTCACCGAGCAACACCCAATTACTTTTCCCGCTCAATTTCCACTATGAACCCCAATAGAACTGTACCATATGTGCCCATAACCAACAAATCATAACGTCTCGCAACACAAGAAGGCAACTCATAGATCTCCCAGATCAATAGTAAGCTCAATAACGGTTGAATCAACCTGTCCCTCAACAATACAATTTGTGGCCAACTAAGCCGACTCAGCTAGAACACGCATCCACATTGGCATGCCAACGAACTCCTTATCAAGGAAGCCTAAAGTTGCTCCTTCCACTACCATAACTCTTGTCGGAGCCATACGATATGGTGCCCGGCACCAAATCAATACCGAAATCAACAACCCTGCCTAGCGACATGCCTGGCCACAAAAAATACATCTGGAGAGTCCCTCAACACCGGAACTGAATCAGTGGTAGAATTCTCTACATGACATCCATCACGAAGGCTCAATTAAGAAAGGCAATCCTTCCTAGCCGTACGCTGGGTCTTTGAAATATAAACCACTCTACTAGAACATAATTCGCCGCACCTCGCCACTTAACCCGTGGCATTTCCGGCATAGCCCATAGCATAATAGTCTATAATAACCCAACACTAAAACAACCAGTCTGAACTCCAAGATCACATCCAACATCTAACATACCAACAAAGAAAGATCTACTCGAGCCTTCCAAATCCCGATAGTCGATAAACAGTGTCGATACACATGATCCACAACCACAACATAGACTGAATATGAGAACTTCCGTCTCCAAATCCGCACGGCCCATGAATCACCATATTTGATCCCAATTCTGCCGTTCGAATACATGTTACGCCTCAAATACCCAATCATTCCATGATAGATACCCAAAAATTTCCCTGTGCCACCAAGCAAACTCGAATATCACCAGTTGATCTAACTAAGAAAGTGCCGCAATACTACTGAAGTACCATCAACTTAACCACATTGTCTTTTCTGAAACATATACCCTCGTCAAATCACCCCAATTAGCACTACCACTTCTTTAATCATCTAAAACTGCCCGTGCTGCCTAAGAATTCATGACTTTCCATTCAGAACTGAATTGTAACCTTCCACACGCAATTGTCAATCCTCCACAACCTACTGCATATACCATCTCAGGATAACATGATAACTTCATCTTCCTTCCGAGCCACAAACATCTACGTACTCAATTGGTCAAGAACTTTCTATTGGTCCCAATCTAGAAGAAAAATCACTATACATGCTATGCTCTGCATGCCCATAGAAAATATACATCTCCAAACCATGGTAAAACCCATCAAGAACTCTCCGAGTTCCCCTTGCACAACCAGACCTGTCAGGACTATATCTTTCTAACTCAACCGAGCTACGCAGATCACTAAAACCCAAGAGAATTGCCGAGAAATACCAGTAGAAACTCATTACCTCGCAAGCATCCAAAGAACTAATCGTATCCTTACCATACCAACTCGGCCTACTACCAAGCTATCCCATCTATCTGAATTTCTTTCTGATTTACCTTCAACTTGATACTCATTCTTGCTATAACATCACAATTCCTCAACCCAGACTTACCACACGGGACACAAGCATAAAGTCACACCGTCTAAGGCTCATAAGCTGCTGAATACTTCCTCAGATATTCCCACGAGCACCACGATCAAGGTACTTTGCTCTGAAGAGACTTCCTACGAATCTAAATCTGTTACCTTTGCCTTCCTAGTACTGATACATAGAATCTCATAATTTATAAAGAAAATACCACAAGTCTCGACATCTTCCAATAAAAACTCAGTTTCTAACCACATATACAACTTTAAAATACCTAATTATTATATGTAAAATCTTTAACACATTAGAACCATTTTCGAGAGTCATTCACTCTATTCAAACTGCAATTAGTCTGATCAAATGAACAGAACCACTTGTGCCTCAATAGCACTCTGACACCGCATGGTGTAACCTCGTCCTAGAACAACCAAACCACTTCCTGTTATATGCACCGAGCATCCATTACCACAACAGCTCAAGGCACTCTGAGATTCCCATGCACCTATGAATCATGACATAACCTCTGTCAAAAATTTTCCTTTACTCGAGACATCCTAGGTCTCAGTCTCCGTAAGCCATAACTGATTCACTAGTGCGCCTCAACTAGAACCAACATAGCACATAACCGTGCAATCAACAAATCAACAGCAGACCCCCCCCCCACTTGGCTCAAAGTCATAGATCAAAACACACTCAATATCTCATAACACATATACTCTATTGATGTCATAATACCATAGTGAGATTAAGCTCAAATCCTTTTGTAAGCTTATGAAAATACAGATCATCTAGTACTTTAAATCTTCTGCAAATCTCGTATTCATCCTCACAAAAGTTAAGCCCACTCTCTTAAGCGACCCGAAATTTCAAATTTCAATACGTACTTTTCGCTTACACATGAGATCTTCTAACATACACATAAGGATCACACAATCCCCAGAATTCTTCGTAAGAGATAACCCACCTGCTTTGCCTTCAATTAACATTTCTGTATACCTTCCACCGTCACAAACCGTACGCAGTTACTTAGTCTTCTTGAGTCTGAACTCATACTGCAACATGAAATCTACTTCACTCTCAACTGGGAAACATTGAAAGATCCTTCATACGCCTATAACTCGGGGCTACACCTCGAATCAAGATAAAAATCAAGAACCTAATAGTTCTTCTATCCTCCAGCAGACCTTCCTCGTCACTTCCAAGTCATATAGATACATCTCGCAATACTAACATACTCATCACATAGTTATCCAACCGTCACTCCTACTAATAGGGACGATACCGAACATATAAGTTCAAAATACTTGCTCACACAATCAACACCTCGATGCTCAAGCCATAGGCAAAGATCCGGCCTCAAGTCATCCAGACTGGCCCCACATCAACTCACAGAGATCACATCTCGCCCCCCGATCGGGGAATCACAAACTATTAAGGCACATCTAATATTGAGCGCTCATGCGCGTATACGAACATGTGGAAGGAATTCAAAGAGTTACTTTTCAAGCTGAACCAAGGACGCACGATACGAATTCCAAGAATGTGAAGTTTTTCCTAAAGGTTCTGTAGCCTCTTGAGGATAAATACAGACGTCTCCGTACCGATCCGCGAGACTCTACTAAACCTGCTCATGACTCATGAGACCTATGTAACCTAGGCTCTAATACCAACTTGTCACGACCCAGACCCCAATCCAGTCGTGATGGCGCCTCTCGTGAAGACAAGGCCAGCCAACCAACCCTTTTCACCTCTTCAGATTAGTTAATATTAATAACCAATTTTAGCATAATTAAATAACCACAATCTAAACAAAAGTTTTCTTTATTAAGTGCAGAATACAACCCAAACACAGCCCAAACCGGGGTGTCACAAGTCACGAGCATATATTAGAGTATAAATACAACTGCAAGGCCTGAAACATATAAAATAGGACTGATAAACAAAAGGAAGAAATCTGGTGCTGCGAACACTGGCAGTCACCTCACTAAACTTCGATAACTTGGCCTCCAACCAGCTCAAAACCCGCTACCGAGTGAACAAATTCCTGCATCTGCACACGAGGTGCAGGGAGTAAAGTAAGTACTCTAACTCAGTGAGTAATAAAGGTAAATAATAACAGAGCAGTAAGAAATCACGTAAAACAAACCATCATGTTGTATAGAGCAGTCTAAAACCCTTTGAGTAAAAGTAGTGAAACTGTGAAATATTTGGAAAAATATCTTAGCTCGGTTTAAACCTCTTTTAAAAATGACCTTTTTCAACGGTTACGCAAATGAGTGCAAAACAAATAGTGCAGATAAGCACGGAAATCCGCCCCTCGGGCACAACACTCAATTAACAGATAATGCTAGGCAATTAGATAGATATCACATGAAGTAGCACAAACAACAGATAATGGAAGACAAATGAAATAAAGTAAACACATAGAACATTACCAGCACCGCTGCGGCGTGCAGCCCGATCCATATATCGCTGCAGCGTGTAGCCCGATCCATATATCTCATCGACGGTGCTCACTGGGTGTGCAGATTCCGGGAGGGGCCCCTTACGACCCAAGTGCAATATCAAGCCATATCGTGGCATCAAAATTCTAGGCCCCCGGCCTCATATCAGTATCAGTATAATACTGTTGCGGCGCACAGCTCGATCTCTTAGTATCCTCACATCTGGCCCTTGGCCATACTCAGTCCATAAATCACATAAGCCCCTCAAGCATTAGTAAAATAGTAGTTCTCAGCCCAAAACATCATTTACTATATCATTTTAGTTTCAAAACCAAGTAAAAGTAGCTGAGTTGTAAAACAGTGGAAAACAGTACGACTGAGTTCAAGTAGTAGGTCAAAACAGTGAGGAAATAGTGATAAAAATCCCCGGAGGGTTCAAATAGTTAGCTCGAAGCCCAAATATGGCAATCAATCCAAATAATGATGATAACAAATAAGTTTCAATCAAATACGTGGTAAAAGCATCAATCGGGACGGACCAAGTCACAATCCCCAATAGTAAACGACCCTACGCTCATCATCAAGCGTGTGTCTCACCTCAATATAGCACTACGATATGTGAATCTGGGGTTTCAAACCCTTAGGATATCATTTACAATCATTATTCACCTCGAACCGGCAAAATCTCTAGCTCGCGACGCCTTTGCCCCTCAAATCGACCTCCACACGCGTCGAATCTATCCAAAATTAGAACGAATATGTCACAATATGCCAAGGCAACAAAACCCAAGCAAAAACAATCGAAAAATATCAAAATTCCGAAATTAGCAAAACTCGAGCCCCGGGCCCACTTCTCGAAACTCAGAAATTTTTACATCATTAGATTCCTCGTCTCCCCACGAATTCATACATATCAACAACATCAAAATCGGAGTTCAAATGACCCCTCAAATCCTCCATTAAAGACCTCTTAAACTCAAGCCCTAATCCTCCATTTTTAGCCCTTCAAACCCATTAATTAAAACCTTAATTCATGAAATGCTACTATAGGAATGTGTTTTAAGTCTAAAATCCTTACCTCCACGAAGTCTCTTTGATTCCTCTCTTCAAAATCGCCCAAAGCTCTCAATTCCGAGTGCAAAATTGGTTAAACCCTTCAAAAATCGCGAAGGAAGACATATATACATTCTGCCTAGACATAACCGCATCTACGGTCCAAAATCCACTTTTGCGGTACCGCATATACGATCAACACATCCTCTTCTACGGATATTATTAACAGAACTCACTATTTTTCTTTGGATGCAGGCACTCGACTTGCAGTATCGTTAAGTATATTTATGAACGCATACTTTCCCAAGAATGCAACTTCTCAGAATCATCACTTGCCCGCAAGTGCTATTCGTACACAATCTCCCCAGCAGTCATATTGTCGTAATCGGTTATCAACTAATAAATCTTACTACTAATCGTCCTTTTACATTCTTGCACTGCATAAGGCTACTTTTCTGCCTTCCGAGGTTAAGCTCTGCCTCTATCTGCATATCTTTGCATTGCATATGGCTACCTTTCTGCCTTCCGAGACTAAGCATTGCCTCCATCTGTATATCTTTGCATTGCATAAGGCTACCTTTCTGCCTTTCAAGACTAATCATTGTCTCCATCCTGCATTTCTTTGCAGTGCATAAGGCTACCTTTTTGCCTTCCGAGACTAAGCTCTGTCTCCATCTGCATTTCATGCATTGCATAAGTCTACCTTTCTGCCTTCTGAGACTAAGCATTGCCTCCATCTGCATATCTTTGCATTGCATAAGGCTACCTTTCTGCCTTCCGAGACTAAGCATTGTCTCTATCCTGCATTTCTTTGCATTGCATAAGGCTACCTTTCTGCCTTCCGAGACTAAGCTCTGTCTCTATCTGCATTTCCTGCATTGCATAAGGCTACTTTTCTGCCTTCTGAGACTAAGCATTGCCTCTATCTGCATATCTTTGCATCGCATAAGGCTACCTTTTTGCCTTCCTACTAATCGTCCTTTTACATTCTTGCACTGCAAGGTTAAGCTCTACATCCGTCTGCATATCTTTGCATTGCATAAGGCTACTTGTCTGCCTTCCGAGGTTAAGCTCTACCTCCATCATCATTTGCATAAGGGTACCTTTCTGCCTTCCGAGACTAAGCTCTGTCTCCATCTGCATTTTGCATAAGGCTACCTTTCTGCCTTCCGAGGTTAAGCTCTACCCCCATCTGCATTTCCTGCATTGCATAAGGCTACCTTTCTGCCTTCCGAGGTTAAGCTCTACCTCCATCTGCATTTCCTGCATTGCATAAGGCTACCTTTCTACCTTCCGAGACTAAGCTCTATCTCCATCTGCATTTCTTTGCATTGCATAAGGCTACCTTTCTGCCTTCCGAGACTAAGCTTTGTCTCCATCCTGCATGGCTGAAATATCGCCACTTTATTTTCTTGCATCCCCTGAAAGATTGCCACCTTATTTTTCTTGCATCGGCTGAAACATCGCCACTTTATTTTTTTTGCACGGCTGAAATACCGTCACCTTTTATTTACGTCTTGCATCGGCTGAAAGATCACCAAATCATGCATTTCATGGGCTGAAAGATCGCCAAATTGTCCAAAGGTGTCATTGTTCGGAGGCACCATTTGCATAGCCCGAGAACGCCATGTCATGGCCTGAGGACCCCGTTTTATCTTTAGCATATCATTATTCAAAGGCATCATAGTTCGGAGGCATCATTCTCATAGCCCGAGAACGTCATTCAATAGCTTGCGAATCCTTTATCATACGCTTCATGGCCCAGGACATCATGGTCCGAGGACGTCATCCTAACCGCCCAAAGACAACATTCATGGTCCAATTGGAATTTGCATCACGTTTAAATTTACGCACAATATGCACTTGTATTGCTCACTTGCAGGTACACCGGCTGGCAACGGCCGTCTTAGCAGGAGCGATCCCGCTCCGGTTCCCGCAACCTATCGATTTTTCAGAAAACCTCTCTCAATCTAAAAAAACATCGCGTCCGTCCGTTTCAAATCGGCATATTCCGTCAATGGTTCCTGAACTACATATGGCCTGATTCCTGTAAGACCAGGAATATGTAGGCAGATCAAGAGTCAGATCTCGGTTAGATTCTTTGCGAATCGTTTTCTTTCGGTCAAAATTGGTCATCATATCTTTACCCGACAACTCTTTCATCCTTCCCGGGTAAAGAGGGGCAGCTGTTGATACCCAATTTTTCCCTATGTATTTGTAATACTCAAAATACTTTCAAAATAGCATGTATATGCATATATAAGCATACCCCAAGAGTTTTGGTATTTTTCCCCTAATTTTTAAGATTTTTAAAATCAATTTATTGTCTATTTTAGCAGTGCAAAATCCATAATTATTCCCAAAATCATCAATTTTGGTGGATAATTTATTTTATTCCCATATTTATACCAAAATATAGTAAGATAATATTTGTATATTTTTACGAATTTATTTGGTATTTAAAAAGTTAAATTGCACATAATTGAAATTTTAGCCTAGTTTACTATTAATAATATTTTATAATTGTAAAATTGGTTCCCATATTTTTAAATTAATATTTATATATTATTAATTGGGTCAGTACTTTTAATTTGCTTTTAAAATCATTTTATTATTTTTATAAAATAAATTGGGAAAAAATGGCTATTTAATATATAGCCAAATTGGCTTTCAATTTTAGCCCAAAATCAAACCCCAATTCCACCCAACTGAACGGCCCAATAACCCGACCCGTACCCTTTCCTATCATACCCAAACACGGCCCCCATTTAATCCCAGCCGTTGATCTTTTAGATCAACGGCTCCCCTCATCCCCTTACTTTTTTTTAATTCAAACGACCCCTTTACCCTACCTCATTTTCTCACCAACCGCTGCCTCTGAAACCCTCCACTATCTCAAACTCTCTCGAGGGTTCTCAAACCCTAGCCGCCTCTTGCCGCCTCAGACCGGAGATCCACCGAAATCTATGGCCTACAAAGCCATTAAAGGCCTGTATCAACCTCCTAATACTCCTACGTGCTCGATTATCATGGTTTCCAGACCAGACCTTGAAGAGGCTTGGCCTAGACCTTGTTTGATTCGAGTTCTTTGGCTTGTCTCCGACCTTGCTCTGGCCAGCCATGGCTGTTCAAGCTTGGTTTTGACATCTCCTGCTCCGATCGGACCTTTTCAAAGCCTTTCTCATTCTGGGGTTCTTCCGAAACCCTAACCCTTCGAGGTTTTCTCCAATTTTCTTTTAGATCTGTTGTGTATTTATGCTCTACTTGAGTGTTCAAACGATTTCCCCAACTTTTCTTTCAGAAATTACTTTCGAACACTTCTTTTCGATTTAGGGTTTTCTCAAAATGCTTAAAATGTTTCTCTGGCTTTTCTTTTTTTTTCTTTGCATGTATTTGTCTATACTATGTTCGTATGTTTTCTTTTCTACCGCGCATGTATTTTCTTCTGCTTTCTTTCTACTATACATGATTCGTCAGTGCTTTGTGTTCTACTGTGCTCACATGTTCATCTTGTTGTGTTTTTCTACATGTCTTGTTGATATATTTTTCTGGTATGTTGAGCCCTTTTGCTGTATATATTTCCAACTAAGTTCTTAAGTTCTTTATTTGCCTTCTTCTGGACTTTGTTTGAGTTCTTTTAAAACGTGTTTCTTTTAATGTTCTCTTAAATACTATACTATCTCCCCACTTTTCTAAACTTGTTTAAGTCCCACGTTTCGTTCTTCTTAAACCTGTCTTTTCTACTCTCACTATGTTTCGAATCAATTTCTTCACTCTATTGCTTCGAACTTGCTATTTGTCTTCTCTCCTCTGTATCTGATTCGAGTTGAAAACCCTAGGAAGGGTCTTTTGGGCGAGTTTGATATAGTGTTTGGATTAGGGTTCTATTTGGAATTCTGGACTCTCTCAAACTCTCTCTGAGTCTATGTACTGAACATGAACTCCTTTGTTTATGAATCTAAACTTTTCTATTAATTGTCATGATGTTTTATATATGAGAAATTCTTCTTTCAAAAGGGGTTTTTCCAACTATTGATTGATTCTGAAATCCTCTAATGGGGTTTGATTGATTGTTACTGATTTTTCTTTGATTGAACCTCCTTTACCTTTTCCTGACTTGGTTCATTCGAATTGAGCTTGAAATTTTAATTTCCCTGGATGTTTGATTGATTCATTTTCCTTATTTGCACAAACCGTGTACTATTAGACTTTTCCCTTAAATAGTCCTTGTGTATTTACCCTTCTTGTGTTACTTTGAAAAGATTTTGATCAGACTCTTTCCTTAATTATCTTTTACCTGTTTGAAATGAGAATCCCTTAACCAAAGGGAGATTTTATGTGATTGATTGCAAACTATTTTCTTACCTTTCTTACTTGCTTCTCTGCACTATAAAAGGGACTACCCTTTCGTATCTTTTAAGACACTTACAATTCAATACTTTTACAACACACTTCGAATTGCATACTGTTACACACACACTCTCAATTCAGCACCTTACACACATAATCTCACAGCTCTCTTCTAAGATTTTCTGACTATTTACTTACAATTTGTCTTTACAAGACTGCCGCTTTTCTTTCCTGTTTCCCTGAAACTTGTATGTTCTGATTTAATTTTTTGCCTCATCCTTATGTGTTCATTCTACAACTTCAGACTTTTGTTTACTTTACTGCGCATGTTCAGTAATTTGTGTTAAATATTTTTTCTTCCTTGCTTCTATTTCTGTTATGAATCTCTACCCTTATTCCCTTCTATATGCCTGAGTTAAGGTCTTGGCCTGACAGTATCTTAATTACTGCCTAGGCCATTACCTGATCCACAATAGATCCTAGCTCTCAATGCTGACTAGCAGGCTGGTCAGGGGTGTGCTAGCATCCTAATTGCTGGGCATGACCACTAGCTTGCCCTGTCTCTCTTTGATTCCCTTACCCCTTTGTGCACTTACACCTACTCCTAGAATATTAAGTTCTACCCCTCTCTTTTAAGCCTTGCTTTGGGACCTTGAGTTCCCTCTGAACTTGGACATCTGAGAGCTGGCATTTTCACACTGCACTATGTTCTTAATTCTGAAATGTGTTTGGGGTGTAAGCACTGCCCTGAGTCCCTTTGAGACTCTTGGGAACTTTGACACACCCCAAACATGAGAAAGGCTTTTGGAAATCTTGATCTCGGAAGTGGTTCAATCTCATATGGTTAGACACTAAGTCTAAATTAGGCTGCTCGGATGTAGCTGTGATTTCTGATGTACTTTTAATTTCTATCTTATTTTTATTGGCCTATAATAATTTGTACAAACTCATAGGGATTTAGTGAAAAAGGGAGGGGGTTACTTTTATGCACAAAGGGTAGAAACCATGCTTGTAGGATTTAATTTCTGGTCTGTGCAACTCTACACGTAGAAAGCATGTTTATAAGGATTAACTTCTAAACTTTCTGCAATTATGCATATAGATATCATGTTCATAGGGGTTTATATTTTCTGCACATAATGATACCATTAGGCAAACTATAGGCCTAACAATAAAGTTGCATATAGATACCATGTTTGTGAGACTCCTGTTTAAAAGTGTTAAAATCAGTTGACGTATAGAAAGCATGCCTATAGGAACTTCGAATCTGAACTGTCTCATTTGTGCAAGACAGCACCAACCGTTTAAATTAATATATACTTTGGTAAAACTAGCAGTCTTCTGTGATTTTCGGAACCTCGTAAGTTAACAAACATTTTCTAAACAAATTGGCATTTTCTGAAACTCTCTTTTTCCGATAAAGTTCGTGAAAATTTTTACTAGTCTGCATACCTTTTGAAGTTCCTTTCATTTCTCTTAGACCTCTTCAAAACGGAACACTCTTTTTCTGAAACTCGTTTCACTCTAAAAAAAACTGGTAACTCTTTATAATCAGTCTGCTTTTCGAAATTATTAGTTCTATCCAACACATAGCTAAAAGTGGTTCAGTCTTTGACAACTGCATTCGAGTGAGCCTAATGTGGACTTCCTGTCTAAAAGTATGAGTTAAACCAGTGCGCTTATCGCTTTAATTTTAACGACCAAACTAGTACGTGCAAGACATGCTAAACTCTATGGCTTATGTGATTCAAGGAGGTTTACTTGAGCCTTATTTGTTTATTTGCTCTCCCCTTTATTGCATTGTGTGTTTTGATTGACGCCTTAGTATTTTGTCCTTTGAAACTCCCCAAAGGCCCCAAATCCCTTCCCCTTTAGTATTAGTAGTCCCATATGCCTCCGGGACTGATAGGATTGGGACGGGTAATAGCATGCAATAAGCAATGATACCATTCCGCGCTTTAATACCTAACGGGTGGGAAGGGTAGAATATGGATATGATGACTGGTGCGTTAATATCACGTGCGACCCCTCTTCTGAGGAGTGATTGCTGGATATTGCATTGAAGTGATCCATATTAATTACAAACCTAGGACCCCCTTTCCTTTACTTGCTTTATCTCTTTTGTAAAACTCTTTAAATCTTTTTAAATTCTGCCTTCTCTACTTACTTTTCAAAAGTTTTCAACCTAATTGCAATGTTATATGCAAGTCCTTATTTGAGCCTTGATTGTTTACCTGCAAAGTCACAATTGTAACATGGTCGGGACCACATTAATGGATCTTGAGGGGTGCCTAATACCTTCCCCTCAAGATAATTTCTAGCCCTTACCCGAACTCTGGTTTTCCAACTCAAACCTTTCTTAAAAGTGTCCTAATGCACTATAATCATTAGGTGGAGACTCTTCAACTTCTAAACCCAATTCTCGAAAGGGAATAGAGTTGTCCTCCCAATGTCGTATACCCGATTTCGAACCCACGTTAGAAAAAGGGGGCGTCGACAGACCTCTATATCACAATCTCGCCTATCAACCGGAAAACGCCGAAATCTCAATTTCGCCAATTCAAGTCTAAACCTTTCACGGACTTCCAAAATGCATTTCGATCACGCTCCTAAGTCCCAAATCACCTAACAGAGCTAACCAAATCATAAAAATTCCGATCCGAGATCATATAGAAACAAGTCAAATCTTGGTCAAACCTTTCAAATTTTAAGCTTTAAACTGGGAATTGTTCTTCCAATTTCATTCCGATTACCCTGAAAATCAAAACCAACGATTAACAAAAGTCGTAATACGTCACACTGGGCAAGTCATACCCGAGAACTGGCAATCAAAAGGGCAAAAGCTCAAAACGACCGGTCGAGTCGTTACAAATAAACTGTGTAGAAGAAAATAGAGAGTGAGCAATATTGTAGTGAGGTGGGAATATCAAAAGAGAGTTATTTCTTTTGAGTATTGTAGTGGTCTTTGGAGTATTTTATTCGGACCTGCAAAGTGTAAAATTCCTTACTATAGTGATATCAATTGCTCCTCTCGGGGCCGTGGTTTTTCCCTTATTCAGAAGGGTTTCCACGTAAAATCTTGGTGTCATTATTGCTGCATTTTTACTCTTGCTGATTTAACCATAACTTAGTGTTTCGCATTTATCACTAATACCGTTAATATTATTTTTACGGGGTTTATTCCCAACATGGAGTGCCATATTATTGCCAAAATCATGTCTATGGTGATTTTAGCTTTACCCAAGAAGTTCAAGACCTAATAATTGTTGGAAATATATTGGATTATGGAGAATAATATTTAGCTTGAGGCGTACCAAGGACACTATCCTTAAGGATATTTCGCCCACACCGAGATGAATAATATTAGACGTATCCCCCAAGATTTAACAAGCTCTTCTAGTATAACTAGGAGCAAAAACAACAAAGATTTATGAAAAGAAAACCAAGCATAAAGGAAGGAAAAGAAAAGTTTTACTTTTTCACATTCTCCAAAACAAAACACCAACATATACTTATATATAGATAATATTTATATGTAGTCCAAAACATTAAACTCCATTAAGGAGTCAAATGACTAAACGTCAAATTCAATTAAGGCTATCAACTTTAAAATCATTTAAGACCAAAGAAGCATTAGCTATCAAAGTTAAGGAAATGTTATCAAAATTAACGTTAAGGAAACGGTCATCCAAGACCAACTTTGGTCAGATTCAAAGTTATACAAAGATAACTGATTTTGATAGCCATACAATATTAATAAAATATTATATTTAAAGTTATTATAATGTACCATTACACACATTAAAATATATTCAAATTGATTGTATAATAAATATTGTTAACATAATATTAAAAGAATAAATCTAAATATAAATTTGAATATTTTTTGAGTTATTAAAATTATTTTTCTAACAATCCCCCACATAACTCAAAAAGAATATAATAATAAAATAAAAAAATCCCTGGGTTTCACAAATAAGTATAATGCGTCGAATCTGGTGTCTCTTGAATTATAAACCAGACCTAGATAAAATAAGAATAGACTTACAGAACAATTGGTGAAGTTTAGAACTTCTATGAACCAAGAATTCTTTTGTAAGTTTTGTGTCTTATCTGTCATATTATACCCGCACACATTTTGTTGTTTGTCGCGGTTTTGCGCTAATAGGCCATGCGCGCGCTTGGTTTTCATGAGTGCTCTAGAAATTTTTTGCCATAAATTTCATAGGAGCGGCCCCACTCCACACTCATATAGGTCCATCCATCAAGTGTATTCTGCAGTACAATACACCACCTATAAAAAGGCTGTGAATTATTAGATTAAGAGTTTAATAACTCAACCTCACATTCCTTGCAGTCTTGCACTATATATACATACACACACCATAGGAAGAGACATAATTTGATAGTGCATATTTGATCAACTAATGACTTGTTATTACCCATATGAACCTACTTCATGGGATCTCTAATCACATAGGCTGGATTATCATCATTGTTGATACATCTCAAATTGGCAAAAGTCTCAACCCCTCGATGTTTCACTTATAAGTCAAAGGATCGGCCAAATTCTCTTTTGACTACACATAATATGTATAAAAAATTCTCATCTCTAAGCAATTGCTTTATTACATTATATCATAAAAAAATATGTCTACTATTCCCATTGAAAGATTTATTTTCTTACAATGGCTATTGTACCTTGACAATTTCAATTAATCGACACAAATATTGTCGGTTTAATTCCTAGTGGAATACACGCCAAGAGGTTGCTTAATCAACTTCACTGCCAGGCAATTTTAATATCATAACACCCACCAAAGGTGATCACACAACAACTAGCTAGTTTTTTCTCATCTGAATCATAGATTCAATATCATCACTGTATCTTTCTAATACAGTGAAAAATTCACATACAAAATATTAACTTATAGTATTTCTCAAATAATGCATAAAATCATCTCAAATGAAATAAAACTTGACTTTTGTACAAGTGCCTTTTGAAACATCTTTCAATACATAAGAATTTAATTTTCTTTTTGGTATCTTCCATACTATAATACCAAAGTAAAAAAATTTAAATATAGAAGCAACTTTAACTTCTACAGAAATATCTCAAATCAGTAGGAAATGGGTCATAATTCAACAATTTCTTCACCCAAATGACTAAGAGACCCGAAGAAACATAACTTTTCAAAGCCAATATTTTTTATCTTCCAATACAAATTTTTGCCACAAAAATTTTTAATTTTGTAAGGCTTTATTATGACATTAATAAATAATTTTTATCACCTTTTTCTTTCTTAGGATTAGGCTATATAACTCTGGACATCACGGTCCCCCACATTTTCGAAAATTTTAGGTTAAGGAGATAATTTTTTCATAACTCATAAAGAGTTCTACTTTACAAATAACAAGCTAATAAGATAGCTTCACTCGAAGATTATCATATGGATCAATAAGCATCCAATTTATTAGTTAATTAAAAATTCTCAATATCTTAAGTAATAAAAGTAAAATAAATATTTAAATTCGGTACATCATCACAAGAAAAATCAAACCATTTAATCTTATATGCCTTTTCAGTTCTCCTTCACCCGAATTTTCAATTAGAGTAGAATTAACCCGTCTAAGAGATAGAAATTTATCTTTTAAAAAAATTCCAAAGCACATATGTCTGCTAAAAATTTGGATAAATATTGTTCATGTGATTTCAAAGAAAATGAAAATACTTCAATTGAAAATTTGTCAAACTTGACATAGCAAAATTTCGTCAACTTTTGCTATTGAAGAGATTTATTCATTAACCCACTTTTTTTATTTGGATTTGTGGAAAATCGCTTAAACGCATGTACACTAAATGCACATGACATAGTAAAACAAAACCAAACTCACTCCAAATTTTATACTATGCTGCACACAAAAAACATGATAAGAGAAAAAGGTTAAGGTTACTATCTTTAAAATCCAGTAGAATCCTTTGAACATTTGTGAGAAACACGTAAGTTAGGGAACAATAATACCATGAAGTTCACC
Source organism: Nicotiana sylvestris (assembly GCF_000393655.2). Lineage (NCBI taxonomy): Eukaryota > Viridiplantae > Streptophyta > Magnoliopsida > Solanales > Solanaceae > Nicotiana > Nicotiana sylvestris. Next base: position 29,774,524 of record NC_091067.1, read on the forward strand.
ATTACAATGCTCATTGACTTGATTGACATATTGCAACCAACAAAAATAATTAGAATACAGAGTGATATTGTCAAATTTGAATTGCAGGTTCCATGAGACCATTGTGCAAACTTGAATTGCAGGTTCCATTTTCAGAATTAGAATAATAACTTGGACATTGTCATATTTGATTCTCCAAAATTAAAAAAATGAAAATATCCTTAAAATTGTTGGAAATATATTGGATTATGGAGAATAATATTTAGCTTGAGGCGTGTCTGTTTCACCAAAAATCTGAGTCCTTGGTCAAAGCTAAAAGAGAAATTCGGGTTACTGATAATCAGGAGACAAAAAATAAAATACTTTTGAGAACAATGGTAGAAGGTAAATAGATAAGTATTTCAGTGTATTCTCAATAGTATTTCGTGTCCTTACAAATGATGATACTTCTTCCTTTTATAGATCATTCTAGGTAAAGGAATAAAGCATCAGCTTTAATGATATAATCATGAGCAATAAATGACATTAAATAAGCCGTTATACAATCATTCCTATTAAATACCAACTTTATAACGTATCAGACATTTAATAATGAATTTGGACTCCTTTCTGTCATCTGATCCTTGCTTTCAATGCCTTCTAATCCGTTGGCTGTAAATAATTTAAATTGGTACGAGACTCGTATCTATACATCGTCTCGTGCCTATTTAAATTCTTCTTCCCGTGGCTGTTTTCACCGTGCCTCTTAGTCAATTGCTGTTCTTTGACCATTCAACTAATCCACGTGTCATGCCACATCATTTTTAATATAAATTCAGTTTTTTCCCAATACAGATAGTCCCCCCACTTTCCATTTTTTTATCAATTAAATAATTGGGAAGTGGATCTTCATGTAAAAAGAACTTTTGCCACAATTAATGCTCATGACAGTACTAACGTCTCAGCAGTCTTTTCCATTTAATGTTCTGTCCATGTGTCATTTTATAATTGATTCCGCTATTCATACCCTTCTTCGAGACTTCTTCATTCTCACTATTTACGAAGTGATAGCTGCCTTTATTATAGGCTTTTCATCATTATACTTTAAAAGTTGACGGTTCCCATTTTACACATAACTTTGTCTTCCTTTGTCTTCTTCACAAATTTTCAGCACATACTTTCTTCTTAACAATGTCTTCTTCAAACCCTAACCGTAAAAAAGTTCCAATTCTAGATCAGTTCCCCAACGCCCCTGTTAGACACAGAAGAGGCGGAGGAAGTAGGCTTCGAACAGGGTTAGAATCTACGCGAGGCGGCTCCTCTGGTTCTTCTTCAAGGAGTTTTATCCCAAAAGCCCCTTCTTCTAAAAGTAGGGAAATTCTTGATACTTCTCAAGAACCCTCAGTTGATGATATAGTTCCCGGCGATTTGTCTTTTGAAAGTGACAAAACGTCTCTTCAAAAACAAATTAAAAATTTAGAAAGAGCCGATACTTACCCAACATTAGTAACCGAGCTTACAATCCCCACCATAAGAAGAGATTGTAACTGGAAGGATAGTCTCCGAATGTCAATTCCTTCCCCAAATCAAAGAATTTCCTCTTTTAGAAATGGGTATTCTTCTGTTTACACTTACCCCTTCACTTTAGGTTTTAATCCTCCGATTGACCCAGTTATTCTCGATTTTTGTCGTTTCTTTACAATTTGTTTGGCCCAAATTGGTCCATTGGTGTGGAGAACAGTGGCTTGTTTGAGATATTTATCATCCAAGGCCAATGTCAATTTCACCTTTTCTCATCTCATTCATCTATACCATCCCAACTTAATACGCCATGGGGTTTTCACCTTAACTGCAAGGAGCAAAAAAGTTTTGGTAAACCCTGAGGATGACAAAGATCGTGGATGGTATATCCGTTACGTTGCTGTCCGTACAGTGGATTTGATTGGCGAAACAAATATTCCCTTTCCTGAGAAGTGGAATTTTGAACGTAAGTTTCCTCTTATTTACCGTACCTACTTTTGAGAATTTCAAAAGAATGTTGTTTTTAACCTCGTCCCTTCTTGGTTTTTTGTAGCAACCATGGGAGATGTGGAACCTATTCCCAACTTTCGTGGTTGGGTAGACTCACTTTTGAAGATTGCTACTAGGGAGCAGAGAACTTGGAAATCAATTTCTTCTTTACATGGCTGGAAAGTCAAAACACATGGTATCCACCTTTTTTTAAAAAAATTTTTGTTTTACATGTTAAGCACTTTTTCCTCAACTTTAATCATGTATATCCATTCTTTAATCAGGATTTGGCATTAGAGGAATGATAGCTGAAGTAGCTATGGCCATTCGCATGTCTGCGAATGCTGCTCTAGATTTAGATAAGGCTCGAGCCTTGCTGCCTAAAAGAAAAGCTACAAAGGAAAGTTCTGAAGAAGAAGAGGAGGATACCTCCCTAATTACCAGGCCAAGGGCCAGGAGACGAATAATCATTGATAATGAAATTAAAAACACTCCTGCTCGTACCTCCGCCACCGAGCCTGTTTTGATTCAATCTGATGAGGATGCCGAACCAAGAGATAATAATGAGTCAATTCAGCACCTTTTTGATAGTGGTTTCGGGAGTGGCGAGCTCGGACCTGTTTTTGATGAAGCTCCTCTTTCCTCATTTGTTCCTATTTCCTCCATTCCTCTGCCAGCCGTAAGTGTTTCTTTACCAGCTTAACAACTTCCGTTTATTTGCCAATTTCTACTGCTCCTATATCTGTTCCCTTGGCTGCTTCAACCGCACCTGCTTCTGCTCCGGTGTTGGTTTCTACATCTTTTCCCTCTATTCCTTCCGCTGCTCCTCTTCCCTCTGTTCATCATACAGAGACAGGTCCTAGCAGCGGGAATATAACAATGAGAAGTGTTACTTTGGAGGTTCCTGCCAATCATAGCCTCCTAGGGAAAACCGGCAGAGCCGATGTTTGGCTCGAACCTCTTATTGGAGATATCGAGAAGAAGAAGATGGAGAGCCATAGTTGCTTAACTTTGATGAACGACGTAGTTCATTCTACTTTGAAGGTATTTCAACCAACAAGTCACTGCTCTTTTTTTTTTTAAATTATCTTCAATTTCTCATTTCCATGACTTACCTCTGTAGGCTAACCTTATTAGCACGGAATTAATGAGAAGAATTTCCTTACTGGAAAGAAAAGCTCGTGAGTCTGAAAAGTCTGTCCACGAGACTGAGGAAATAGCTAGGGGAGCCCAACTTGAAGCAACCAACTAGAAGGAGCAGTTCGAAAATGCTCAAGGGACTATAGAAGAGTTGCAAGAAGATAAAAACCTCCTAGAGCAGCAAAATCGTGGTTTAACTTCTGAACTGGCAACAGTCAAAGCCTCTTCAAGCCAATTGAAAAGAGACAAAGAGCTTTTGGAATGCTCTTTGTCAGAACAATTATCCAGAGCTAGTGAAGAAGTTAGAGAGCTGAAGGCACTTTTGGCTAAAAAGGAAGAATATGCAGGAGAGTTAGTGCAAAGCTTGACTCAAGCTCAGGCTGACTTACAGACTTCTTCTGACGAGATTCAAGCCTTGAAGAGTTCTCATGCTTCTCTTGAAGCTTCCCTTGATTCCCATTTAGCTGAAAATCAAATTTTAAAAAACGATCTTGCTATGTGGGAAAAGGAATATGGACTTCTAGAGGAAAATTTTAACATAGAAGTGAGTTGGGCTTTTCTGAATTCTCGTCGTGATGCTTTGACGGAAGCTGCTCAAGAGGGTTTTGACTTGCAGTCTGAACTGGCTAAAGTCATAGATACCATCGAGAAAAGCCAACAGTCTACTGATACTCCTTCTCCTGCCCTTGAAGTTCCTGAAAATGTTGCTATTCCAGCTTCAGAGGGTGAAACTTCTACAACCTAGTCTGTGGAAGTTGAAGCTTCCGTGACAATCCCCTCAATTGAATGATGGTTTTATCCCTTAGTTTTTTTTTAAATAGATTTTTTGGTGAAAGTCCCCAGTTATCATAATGGGGCAATTGTATAAACTTTTATTGACTAAGTTTCTACTTAGTCTTTTTAATTATATCAAGAAGTTTTATTAGTACTTCAATGTGTTCTACTCTTGCCTTTTCTTTACTTATTTAGGACTTATAGAATAGTTTAGCATTTTTATCCTTTGAAAATGCTTTATGATTCTTCCCATGACTTATTGACATGAGGCTTATAAAAGAGGGCCCTTTTATTTTATCGACACTTAATGAAGAAGACGTCTCAACTTCATAATGGTGTTAAAATACGATGAAAGTAATAGGAAAACACACGTTTTGTATGAAACAACTTTGGCAAGTTTTCATTCATAAACTTTTAACAAGTGTTTGACTGTTACATGTATTACAATACATCTACAACTTTTCTCGTAACTGTTTTTCTTGTAACAGATTTGTAAATAACATAAACTAAACAAGGTTTTTTTTATAACCTGTTTCAGTACATAGTCATGACCCTATCTTTACATGTTAAGAAGGGTTTGAGAGGTGACTTTGTTTATGAGTTTGAGAGATGACTCTGTTGTTCTCATGAATGCTGAAGACTTCGTAACTTCTTCTCAACACTTGCTTCTTTATGGCCGATTTTTATTCGATACTCGTATCTGTTTCTTTGCACCTATCTGTGTATAATATGTAGTCCCCCAAGTGTTTGAGCGGTGAAGTATGAAGCCTCGAACACTTGTTTATTTCTTTTACTTTGGCCCTTTTCCTGAAACAGAAAGATATACGGGACTCGACGGTGTGATTATAGATGAAGACTGCCTAACTCGTGTGTATTTCCATCAGATTAATTGTAACCCTGGGCTAGGAATTTAAGCATACTCCATTTTGCCTTGCAGGTTGTGACTCATCATTTGGCACGAGTTAGGATATTTAGCCTAGCATCTAAAATCGTTAGTAAAATATTAATAAACCAAGAGAAGAATTTTTACATGATGATACCTGACCGTAGGTACTTTCTTAAAAGTAATATCTTTTTAAGTGGATAGCATTCCAATGTGAGGGTAAAACTTTACCATCCATTGTTTCCAACTGGTATGCTGCTTTTCCCGCAATGCCACGGACTTTGTATGGTCCTTCCCATGTTGGACTTAGCTTTCCTGAGTTAACAGCTTTTGTAGATTGGAACACCTTTTTAAGCACGAAGTCCCCAATTTTGAAAAATCTGAGGCGTGCTTTCCTGTTGTAATATCGTTCTATTACTTGCTTTTGTGCTGCCATCCTTATCAAAGCAGCTTCCCTTCTTCCTTCAAGTAAATCTAGGCTAACCCGCATCTCTTCATTATTGGATTCCTCCGTTGACTGATCGTACCGTGTGCTTGCCTCACCTATTTCAACTGGTATTAAGGCTTCCGTACCATAAACCATCGAAAATGGTGTTTCTCCAGTGCCCGTTTTGGTCGTTGTACGATAAGCCCATAGTACTCCGGGTAACACCTCAGGCCAATTACCTTTTGAATCTTGTAACCTCTTTTTCAAGTTATTGATAATAACTTTGTTAGTTGATTCCGCTTGTCCATTCCCCACTGGATGATATGGCGTAGAAGTTATTCTTTTGATCTGCCAACTTCGAAGAAATTCTGTAACTTGTGCTCCAATGAACTGTGGTCCATTGTCACATACGATCTCCTTTGGTACTCCAAAGCGGCATATTATATTTCGCCATATGAAGTCTTTAACTTCTTTTTCTCGTACCTGTTTAAATGCCCCTGCTTCTACCCATTTAGTGAAATAATCTGTAAGTACAAGTAGAAATTTTACCTGACCTTTTGCTTGTGGAAGTGGACCTATGTAGGAGCATCATAAATAGTTCTCCACCTTCAACATCAAATTGTCGGCAAGGAATATTTTTACGAGAACCACGTCTTACTTGTGATTCATTATTGTTCCCATTTGGATCAATGTTGCTCCCACTCGGATCAAGATCATTCATCCTGCTCCCACTTGGAACAAGATCTGTGACCATCTCGCTCCCACTTGGAACAAGATCAATTTGGTCACTTCCACTAAAAGTAGAAGGATTACTCTCATTCGCATCTGATGATGAAGGAGGTCTTTGATGAGAAACTAATTCATCATCTGTTAAAATTCTCCCACTTGAATTAAGTGATCCTTGTATTTCTTGATCCATTATCTCAAATAAGGTTAGGTCTTGTCCTATCTCTCCCTTCTTAGGGAACTCATTCTCTAAGAATGTAACATCTCGTGATTCAAACTCAGTTACACTCCTACTGTCTTGCTGACCTATATACACATAACCCTTTGAGGTTTCAGAGTATCTTATAAAGATACTTTTCTTTCCCCTCGGGCCCAATTTGCCATATTTGTGAGAAGAATCATGTGTATAGGCAACACAACCCCAAGGTCTTAACCCAGCCCATAACTCATATGGAGTGGTAGTAACTGATTTTGTAGGCACTCGGTTAAGTACAAAGGTAGCAGTAAGCAACGCATCACCCCAGTAACTAATTGGGAGGTTAGCTTGTGCCATCATTAACCTAACTATTTCTAGGAGCGTTCTGTTTCTTCTCTCCGCAATACCATTTTGTTGTGGAGTATTTGGGATAGTCAACTGATGAACTATTCCCTTTTCATCACATAAATTATTAAACTGAGTTGATAAATATTCACGACCACGATCAGTTCGAAAAGCTTTTATCTTCTTGTCTAATTGATTTTTCACTAAGCTCATACAGCTTTTGAAGCAACTTATTGCTTTTGATTTGTGGGAAATCAAATAGACATAACTGAAACGGGTAAAGTCATCAATAAATGTGATGAAATAACTTTCTCCATGCCTAGACCTAACATTCACAGGCCCACAGATGTCCGAATGGACTAATTGCAAAGGATATTCGGCTCTAGTCGCCTGACCAAAAGGTTTTCTTGCAGATTTTCCAGCTAGACAATTTTCTCAAGTGGACAATTCCACATATTCAATGCTGGAAAGCAAACCTTGTTTTGTTAACCTTTGCATTCTTTGTTGGCCAATATGATCAAGTCTAGCATGCCATATGTTTACATCACTATCATATTTATGTGAAGAAATAAACATAGAAAAACTAGCATTATTATTAAATGAATCATTAATCCAAATCCATAATAATTAAACCTCCGATCACACGACCAAAAGTCAACTTGGCAGAATTGCCATGACAAAACAAGTCAAATCCTAACTTAAGCAAAATTGAAACTGAAATAACATTCCGGCGGATTGTTAGTGCAAAGAGAACATCGTGTAGTATTAGGTCTCGACCACCACACAGGACTAACTTGCATGTACCAATCCCTTCAATGGCAACTTTATTGTTGTAGCCTACATATATCCACTTTGCTCCACGTGGAACTCGCCAAAATTCAACAAAGGCACTGCTTCCCAGGCTATGTGGTCCATTGCTCCTGAGTCTACAATCCACAAAGGATTAGATTCAGTTAGAAAAACAGAATTAGAAACACAAAGTTCACTAATTCGAGCATTGTGAAATACCTTTTTAGGAGGCTCAGAGCAATCTCTAGCATAGTGACCCTTCTTGTCACAATTATAGCATTTCACTTTGTCAACTTTCACACGTTTGAGACGTTTGTTCTTGCCTTTTTCAGTCTTTGATCTTTTAGCAGGCTGAACTTGATGTGGCCCTCTCTTCTTTCTCCAGTTCCTTTTCTTTGAATCACTCTTGGTTTTGGAGGTTGTTGCCATGTGCAACTCAGCTATTGGCTTTGCGGCCTCAAGTCGTTCCTCCTCTAACTCAAGGTATCTCCGGACATTTTCCAGAGTTGTGATTCGCTCATTATGGGTCAAATGCATTTTCATATGATCCCAAGAACTAGGTAAAGAGCGTATGACAGCTTGGATTTGTTGTTCATCAGTCAACACATGACCAACATCTTTCAACTCCCCGATCATATTTGTCATTTGCCTCAGATGTGTTTTCATTGAATGTTCTGGGCATTTCTTATATGAGTCAAATTTGATCGTTAAGGATCTCAGCCTTGTAGTGGAACAGGTACCAAACCTTTTCCTCAAAGCATTCCAAAGTTCCATAGCTCTTTGGTGATCCTTAAACTCCCTTAGAATGTCATCATCTAAGGTGCTCAACAAAGTAATGCGAGCAATGAAGTTCTTTTTCTTCCAACTGTCATAGGCTTCACGTTCACGCCTATGCTGAGCAATGTTGCCTTCCTCAGGCTCATTCATGACATTGTTGATGGCCTCTAGAGCCTCTTGCTCCTCTAGCACATACTAAATTTTCAAGCTCCAGGTTTCATAATTGTCACCACTGAGTTTCAACCCTTTGTTGAGCTCAGCAACAATGTTTTTCGAAGTAGTAGTCATTATTTAACAAAATAAAAAATTAAATGAGGATCATGTAAAAAAAATAACGCAAGGCACGATGTTCTACATACACACATATTATGATACTAAGCATCAATTGATTAAGTTAATAAACACATATATTAATTATGGAGTCGAAAGTTTACTATGTTCCCAATCATCGTTCAAGAATTAAAATATCATAAAAATTAACCTATTCAATTATCTAGCAAAGCATCTTAATCGTGTTTAAGACAACATAATTATCTAATCATGAATTTACAATCCCATGTGGATCATAAGTTAACAAATAACTTATATTAGCATGTAAATAAAATTAATGTCGAACTAATTAACATTTATTACATGCTATACAAATTCACATAAAATTTACTTTAATGTTAAACTAATTAACATATTATACATGTTAAACAAATTAACAAGTATTGTTAATATTAAACTAATTAATATTGATTTCATGCTAAATAAATTAATATAAAGCATGTGTTAAAATAATTAGTAAAAGTAATGTTAAAATTAATTAACATTCCAAGCATGTTAAACAAATTAAAAAATAAATATAATGTTAAATAAATTAACATATAAATTTAATGTTAAACAAATTAACATTCCAAGCAATTGGGATAACAAAACAATTATAGTTTCCATAAAAAAAATATAAATACTACATTTATATTTTGTATTTGGTCCCTATGACCAATTTATATAATCTGGATTTAAAAAAAATAATTACAGAACTAAATTTAAATTTTATTTAGGCCATTAGCCCAAAATAAAATTAAACAAGACATATAAAAGTGGACCTTTAGCCCTTGACTTAAATCTGCCATCAAAGAAAGAGGCCCAGGAAGCCTCTTAAGCCCAATTCTACAGCTCTGCCAAGCTTGTTCAGCCTTGCATCCTAAATGGGCCATCTGCCACCCCAATTATTAAATTCGCCCAATTTGAAAAAGGAGTCAGCGGTAAAAATAGCACGGTATAGCCAGTTTTCGGACTGATCATTCAAAAATAGCCAGCGTTTACCAAGTTAATGAAAAATAGCCACTATTTTGCTATAAAAGAGACCGGTCCAGCATAATATACTGGAGTTCGGTGCACCTGTGTATGAACTCCAGCATATTATGCTGGACCGGTATACTTTGTTGGCTCCAATATAATATACTGGAGAGTGGAGCATCGGTGCTCCAAACTCCAGTATATTATGCTGGACCGGTATACTTGCTGGAACTCCAGCATATTATGCTGGAGTTCTAGTGTATATGCTAGAACTCCATCATATTATGCTGGAGTTCCAACATACTTATTCTGGAATTCCAGTATAATATGTTGGAGTTCAAGTATACTTATGCTGGAACTCCAGCATAATATACTAGCGTATTTTTCGGGTTTTGAACAGTGCTTTCGCTTAGATTTATATTTACATAAAAAGTGGCTAAATTTCGGTTACTTTTAAAATTGGGCTATTTTTGAACGACCAGTTGTAAATCTGACTATTTTTGAATTTCACCCGAGCCAGCGACATGTGAAGCTATTTCTTTAAAAAAATCCTTTTAGAAAAAGGTTTATAATTAAGAAACCTAGTTTCACCTTCGTTCATACTCAGCCGCTACATACGTTATCATTGAAGATTTCTTCTTCAGATTTTGTTTTTTTAATATTTATAATTATTAGCAGTAAAGCTATTAGTGTTTAAATCCTTTGTCATGGATCTGCCGCCGTATACCTTGAAAAGAAAAATATTCGTTTCTCTTCTTCCTTTCTTTTTTACTTCCTGACCATGGAGCACCGAGCTTTATCTATGCTCCACCATTAGAGAAGGGAAGCCATTGCTTCATCGCTCATATACATACATATACATATGCATACATATACATATTATATATATATATATATATATATATATATATATATATAATTTGGTATGATTATTTGACTATCAAAACTCAATTGATGTTAAACTGAGTTTCTAGCGGTGGCCTTTTAGTGGCGGTCAGCGGCGCAGACGAAATAATTGTAAAAAATAAACTTTTTTTTATTTATTGCTTCTTAAACAAACTGAAAAGAAATTCAGATGTGAAAAAATATTGATTCAATTTCTATACAAAAATGTTTCAATCACGGTCTAAATGTGATTTACTATTCCAGTAAGACATCGATAAAATACGCATTTGATTCATACTAAAAATTAACTAACGATTTATTTATTTATTTATTTATTAGTTCTAAAAACTTATTTCTACTGAAAAAAATTGTTAAACACATTAACTGTCTCAATTGCACAATAAAAAATACATGTATATGATGTTCTAGATTTACACATAAATTTAGAACTTTTAGATATATGTATTCGGACCAGAAAACCAGCTTATGGCTCTGATACCAATGAAGGAACATGTTAATCTAAACACGTTAGATAGCGCGTAAATCGTAAAATAAGAACTTAATTGTCTTTCGTGAAGCGGAAGAGAAAACGGATGGACTGTGGCTGGAATTATTGGTTGTCGGTGGTTGTCACGGTGTGTTAGAGCAACCCCCAATTCCACAGTCTAAACCCTAATTGAAATTGAGAGAGAAGAGCGTAGGAAAATACTGCAGAGAGTGTTTTAATGTACACACCAAGTGTACTTATATAAGGAATATTAGGGTTAACTAATAACCCTATTGGGCCTTAGAGCACCCCTTATGGGTGGACCCAATATTTCCTACAAGATACAAACAAGGGCATCTAATATATCAAGGATAATATTGTAACAACACCATGGCTTCTATCAATTTTTGCATTGAAATTTGATCAAATCAAGATGAGTTGAATTAATAAATGAGTGATTTATGTTAGTTGAGCTAAGATGGACTACACTGAGTAATAGCTCAACCGGTCCAACTTGACCTCAACTTTTCCCTTTTTTCTCCTGAAACTAACATCTTTAAGCTGGCTAATAGTAACCATATGAATAACCATTCAATCACGCTGCTAAGTGCTAAACAGACCTATTACAATTGCTTAAATTTGAAGAATTCAAGCAGCATAATATTCAAGAAGAAAAATCTACTTCCATTTCTCAGTTTCGAGTACACCATTTTTGGAACATGTGTTCATATTTTTGCATTTAACACTTCAAATTATTGTTGGATACAAGGATGTCAAAACCTTTTGCATTCGGGAAGGTGCATTTGGGCATTTGGGGTTTGTAGTAAAAATGAGAGAAAATGCATAAATACCCCCTAACCTATATGACCGAAGTTTCAACTACATATCTTTCCTTTTCAAATTTTGGGGGGTCCTACTACCCTCCTAAACTACTTTAAAATGGAATAAATTTCTCCTTAAAAGATCATAACCAGGTTTGTATCAAAGTAATGAAAATCACACGCCTACCATGTATGAATTTCAATTTTTTATTTTTCTTATTCTTTTTCATTTTCTTTCTTTTCCTCCTTCATTTCTGTATTAGGAAAAATTAAGTTTATATATGAAATTCATTATAAGATGACACGTCATGACACGTGGACCAGTTAAAAAAGGATAGGTGATGAAGAGTAATCAAAGAGGCACGAGCTTTAACAGGCACGGGCAGATGTTCAGGGAAAAAGTATGGAGGATAGGTGCTCGAACCTCTTTATGATAGAAGGGAATGAATCTGATAGTAAATAAGGTATAGATACGTACTATTGGGCATTAAATACGGAAAACATTAAGGAATCTGTATTGAATCAAACATGATTGTTGATTGTAATGTTACATTAAATGCCATTAATTGACAATAATGGCTCAATTATGGTAGAAACGAAACGTATTACCTAGAAATAGCTATAAAAGGAGAAGACTGATCATTTGTAAAGACACGAAATATCATCGGAATAAACTGATTTACTTTGCTTTCTTCTGTTCATCTTATTATTATTAAAGTCAATTTCTTTTATTCTATATTTGATTATCAGTAACCCGAGTTCTTCTAAAATAAAGTTTTGACCGAAATTCCTATTTTTGGTTAAACAAATTGGTTCCATTACCGGGAATATGATAATCGTTTACTTTCTTAATCAATTCTTTCATCAAAAAACTTACCATGTCGAATAACAACGATAATAACCAACAATATCATCAACATCAGGAGAATGATGCGGGTGACAGGACCCCCATTTCCCTCACCGCGTGATTCATAACGTCAGTCACGAGAAGGAACGCCAGATGGCTCTGAAACAAATAATGGGGTTGCAAATCAAAACGGATTCGAGGCAAATCAAAATGCTGGAGTTGCAAGCGATCAAGCACTCGATGATGCCTTAAAAAATCTCATTGCTCAACAAGTCAGCAATGCTCTCCGAGCTTTTGCCAGCCAATTGCCAGTTGCATCACCAACACCAACTCCGAATTAGAATACTGTCACGACCCAATCCCCGAACCCGGTCGTGATGGCGCCTCTCGTGAAGACAAGGCCAGCCAGAACAAAACGGAATACCTCTTTTAAACAGTTAATCATTATAAATAGTAATAACATATAATATAATATTCATAAATTGCAGAATTTAACGAAAACAACAGTAGAAACTATCCCGACACAGCCCAAACCGGGGTGTCACAAGTCATGAGCAACTAAGAAGTCCGGATACAAGTCTACTAAACACTAAATCCGATACAGTAGTTCTAGAAACACGAAAATGATAAGAAAAGGGAGGCACGGGGCTGCGAACGCCAACAGCTACCTCGTAGTCTCTGAATCACTGCCTGGATTGGGAGAATCAGCACTCAAGAGTGGACTCTGCGATACCTAAATCTGCACACATGGTGCAGGGAGTAATGTGAGTACTCCGACTCAGTGAGTAACAATTATAAATAATAGCTGAAAGTATGAAAACACGTAAAGGCACAAAGCAGTTCCATATCAAGCAGTAAAATCACTTAAAGTAGTAAATCAGTGAAGAATCAAATGATATTCCTTTTTAAAACAAGTAAAACAGGTAATTTAACAGGTAAATAACAAGTAAAAATCCGCCCCTCGGGCACAATATCAATCGGTCAGCATAGTATTAGCCCCTTGGGCTAACTCTCAGTACAGTATCAGCCCATCAGGCTACCTCACAATCACTCATATTAGCCCCTCGGGCATAGCATCAATCACTCAGAACAATGGGTACCCACGCTCAATGTGGGTGTGCAGACTCCGGAGGGGCCCCTTACGGCCCAAGCGCTATATCAAGCCACCTCGTGGCATCATCACTCGGCACTCGACCTCACATCACTCGGCACTCGGCCTCACGTCACTCAAGCCCTCGGCCTCATATCACTCAGCATATACTCATATATGGCCCTCGGCCTCACTCAGTCCAAAAATCATCACAAGCCCCTTGGGCATTAGTAAAACAGTAGTTCTCAGCCCAAAACATGATGTAGAAATATCATTTAAGTTTCAAATCTGAGTAAAAGTGGTTGAGTTTGTAAAACAATAGATATCAACAAGACTGAGTTCAAATAATAAGTCAAACAGTGAGGAAACAGTGATAAAAATTCCTGAAGGGTTCAAATAGTTGGCACGAAGCCCAAATATGGCAATCAGCCCAAATCATAATGATAACAATTGAATTTCAGTAAAATATTCGGTAAAATCATCAATCGGGATGGACCAAGTAACAATCCCCAGTAGCGAAAGACCCCACGTTCATCATCCAGCGCGTATTTTGCCTCAATATAGCACGACGATGTGCAAATCCGGGGTTTCAAACCCTCAGGACATCATTTACAACCATTACTCACCTCGAACTGGCTAATTCTCTAGCTCGCGTCGCCTTTGCCCCTCGAATTGACCTCCACGCGCGTTGAATCTATCCAAAATCAGAACGAATACGTCACAATATGCTAAGGGAACAAAGCCTAAGCGAAAACATTCAAAAAATATCAAAAATCCCAAAATTAGCAAAACCCGAGCCCCGGGCCCACGTCTCGAAATCGGGTAAAATTTACATTTTCAGAATCCTCATACCCTCACGAGTCTAACCATACCAAAATTATCTAACTCTGATACCTTTTGGTCCTTCAAATCATCATTTTTTATTTTTGAAAGGTTTCACAATTTTATTCCCAAATTCCATCCCAAATCACGAATTAAATGATGAATTCAGTGATAGATTCATGTATTCTAGCCAAATCTGAGTTAAAATCACTTACCCCGATGAATTTCTTGAAAAACCTTCGAAAAATCGCTAAAATCCGAGCTCTCTAGGTCAAAATATTAAATAAAATCCAAAATCTCGTATTTATTGGGTACCCCTCTGGTTTTAGCTACCACGGACCGCACCAAATCGACCGCGGTCCGCACAAGCCAGTGCGGTCCGCGCAAAAACAACCGCGGCCGCACATGCCTTCCTCTGCAATGATAGGCTTTAGTATTTTGGCCATAATTTTTGCTATAGATGCCCAAATTACAATATCTTTACCTTTCTGGAAACTAGACACAAAGGAATACAACTTTTGTTTTTGAATCATCTCAAAATTCTTTATAGATCAAAAGATATGAGCTTCCGAAGTAGGACTAGCGGGAAGGTTCTTCACCGCGGCCGCGCCCACTTTTGTGCGGTCCGTGCGACGCCTACCGCGGCCGCGGCCACTTTTCTGCGGTCCGCACAACACTCACTGTGGGCGCACTTATTTTTTTGCAGACCGCGTGGTTGAGTTCCAGGGCCTACAACCCTCCTAGACCTGCTACAGCTATAATTTTTGGCTTAAAATATCCCGGGACCCTGAAACTTCAAACTAATTGTACCAACACATTCCATGACATCGTTTAAACTTTTTCAACACTTCGGAACGCTTACAACAACATCAAATCGCCAATTTAACATAGGATTCAAGCCTAAGAACTCCAAGAACTCTTAAATTATGCTTTCGCTCAAAAAGTCTATCAAATCTCGTCTGAATGACCTGAAATTTTGCAAACACACCCCAAATGACACAACGAAGCTACTGCAACTCTCGGAATTCCATTCCGACCCCTATATCAAAATTTCGCCTATCAACTGGAATTTGCCAAAATATCAATTTCGCCAATTCAAGCCTAAATCTACTCTACAACTCCAAAACCCATTCTGATCATGCTCCTAAGTCACAAATCACCTTCCGAAGCTAACCGAACCATCGGAACTCACTTCCGAGCCTTCTAACACATAGGTTAACATCTGGTTGACTTTTCCAACTTAAACCTTCTTAAAAGAGACTAAGTGTCTCATTTCTTACCAAATACTCTCCGAACTCGAACTAATCAACCCAATCACATAAAACACGGATAACGAAGCGTAAAGAAGCTGAAATGGGGGAAACGGAGCATTAACTCATGAGACGGCTGGCTGGGTCATCACATCCTCCCCAACTTAAACAAACGTTCGTCCTCGAACGAGTCAAGAAACATACCTGAAGCCTCAAACAGATGAGGATATCTGCTCCGTATCTCCCGCTCGGTCTCCCAGTAGCCTCCTCCACGGGCCAACCTCTCCACTGCACTTTCACTGAAGTTATATCCTTTGACCTCAACTTCCGAACCTGGCGACCCAAATAGCTACTGGCTCCACCTCAAAGGTCAAATCATCATCCAACTGAACCGTGCTGAAGTCCAAAACATGAGACGAATCCCCAATATACTTCCGGAGCATAGAAACATGAAATACCGGATGCATATTCGACAGGCTGGGTGGCAAAGCAAGCTCATAAGCCACCTCCCCAATCCTTCGAAGCACCTCAAAAGGCCCAATGAACCGTGGGCTTAATTTTCCTTTCTTCCCAAATCTCATAACACCCTTCATGGGCAAAAACTTCAGCAAGACCTTCTCACCAACTATGTAGGACACATCTCGAACCTTCCGGTCCGCATAACTCTTCTGACGTGACTGTGCTGTATGAAGCCTCTCCTGAATCACCTTCACCTTCTCTAAGGCATCCTGAACCAAATCTGTCCCCAATAGTTTAGCCTCGCCAGGCTCGAACTAACCAACCGGAGATCTACACCGCCTCCCGTACAAAGCCTCATACAGAGTCATCTGAATACTCGACTGGTAGTTGTTATTGTAAGCAAACTCTGCAAGCGGTAGAAACTCATCCCATGAACCTCCAAAGTCAATAACACAAGCACGCAACATATCCTCCAATATCTGAATCGTACGCTCGGACTATCCGTCTGTCTGAGGATGAAAAGATGTGCTCAACTCCACTTGAGTACCCAACTCTCACTGAACAGATTTCCAAAACTGGAAAGTAAACTGAGTACCTCTATCTGAGATGATAGAGACCGGAACATCATGCAACCGAACAATCTCCCGGATATAAATCCCTGCCAACCGCTCTGAAGAATAGGTAGTACACACAGGGATGAAGTGCGCGGACTTGGTCAGCCGATCCACAATCACCCAAATAGCATCGAACTTCTTCAAAGTCTGAGGAAGACCACTTACAAAATCCATGGTGACTCTCTTATACTTTCTCTCGGGAATAACCATCTGCTGAAGCAAGCCACCCGGTCTCTGATGCTCATATTTCACCTGCTGACAATTGAGACACCGAGCTACAAATCCCACAATATCTTTCTTCATTCTTCTCCACTAGTAGTGCTGCCTCAAATCCTGATACATCTTCGCGGTAACCGGATGGATAAAATACCATGAGCTATGGGCCTCTTCCAGAATCAACTCTCTAAACCCATCCACATTGGGCACACAAATCCAGCCCTACATCCTCAACACACCATCATCGCCGATGGTCACATCTCTGGCATTATCATGCTAAACTCTATTCTTAAGGACAAGCAAATGCGGATCATAATATTGGCGCTCGTTGATGCGATCATATAAGGAAGACCAAGAAACCACACAAGCCAACACCCGACTGGGCTCTGAAATATCCAATCTCACAAACCGATTGGCGAAGGACTGAACATAAACTGCAAGGGGTCTCTCCCCAACTGGAATATACGCCAAACTCCCCATACTCACTGCATTTCGGCTCAAAGCATCAGCCACCACATTGGCCTTTCCCGGATGATACAGAATAGTGATATCATAATCCTTAAGCAACTCCAAACATCTCCGTTGCCTCAAAGATCCTTTTTCTTGAACAAATGCTGAAGACTGTGATGATCAGTGAACACCTCACAAGATACGCCATACAAGTAATGCCTCCAAATCTTCAATGTATAAACTATGGCAGCCAACTCCAAATCATAAACGGGGTAGTTTTTCTCATGGGGCTTCAACTGACGAGAAACATAAGCAATAACTCTACCCTCCTACATCAACACACAACCAATCCCAACTCTTGAAGCATCACAATACACAGTATATGAACCTGAAGCTGATGGAAAAACCAATACTGGAGCTTTGGTCAAGGCTGTCTTGAGCTTCTGAAAGCTCTCCTCACACTTGTCTGACCATACAAATGGAGCACCCTTCTGAGTCAACTTGGTCAAGGGCGATGAAATGGATGAAAATCCCTGAACAAACCGGTGATAATAGCCTGCTAACCTAAGAAAGCTACTAATCCTATGGCTGAGGATGGTCTAGGCCAACTCTGAACTGCCTCTATCTTCTTTGGGTCAACCTGAATACCCTCGTTGGACACCATGTGTCCCAAGAAAGCCAATGTACTGAGCCAAAACTCACACTTGGAGAACTTTGCATAAAGCTTCTCCTCCCTCAATCTCTGTAACACAACTCTCAAATGCTCCGCGTTCCCCTCCTAACTACGCGAGTACACTAGGATATCATCAATGAATACTATAACGAACGAATCAAGATAAGGTCGGAACACGTTGTTCATCAAATGCATGAATGTTGCTGGGGCATTGGTTAGCCCGAAAGACATAACAAGAAACTCATAATGACCATATCTGGTCCTGAAAGCAGTCTTAAGAATGTCTGAATCCCTGATCTTCAACTGGTGATAGACCGAACGAAGATCAATCTTGGAGAACACTCTCGCTCCCTGAAGCTGGTCAAATAAATTATCAATGCGAGGCAAAGGATACTTGTTCTTGATTGTTACCTTGTTCAATTGCCTATAATCGATGCACATTCTCATTGTGCCATCCTTCTTCTTCACAAACAGAATGGGCGCACCCCAAGGTGACACACTAGGCTGAATGAACCCGTTATCTAGGAGTTCCTGAAGCTGTTCTTTCAATTCCTTCAACTCCGCTGGTGCCATACGATACGGTGGAATAGAAATGGGCTGAGTGCCCGGCACTAGGTCAATACCAAAATCAATATCCTTGTCCAGTGGCATGCCCGGCAGGTCTGCAGGAAAAACATCGGGTAAATCCCTCACAATTAGGACAGAATCAATACTAGGAGTCTCAGCTCCAACATCCCTCACAAACGCTAGATATGAAAGGCAACCCTTCCTAACCATATGCTGGGCCTTTAAGAAAGAGATCACTCTACTAGGGATATAATCAGTCACACCACGCCACTCGATCTGTAGTACACCCGGCATAGCCAAAGTGACTGTCTTAGCATGACAGTCCAGAATAGCACGACACGGGGATAACCAATCCATGCCCAAATGACATCAAAATCCACCATGCTTAATAGCAATAGATCCACTCGGGTCTCCAGACCCCCAAGAGTCATCACACATGACCGGTACACACGGTCTACAACAACAGTATCGCCCACCAGGGTAGATACATGAACAGGTAAAATAAGAAACTCACGGGGCATACCCAAATAACGAGCAAAGTATGATGACACATAAGAAAAGGTGGAACCGGGATCAAATAATATAGAGGCATCTCTGTGGCAGACTGAAATAATACCTATAATGACAGCATCTGAAGCAATGGCGTCGGGTCTGCCCGGGAGTGCATAGAAACGGGTCTGACCGCCCCCTGATCGACCTCACCCTCTGGGGCGACCCCTGGCTACCTGACCTCCACCCCTAGCTGGATGGGTAGGTGGTGAAGTAACTGGAGCAGAAGTCGAGGGCTGACCCCTCTGCTGGGACGAACTAGCAACACGACGAGGACACTGCCTCTACACATACCCAAACTCTCCACACTCAAAACAACTTCCAGGTGCTAGAGAAGGGGACTGAAGGGAACCCCTTATACCGGAGTGATCAACTAATGCACTAGGCATAGAAGAACTCTAAGCCGACGGGGCACGAGATGAACTCTGAGCTGGGAGGGCACTGAGTGATGACTTGACCTACTGAGATCCATGACGACCATGACCCGAAGATGCCCCGCGATACTCTGGGCGGGCTGACTGAGCAGGCCTGAAAGAACGGCCCCTACCATGCTGAAACTGGCCCCTCGAAGAAGCACCACTATAACTGCCAGATCCTCGAGGCCTCTTGGCCTCCCTCTCCTCTCGATCCTGACGGAGAATTGTCTCAATCTCACGAGTGATATCAACCACCTTCTCAAATGTAGTACCCAATACTCTCTCTCTAGTCATCAAGATACGGAGATGGTAGTTAAGGCCGTCAACAAATCTCTTGATCCTCTCACGATCAGTCGGAACCATCCAAACGGCATGATGAGTCAACTCAGAAAACCTCGACTCTTACTGTGACACAGTCATATCCCCTTGTCACAACCACTCAAACTGTATACGCAGCTCCTCTCTACGGGACTACGGTACATACTTCTCCAAGAAGAGAGTGGAGAACTGCTGCCAAGTAAGGGGCGCTGCTCCAACCGGCCTACGCCTCTCATACGCCTCCCACCATGTGAAGGCAGCCCCAGTAAACTGAAAGGTGGTAAATGTCATACCACTAGTCTCAAGAATCCCTGTTGTACGGAGCATCCGCTGACACTTATCAAGAAAACCCTGGGCATCCTCGCCCTTGGCACCACTGAATGACGGAGGCTGGAGTCTACCAAACCTCTCAAGACGATGTTGTTCATCATCCGGCATAACTGGCACAACAAACTCCTGAGCTGGTGCAACCGGCTAAGCTGGAGGTGCCCCTGGTGTCTGTAGTCCCTGCACTACCTGCTCAGGTGTGTGAGCAGCGGGGGGTTTGATTGCCTCCCCCGGCCTGTGAAGTAGCTGCTGCTGTAGTGGCTGAAACTGCCTGAGCCAGGCCAGTGCAAACTGATAAGATCTGTGCCAAGGCCTCTTGAAGACCGGGAATCACGATGGGCACAGCTGGTGCATGAACTGGTGTTGTTGGCGCATCCATAGTTGGAGCCTGATCCGGAGCTGGGGCAGCTGGTAGATCAACAGGTGCTGCCCTCGCTACTCCGCCTCTGCGACGTCCACGACCGCGTCCACGGTCTCTGGTGGCCTCAGTGGGTGGCACTGGTGGTCGTCCACCTCATTCGGTAGCGCGAGTCCTCACCATCTACGAGAAATCGAATAACAGAAGTTTAACACTCAGATCAACAAGTTCGCACGACAGGAGTTTAAAGAATATGAAGTTTTTCCTAAAGGTTCTGCAGCCTCTCGAGGATAAATACAGACGTCTACGTACCGATCCGCGAGACTCTACTAAACCTGCTCATGACTCGTGAGACCTAAGTAACCTAGACTCTGATACCAACTTGTCACGACCCAATCCCCGAACCCGGTCGTGATGGCGCCTCTCGTGAAAACAAGGCTAGCCAGAACAAAACGGAATACCTCTTTTAAGCATTTAATCATCATAAACAGTAATAACATATAATATAATATTCATAGATTGTGTGATTAAATGAAAGCAACAGTAGAAACTATCCCGACACAGCCCAAATCGGGTGTTACAAGTCATGAGCAACTAAGAAGTCCGGATAAAAGTCTACTGAATACTAAATCCGATACAATAGTTCTAGAAACATGGAAATGATAAGATAAGGGAGGCACGGGGCTGCGAACGCCAACAGCTACCTCGTAGTCTCCGAATCACTGCCTGGACTGGGAGAATCAGCACTTAGGAGCAGACTCTGCAATGCCTGAATCTGCACACATGGTGCAGGGAGTAATGTAAGTACTCCGACTGAGTGAGTAATAATTATAAATACTGGTTGAAAGTATGAAAAAATGTAAAGGCAAGCAATTCCATATCAAGTAGTAAAATCACTTAAAGTAGTAAATCAGTGAAGAATCAAATGATATTCCTTTTTAAAACAAGTAAAACAAGTAATTTAACAAGTACATAACAAGTAGAAATCCGCCCCTCGGGCACAGTATCAATCGCTCAGCATAGTATTAGCCCCTCGGGCTCACTCTCAGTACAGTATCAGCCCCTTGGTCTACCTTACAATCACTCATATCAGCCCCTCGAGCATAGCATCAATCACTCAGAACAATGGGTACCCGGTCTCACTGTGGGTGTGCAGACTCCGGAGGGGCCCCTTACGGCCCAATCGCTATATCAAGCCACCTCGTGGCATCATCACTCGGCACTCGGCCTCACATCACTCGGCACTCAGCCTCACATCACTCAAGCCACCTCGTGGCATATAAAGTATCTCAGGCCCTCGGCCTCATATCACTCAGCATATCCTCACATATGGCCCTCGGCCTCACTCAGTCCAAAAATCATTACAAGCCACTTGGGCATTAGTAAAATAATAGTTTTCAACCCAAAACATGATGTAGAAATATCATTTAAGTTTCAAATTTGAGTAAAAGTGGTTGAGTTTGTAAAATAGTAGATATCAATAGGACTGAGTTCAAATAATAAGTCAAATAGTGAGGAAACAGTGATAAAAATTCCCGAAGGATTCAAATAGTTGGCACGAAGCCCAAATATGGCAATCAGCCCAAATCATAATGATAACAATTGAATTTCAGTCAAATATTCGGTAAAATCATCAATCGGGATGGATCAAGTCACAATCTCCAGTAGCGAAAGACCTCATGGTCATCATCCAACGCGTATCTTGCCTCAATATAGCACTACGATGTGCAAATTCGGGGTTTCAAACCCTCAGGACATCATTTACAACCATTACTCACCTCGAACTGGCTAATTCTCTAGCTCGCGACGCCTTTGCCCCTCGAATTGGCCTCCACGTGCGTCGAATCTATCCAAAATCAGAACGAATATGTCACAATATGCTAAGGGAACAAAGCCCAAGCGAAAACATTCGAAAAATATCAAAAATCCTGAAATTAGCAAAACCCGAGCCTTGGGCCCACATCTCGAAATCAGGTAAAATTTACATTTTTAGAGTCCTCATACCCTCACGAGTCTAACCATACCAAAATTATCCAATTCCGATACCTTTTGGTCCTTCAAATCATCATTTTTTATTTTTGAAAGGTTTCACAATTTTCTTCCCAAATTTCATCCCAAATCATGAATTAAATAATGAATTTAGTGATAGATTTATGTATTCTAGCCAAATCTAAGTTAAAATCACTTACCCCGATGAATTTCTTAAAAAACTTCGAAAAATCGCCAAAATCCGAGCTCTCTAGGTTAAAATATTAAATAAAATCCAAAACCTCGTATTTATAGGGTACCCCTCAGGTTTCAGCTACCACGGGCCGCACCAAATCGACCACGGTCCATCCAAATTTTAATATCTTTATCTTTATGGAAACTAGACACTAAGGGCTACAAATTTTGTTTTTGAAGCATCTCAAAATTCCTTATAGATCAAAAGATATGAGCTTTCGAAGTAGGACCAGCGGGAAGGTTCTTCACCGCGGCCGCGCCCACTTTTGTGTGGTCCGCGCGACGCCTACCGTGGCTGCTCCCGCTTTTGTGCGGTCTGCACAGCACTCACCGTGGGCGCACATATTTTTGTGCGGACCGCATGGGTCAGTTCCGGGGCCTGCAACCCTCTTGGACCTGCTACAACTATAATTTTCGGCTTAAAACATCCCGGAACCTACCCGGGACCCCCGAAACTTCAAACTAATTGTACCAACACATTCCATGACATCATTCAAACTTCTTCAATACTTCGGAACGCTTACAAAAATATCAAATCACCAATTTAACATAGGATTCAAGCCTAAGAACTCCAAGAACTCTTAAATTATGCTTTCGCTCAAAAAGTCTATCAAATCTCATCCGAATGACCTGAAATTTTGCACACACATCCCAAATGACACAACGAAGCTACTGCAACTCTCAGAATTCCATTCTGACCCCTATATCAAAATCTCGCCTATCAACCGGAATTTGCCAAAATATCAATTTCGCCAATTCAAGCCTAAATCTTCTCTACAACTCCAAAACCCATTCCGATCGCACTCCTAAGTCACAAATCACCTCCCGAAGCTAACCGAACCATCGGAACTCACTTCCGAGCCTTCTAACACATAGGTCAACATCTGATTGACTTTTCCAACTTAAGCCTTCTTAAAAGAGACTAAGTGTCTCATTTCTTACCAAATACTCTCTGAACTCGAACTAATCAACCCAATCACGTAAAATACGGATAATGAAGCATAAAGAAGCTGAAATGGGCGAAACAGAGCGGTAACTCATGAGACGACTGGTCGAGTCGTCACAAATACTTTGGAAAGCCCACGTTCTGGTGTTGTTAACTCAGGCACTGGTGGAACTCCAAGTGAGTCTCGCGATGGCGAACCAGATAACATAGTTAATTCTGATTTACAAAATTTAGTTCTAACCTTGCAGAAGCAGCTCAAAGTGCAAAGCGATCGCATAGAGAAAACACCTGGAGTGCCACCTGTAATCAAAGGAATAGACATGGATAAGTACTCACAACAACCATGGAAGCCTAGTGCTACTCTGGTGCCGATACCGAAGAAGTTAAAAATGCCTGATATTCTAAAGTATGATGGCACAACTGATCCACGAGACCACGTGACTGCATTCACAACTGGTGTGAAAGGCAACGATTTAACCAAACAAGAAATTGAATCAGTATTGGTCAAGAAATTCGGTGAAACACTCACCAAGGGAGCATTAACATAGTATTCCCTCTTACCCAAAAATTCTATAAATTCTTTTGCTGAGCTTGCAGATTCTTTTATCAAAGCGCATTCGAGAGCTTAAAAAGTTGAAAAAAGAATGGAAGATATTTTCAAAAACAAGCAAGGAGATTCAGAGCTGCTTAGAGAGTTTGTGGATAGGTTCCAGCGTGAAAGAATGACGTTACCACGCGTACCTGATAACTGGGCAGCTATGGCTTTTGCCAGTAATTTGAATGAGAAAAGCTCAGAAGCCACGAGACGACTCAAGGAAAGTCTGCGTGAATTTCCAGCAACAACCTGGAATGATGTTTACAACAGATATAGCACAAAGCTGAGGATAGAAGAAGACACTATCTCCCAATATCAGAAAGAGGAGAGGGTAAGTTCGAGATGTTCAGAAACCGAAAAAAGGTCCAGTAAAAATAGATATGAACTATATATGGGCCCAACAGGAAAAGACTCACGATCAAAGAAGGATAATTCAAGGTACAATCATAGATCGAGAAATAGAGAGTCGGGTTCATCATCAAGGTTTGGAAACGATCGAAACACACGAGAAATTCGAGATGATGATAGGAACTTGAAGGCAAGATTTGGCGGTTACAATTTTAATGACAGCACTTCAGAGTTAGTAGCAGTATTAAGAGACATGGGTGATAAGGAGCGGTGTCCAAAATAAATGAGATCAAATCCAAACAGGCACAATCCTGATCACTGGTGCGAATTTCACAACAATCATGGTCATAAAACAACAGATTGTAGATTGCTACAAGGTGAAGTTGACCATCTATTAAAGCAAGGGTATCTCACCGAATTATTTAGTGAGAAAGGTAAGCAAGCATACATGAAGAACAGGCAGGAGCCCCCTAAACCTCCTTCTCCCAAAAGGACCGTCAATGTTATAAGTGGGGGCGAAGAAATCAATGGCGTGACGTATAAAACAGCTAATAAAGTTTCTAAAGTTACAATTACCCACAGGAAGCGGGTCTGACATGTGTTGGAGAAAGAAAGTATTATATTTGATGATGCAGATGTGGATGGCGTGTTAACTCCACATAATGATGCCCTGGTAATATCTCTACTTGTACATGATACTAATACGAAACGAGTTTTTATTGATCCATGTAGTTCTGTGAACATTATTCTGCTAAGATTACTAAACGAGATGCAAGCTGAAGATAAACTAGTACCAAAGGCGAATACTTTGTCCAGATTCGACAATCCAAGCATTGTGACAAAAGGGGAGGTAACACTTACTACATTTGCAGAAAGGGTTGTCAAAGATACGAAATTTCAGGTGGTAGAGATGGAAATGGCTTATAATATGATTCTCGGGAGACCATGGATCCACAAGACGGATGTCGTTCCATCTACCTTACATCAAGTTATTAAATTTCAATCACCATGGGGAATACGTCAAATCCATAGGGATCAACAGACATCCAGGAGCATCAACTCTGTGGCAGATTCAAATACGAGAAACGAAGAAAAATAGCAGTTACAGAATCCAGTTGAGGATACCACAACACAAGCCTCAACTGAACAAGGTCGAACAGATGTGGACTCAAGGCCCGATTCCATTCAAGAACCAGAGGAAAATGAAAATATCAAAACAACGATTGAAGAATTGGAGGCTGTAGAGTTATTTACACAATGTCCTGAAAGGAAAGTCTGCGTTGGGGCCAACCTAAGCCACGACATGAAAGGTAAGTTTGAATTTTTAAAAACTAACGTGGATTGTTCTGCCTGGTCCCATTCTGATATGACAGAAATACCACCGGAAGTAATGACTCACAAGTTAAATGAAGACCCATCGTATCCACCCATCAAACAAAAGAAGAGAAAGCAGGGGACTTTCAAAAATCAGGTGATTCAAGATGAGGTTCAAAAACTATTAAAAATTGGGTCTATCCACGAGGGTATAACCAGATCAAAATGGATCCCCTAGATGAAGAAAAAACTTCATCTATAACAGATAGGGGGACTTACTGTTATATAGTAATGCCTTTTGGTCTCAAAAACGCTGGTGCAACGTATCAAGGATTGGTGACCAAAATGTTCCGACAACATTTAGGAAAAACTATGGAGGTCTACATAGATGATATGCTCGTTAAATCTCAGCAATCAGGGGATCATATATCGCACATGTCTGATACATTTCAGATCCTACGAAAATTTAATATGAAACTAAATCCCGAGAAATGTGCATTCAGTGTTTCATTAGGTAAGTTTTTGGGTTTTCTTGTTTCTAACCGTAGTATTGAAGTAAATCTCGCGCAGATTAAATCCATTGAAGAAATTCCTGACATGCTTACAAGTAAAAAAAAAGTGCAGAGACTGATAGGAAGAATTGCAGCCTTGGGGAGATTTATTTCCAAGTCATCAGAAAAATGTTTTAAATTCTTTTTAGCTCTTAAAAAGCAAGATCACTTCAAATGGACTGAGGAGTGTCAACAAGCACTCAAAAACTTGAAGATGTACCTGTCAAGTCCGCCATTGCTCGCAAAACCAAAGGTTGGGGAAAGATTGCTCATCTATTTGGTTGTGTCAGAAGTAGCGGTGAGTTCTGTTTTAGTTCGTGAAGACCAAGGTAAATAGTCTCCAATTTATTATGTTAGAAAATCATTATTAGATGCGGAGACACGGTATCCTCAATTAGAAAAGCTTGCACTTGCACTAATCATGGCATCTAAGAAACTAAGGCCTTATTTTTAATGCCACCCTATTTTCATAGTAACTGCTTATCCATTGTGCAATATATTACACAAGCATGAGTTATCAGGTAGGTTAGCCAAATGGTCCATAGAATTAAGTGAATATGACATCACATATCATCCTAGAACCGCAATAAAATCTCAGGTGTTAGCAGATTTTTTGGCTGATTTCAGCCAAGGAATGCAATTAGAAGTAGAAAAAGAATTACAGGTATTCAACGGGTCTAATCCAAGAATTTGGACTTTATTTACTGATGGCTTATCTAATGTGAAGGGGGCAGGTTTAGGAATTATTTTGGTACCACCTACGGGTGAAACCATTCGACAAGCCATAAAATGCCATTCTATAACAAACAATGAGGCAGAGTATGAAGCTGTGATTGCAGGTTTAGAACTGGCACGAGAACTTGGCATTAATCATATTGTAATCAAAAGTGATTCGCAACTTGTAGTTAACCAAATGCTGGGGACTTATATAGCCAGGGAAGTACGAATGCAACAGTACTTAGAGAAGGTACGGGACCTGATTAGGCAATTCCAAACCTAGAAAGTTACGCAAATACCAAGAGATGAAAATGTCGAGGCAGACGCCCTAGCCAATCTCGCATCTGTGGTAGACGTGATGAGCAATGAAAATGTCTCCGTAATTCATTTGTTTCATTCAGTACTCGATCCAGACAAAAATGAGGTAAATTTCAATAACTTAACCTGGGATTGGAGGAACGAGATTGTTGCTTTTTTGCAGTATGGTACCATCCCTGAAGACAAGAAAAAAGCTCACGTGCTCCGAAAAAAGGCTGCTCGATATTGTTTAAAGCAAGACAATCTTTATCGAAAAATGTTCGGTGGACCCTTAGCAAGATGTCTCGGGCCTTCTCAAATGGAATATATAATGAGAGAGATACACGAGGGGCATTGTGGAAATCACGCAGGAGGAAGATCACTAGTAAGAACAATGATTAGAGCAGGCTATTATTGGCCTAAAATAGAAGAGGAAGCGGAAAATTTCGTGGCTAAATGTGACAAATGCCAAAGATACACTAATAACATGCATAGACCTGTGGAGTTGTTACATCCAATCGTTGCATCGTGGTCTTTTATGAAATGAGGGATAGATATCGTGGGTCCTCTACCACAAGCAAAAGGCAAGGTAAAATTCTTGTTTGTACTCACTAACTATTTTACTAAATAGGTAGAAGCAGGAGCATTTAAACAAGTACGAGAAAAAGAAGTCAGAAATTTCATTTGGCGAAATATCATATGTCGATTCAGTGTACCAAAGGAAATCGTGTGTGATAATGGCCTGCAATTTATAGGCGCACAAATCACGGAATTTTTTCAAAGTTAGCAGATTAAAAGGATT
The DNA here is from genome assembly GCF_000393655.2 of Nicotiana sylvestris. Classification (NCBI taxonomy): domain Eukaryota; kingdom Viridiplantae; phylum Streptophyta; class Magnoliopsida; order Solanales; family Solanaceae; genus Nicotiana; species Nicotiana sylvestris. The sequence goes on from NC_091067.1 coordinate 29,802,775, forward strand.
ACTTCAACACCTTATCATCCGGTGGGTGATAGACAAGCTGAATCGTCAAATAAAGTCATTATCAATAATTTGAAGAAACGATTGGAAGAATCCAAAGGTAATTGGCCAGAATTGCTACTTGGTGTTTTATGGGCATACCACACCACAACAAAAACAAGTATGGGTGAAACACTATTCTCATTGGTGTACGGAGCTGAAGCTTTAATTCCAGTTGAGATAGGGGAGCCAAGCACAAGGTACATGCAAGCTCCAGAGGAATCCAATGAAGAAAAAATGCACATAAACCTTGATCTACTTGAAGGAAAAAGGGAAGATGCATTAATAAGAATGGCAGCACAAAAACAAGTCATGGAACGATATTACAATCAGAAGGCACGTCTAAGATACTTCAAGATTTGTGACTTCGTACTCAAGAAAGTTTTTCAATCCACAAAGGCGGCTAATGTGGGAAAATTAAGTCTAACTTGGGAAGGACCTTACAATATTCATGGTATCGCGGCGAAAGGAGCATACGAGCTGGAAACAATAGATGGCAATATATTACCTTCACATTGGAATGTTGTTCACCTGAAGAGATACTATTTCTAAGGAGTACCCATGGTCAGGTATCCTCGTTATAAAATTTTATTTTTGAACTGTTAAAATTTTACTAACGATTTTAGATGATAGGCAAAAAGCTAACCCGTACTAAATGATAAATCACGACCTGCAAGGCACGTGGAATAGATTAAAATTCTCGGTTTAGGGTTACAACTATTCTGATAGAAATTGAGACGGGTTAAGCAGTCTTCATCTATAATCGTACCTCCGAGTCCCATATGTTTTATTCTATTACAGGAAAAGGACCGAATAAGAGGAGTAATCAAGTGCTCGAGACTTCATACTTCAAAACTCAAACACTTGGGGGACTATATAATATACATAGACATATGTGTAAAGAAGGAAAAGAAGATTGGAAAATAATCAAAGTTCAAGCCTCAAAAGTTTACTCATTCAATGAGTCAAGTGCATAGCAAAGGCCAAAGAAAAACCTTATCATAGTTAGGTTAAAGGCAATGTACTGAAACGGGTTATAAATAAAAACCTTGTGTTTTTTTTTTGAAATCTGTTGTAAGGAAAACAGTTACGAAGAAGTTATAGAAGTTATTTAAATACATGTAAGGTGTTACTTAAAACTTTACAAAGTTCAAATAAAAACTTGTCAAAATTATTTCAAGAAACATGTGTATTCCTATTTCATTTGTCGTACATTAACACCATTATGAAGTTGAGACGTCTTCTTCATTAAGTGTCGAATATAAAACGATCATCTTTTATAAAATTCATGATTGATTTAAAAATTCATGGAGTTAAAAAAGCATTTTGCAAAATAAAAGTGCAAACTATTAAATAAGTCCTTAAAATATAAAGGCAAGAATCAACAAACAGAAGTTCAAAAATAACAACAAAACTTCTTAATATTAAAAAGTTTAGACTAAGTATGAACTTATTCATAAACTAAGTGTTACTTATACAAAACGCCCCGAAAAAGGTGTGGGGACTTGATGTTTTTAACAAAACCTCAAATAGGACCAAGGGTTGTAATCACATTCCACCAAAGAAAAAAAAAAGGAGTCACATATCATTAACTTGTCACTGAGGAGTTGAAGAAGGAACCAAAGCAGGGTCATCAGCAACAGCAGGCTCAACTTGACTTGAAGGAATTGGAACATTCACCATACCCATATCATCTTCAACATTGCCAGAAGCTTTAGCCACGGGAGAAGGAAAGTCTTGGCTTTGCTGAGTCTTTTCAATAGTTTCTCTTATTTTGGCTAACTCAGCTTCCAAGTAAAAATTCTCCTGGCTAACTTCCACAAGGGTATCATGGCCAGTATTTAAAAATGCCCAACTCACTTCAATGGCGGTTTTGTCTTCAAGAATCTCGTAATCTCTCTCCCAGTCAGCAATTTCACTTTTAAGTTTTTCATTCTCAACTAAGGCAGAATCATAAGAAGCTTGAAGAGAAGCATGTGAACTTTCTAAGGAACGAACCTTATGAGAAGATTCCTGGAGGTCTTCTTGAGTCTAGGTCAGAGTTTGCACAAGTTCACCGGCATACGCTTCTATCTCACTTAAGTGTCACGACCCAGATTTCCTACCGTCGGGAGCCGTGATAGCGTCTACTAATGGGAGCTAGGCAAGACAAATCTTAACTACTTGTTGCATTTTTCATGTTCTTTCTTTTAAGCAATTACAGGTCAATAATACAATGACAGCGGAATTTAAATATATAAGCGGAAGTCAACAATTATATAAATCAAGGCTACGTCTATTACAACTTCTAAAACCTCAATAACCCAAAATCTGGTGTCATAGTGTCACAGACTGTCTAGAGTTGCTACATACAAATTCAGAAGAAAATACATAATACTGTTTTTGAACAAAGATAAAGGAAACAGGAAATAGGGATAGAGGGAGACGCCAGGGCCCGCGGACGCCTGCAGGTCTACCTTGGGTCTCCGAGTGGACTGAAGGAAGCCCTCCAACTAATGTCTGAAAGCAGCTCCAGGATCTGCACACAGTGCAGAGTGTAGTATCAGCACAACTGACCCCATGTGCTGGTAAGTGCCTAGCCTAACCTCGGCGAAGTAGTGACGAGGCTAGGACCAAACTACCAAATAAACCTATACAGTTTAGATATATACAGTGAAAAGGGGATGTAGAGATAACCAGTCCATATGGGAAAGGGAACATGTTGTGGGGGAGATAACAGTTCTAAATAAAACATCAAGTAAAGAAAGAAACATCATAACTCGAATACCAATAAGAAGTCAATAAATCAATAGCTGCACGGCATTACCCTTCGTGCTTTCACTCTCGTTCTCACCAAATCAAGTATCATCAAAATATGCATGTCATCACCCTTCGTGCTTTTACTCTCTTTCCTCACCATATATCAATAGAATTTGGCATGGAATGGTACATCGTGCGGCACGACATCACCCTTCGTGCTTTACATTTTCTCATCATAATCATACACTACATCACCCTTCGTGCTTTACACTCTTTCCTCACAACAACAATACATGGCATCACCTTTCATGCTTTACACTCTTTCCTCACAATAACAATACACGACATCACCCTTCGTGCTTTATCACTCTTCCTCACCCAAACAATAATAAAAAATAATGGGGCGAGGAGATAAACAAGATTATAATAGGAATCCCGGGAAGGGAACAACAATTTAACAATTAAATCCCAACAAAGGAACAATAATTAAACAATTTAATCCCGGTAAGGGAACAAGTTATAACACTTTCTCTTTCTTTCAACTTTTTACTTCATAACTCACTTTACCACTTGAGTTAATGCTCCAAAGGGTTCAATCATCTCATATACTTTCACGATTCATAACATAACTTGAGCCAATGCTCCAAAGATGTTCAAAAGTCACAATTTCCTCCACAAACTTTTCACAACAAATAGAAATCATCACCAAGGCATGAAAGATACAACGAAATCATGATATTTACAATACAAGGACTTACGGTCATGCTAGATACCAACATATAGATACTCGTCACCATGCCTATACGTCGTACTCACAGTTAACACATAGCAAATAGGACTCAACTCATAATCCCTCAAACTAAGGTTAGACCAAACACTTACCTAGAACTTTCACGGCCAACTCAAGCCTTAAACACCGCTTTGCCATTCGAATTGGGCTCCAAGTTGATCGTATCTAGTCACAAGTTACTTAATTACATCAATAGATGCTAAATGAATCAACCCCAATGCATGAAAATGAGTTTTCCAAAGTTTTACCCAAAAAGGTCAAAAATGCCCCTCGACCCACGTGGTCGAAACCCGAGGTTCGGGCCATAACCCGGTTACCCATTCCCTCACGAACTCAATTATATAATTTGTTTTGAAATCGGACCTCAAGTTGAGGTCCAAATCCCTAATCTTAGAAAACCCTAGGTTCTACCCAAAACACCCAATTTCCCCATGAAAATCTTTGATTTGAAGTTGAAATCATGTTAAAAGATGTTAAAGAGTGAAGAAAATGAGTTAGAAATCACTTACCAATGTTTTGGAGAAGAAAGGCTGTTTGAAAAATCGCCTCTTATGTTTTTGGGATTTTGAAAAGTGAAAAATAACTGAAAATCTCGTTTATGTATACCCCTCTGAGACCACTCGTGCGGACCGCATCAAATGAACTGCGACCGCACAAGCTTACCCGAAGACCTGCAGTTCAGCACCCTGTACAGACCGCACAAAGCTAACTGCGGCCGCACAGCATCCACCGTACAAAGGCGACCGCGGCCGCGTCGGCCCCTCCGCGGTCGCACGCGATTTCTCACAGACCGCACTAGAGGGTTCAGAGACCTGGAACTTCTGAACCTGCAACATCTGACCTTCTAAGCCTAAGGCATCCCGGAACCTACTCGAAACTCACCCGAGCCCTCGAAACTCTAACCCAGTATGCACACAACCTCAAAAACATCCTTCGGACATATCCGTTTATTCAATTCACCAAAATAACATCACGAACATCGAATTAAGCCTCAAGATCAATGAAATTTCTCAAAACTATTTTACACATCAAATTTCCCAATTAGGGTCCAGATCACGTCAAAAGACGTCCGTTTCTAACCAAACTTTACATGAGTGACTTAAACCATATATAAGACATGTACCAGGCGCCGGAACCAAAATACGGGCTCGATACCATCGCTCTTTAATCAGATTTCATTTCAATTTTCCTTAAACATTTTCAGAAAATGATTTCACTTAAAAATTCATTTCTCGGGTTTGGGACCTCGGAATTCGATTTCGGGCATACACCCGAGTCCCATATTTTCCTATGGACCCTCCAGGACCGTCAGATCACGGGACCGGGTCCGTTTATCCAAAATGTTGACTGAAGTCAAATTTGCTCATTTTAAAGTTAAAACTTAACATTTTTCACAGAATTTCACATTTAAGCTTTCCGGCTATGCGCTCGGACTATGCACGTAAATTGAGGCGATCCTAAATGAGGTTTTCAAGGCCATGGAGACACAGAAACCACTAAAAGCAAGTGATGACCCTTTGGGTCGTCACATTCTCCACCTCTAAAACAACTGTTCGTCCTCGAACGGACAAAAGAAGGAAGTACCTGAGTCGGGGAAAAGATGAGGATAACGGCTCCGCATATTGAACTCGAACTCCCAAGTCGATGCCTCGGGAGGCTGACCTCTCCACTGAACACGAACAGACGGAAAACTCTTCGACCTCAACTGACGAACCTGCCGGTCTAGAATAGTTACCGGCTCCTCCTCATAAGACAAGTCCTTGTCCAACTAGACAGTGCTGAAATCTAACACGTGGGATGGATCGCCGTGATACTTCCAAAGCATGGACACATGAAACACTGGATGCACGGCTGATAAGCTAGGCGACAACGCAAGTCTATAAGCCACCTCACCCTCTCGATCAAGGATCTCAAATGGACTAATGAACCTAGGGCTAAGCTTGCCCTTCTTCCCAAATCTCATCACGCCCTTCATAGGCGACACTCGGAGCAATACCCGCTCACCGACCATAAAGGCCACATCTCAAACCTTGCGGTCTGCATAACTCTTCTGCCTAGACTGAGCCGTACGAAGTCTATCCTGAATGATGCTAACCTTGTCCAAGGCCTCCTAAACTAGATCTGTCCCCAACAACCGAGCCTCTCCCGGATCAAACCATCCAATCAGAGATCGACACCGCCTACCATATAAAGCCTCATAAGGAGCCATCTGGATACTCGACTGGTAGCTGTTGTTGTAGGCAAACTTTGCTAAAGGCAAGAACTGATCCCACGAATCTCCGAAGTCAATAACACAAGCTCGGAGCATGTCCTCCAATATCTGAATAGTCCGTTCGGACTGCCCGTTCGTCTGAGGATGAAATGATATACTCAACTCAACCTGGGTGCCCAACTCTCGCTGAACTGCTATCTAGAAACGCGAGGTGAACTGCGTACATCTGTCCAAAATGACGGATACCAACACACCATAAAGGCGACTCCCGGATATAGATCTCAGCTAACCTCTCGGATAAATTGGAGACTGCTACATGAATGAAATGCACTGACTTGGTCAGCCTATCAACAATGACCCAAACTGTGTCGAACTTCTTCCGAGTCTACAGAAATCTAGTAACTAAGTCCATAGTGATCCGCTCACACTTCCATTCGGGAAGCTAAATCCTCTGAAACAATCCATTAGGCCTCTGATGATCATACTTGACCTGCTGAAAATTCAAACATCGAGCCATATATGCCACAATATCCTTCTTCATCCTACGCCACCAATAATGCTGCCGCAAATGCTGATACATCTTCGCGACACCCGAATGAATAGAGTACCTGGAGCTGTGGGCCTCCTCTAAAATCAACTCTCGAAGCCCATCCACATTAGGCACACAAACTCAACCCTGTAATCTCAAAACTCCATCATCACCTAAGGTAACCTACTTGGAACCTCCACATTGCACCGTGTCTCTAAGGACACATAAATGGGGATCATCAAACTGCCGATCACGGATACGCTCCAATAATGAAGAACGAGTGACCATGCAAGCTAATACCCGACTAGGCTCGGAAATATCCAGCCTTACAAATCGATTGGCCAAGGCCTGAACATCCAGAGCAAGCGGTCTCTGACCGATCGGAATATAAGCAAGACTGCCCATACTGGCTAACTTTCTACTCAAAGCATCGGCCACCATATTGTCCTTCCCCGGGTGATACAAGATAGTAATATCATAATCCTTCAACAACTCCAACCACCTCCTCTACCTCAAATTCAACTCTTTTTGCTTGAACAGATACTAAAGACTCTTGTGATCAGTGAACACCTCACATACCACGCCGTATAGATAATGCCTCCAAATCTTCAATGCGTGAACAATGGCTGTTAACTCTAAATCATGAACTAGATAGTTCTTCTCGTGAATCTTCAACTGCCTCGAAGCATAGGCAATGACCTTGCCATCCTGCATCAACACTACACCAAGCCCAATAAGGGAAGCATCACAATAGACTGTGTAAGGCCCTGAACCTGTGGGCAAAACTAACACTTGTGCCGTAGTCAGAGCTATCTTGAGCCTTTGAAAGCTCGCCTCACACTCGTTCGACCATCTGAACTGGGCACCCTTCTGGGTCAACCTAGTCATCGGGGTTGCGATAGATGAGAACCCCTCCACAAATCGACGATAGTAGCCTACCAATTCCAAGAAACTCCGAATCTTTGTAGCTGATGCTGGTCTAGGCCAGTTCTTGACTGCCTCAATCTTCTTCGGGTCAACCTGAATACCCTCTGCTGATACGACATGACCCAGGAATGCAACTAAACTCAACCAGAACTCACACTTCGAGAACTTCGCGTATGCTGACTATCCTTCAAAGTCTGAAGAACCACTCTGAGATGCTGCTCGTGCTCCTCCTGGCTGCGGGAATATATCAGAATATCATCAATGAAGACTATCACGAACGAGTCCAAATAAGGCCTAAACACTCGATTCATCAAATCCATAAAAGTTGTTAGGGCATTTGTTAACCCGAATGACATAACCATGAACTCATAATGCCCGTACCGAGTGCGAAAAGCTAGCTTAGGGACATCGGATGCCCTAATCCTCAACTGATGGTAGCCAGATCTCAAGTCTATCTTTGAAAATACCTTGTCACCCTGAAGCTGATCGAACAAATCATCAATCCTCGGCAATAGATACTTATTCTTGATTGTAACCTTGTTCAACTGTCGGTAATCAATGCACATTTTCATTGAACCATCCTTTTTCTTAACAAACAATAGCGGCGCACCCCAAGGCGAAATGCTGGGTCTAATGAAACCCTTCTCAAGCAAGTCTTGCAACTGCTCCTTCAACTTTTTGAACTCTGGCGGGGCCATGTGATATGGAAGGATACAAATGGGCTGAGTTCCCGGAGCCAAATTGATGCAAAAGTCAATATCCTTGTCAGGTGGCATACATGGAAAGTCTGAAGGGAAAACTTTAGGGAACTCACTGACGACGGGCACAGAATCAATGGGGGGAACCTCAGCACTAGAATCATGGACATACGCCAAATAAGCTAAACACCCCTTCTCGACCATACACCAAGCCTTCACATACGAGATGACACTACGGGTAGAATGACCAGGAGTCCCTCTCCACTCTAAAAGAGGCATACCCGGTAAAGCTAAAGTCACAGTCTTGGCATGATAGTCCAAGATAGCATGATAGGGTGATAACCAGTCCATCCTTAATATGATGTCGAAATCAACCATGTCTAAAAATAGCAAATCTACACGAGTCTCAAGACCCCCAATCACCACAACACAAGAATGATGGACTCGATCGACCACAATAGAATCAACCACCGGTGTAGACACATAGACAGGAACGCTCAATAAATCACTAGGCATGACCAGGTATGGTGCAAAATAGATGACACATACGAATACGTAGACCCTGGGTCAAATAACACTAAAGCATCTCTATCACAGACCAGAACCGTACCTGTAATAACTGCATCAAAAGCCTCAGCCTCGGGCCTAGCTGGGAGAGCGTAACATCAGGGCTGGGCCCCACCACCCTGAACTACATCTCTAGGACGGCCTGCTGCTGGCTGGCCTCTACCTATGGCAGACTGAGCTCCACCTCTAGGACCTCTACCTCCACCTCTAGTGCCTCTAACTCCACCTCTAGCTGGTTGGGTGGGCTGTGGAACACTTGGTGCTTGTACCATGGCACGAGAACCCTGATGCTTAGAGCCACACGGTGCTCGAGGGCAAAACCTGGCAATGTGACTCGGATCACCACAAGTGTAGCAAGCCCTTAGCTACTGAGACTGTTGTCCCTGTCGACCAGAATGACCACCTCGGAAACTTTGCAGCGGCGGTGCACTAATAGGAGCAGGTGGTGCACTATAGGAATGCTGATCGGAATACTGCACCTGGGGACCACGGCTGCCTGAAGCATCGAGAGAAACCTTAAGAGCCGACTGAAAAGGCCTAGGAGGATAGACTCTACCATATGAATCTCTACCTCCAGACGAGGTACCACCGAATCTGCCTGAGTGACTGGGTCTCTTGTTCGACCCATGACCACCACTCTGCGATAGAACCATCTCAACTCTGTGGGCCACATTGGCCGCCTCCTGAAAAGTGATCTCACTCCCGGCCTTCTTGGCCATCTGGAGATGAATCGGCTGAATAAGACCGTCAATATACCTCCTCAATCTCTCTCTCGGTAGGAAGTATGACAAGAGAATGGTGAGCTAAGTCGATGAACCTGGTCTCATACTGGGTGACCATCATGGATCCCTGCTGGAGGCACTTAAAATGCCTCCAATAGGCCTCTCTCTGAGTAGTGGGGAGAAACTTCTCTAAAAACAACACTGAAAACTGCTCCCAAGTTAAGGCTGGCGATCCGGCTGGTCTAGCCAAGCAATAATCTCTCCACCAAGTCTTGGCAGATCCAGACATATGAAATGTAGCAAAATTGACCCCATTGGTCTCAACAATGCCTATGTTCCTGAGAACCTCGTGGCAGCTGTATAGAAAATCCTGGGGATCCTCAGAAGAAGCACCGCTGAAAGTAGAAGTGAAGAGCTTGGTAAACCTATCTAGCCTCCACAAAGCATCAGCGGATACAGCCGCTCCATCGCCGATCTGATCCACTACACCCAGCTGAACTGCCACAACTGGCTGAACTGTTGGAACTTGAACCTGGGGAGCTACTTGCTCCGGAGTGCGTGTAGCAGGAGTCTAAGCCCCTCCTCCAGCCTGAGAAGTGGCTGGTGCTATAGGAAGCAAGCCTGCTCGGGTGACACTCTCCATGAGGCCACCAATCGGACTAGAGCGTCCTGCAGAATTGGGGTGGCAATAAACCCCTCTAGGACCTGAGCTGGGCCCACCAAAATTGTTGGGGCCGGAACCTCCTCGTCAAAATCAACTTGAGGCTTCGCCACTGGTGCTCCTACTCGGGACTGAGCTCTGCCCCTATCTCGGCCTCTAGTACGGCCTCGGCCTCGCCCTCTGCCCCTCGTGGGAGCTGCTGCTGGGGGCTCGGGCTGCTGAGCGATAGATGAGGAAGCGCGTGTTCTCACTATATGTGAAAGAACAGAGTAAAAATTTGATCAGTATTGGGAGACAGAACCGCACGACAAGAAAGAACAAATGTGAAGTTTTTCCTAACTCTGTAGCCTATGGGGGATAAATACAGACGTCTCTGTACCGATCCCTCAGACTCTACTAAGCACGTCTGTGAACTATGAGACTCGTGCAACCTAAAGCTTTGATACCATCTTGTCACGATCCGAATTTTCCACCGTCGGGAGCCGTGATGGCACCTACTAATGGGAGCTAGGAAAGCCAAACTTTAACTATTTGCATTTTTCATGTTCCTTCTTTTAAGCAATTACGAGGCAATAATACAATGATAGCGGAATTTAAATATATAAGCGGAAGTCAACAAATATATAAATCAAGGCTACATCTATTACAACTTCTAAAACCTCAATAACCAAAAATCTGGTATCACAGTGTCACAGACTGTCTAAAGTCGCTACATACAAATTCTGAAGAAAATACATAATACTGTTTCTGAACAAAGATAAAGGAAACAGGAAATGGGGATAGAGGGAGACGCCAGGGCCCGCAGACTCCTGCAGGTCTACCTTGGGTCTCCGAGTGGACTGAAGGAAGCCCTCGAACTAATGTCCGAAAGCTGCTCCAGGATCTGTGAGCACGTGATTTTTGTTTTACGCGACAATCGCTCCAAAAGAATTAAAAAATGTATGTGTCATGCGTAATTTAAACCATGACCCGTTTGTTAGATGGAAAATTACAAAAAATACGCATTTTTTCTTTTTTTTCCTGATTTGTTGCCGTGTTTAATTTTGCCTACCTTTAACATTTTATCCGCGTGAAATAAATATGTTAAGTGTTAATTAGTGGTGCTTGGTTTTATTTAATTAGTTTGTGTATTTAGGAAATTAGAAATAAAGAAAAAGAAGACAAAATTTGTTGTAAAATGAATTTGGGCCGTGTTCCCTTCCGGACTTGGGCCAATTTTAACAAAATTGGCCCAAACAAACAGCCCAAGACCCAGGCCTGCCCGGTCCAGGCCACCTGATGCCCAGGACGTCCAAACGACGTCGTTTGAGTCATACCTGATCTGGACCGTTGATCTCAGAATGATCAACGGCCAAGATCAATCCCCCGTAACCCACCAATAAACCCGACCCGTCTCACCCGGACCGACCCCAACCCTTTACCCTTGAAACGACACCGTTCCACTTAAGCTATCAGATCCAGACCGTAGATCTAGATTGATCTAACGGTCGAGATCAATCCACCCATTAACTATATAAAGTCATAATCCTACCCTGCCCCCCTATCCGAACCCCAGCCTTCGTCTTCAACCTCATCCCCTTCAAACCCTAGAGCCGCCCTTGTATCCCCCACCATGAAAACCGGCGGCATGAACACCGGTGACCTCGCCATGAACACCATAGAACCCCCTCACCACCCTGAACATAGACCTGTTGACCGTTTGGTTCGAATCACCCCCCAGGTCCTCGAATCTTCATTTGAAGATTCGAGTCAAACTCGATCTACACCAAACAACCCCAGCTTCATACCAGACACTCCCCGGACCTTCCTCGTGACCAAACCATACTTGGTTTGGTCCGAATCTAACCAGGGAAGCACGAATATTAGATCTGAGTTTTGAAACCACAAGGTCCCTCATCACTGGCCTATGTCCGTCCAAACCAAAGAGATTAAGGTCTAATGGACCTTAATCGAAGTGTTTCTCATCCGAGAAACACTTCGATTAAAGTCCGTTCACCCTTAAGAAAGTCTGTCCAAGTCCGAGTCAAGGTTTTTGATTTTTCAAGACTTGAGGTGAGTCTTGCTTGCTTTCTTTATTTCTGTTTGGTCCATGTGAGTGATTGAATGGCTGTTCATGTTTTGTTTCAATTTGTATCTTTTGAATTTTTACCAACTTCTGTTTGTCCACTTTGCTTGAACCACGGTGTTTGTTTGAACCCCTCCTATTCTGATAAGGCATGTGTATTGGTTGTGTTCCAAATTTGTTTTGATTAACTGATTCCTCGAAGTATAATTTTGTTTAGCCAGTACAATTCAAGTCATGTGCCCTATACTTTGAATGTCTGATTTTTGGTTACGGTTGTATGTGTTATGATTAATATAGTCGAGTCGACATATGTCGTCAATTAGTTTCAACTGTCCGAACGATAACAAATTGACTTGCCTCTGTTGAACATTTGCCTGAATCAATTAAGAACCAAGTCCAGGTACTTATAAGCTGTTAATGTGATTTCAGAAACCTAAGGCTTGGTCTGTTAATTGAAATCTGAGTTGATGGCATGTGCACTTGTGCACAGCATGTGCATTGTGCACAGCCTGTTTTCCTGCATAGGAAGGCTTTTGATTTTTAAAAATTGTTTGACAGCATATGCTGTCAGATATATTCTACTGCCCATGCTTGCTTTTAGTTAATAAAATAGGAAAGGAAAGCCTGCCAGGGAATATTGATGGGGTTATATACTTAAATAACTAATTGGGATCTGAAAAGGTAAAAGACACATGGGAGGGGTACTGTGACATTTGGAAAAGAGGCTGTTAAAAGAGATGGTGTCGAGGCTTATAAAATAGACAGAATTAGAGGGGAGAGGAGATCAGAAAATAAAGGAAAGGGGAACACACTGTGAGGAGTGTTGAAAGAGAAAGCTTGAAAGACATACAAAGAGATACAGAAATTATACAATCTACAATCAGAAATTGTTTCTTCCTATTTGTTATTTGGGTTTTCAGTTGTTTAACTCGTTGAAATCAATTCTGATTGTTTGAAGTTCCAGCTGTGTCTATTTAGTCAAGTGTTTTCCATTGGTTCACTACTGGTTTGGTCTGCTTGGAGTTCTTGATTCTATTCCACTGGGTTGTGCTCTCGTTTGGCTATTTCTTTCTATTGGCCATAGTTGCATTTCTGCACTTGAGCCTTTTCTGCTGTTCGTTTTGTTTTGCTGCTGCCCTGTCCTGCTGCTATTGCTAGTCCTGTTTCTTTTGCTGCTGATTTCCACATCTTCTTCTTCTTCTCCTTTGCACATTCAGCATTTTCAGGTACACATTTCAAGCCCCATATTGATGTAATTGAAACAGTTTGAAAGCATGAAATGGAAAAGGTTGAAGAAGTTCAAGCATTTGCTGTAATATTCATAGTACATTAACAGGCTTGTGAAAATTGATTAGTTTATAATCCAGCAGTTTGAAAGTATGTATTGATATTTGACTGAGTTTGCCCTGTTGTATTTTAACTCTGTAGTTGTTTGTGGGCATGTATATTTCGACCTTATACAATACTGTTCTGGTTTCACTAGTTTTGTTTAGTTAAGACTAGTCCACATAAGCTTAGTTGAGTTCAACTCGAGAAGTGTTCGGATTAAGTGTTGTATTTCGTTTAGCTCGTACAGGATTCCTTGCCAAACTAAAGTATTTTACTTTGCCAGTTATCCTTTAATCTAGTCCAAATAAGTTCAGTTAAGTTCAATTCAAGAAATATTCGGATTAGGTATTGCATTTCATCAATCTCATATGTAGTTTTTTTTGTTCGACTGAAACATCCTCGCGAGGCATGACGTTTTTTACTTTATAAGTAGTTAATCAGAAACTGACAAAAATCCGGATTAGACAAAAGCCTATAATTGAATCAGCATGTACCTTTTCTTCTAGTTTTAGAGACAAATGCGTTAGAAATGTAGCTATTTTAGGATATCCTTTTCTAAAATAGAGATGAGCCTCGCCAAATAAAGATGCAAAATTGCGGGGCTCTCAATAAATAATCATGATAATTATTTAGAATTCAAGATAGGCCATTTAATAAATTTCATGGCCTTATACAAAGATAATAACGCGTTAGACTCTGTAGGCGCGGCTTAATTAAATCACATTCTTAAATTCGGGTGCACATTGATGTGACCCAAATCCGAATCTCAACGAAGTCCAAATGTGTCGACGATCACGGGTGCATTGATTGTGACGTGGTTCGAGATGCGTTTTCACGACGTTGCAATTCTATAAAAAATAAGTGATAATAATAAAAGCGGTTCTAAACTTAATAAAAGCACGTAAGTCATAATATGTATTTAAATCAGATATTTAGCCATTATAACAATTTAAGCGACCGTGCTAGAACCACGGGATTCGAGGGTGCCTAACACCTTCCCTCGGGTCAACAGAATTCCTTACTTAGAATTTCTGGTTCGCAGACTTCATTTGGAAAAGTCGAAAATCTCCTCGATTTGGGATTCAAGATAAACCGGTGACTTGGGACACCAAAAGCCAAACCTTTCCCAAGTGGCGACTCTGAACTAAATAAATAATCCCATTTTCGAATATTGTCACTTAAATTGGAAAAACTCCACCCGCGCATTTAACCCTTCGGGAGGGCGCGCAAAAAGGAGGTGTGACAGCTCTGGCGACTCTGCTGGGGATTGTGACCCAGAACCACTGGTTCAGGGTCCAAGAATTCGAGCTTAGAATAATTGTTATATCTGGCTTATTATCTGATCTTTATTACATGTTTTGCATAAAAGTGCTAAATGTTGTCTTTTACCGCTTTTGATATTATCTGAACTGTATATAAACTGTGCCGAAACCCTTCTTTTCTTACCTCCGGGGAGAAGCTCGCTGGTCGAGACTCCCTATTCTGTTAGTGTCAATACTTGAAATAAGAAAGAGGTCGGACAAGTTACAAAGCCGGACGATCTCGCGGGTCCCCGGTACGTAGCCCCCTCCTCGACTCGAGTTGTCCGCTCGGGTACACAGTCTAGGGCAAATACCAAGGTTTAAACCTAGTATAACGAAACTTCATGCCGGATCCCTAGTAGGAACGCTTATTTGCATCATATGGCATTTGACTTAGGGGACTCAACACAGGGGTTGGGTCCGTCTAGGACAGGCAACCTGAAATGGAAAGACCATCATGCTGCATTCCTATCTGTGTTATGCATTTATTTGCTTCGGTTCCGCATGTCGACCGGTTCTTAAAAAAAAGAAAGGAAAATAGCAGCGCAGGGGAGATAATTACTTATTTTTGGAAAATAAAACCAATGTCCAAGTAGTGTCAAAACCTCGCCGGAATTTTTCTAAAAAAAACTGTTTTGTTTATTGAGAGTTGTTAAAAAAATATATACAAAAATTTTTCTTTTATCACTTTCAAAGATCAAAAAAAAAGAAAAGGTATTTATTTTAAAAGTAAAAAAAAATCGAAAATTCATAATTCAAAAAAAATGAGTTGTTTCTTTCGTAGTACCCCTTTTATGAATTCAGACTAATAGTCCAAATTTTTTTTAAAAAAAAAATAATAATATAAAAAAAAAAATAGTTTCTTTAATCTTTATCTCTTTTCAAAAAAAAAATGTAAAAAAAATACGCATTCCTGATTTATAGGTTTATTCGATTTTTTTTTCCTATTTTACGATACCCCGAACTACGCCGGTTTGATTCTCACCGGATGTGAGATACGTAGGCAACCCTCGTCGGGTTCAACCCCCATTTTGCTAAAATAGCCAAAATCAAAAAAAAATATGTTTCAAATTTTTAAAGAGTCATAAATAAGTCAGGTGATGCTGTTTTGACATGAATAGCCGAATGTTCCCGAAAGGGACGCCGGAAGGCTGACTTTGCATAAATAGCCACTTTTGGGTTTTGCTTAGCATTTTTAGACCCACACAGCCTTAAAATCTTCGTCCCCGAAGTGCTTAAAGGCCGTGTTCAAAGCTTGGTCCCCTCTGTAAAATATTTTGAGTCAGTCATTTTTGTTAAAATCACCTTAATAAATGTGCAGGATGAGCACGATGCAAAATGAACATTTTTCAATAATGACCAAAATCCCTATCAAGTTACGGCTATGGTGGAATGATCTAGGTGTTGAAGGGCAAAATGAGGTTAAGAAATATCTGAAAGGTCTTGTGGGTCTGTTGGAAATCCAGCCTCGGGGAGATATCATAAGAGCTTTGGTTACCTATTGGGACCCGGCGCACAATGTTTTCCATTTCTCTGACTTTGAGCTCACCCCAACTTTGGAAGAAATGGTCGGATACATCGGGAATACTGAACTTCCGTTGAGGGAAAAATACGTGGTCGCCCCAAGAGTCGTCACGGCACATCGATTCCTAGATTCATTGAAGATACCCAAAACAGTCCACAACCCGGATCTAGCAGCCGGATTCTGTACTCCATGCTTCATATATGATAGGTACGGTCATGAGGGGGATTCAATAATCCAATCAACAAACTGTGCAGCAAAGGAGTTCGTCAGAAGTGGGACGAGCACAGACGGGTAGCATTCATGATGATGTTCCTGGGCCTTCTGGTATTTCCAAGGAAAGATGGAAACATTGATTTGAAGATATCTGGGGTCGTCAGCACTTTACTCACGCAAAGTGACAGTACTCTCGCGCCTATGGTGGTATCCGACATCTTTCGAGCTCTCACAGCTTGTAAAGCTGGGGGAAATTTCTTCGAAGGTTGTAACTTGCTCCTGCAGATATGGATGACCGAGCACCTTTGCCATCATTCCGAGATTTTGAGCCATGGTTCCCCGGAAAAGACCCGCATAGAAGAATCTTACGCGAGAGCCAAAGAGATCAGTTTGCCCGAAGGAGTCCTGGCTTGGACCTCGTTCTTTCAAGCTCTTACTGCCAGCCAAATACAATGGAAGTTGGGATGGTTGCCCGTTGATGAGGTCTTATATATGTCAGCGGCTAAAACTCATTTCTTGCTGATGGGGCTTAAGAGCATTCAACCTTACGCACCCTGCCGAGTTTTAAGACAGTTCGGAAGATGCCAGACAGTACCTCATGAGGAAGATCTAAGCACTCAAGCAGTTGAGATAAGTCCTAACGGACAGTTCCCAGAAGCAAAGATTCGCCAAATCTGGAATGAGGGTCAATATTTGAAATCAGATACTTGCGTGCGGGATCAAGCCAAAGGAGAAACGGCGCCAGGTTACCTTGCATGGTACAGAAGGGAACTCGAGCATGAAAGGCCAGCTAAGAGACCCCACATCCGGAATTTTACCGAATCATCACAAAAGCAGTGGGATTGGTTAGCAAAAGAAAGAGGCTATTGCACCGAAATCAGCAGGTTAAAGCAACAAGTGGAAAACTTGAAATATGAACACAACGTGCAAGTTGCTACCGATCTGGGAGAGCGGAACAGGTTAATTCAAGAAAATGAAATGCTCAGAGCCCAGATCAAACAGATAAGGTTGGATGCAGATAGACAACCAAGGCGTCGATCGGACGAGCAGCTGATAAAAGGGCTAAAAGGTGAAATCAGGGAATGGCGAGATGGTTTGGAGAAATCTGAAAACATCATAGCAGAGCTCAAAGCACAGTGGGATACAAGAACGGATAAGCATCGCAGGTACCTGAATCGATTGGAAAGCGACCATGAGAAGACTGTTGCTAAGATAAAGAGAGAGATGGCTGCACTTGAGATCAAAGCAGCTAATCAGGCCAAGGATTTCCAAATTGAGAGCAGATACTGGTATGACTCAATAGCCCAGATGAAGTTGGAAGTACGACGACTGAAGCATCAGCATGTACAAGATGCTCAAGTTTTCAAGATATGCAGCGATCAGACAAAACGCCTGCTCGTAGAGAAGAAGCAAACCAGAGATAGGATCAAGGCCATTGCCCATGCCATCACCAGACGATGCCTACGATGTGAGAACATGTCCAGCGCTACCGTCCTCTCGGCAGTAATGGGTTATGTCAAGCAGACTATGCACGAGCTGGAGCAACTTGAGAGGGATCTCACGCCTAGGACCGCGGCGAGGCCGAACGATGCCCCGCGGAAACCGATTTTTAAAACCATAATGCATTCATAGGTCAAATCTGTATTTTAGCATCTTCTGCCTGTTTTTTCATCAAGGTGATTTTCAGTCTATTTTGAGTCTAGGTTCATTTTCCAAGTTTGCTTTTTCTTTTGCAGAATGTAGCTTGTAATAGAACATTTCAACAATGAAGAGGTTGTTTTCTTTTACGTCCATTTGTGTTTCTCGAACTACGTAATGATCTGATTCACGTAGGCATCGTGATACGTAGGCAATCCTCATCGGATCCGGTCGCATTTCTTTTACTACAAAAATAAAAAAATATATATATATATATAATAAATAAAATAAAAGGGAAAACAAAAGAGAAAAGGAAAGAAAAGAAAAAAGGGGAAAAACTAATAAGAGAAAAATGCCGGAATGACGCATGCTCTTGTAGCAAACATATAGTAATCCACTTAACTGTATAGGTGCATCATGCCCAACGTGAGATTAACTATCTATTATTTGCTGCAGAATTAACCGTGCGTTTGTCATTGAGCATTTTTTTTCAGGGTTTTTGAAAAGACGGTTGGTTTGGTGAAAGTCTGGCCTCGCACTCATACTTCACGAGGTCAAGGAGAGGTGTTCAACTACCTATTGTTAGGACCAGAAGCAGTACTCACACTTACTTCACCAGGTCAAAAGGAAGTGTGGAAATGTCTTCGGAAATTCCATTGCAAACAGTCCCCGTCTCTGAGGAGAGCTCAATCTCAGCCGTCCTCACACCTGAATCCGCAACTGCGGAGGAAAATAGAATCCTACGGCTCCGCATGTTGGAAATGCTGGATGACTGGAACAATGGGAAAGAGCCGCCAAGTGTCGTCCCCGGATTCCCTGAACTATTCTCCAGGTCAAGTGGGACTTCTAATGTTCCCATAAATTACCCTGCTACCCCATTTGGGTACCCAGCCACCTCCGCCTTCTCTGCAGGATCACCGTCTGAGCCTCATCCCCGAATGTCGGCCAATGATGCAAGCATGAACATCTTTACTGCATCGCCTTGCCCAGCTACGGCACAGCCTGCCACGTACAAGCCAAGCCTTGACTCATCCTCTTTTACATTCCAAGCACCGTCCTTCTCAGTGGAACCAAATAGGTTCGCTACCAGTACTAATCCTCTACCGCCTCAATGCGAGCTTGTACCAGGGCAGGATCAGAACCCCAGAGTTGTAGAACAAAACGAAATGGCCAAAAGGATGAGAAGCCTTGAGCAAAGTCTGAAGAATATGCAAGGATTGAGCGGGCAAAAGAGCGTCTCTTACGCCGACCTATGCATGTTTCCTCACATACACCTGCCAACGGGTTTCAAGACCCCCAAGTTTGAGAAGTACGATGGGCACGGTGACCCCATTGCACATCTTAAGAAATACTGCAACCAATTGCGGGGAGCCGGCGGAAAAAGAAGAACTGCTAATGGCATACTTTGGGGAAAGTTTAGTAGGGATAGCCTCGGAATGGTATATGGATCAGGAAATGTCCCGATGGCATATATGGGATGATCTCGCCAGAGATTTTGTAAAACAATTCCAGTATAACATCGACATTGCGCCAGACCGAAACTCTCTTTCAAATTTGAAGAAGAAGCCTTCAGAAAGCTTTAGAGAGTATGCTATTAAGTGGCGTGAACAGGCATCGAGAGTGAAGCCTCCCATGGATGAAGTGGAAATGGTCACTACCTTTCTCCAGGCTCAAGAGTCTGACTATTTCCAGAACATGATGTCGGCCATGGGTAAGCCATTCGCGGAAGCAATCAAGATTGGAGAGATGGTGGAGAACGGTTTGAAAACGGGAAGGATTTTGAGTCAAGCAGCCATAAGGGCAACCTCCCAGGCCGTCCAAAGCGGGTCTGGAGGAACAACAAGGGGGAAGAAGAAAGAAGAAACGACTATGGCAGCCTCTGAAGCAAGGGAGTATCATCATCCCAGGCCCCATTTTCCGGGAAGAGCCCCACAACACTATTACCCCCATTCAAATTCGGCATATGCTCATCAACCTTATATGGTCATGAATGCCCAACCTTATAACCATCCACCACAACAAGCCAACCGAGGCCCAGCTCCACCTCCCAGAAATCAGCCTCACTACCGCAACCACTATAACCCACAACCCCCGCAGAATAACTACCGCCCCCAAGAGCCACCTCGACGGCGGACTTTCACGCCCATCGGTGAGCCATACTCAACTTTGTTCCCAAAGTTGGTCCAGTTGGGTTTCTTGCAACCCATCCCTCAAACAAGGCAAAACCCGACATCTCCTTCTTACAAAGCCGGAGTCAGATGCGCCTATCATTCAGGGGCCGAGGGACATGATACAAACGACTGCTGGTCATTGAAAAGAGTGGTCGAAAATTTGATAGAGCAGGGGAAAATAGTGCTAAGGGACGAAGAGATCCCAAATGTGACTAACAATCCATTGCCCGCTCACAATAATGGGCCGCTGATCGGCATGATTTGTGAAGACAAAGAGTTCGACCCTGCCTTGAAAGCCATAATTGCCATTGTCGACACGGGGAGGAGGCCTGAAATAGACCAGAAATCAGAAAGGGGGGAGGAGGCCAAGGCTGCAGAAAGCAAGCCTGAAAAGAAGGTGGAGAAGAAAGTAGTACCAGCAAAGGGTGGAGTTCTTTACATACCGCGAGGTCAAGCCAAGAAGACGCAGAACTTCGGGATCAAAAAGACAAAACCTATGTACGTGCCAAAAGGGGCCTACGTGGTCCGGGGGACGATTCAACCACCTCGGCTGAATGAGCCAGTGGTTATCGGACGCGTGCCACAAAAGCCAATGACCAACCCGTCCACAGTGCCGTGGAATTATCAAAAGACTTTGGTAACATACAAAGGTAAGGAGGTCATGGAAGAACTTCCAGAAAATACTTTCGTTGGAGGGTACTCAAATACCCAAGAACTGAACAACGCCACACAAAGGCGCTTCCCTCCAAAGGAGCCCGTGAGTGTTGAAGAAGCGGAAGTGTTCTTCCAACAAATGAAGATGCCGGATTACGAAGTGATAGATCAGTTGCGCAAGCACCCTGAGCAGGTGTCCATGCTATCATTATTGACAAGGTCGGCCGAGCATCAAAAGATCTTACTGAAGACCCTGAATGAGGCATATGTGCCGGTTGAAACCTCGGTGGAGCAATTAGAGCGGATGACAGAAAGATTCTTCGCCGTCAACCAAATCTCCTTCAGCAAGAACGATCTACCCCCGGAAGGAGCAGCACACAACAAGGCATTGCATTTAACAGTCAAATGTGAGGACTACTATGTCAAGCGGGTAATGCTGGATGGGGGATCAGGTGTTGACATTTGCCCGCTCTCCACGCTGCAAAGAATGGAAATTGAGACCGGAAGAATCCGACCCAACAACGTCTGTGTAAGAGCTTTCGATGGTATCAAGAGAGACACCATGGGAGAAATAGACCTGCTGCTGGTCATAGGACCAGTCGAATTTCGAGTCACTTTCCAAGTGATCGACATGGACACATCTTACAATTTCCTCCTTGGCAGGCCTTGGATCCATGCGGCAGGAGCCGTGCCTTCTACTCTTCACCAGATGGTGAAGTTCGAGTATGAAGACCAAGAGATCGTGGTCCATGGAGAAGACGAACATGCCATTTATCGGGACCCATCTATCCCGTATCTTGAACCAAGAGAAGGGAGCGAGCATACGGTCTATCAAGCTTTCGAGGTGGTATTGGCAGAGCAGCACGAAGAGGGAGTACCTTGCCCCCAGCCTTTCTTGTCTAACGCTTCGGTTATGGTGGCCAAAGAGATGATCCGACACGGATTTAGGCCAGGGAAGGGGCTTGGACGAACCCTTCAGGGAATGACGGAACCCATTACTTTACCAGTCATCAAGAAACCTTTTGGACTAGGTTTCAAACCTACTCCAACAGACGAAAAATGGGCAAAGAAAAGGAGAAATGAGGGCTGGAAGCTGCCTCAACCGCTGCCGGATTTATATGCGACTTTCGTCAGGCCAAGGTACGCGGAAGAAGAAGATGATGAGGTCTTCACAGCTGAGGAAATCGAGGAAATATGTGGGGCGATGAGAGAAATGCTCTACGAGGTCCACATGGTTCAACCAGGTGAAGGCACAAGCACTGCTGAGATGCTGTACATGGGACCGAACGCCCAACTTCAAAACTGGAAGGCCACGCCATTCCCGACTAGACGGAAGTCCGGGTAGACCTGCCCTGCCACTTTTCCTGTATCACAAGTTATCCCCGGGACCTAACTTGAACGTTTTCTTCTTTTCGATTGTTGTTTTGAATTCCTAGTTGAAAACATTGTTGTATTCCAACTTTCCAAAAGAAATATACAAAAAAATCATCATTGCTTTCCTATTCTTTCTCTTGTTCTGATTTTTATTACTTTTCCTCTTATCTTCCTTTTCAGTCCTAATAATGCGGCTTTAAATATGACATGCTTGCGGACTTCACGCCCAGACCACAATGAGCT
The DNA here is from genome assembly GCF_000393655.2 of Nicotiana sylvestris. Lineage (NCBI taxonomy): Eukaryota > Viridiplantae > Streptophyta > Magnoliopsida > Solanales > Solanaceae > Nicotiana > Nicotiana sylvestris. Next base: position 29,825,169 of record NC_091067.1, read on the forward strand.
ATTTAACTGCGAATTAATGAACCCAGAACCAGAATATGATGCGGAAGAGGCTTTTAGGGAGATAAACCGAGAGTTGGAATATTTCGAGAATAAACCTAAGCCAAATCTGAATGACACTGAACCGGTAAACTTAGGAACCCCGGAAGAAGTCCGGGAGACCAAGATAAGCATTCACACGGAACGAGAAAACGCGAGAGGCGATAATTCAACTTCTTCTTGAATTCAAAGACGTGTTTGCCTGGTCATATGATGACATGCCAGGACTAGGTGTCGATCTAGTGGTTCACAAATTGCCAATTCATCCTGATTATCCTCCGGTTCAACAAAAGCAACGAAAGTTCAAAACCGAGGTCAGTGACAAAATTAAAGAGGAGATCACCAAGCAACTGAAAACAGGAGTGATCCGGGTAGTCCAATACACAACATGGTTGGCGAATGTGGTTCCAGTACCGAAAAAGGACGGGAAAACTCGGGTATGTGTAGATTACCGAGATCTGAACAGAGCAAGTCCTAAAGATAATTTCCCGCTGCCTAACATCCACATCCTCGTTGATAATTGCGCCAAACACGAGATACAGTCTTTCGTAGATTGTTACGCTGGATACCATCAGGTGCTGATGGATGAAGAGGACGCCGAGAAAACTGCTTTCACCACGCCTTGGGGCACCTACTGTTATCGGGTCATGCCATATGGTTTAAAGAATGCTGGGGCTACTTACATGAGGGCCATGACCGCCATTTTCCATGACATGATGCATCAGGAAATAGAGGTGTACGTGGACGATGTGATAGTCAAGTCCAGGACGCAGGATAACCACATCCAAGACTTGAGGAAATTCTTCGAGAGGCTAAGGAAGTATGACTTGAAGCTAAATCCAGCCAAATGCGCTTTCGGAGTTCCGTCAGGTAAACTTTTGGGCTTCATCGTAAGCAGGAGAGGTATCGAGCTAGACCCGACTAAGATAAAATCTATCAAAGATCTACCTCCCCCGAGAACGAAGAAAGACGTGATGAGTCTTTTGGGCAGGCTGAACTACATCAGTCGATTTATTGCCCAGCTGACAAGCACGTGTGAGCCCATATTCAAGTTGTTAAGAAAAGATGCGGCGATTAAGTGGACAACGGAGTGTCAAGAAGCCTTTGATAAAGTCAAAGAGTACCTTTCGAATCCCCCAGTCTTGGTCCCTCCAGAACCAGGGAGGCCACTTTTCTTGTATCTGACAGTCTTGGAGAACTCTTTTGGCTGCGTCCTCGGGCAACACGACGTAACCGGGAAAAGGGAGCAGGCGATCTACTACCTGAGCAAGAAATTCACCAGCTACGAGGCCAAATACACTCTGTTGGAAAAGACATGCTGCGCTCTCACATGGGTTGCTCAAAAGCTGAGGCATTATCTCCAAGCCCACACTACATTCCTCATAAGCAGGTTGGATCCCTTGAAATATATATTTCAGAAACCAATGCCTACTGGGAGACTGGCTAAATGGCAAATCTTGCTTACGGAATTCGACATAGTTTATGTCACTCGCACGGCAATGAAAGCCCAGGCGTTAGCAGATCATTTGGCCGAAAACCCGGTCGATGAGGAATACCAGCCATTAGATACCTACTTTCCAGATGAAGAGGTAAACACCGTAGAAGTGATCTCGGAGGAAGCTCATGTTTGGAAGATGTTCTTTGACGGAGCCGTGAAACGCCAAGGGTATAGGGATTGGGGCAATTTTGATCTCACCTGCCGGTCAGCATTATCCCGCCACAGCTAGACTTCGTTTCTTCTGCACAAATAATACAGCTGAATATGAAGCCTGCATTATGGGCATACATATGGCAATCGATCAGGATGTCAAAGACTTACTGATTATGGGAGATTCTGACCTGATCATCCGGCAAGTTCAAGGCGAGTGGGAAACTCGGGATGTCAAGCTTATCCCATACCGACAACATGTAGAGGACCTCAGCAAGCGCTTTACCTCAATAGAGTTCAGGTATATTCCGAGGTGTCACAATGAACTGGCAGATGCACTTGCTACTCTGGCTTCTATGCTACCCTACCCGGGCAACGCCCACGTCGATCCTTTGGAAATCCAAATCAAGGAAAGACACGGTTACTGCAGTGTAATCGAGGCGGGATCAAATACGCAGCCTTGGTACCATGACATCAAGAGGTTCCTGAAGACGCAAGAATACCCCGAGCACGCTACTGGAGATCAAAAGAGGACCATTAGGCGACATGCAAGTGGTTTCTTTTTGAGCGGTGAATTGTTATATAAGAGGACTCCGGACCTCAATCTCTTAAGATGTGTCGATATCGAGGAAGCGAGAAAGATCATGCACGAAGTACACGCAGGTGTGTGCGGACCTCACATGAACGGGTATGTCTTAGCGAAGAAGATCCTCCGAGCAGGTTATTACTGGATAACCATGGAAAAGGATTGCTTTAGTTTCGTTCGGAAGTGTCATCAATGTCAGGTGCATGGTGATTTGATTCATGCACCCCCCACGGAACTGCATCCCATGTCCGCACCATGGCCATTTGTCGCCTGGGGCATGGACGTCATTGGACCGATTGAACCAAAGGCCTCAAACGGACACAGGTTTATACTAGTTGCCATAGACTACTTTACGAAATGGGTAGAGGCTGTCACTCTCAAGTCGGTCACCAAGAAAGCTGTAGTGGATTTTGTACACTCAAATCTTATCTGTCGCTTCGGTATTCCTGCGACTATCATTACAGATAATGCGGCAAACTTGAACAGTCACTTGATGGGAGATGTGTGCGAGCAATTCAAGATAACACACAGGAATTCCACTCCTTATCGGCCAAAAGCCAATGGTGCTGTGGAAGCTGCAAATAAAAACATCAAGAAGATTTTGAGGAAGACAATACAAAGTTCCCGACAGTGGTATGAGCAGTTACCTTTTGCATTATTGGGGTACCGCACTACGGTACGCACATCGGTGGGAGCGACTCCTTATCTTTTGGTTTATGGGACCGAGGCTGTAATACCGGCAGAGGTAGAAATTCCTTCGCTTCGAATCATTGTCGAAGCAGAAATCGAGGACAGCGAGTGGGTTAAGACTCGGTTAGAGCAATTGACGTTGATTGATGAAAAGCGGATGGCTGCAGTTTGTCACGGACAGTTATACCAACGAAGGATGGCCCGTGCTTACAACAAGAAAGTCCGACCCCGGAATTTCGAAGTAGGTCAGCTGGTACTGAGGCGTATTCTGCCGCATCATGAAGAAGCAAAAGGAAAGTTTGCCCCAAATTGGAAAGGCCCATACATCGTAAGGAAAATATTGCCAAGAGGAGCATTGTATTTAGGTGATATCGAAGGAAATGACCCTGACACAGCGGTGAATGCAGATGCAGTCAAGAGATACTACGTCTAGATCATACTCCAAGCAGACCTGACACATTTGAGAATGGCGAAGGTTTTATCCCCCACTACTCCCAAACACTACCCAATCCTCTCTACAAAAAGAAAAAAAAAGAGAAACAAAAAAAAAAAATTTGATTGAGGCCTGAACTACGTTTGACTTGATTCCGAAAGGATACGTAGGCAGCCTCTCCCTGAGGTTCAGTCACACCAACAATAAAATCCCATTCACCCTGAAATTGAAAACCGGGGCACGTCGAGCAGTTGAGAAGTTAGTATCACTACCTCTCTTTACCAAGCACAAGCCTTCAAATCAATTACCAAATATGGTGGGGAATCAATAAGTGTCACAAACGAAGACCATCACACTCTGAATTGAGAAAGATAAAATGAGAGAGTCTCGGCGGTGAAAACCTTCGGGCACCACGAGGCGACGGGAGTAGAGAAACCAAAATGAGAGAGTTTGTTTAGTAAAAAACTCGCAAAGAGTGCTATCAAGCGATGACAGGGAGAGAAATGAGAGAGGTCAGCCAGCGAAAACCCGCAAAGGGCGCTGTTGGCCGAAAAGAATGACGCCATCCCAAGAAAGTTTCGCCAGAATGCCACCAGTTTGGAATCACAGATCCGTTCTGGTTCAGGAAAACGCAAGCTCTTAGAAGGTCAGACGTCCAGTCCAAAAAGCATGTCATGTCATTGAAAGCCAGCATTATCTTCCTCAGATAAGTCTTTCTCATCCCGAAAAGGTTACTCCTTTTCTGATTTGTTTTCTCTTTTCTTTGTTTCTTTTCGAATCCCTTTCGCATTTTAACCCCGAGTTCAGGACACACCGGAAAGGACAGGTGGCAGGTTTGTTTGCACGGAATCCCGTCTCATGAAGGAAAGCACCTCATCTCGTTGATGTGATTACCCAAGCATGATGAATCATGACGTTCGATGGTGTTCCGGAGTAAAGGAAAAAGAGAGAAATCTTGAAATCTTCCCCAGCAAGTCTACCTTCGGACAAATCCCCACAGAGTTTCCCCCTGTACAAAACCCCACAGAGTTTCTCTTTTGTACAATCTCCCACAAAGTCTCCCCGCTGGAATTTCATCGGCGCATCCCCAGCGAGTCCTTTTGTAAATATTCCCCAACAAGCTTACCCCAACAAATCCTAGAAATCCCGCTTTGAAATAAATCCCCAATATGCCCCATTGTACAAAAATCCACACAAAGAATCCACTTTGTAAATATTCCCCACAGAGTTTCCCTTTTGTACAAATTCCCACAAAATACCTCCAATAAAATCCCCGTTGTGAACCTCCAAGCAAAACGGGACACACACACAAAAAAAAAAAAAGAGCCTTACGAAGCAAGTCATCACAGAATCCGGAAATACAAGCCTGAGCAGTCTAAACGTTTCGCCGTTCGAATCAAATCAATGGCGTGATTCCGCAACATAAATAGAGACGCAACAAAGCAATTGGAAACGATCAAGGTCACCGAACCGACCGTCATTTTCGAACTAACAATTGTTCTTTAAGTTGAAACAGGTATTAATCCAAGACAACCGTGCAAGAAGCAGGTGTCGCCCAAAGAAGAAGGTACACGGGTACAAGAAACATTTTGGCAATAAGGAATTCACTCGAAAGGTAGGTTTCCACGAAACTCCCTTTTATCTTCTACTAAAATAAGAAAATTCAAAAAAAGAGGTCGCTTAACTTTGTCCCCAGCCAATCAGCATTAGGGTTTTAAAACCTAAACTGAATTTTCCTTTTAGTCAGCATTAGGGTTTTAAACCCTAAACTGAACTTTTCCCTTTCAGCCAGCATTAGAGTTTTAAACTCTAAACTGAGCTTTTCCATGCAATCAGCATTAGGGTTTTAAAACCTAAACTGAATTTTCCTTTTAGTCAGCATTAGGGTTTTAAACCCTAAACTGAACTTTTCCCTTTCAGCCAGCATTAGAGTTTTAAACTCTAAACTGAGCTTTTCCATGCAATCAGCATTAGGGTTTTAAACCCTAAAACTGAATTTTCCTTTTAGTCAGCATTAGGGTTTTAAACCCTAAACTGAACTTTTCCCTTTCAGCCAGCATTAGAGTTTTAAACTCTAAACTGAGCTTTTCCATGCAATCAGCATTAGGGTTTTAAACCCTAAACTGAATTTTCCTTTCAGCCAGCATTAGAGTTTTAAACTCTAAACTGAGCTTTTCCATGCAATCAGCATTAGGGTTTTAAACCCTAAACTGAATTTTTCCTTTCAGCCAGCATTAGAGTTTTAAACTCTAAACTGAGCTTTTCCATGAAATCAGCATTAGGGTTTTAAACCCTACACTGAACTTTTCCCTTTCAGCCAGCATTAGAGTTTTAAACTCTAAACTGAGCTTTTCCATGCAATCAGCATTAGGGTTTTAAACCCTAAAACTGAATTTTCCTTTTAGTCAGCATTAGGGTTTTTAAACCCTAAACTGAACTTTTCCCTTTCAGCCAGCATTAGAGTTTTAAACTCTAAACTGAGCTTTTCCATGCAATCAGCATTAGGGTTTTAAACCCTAAAACTGAATTTTCCTTTTAGTCAGCATTAGGGTTTTTAAACCCTAAACTGAACTTTTCCCTTTCAGCCAGCATTAGAGTTTTAAACTCTAAACTGAGCTTTTCTATGCAATCAGCATTAGGGTTTTAAACCCTAAAACTGAATTTTCCTTTTAGTCAGCATTAGGGTTTTAAACCCTAAACTGAACTTTTCCCTTTCAGCCAGCATTAGAGTTTTAAACTCTAAACTGAGCTTTTCCATGCAATCAGCATTAGGGTTTTAAACCCTAAAACTGAATTTTCCTTTTAGTCAGCATTAGGGTTTTAAACCCTAAACTGAATTTTTCCTTTCAGCCAGCATTAGAATTTTAAACTCTAAACTGAGCTTTTCCATGAAATCAGCATTAGGGTTTTAAACCCTAAACTGAACTTTTCCCTTTCAGCCAGCATTAGAGTTTTAAACTCTAAACTGAGCTTTTCCATGAAATCAGCATTAGGGTTTTAAACCCTACACTGAACTTTTCCCTTTCAGCCAGCATTAGAGTTTTAAACTCTAAACTGAGCTTTTCCATGCAGTCAGCATTAGGGTTTTAAACCCTAAACTGAGTTCTTCCTTTGATCGGCGTTAGGGTTTTAAACCCCAAACCAAACCTTTCCCCAGCTAGCCGGTGTTAGGGCTCCAACCCTGAACTGAGCATGCATATCCTCTTTCATCAATTTTATGAATTTCCTGGTGAATAATTAACGAAATTTTCCTAGTGAAACTGGGGCAGAAAATTTCGTTCGTTTGTTTGTTTTTTCTCGCAGGTCTAACCTCGAGCCACACGGATCGAAATGACCTACGAGATGAGTCTCAACTCAGAATCAAAGAAGAAAAGACAAAAGAAGACATTCCGAGATATCAGAGTGAATGGAGAGCGGATTAACTCCAACGTTTAATTAAGGGCTTGAACCTTGCCAATCGCGTCTCACTCAGTATCCCAGAGGTTACACAAGTCGCCGCAACTCGCAAGCATCAAGATTCAGATCGGAGTCTACAAGCAGAATCAGCTAAGACCCAAGATCAAGTCGTAAAAGAATCATAGATAGGAATCTTGTAACTAGCAGTTGACATACATATAAGTAGTTAGTTCAGTTTCTAATTTTCATTTGGTTGTAATAAGGCAGTCAGTGACGTAGCAGTGACAATAGCAGCAGCAATATCAGCAAGCATTGCAATCCCATGGTAGTCCCAGCTACCAAAACTTCCCGAACTACATTGACCAGATTCCTATTTAGCCCAGGATATGTAGGAAATCTTTGAAGCAAGATTTGGTCAGATCTTTCAAAAAAAAACATGCTTCATACGGAGTAGTCCATAGGCAAAAATCGCTCATACACGCTCATTTTGTCTTTGCACGAAAACTCTTCGTGTTTCCGAACAAAGAGGGGCAGCTGTGAGCACGTGATTTTTGTTTTACGCGACAATCGCTCCAAAAGAATTAAAAAATGTATGTGTCATGCGTAATTTAAACCATGACCCGTTTGTTAGATGGAAAATTACAAAAAATACGCATTTTTTCTTTTTTTTTCTGATTTGTTGCCGTGTTTAATTTTGCCTACCTTTAACATTTTATCCAAGTGAAATAAATATGTTAAGTGTTAATTAGTGGTGCTTGGTTTTATTTAATTAGTTTGTGTATTTAGGAAATTAGAAATAAAGAAAAAAAAAAAAAGAAGACAAAATTTGTTTGGGCCGTGTCCATTTCAAAATTTGGAGCCCAATTGAACAGCCCAAACCCCCAAACAAACAGCCCAAGACCCAGGCCTACCCGGTCCAGGCCACCTGATGCCCAGGACGTCCAAACGACGTCGTTTGAGTCATACCTGATCTGGACCGTTGATCTCAGAATGATCAACGGCCAAGATCAATCCCCCGTAACCCACCAATAAACCCGACCCGTCTCACCCGGACCGACCCCAACCCTTTACCCTTGAAACGACACCGTTCCACTTAAGCTATCAGATCCAGACCGTAGATCTAGATTGATCTAACGGTCGAGATCAATCCACCCATTAACTATATAAAGTCATAATCCTACCCTGCCCCCCCTATCCGAACCCCAGCCTTCGTCTTCAACCTCATCCCCTTCAAACCCTAGAGCCGCCCTTGTATCCCCCACCATGAAAACCGGCAGCATGAACACCGGTGACCTCGCCATGAACACCATAGAACCCCCTCACCACCCTGAACATAGACCTGTTGACCGTTTGGTTCGAATCACCCCCAGGTCCTCGAATCTTCATTTGAAGATTCGAGTCAAACTCGATCTACACCAAACAACCCCAGCTTCATACCAGATACTCCCCGGACCTTCCTCGTGACCAAACCATACTTGGTTTGGTCCGAATCTAACCAGGGAAGCACGAATATTAGATCTGAGTTTTGAAACCACAAGGTCCCTCATCACTGGCCTATGTCCGTCCAAACCAAAGAGATTAAGGTCTAATGGACCTTAATCGAAGTGTTTCTCATCCGAGAAACACTTCGATTAAAGTCCGTTCACCCTTAAGAAAGTCTGTCCAAGTCCGAGTCAAGGTTTTTGATTTTTCAAGACTTGAGGTGAGTCTTGCTTGCTTTCTTTATTTCTGTTTGGTCCATGTGAGTGATTGAATGGCTGTTCATGTTTTGTTTCAATTTGTATCTTTTGAATTTTTACCAACTTCTGTTTGTCCACTTTGCTTGAACCACGGTGTTTGTTTGAACCCCTCCTATTCTGATAAGGCATGTGTATTGGTTGTGTTCCAAATTTGTTTTGATTAACTGATTCCTCGAAGTATAATTTTGTTTAGCCAGTACAATTCAAGTCATGTGCCCTATACTTTGAATGTCTGATTTTTGGTTACGGTTGTATGTGTTATGATTAATATAGTCGAGTCGACATATGTCGTCAATTAGTTTCAACTGTCCGAACGATAACAAATTGACTTGCCTCTGTTGAACATTTGCCTGAATCAATTAAGAACCAAGTCCAGGTACTTATAAGCTGTTAATGTGATTTCAGAAACCTAAGGCTTGGTCTGTTAATTGAAATCTGAGTTGATGGCATGTGCACTTGTGCACAGCATGTGCATTGTGCACAGCCTGTTTTCCTGCATAGGAAGGCTTTTGATTTTTAAAAATTGTTTGACAGCATATGCTGTCAGATATATTCTACTGCCCATGCTTGCTTTTAGTTAATAAAATAGGAAAGGAAAGCCTGCCAGGGAATATTGATGGGGTTATATACTTAAATAACTAATTGGGATCTGAAAAGGTAAAAGACACATGGGAGGGGTACTGTGACATTTGGAAAAGAGGCTGTTAAAAGAGATGGTGTCGAGGCTTATAAAAGACAGAATTAGAGGGGAGAGGAGATCAGAAAATAAAGGAAAGGGGAACACACTGTGAGGAGTGTTGAAAGAGAAAGCTTGAAAGACATACAAAGAGATACAGAAATTATACAATCTACAATCAGAAATTGTTTCTTCCTATTTGTTATTTGGGTTTTCAGTTGTTTAACTCGTTGAAATCAATTCTGATTGTTTGAAGTTCCAGCTGTGTCTATTTAGTCAAGTGTTTTCCATTGGTTCACTACTGGTTTGGTCTGCTTGGAGTTCTTGATTCTATTCCACTGGGTTGTGCTCTCGTTTGGCTATTTCTTTCTATTGGCCATAGTTGCATTTCTGCACTTGAGCCTTTTCTGCTGTTCGTTTTGTTTTGCTGCTGCCCTGTCCTGCTGCTATTGCTAGTCCTGTTTCTTTTGCTGCTGATTTCCACATCTTCTTCTTCTTCTCCTTTGCACATTCAGCATTTTCAGGTACACATTTCAAGCCCCATATTGATGTAATTGAAACAGTTTGAAAGCATGAAATGGAAAAGGTTGAAGAAGTTCAAGCATTTGCTGTAATATTCATAGTACATTAACAGGCTTGTGAAAATTGATTAGTTTATAATCCAGCAGTTTGAAAGTATGTATTGATATTTGACTGAGTTTGCCCTGTTGTATTTTAACTCTGTAGTTGTTTGTGGGCATGTATATTTCGACCTTATACAATACTGTTCTGGTTTCACTAGTTTTGTTTAGTTAAGACTAGTCCACATAAGCTTAGTTGAGTTCAACTCGAGAAGTGTTCGGATTAAGTGTTGTATTTCGTTTAGCTCGTACAGGATTCCTTGCCAAACTAAAGTATTTTACTTTGCCAGTTATCCTTTAATCTAGTCCAAATAAGTTCAGTTAAGTTCAATTCAAGAAATATTCGGATTAGGTATTGCATTTCATCAATCTCATATGTAGTTTTTTTTGTTCGACTGAAACATCCTCGCGAGGCATGACGTTTTTTACTTTATAAGTAGTTAATCAGAAACTGACAAAAATCCGGATTAGACAAAAGCCTATAATTGAATCAGCATGTACCTTTTCTTCTAGTTTTAGAGACAAATGCGTTAGAAATGTAGCTATTTTAGGATATCCTTTTCTAAAATAGAGATGAGCCTCGCCAAATAAAGATGCAAAATTGCGGGGCTCTCAATAAATAATCATGATAATTATTTAGAATTCAAGATAGGCCATTTAATAAATTTCATGGCCTTATACAAAGATAATAACGCGTTAGACTCTGTAGGCGCGGCTTAATTAAATCACATTCTTAAATTCGGGTGCACATTGATGTGACCCAAATCCGAATCTCAACGAAGTCCAAATGTGTCGACGATCACGGGTGCATTGATTGTGACGTGGTTCGAGATGCGTTTTCACGACGTTGCAATTCTATAAAAAATAAGTGATAATAATAAAAGCGGTTCTAAACTTAATAAAAGCACGTAAGTCATAATATGTATTTAAATCAGATATTTAGCCATTATAACAATTTAAGCGACCGTGCTAGAACCACGGGATTCGAGGGTGCCTAACACCTTCCCTCGGGTCAACAGAATTCCTTACTTAGAATTTCTGGTTCGCAGACTTCATTTGGAAAAGTCGAAAATCTCCTCGATTTGGGATTCAAGATAAACCGGTGACTTGGGACACCAAAAGCCAAACCTTTCCCAAGTGGCGACTCTGAACTAAATAAATAATCCCATTTTCGAATATTGTCACTTAAATTGGAAAAACTCCACCCGCGTATTTAACCCTTCGGGAGGGCGCGCAAAAAGGAGGTGTGACAGGATCTGCACACAGTGCAGAGTGTAGTATCAGCACAACCAACCCCATGTGTTGGTAAGTGCCTAGCCTAACCTCGGCGAAGTAGTGACGAGGCTAGGACCAAACTACCAAATAAATCTATACAGTTTAGATATATACAGCGAAAAGGGAATGTAGAGATAACCAGTCCATATGGGAAAGGGAACATGCTGTGGGGGAGATAACAGTTCTAAATAAAAACATCAAATAAAGAAAGAAACATCATAACTCGGATACCAATAAGAAGTCAATAAATCAATAGCTGTACGGCATCACTCTTCGTGCTTTCACTCTTGTTCTCACCAAATCAAGTATCATCAAAATATGAACGGCATCACCCTTCGTGCTTTTACTCTCTTTCCTCACCATATATCAATAGAATTCAGCACATAATGGTACATCGTGCGGCAAGGCATCACCCTTCGTGCTTTATACTTTCTCATCATAATCATACATGGCATCACCCTTCGTGCTTTACACTCTTTCCTCACAACAACAATACACGGCATCACCCTTCGTGCTTTACACTCTTTCCTCACAACAACAATACACGGCATCACCCTTCGTGCTTTACACTCTTTCCTCACAACAACAATACACGGCATCACCCTTCGTGCTTTATCACTCTTCCTCACCCAAACAACAATCACAAACAATGGGGTGAGGGGATAAATAATATTATAATAGGAATCCCGGCAAGGGAACAACAATTTAACAATAAAATCTCAACAAGGGAACAATAATTATATAATTTAATCCCGGCAAGGGAACAAGTTATAACTCTTTCTCTTTCTTTCACCTTTTTACTTCATAACTCACTTTACCACTTGAGTCAATGCTCCAAAGGGTTCAATCATCTCATATACTTTCATGATTTAACATAACTTGAGCCAATGCTCCAAAGATGTTCAAAAGTCACAATTTCCTCCACAAACATTTCACAACAAATAGAGATCATCACCAAGACATGAAAGATACAACGAAATCATAATATTTACAATACAAGGACTCACAGTCATGCTAGACACCAACATATAGATACTCGTCACCATGCCTATACATCGTACTCATAGTTAGCACATAGCAAATAAGACTCAACTCCGAATCCCTCAAGCTAAGGTTAGACCAAACACTTACATCGAACCTCCATGGCCAACTCAAGCCTTAAACACCGCATTGCCTTTTGAATTGGGCTCCAAATCGATCGTATCTAGTCACAAGTTACTTAATTACATCAATAGATGCTAAATGAATCAACCCCAATGCATGAAAATGAGTTTTCTAAAGTTTTACCCAAAAAGGTCAAAAATGCCCCCCGGGCCCACGTGGTCGAAACCCGAGGTTCGGGCCATAACCCGGTTACCCATTCCCCCACGAACTCAATTATATAATTTGTTTTGAAATCGGACCTCAAGTTGAGGTCCAAATCTCTAATCTTAGAAAACCCTAGGTTCTACCCAAAACACCTAATTTCCCCCATGAAAATCTTTGATTTGAAGTTGAAATCATGTTAAAAGATGTTAAGGAGTGAAGAAAATGAGTTAGAAATCACTTACCAACATTTTGGAGAAGAAAGGCTATTTGAAAAATCGCCTCTTATGTTTTTGGGATTTTGAAAAGTGAAAAATAACTGAAAATCTCGTTTATGTATACCCCTCTGAGACCACTCGTGCGGACCGCATCAAATGAACTGCGACCGCACAGGCTTACCAGAAGACCTGCAGTTCAGCGCCCTGTGTGGACCACACAAAGCTGACTGCGGCCGCACAGCCTCCACCGTACAAAGGCGACCGCGGCCGCGTCGGCCCCTCCGCGGTCGCACGCGATTTCTTGTGGACTGCACTAGAGGGTTCAGAGACTTGCAACATCTGACTTTCTAAGCCTAAGGCATCCCGGAACCTACTCGAAACTCACTCAAGCCCTCAAAACTCTAACCCAATTATATACACAACCTCAAAAACATCTTTCGAACATATCCGTGTATTCAATTCATCAAAATAACATCACGAACATCGAATTAAGCCTCAAGATCAATGAAATTTTTCAAAACTCCTTTAAACATCAAATTTCCCAATTAGGGTCCGGATCACGTCAAACAACGTTCGTTTCTAACCAAACTTTACAGGAGTGACTTAAACCATATATAAGATCTGTACCGGGCGTCGGAACCAAAATACGGGCCCGATACCATCGCTTTCTAATCAGATTTCATTTCAATTTTACTTAAATATTTTTAGAAAACGATTTCACTTAAAAATTCATTTCTCGGGTTTGGGACCTTAGAATTCGATTTCGGGCATACGCCCGAGTCCCATATTTTCCTACGGATTCTTTGGGACCGTCAGATCATGGGTCCGGGTTTGTTTACCCAAAATATTGACCGAAGTCAAATTTGCTCATTTTAAAGTCAAAACTTAATATTTTTCATAGAATTTCACATTTAATCATTCCGACTACACGTCCAGGATGTTCACGCAAATCGAGGCAACCCTAAATGAGGTTTTCAAGGATTCAGAGACACAGAAGCCACTAAAGACTTCAACCCTCTGATTTCTTCACTAGCCTTGGAGAGTTGCTCGGAAAAAGAAGTTTCGAGAAGATTCTTGTCTTTACCAGCTTGATTTGAGGAAGCGTTTTCAACCGCCAACTCTGAAGTTAAAACCCTAACTTGCTACTCTAAGGTACATTTGCTATCTTCTAATATTTCCATGTCGATTTGAAGACTTTCATACTGTTCCTTCCAATTGTCCGCCTCCACTTGATATTTATGCATTAATTGCTATGAAAGGGAAACCCTTTTCATTATATCCGTGCCAATTAGATTGACCTAAAAAAAAGTGAGAACCCTAAAAATAGAAAAAGGGTGAAGTAAAGTTTGAAAAAGGATACCTTTAAAGAAGATTGCACTATATCGTTCATCAAAGTCAAGGAACTGTGGCTTTCAAGCTTAGCTTTTTCAACTGAACCAATCAAAGGTTTCAACTACACATCAGCTCGACCTGATTTCCTCAAGGTTACCCTCGGCAGGAACTTCGATGATAACTTGCCTCATAGCTTCACCTCCACTTGAGGAACCAACCTCAGTGTGATGGATAGTTGAAGGAGGAACTGTAGAAGGAGTTAAAATAATGTGGGGAGTCAAAACAACCTGGGGAGGAGCAGCAACAATAACAGTCACGACTGGAAAAGAGGGTATCACAGGAACAGATGTAGAAAAAGAAGCAAGGGGTGCTTCATCATAAATTGGCCCTAAACTTTCGCTACCAAACCCGTGGGCAAAAAGTTGTTCAGCAGAAACATGAACAGCAGCGGGAGTATCATCATCAGAAATCACCAACGAGGCTTCAACAAGCTCGGTGGGAGGAATAGAGTGAGGGGAGATGCTTCATCATCTGAAATAATTCTTCTTCTAGCCAGTGGCCTTTTTATCAAAGAACTCCCATCTTGTTCTTCTTCCTCCTCAGAGTCTTGTTCAATAGTAGTTTTCCTTTTCGATGAAGAACCCAAAATTATCTCTTGGGCCCTATCCAAAGAAATTCTGGAAGCTGCGACGATCTCAACACTTATGCCTCGAATGGGAAAGCTTGAGAAAAAGAAGGATCAAAATAATTTCTGGAGAAAGCAATAAGTAAGATAAAAAAAACTCTTACCGTGAGTTTTTACTTTCCAACCAAATCGATGAGAGAAGTTTTTCCAAGACCTACCGTCCATTGGAGCAACACTTAATAGCTTTCTTACCCAACCACGGAAGTTGGGAATTTTATCAACAACTCCCATGGTTGCTGAAAAAGAAAAAGGAAATTAAATGATGACCATCAAAATTGAGAAAAAGGTGCGAGAAACTTATTAATAAAAACTCACATGCAAAATTCCACTTCTCAGGAAAGGGAATATTTCCATCACCCACTAAACCAACAGTGGGGGTAGCAACAAACCTGGCATACCAGCCACGGTCTCTATCGTCTTCAGGATTGACCAAAACTCTTTTGCTCCTTGCCACTAGAGTAAAGACTCCTTGGCGAAAGAGTTTGGGAGAATAGAGATGGATTAAATGAAAAAATGTAAAAGGTATACCAGCCATGTTGGCCAAATGCCTCAAACAAGCAACAACCCTCCACACAATAGGGCCGATTTATCCTAAACAGACGTCGAAAAAGCGACAGAATTCAAGGATAACAGGGTCAATAGCAGGTTTGAAACCCAATGTGAAAGGGTATGTATAAACAAAAGAAAACCCAGTTAAATAAAAGGTAATTCTTTGGTTCGCATTGGGGATAATAATGGGGAAGTCATGGCTCCAATGACAATCTCTACGTACTATAGAAATCAAACCTCCAGTAATCTGAGTCAGGTAGATATCAGCACGATCTAATGAGGACAGTTGGTTTCTAAGGGATTCTCTATCATTGTAGAAAGATAGTTCCGCAAGAACAATTTCATCCACTAAAGATTCACAAAGAGTTTCAGTGGGTTCTTTAGTCCTAAATGAAGATCTTTGAGAAAGTGAACCCCTAGTTCTGGGAGGTGGAGTAGAACTCGATGAAGGAATAGAGGAACCTCGTGATGAAGAAGACCCTAAACTACGAAGTCTTCCTCCTCTTCTAATTCTAATAGGAGCAAGAGAAAGGTTGTCAACAATGGAGACTCTCCGAGGGTTAGGGTTTGAAAAAGACATGGTAGTACGAGAAAGAAGGAAATTAGAATTGAATACTCTAAACTTTTGTGAAAAAGACAAAGGTAAAAAGTTATATTTATAGTCAGAAGCAATCGTCAAAGGAAAAGGCGCAATGATGGAAACGTCATAATAAGAACTGTCGCTTCGTAATTAGTAAAGCTGTAAAAAAAACCTTAAAAGGCGTTGAAGGTTTGCAGAGCCAACTAGGAGACGCCACGTGTCATGGACATTAAATGGAAGAGACGGATGGAGCGTCAGTTCTAGGGAAGAATTAATGGCGGCAAATATTCCTGCTTTAATGAGGTCCACTTCCCAAATATTCTATTGATGAATAAATGGCAAGTGGGGGGACTATCTGTATTGGAAAAAATTAAGTTTATATATGGAATATATTATAAGATGACACGTCATAACACGTGGACCAGTTAATGAAGGATATGTGATGAAGAGTAATCAAAGAGGCACGAGCTTTAACAGGCACGGGTAGATGTTAAGGAAAAGAACAAGGAGGATATGTGCTCGAAACTCTTTATTATGGAAGGGAATGAATCTGATAGTAAATAAGATATAGATACGTACTATTGGGCATTAAATACAGAAAACTTTAAGGAATCTGTATTGAATCAAATATGATTGCTGATTGTAACATTACATTAAATGTCATTAAATGCCATTAATTGACAATAATGGCTCAATTATGGTAGAAATGAAACGTATTACCTAGAAATAGCTATAAAAGGAGAAGACTAATCATTTGTAAAGGCACAAAATATTATCGAAATAAATTGATTTCCTTTGCTTTCTTTTGTTCATCTTATTATTATTAAAGTCAATTTTTTTTATTCTATATTTGATTATCAGTAACCCGAGTTCTTCTAAAATAAAGCTTTCCCTATTTTTGGTTAAACAATTTCGTTCTTGGAGTTGTTTGTCCGACGAAATCAAACACTAGTTCCTCGTCTTTTTTGTTTTTAAGTAGTTTTTTTGCATATGATCAAAATCAGTAAAAACTAAGGTCAAATGCTAAGATGTTTTAGTAGGTTTTTGTGATAAATTGGCCATAGCAGATTGTAAAGGAGGTGTTGGAAGCATGGAGATGAGAGGGATTTTATGGAGATTCTGGATGATGTTTGCGTTAATGGTATTTCCGGTGGCTGCCAGTAAACTTTTACCGAAGGGTTTGTTTGTATTATAAAGAAAGAAAGCAAAAAAAAAAATTGACTCCATTAACAAAGAAAAAAATACTAAAAAGATACATCAGTTTAAGTTTTAATGTTAATTAACTATAAGTACTTGTCCAGTTAAAATATGATACGCAGCAATATTAATCATATTTTACTCATATTTTGCTTTTCACATGCCTCTAAGAGAGTGAACACACCCTCTATGCCACCTCAGCACCTAATGGTGTACTTATTCCATTTTAAAATAGTTCAGGAAGGTAATAGGAATTCCGAAACGTAAAAGTGTGTAGTTAGAACTTCGGTCATAGGTTAGGGTTGTACTTATGCATTTTTCCGAAAAAATTATATGCAAAAGTATAAAATTATTGTATCAGAGTCCCCAAAAAAATGTGGTGGAGATATGGATTCAAATCCCAACATAAATAAAAGGCAGAATGGCTTAAATGGCACATATAGTTGTGTCACTTTGTCATGTCGGTCCTTCTACTTCACTTTTTTTCATCCAGACACTTTAACTTGTTCAAAATCTATATTTTAAACCCCTCTGGCCATTGACCAAGCACATGTGACAATAAAATAGTTGAGCTGGACAAAATGTGTGTAATTCACGCGACCAAGGAGCGTGCATATGAAGATTTTGAAGAATAAATAATTAAAATAAGGAGAAAAAAATCAATAAAATAAAAATGAAAAATAAAATAAAAATATAAGATAAAATAAGTTTAAAAAAAAAAAAAAGCAAAGAGACATTTTTTTACGCTTCTTCTTCTTCCACCCCCACCCCCATCTTCCTTTTCCCTGTATGCTTTTCTTCTTCGCCCTCACCAGCCACGAATTTTCCTCAATGACTTCTCTGTTCCAGCTTTAGGCCAAGGAATTGGTGGACTTGAAAATGCACAAATAAACTTTAAAGTCACAGCAAAAATTCTAACCAAGGTATTTGGGTTTACTACTATGCAAGTCAAGTGACAGTGTATTATCAAGAACAAGATATTGGAGATTACCAAGTGTTGACACCAGAATTACCAGTGAATTCTCCAGCCAAATTGAACTTTTTGCTAATTTATGAGTTTTTTGCTGGTCTCAGTTGTAGTGGAGGAGAAGAGAAATAAAAAAATCAAGTTAAGAGTTTGATAAACTAGAAATTAGGAATTAAAAAAATGGGACCTAGAAATTACACATGTCAAATTTTAAAAGGTTAAGCATATATGACAAGTCATTTTTGTCTAGTGATTGAGGAACACGCTCAGACGAATATGTTTATTAATCTTTATTTTTTAAGTTGAGGTGCTAAACTGGGAAATTCCTAAGTTCGTTTACCGGGTTGGCACTTCAGTACAAGTTTAAATGGCCAGAAGGCTATTTTGCTTTTAATAAATAAAAAAAAAAGGAAAACAAAGTCATAATAACATAACGGTAGAAAATCTAGCGTTAAAGTCACTGTCCTTTTTTGTTATTTCATTCGATTCTTCTTTTAGGTTCTGGCTCCTAAACTACGATTGATTGGGAGTTAAGAAATTGGAATATAGCATGTTGGTTAATTTTTACCTACAAGTATATTTGCATGTTGAAAGAATTATGTTTTTTAAGAAAAAGCTGTTAACACATAAGTTTAATTTTCTTTTCCAGATTAAGTTTTTTTTAAATATATGTTCTTAGTTTTAATTACTAGTAACAGTGTGAGTATGAAATCAAGTGCAATTCTGTGATGTTTATTTGTATGAGTTTGCCAACTTTTGAAATTTATTTATAGGATAATTTATTTATTTAATTTTAAAAAAATTCTTTATAAAAAGTAAAAAAGGAAAGTATAATAATATAAAATAAAATCAATCTACTTGATGTTGGCGCTTTAGAACACAATGGATAATATATATTATAGCAAGATAATAAGTATCTATAATATTTTTGAATAAGACTATGTGCAAAACACATAAGTAGTTAATTATAGTTAAGTAATAATAATTTTAGTTAAATAAAGTGACAAGTATTATTTGTTTGTTAGTTGAGTATAAACATTCGGTGCGAACATTTTTACCCTTTGACTCTTATAGATAATTTTTCTTACGTGCGGTTTTTCTTTTAGATATTAACCTAGGCTACCTTGTGAAATTTTGGGGACAAGTGCATAGATAGCAATTTACAGGATGCTATTTAGAGATTATCTAATACTTATCTTGTCCAATTTGAGAACAATTCAGAATATTTCTGTCCTGTTATAAAACAATAAAAGAAGAAGAACATTGTAGGGAAAAGTAGAGAGAGAGAATTCTTATTGCTTTTGAGATGAATTACAATAGAATAGAACCCTCTATTTATAGGGAAAGAATGACTTAGCCACCAAGTAATAAACCCTAATATCTCTCTAAATGTAGACATTCACCTTAAATACAATTTTATTTATAACATTCCCCCCTTGAATGTCTATTCAACAGATAATGTGCCTCGTTAAAACCTTAACTAAATAAAACCCAATGGGAAAAAAATTCTAGAGAAGGAAAAAGAGTACACATATCTAACAATATGTCTTTTGGTTGCCTCGTTAAAAACCTTGCAAGGAAAACCCAATGGGACAAAACCGTGTAAGAAAAAAAGAGTACAACGCGTATTAACTCCCTCTAATGAGAGCATCAATTCACATCCTTGAGCCTTCGCATCCCAATCTTGTATACTAGCTTCTTAAAGGTTGACATCGGTAGAGATGTGGTGAATAAATCAATCATATTAACTCCAATGAATATGTTACACCTTGAAATCACCATTCTTGTATATATGTAATCTCTTCATATAATGTCGTGGAATAACATTTTCAATATCTCCATAGAGGTAAAAATTCTCGCTATTACATTATCATGCTTATAGTTATAACAAGATACATATGTGCAGAAATTACACTTATTATATGGTACTTCGGGACCAAGAATTGTATATGCTTCAAGCGATTTAAATCCTTCAAGGATTGTCATATAAGTTAAGTCATACAAGTCATATAATTGACTTTATACTTTCAAGTGTTTGAACTACATGCCCAAAGCTACATGTCTTTCATATGAAGCCATTTCTATTTGAATTGTGTCTCTTCTATTTGGCCAATATTTTTGTGTCCGTATGCAACATACTTAAGATCCTCATCTATACTTAGCGCTATAATAGATGTCGTCGACGAACATTTTATATCGGTTCCAACCTCCTTATTTTCATAAAGACATAACATAGAGATCTCTTCATTCATATATTTAGGTACCTGAATCTCTCCTGAGATATTATGAAGTGTTATGTCATGTGATCTTCTAGATCACTTGCCTCCTTTATTATGATCATTTTGATCATTTGGTCATATTCTTTAGGAAGAAGTTTATTTGAAACCGATTTGTCTATACGCTTTAAGTGTACTATAGACTTTATCCTTCTGGGACTTAATTGGAGCATTTGCAATGAGAATATAGTTACTTTCTTTGTGTTAGCAAATGCGTCTGACATGCTTTGCAATATATTGCAAATGAATTATCCTTTTATGAACTTCAAGTTCATATTATCTTATTCGAAAATCTAAATGTACACATGATAATTCATTCCACATAACTTTTTCTCAACTGTTTATCATGTCTCCCCCTCATGTTAGAAAAACTAACTTACTTCCTCAACTTTGGGAACCCATCTTTATGCGTTATGGTGTTAATCAAAATATACACCGCATGTCAATAATAATAAGATGAAATTATTTGGTTCCTGACCTGAACCACTTGTGAGGGGAGAATGTAATATACTTTTATATATAACGTATATCAAAGATAATTTTATTCTCATAAGCAATAGTTTAGCTATTAAGTGGAGGCACTCAATAAGTTATTTTGCTAAATCAATTTTGATAGAAATCAACTTATTAAGATGAACTGTCTTGAATGGAAAATATAGAAATTATGTTCGATCCCAAAGCTTCTACTCAATTGGTTAGAGTCTCGTGCTGATAACGTGTTATAAAACAATAAAAGAAGAAGAAGAAGAACATTGCAGAGAAAAATAGAGAGAGAGAATTTTTATTGCTTTGAGATGAATTACAATGGAATAGAACCCTCTATTTATAGGAAAATAGTGACTTAGCCACCAAGTAATAAACCCTATGATCTTTCTAAATATAGATATTCACCTTAAATACAATTTCATTTATAACATGTCCAAAAAAATTGAACCGAAAAACTAAAATCCAGGAATACATTGGCTAATTTCTAAATACAGCTCTGTAAAGTGGCTATCTTTGTCATTTCTATGAAAATTTGACCGGGCTGGGCGGATTGAGCCGATTGGGCCTAAAATTGCCAGCTTTAGTCAAGATACAATACGTGCCAAATAACAAAAGATCAAGAAATTTAATTAAATTAAAGAAAAATAATGTTTGTTATGATTTTCTCATTAAAATATATACAAAAAATTTAGCCTGATGTTAATCTTAAAACCCTTATAAGAATCTGATTCGCTTATACAGACTAAAAAAAAAAAAAGTAATACACAATTCATTAAACTCCCACTCTATCGTCTACGACCTTTGCTCATATCTCCGCGACCTCCTCGGCGGCGATTTCTCTTTTCCGGCGAATTCAAAAAACGTAAGCTTCTTCTCTGTTATATATACATCCCGATTTTTCGTGTTTAAAATTAATTAAAACGGAATCTTATTAATTCCTCTTTCGTGAATTAGGTTTTACTGATATAGATTATGAATTATGAATTGGGTTTTAATTCACTGTGGCTGCTCCCACTGTATGAAGAAAAGAATCTGCTTTAATCTGTGTTTTGAGTGTTACTAATTAATTTTGTCGAACTATCGGATTCTTACAAAACAAGTAAAAGAATTATGAATAACGCTACTAAGATGAGTTTTCATTTTTATATAACGTTCTGCTAGTTTTTTTTTTTTTTTTGGGGGGATGGGGGGGGGGGGGTTCTTGGAGCGTTATAAAAGATGAGATATGTATATTAATATTTGTATTTTTAGCTTTTTTTTCCCTTTGGCATGTTTTTGGTTTGTTTAATTTGTTTGTTTTTCTTTTTTGATTATTTTTAAAAATTTGTCTGTCCTCTCCCCCTCCAAAAAACCCCACACATTTGTGTGTGTGTGCATACTTATTGATTCCAATTGGGACGATGGGACGAAAGTGCTTTCAGGAATTTCAAATTGATCGATACAAAGTATACTATTATGTAAAAATAGTTTACTATGAATCTATGGTGGATATATTGAAGTGGAATGGATAAAGAAGATTTATGTAGCCTATCTCATCTAGTTTGGGATTGTGGGCATAGTGGACTAGTTGAATCAATCTTGGATGAAGCTAGAAGAAGCCTTGGTTTTTCCTCTCAGGATAAAAAGCGTACATTATTTTTGAGATTCCTTTGGACTTAATGTAGCAGAGATTCAACTCGGAGTAAACAAAAGTAATATTTGTAATTGGTCTCAACATTTGTTTTATTTATGTACTAAGGAGAATGTGGTAGGGGTATAATTGAAATATTATACCAGAACCTTCTGGTTTTCTTTGTTGGTTAACGTAATGTGCAAATCTGTGGGAAACAAATGTTCCCTAAAGTTTTTAATTGATTGGTTTTGCTGTTACGGTGTCCCAACAATCCTTTGGCTTTTGGAATGATTAGATATGTCATTGTATTTCTCTCTCTTTTCCTATAACATATGTTCCAGTGTTCGAGTCTGTATAATAACCTTAAGCTTTTTGTTTTTCTGGTTCACTAAACTATGACCTCTTATTGCCATTCTGTCTCTGGCTTCTTTCAATGTGATTTTATGCTTCTTTCTTTTCTATTTATGCTACTGTTCCAATTTCTTGCTAGTTGCTTAGTCTTTTGTGCGAAGCTTCTTAATTACTATTCTCGATGTGTTTATTTCTTGGTCAGTTGGCTGAGCTGACTGGTGTATTGACGATCTACTTGTTCACATTTTCTAATCACTATCTTTGGTTACAACAGATAGTAAATACAATGGGGAAGAAAAAAACAGATGAGGCTGGTATTAGCGGGAAGGCTAAGGGAAGCAGCAAAGATGGCTCCAAGGAAGGGAAAAAGGAGAAGCTTTCTGTGTCTGCCATGCTTGCCAGCATGGACCAGAAACCTGAGAAGCCCAACAAAGGATCTTCAGGCACTGGTGCTAGTAAGCCCAAGCCTAAAGCAGCTCCAAAAGCGTCAGCTTACACTGATGGTATTGATCTTCCTCCCTCTGATGATGAAGAAGATGTGCTTCTCCCTGAAGAAGAGGAAGAACTGAGAAGGCATAGAAGGAATGAAACAGGTCCACTTGATACCTCCATAAGTCATAAAGAGCTGAAGAAACGCGAAAAGAAGGACGTGCTTGCTTTTCAGGCAGCTGAGGTGGCCAAAAAGGAGGCACTTAGAGATGATCATGATGCTTTTACTGTTGTTATCGGTAGCAGGGCGTCTGTTCTTGAAGGTCAAGATGATGCTGATGCAAATGTCAAGGATATAACTATAGAAAATTTCTCTGTAGCAGCTCGTGGAAAGGAACTTTTAAAGAACACATCAGTTAAGATATCTCATGGGAAGAGATATGGTTTAGTTGGTCCCAATGGAAAGGGCAAGTCCACCCTACTAAAGCTCCTTGCTTGGAGGAAAATTCCAGTACCAAAAAACATTGATGTACTTTTGGTTGAACAAGAGATAGTTGGCGATGATAGGACTGCCCTTGAAGCTGTTGTTTCAGCTAACGAGGAACTCATCAAGCTCAGAGAAGAGGCTGCATCTTTACAGAATGCTGCTGCATCTGTTGGTGAGAATGAAGATGATGCTGATGGGGATGATGATGTTGGAGAAAAACTTTCTGAACTGTATGAAAGGTTGCAGCTGATGGGATCAGATGCTGCTGAGGCCCAAGCATCGAAAATTCTTGCTGGACTGGGTTTCACTAAGGAAATGCAGGTTCGTGCTACCCGGTCTTTTAGTGGTGGTTGGAGAATGAGAATTTCTCTAGCACGGGCTCTATTTGTTCAGCCTACGCTATTGCTGTTGGATGAACCTACTAATCATCTTGATCTTCGGGCTGTACTATGGTTAGAGGAGTACCTGTGCAGATGGAAGAAAACTCTGGTTGTTGTTTCACATGATCGAGACTTTCTGAACACTGTTTGCAATGAGATTATTCATCTCCATGACATGAAACTGCACTTCTATCGGGGTAACTTTGATGGTTTTGAAAGTGGATATGAACAACGTCGTAAAGAGATGAACAAGAAGTTTGAGATTTATGATAAGCAGTTAAAAGCTGCCAAGAGATCTGGAAATCGAGCACAACAGGAGAAGGTAAAAGACCGAGCCAAATTTGTAGCTGCCAAAGAATCAAAGAAAAAGGGCAAGGATAGGGTTGATGAAGATGAAACTCCACCTGAAGCCCCTCAGAAGTGGAGGGACTACACCGTTGAGTTCCACTTCCCCGAGCCTACTGAACTGACACCTCCACTTCTTCAGCTAATTGAGGTCAGCTTCAGTTACCCTAATCGACCAGACTTTAGGCTCTCTGATGTTGATGTTGGAATTGATATGGGGACCCGAGTCGCTATTGTTGGGCCCAATGGAGCAGGGAAATCGACTTTGCTCAACCTCCTCGCAGGTGATTTAGTTCCTTCAGAGGGTGAAGTCCGCAGGAGTCAAAAGTTGAGGATCGGACGGTACTCGCAGCATTTTGTTGATCTTCTCACAATGGATGAAACACCTGTCCAGTACCTTCTTCGTCTTCATCCAGATCAGGAGGGACCTAGTAAGCAAGAAGCTGTCCGTGCAAAGCTCGGAAAATTTGGACTTCCCAGCCATAACCATCTAACCCCCATTTTAAAGTTGTCTGGAGGACAAAAAGCTAGAGTTGTGTTCACATCTATTTCCATGTCGAAGCCTCACATCTTGCTATTAGATGAGCCAACAAACCATTTGGATATGCAGAGTATTGATGCTTTGGCAGATGCACTTGATGAATTCACAGGTGGAGTTGTGTTAGTCAGTCACGACTCTAGGCTCATATCGAGGGTTTGTGACGATGAAGAAAGAAGTGAAATTTGGGTAGTTGAGAATGGAACTGTTGAAAAGTTCCCTGGTACATTTGATGAGTACAAGGAAGAACTTGTAAGGGAAATCAGGGAAGAGGTTGATGATTGATGTTGCAACCGGTTCATTCTACTGTGATATCTTGAGTTCTTTGTTCATTTTTTTGAACCTTTTCTTTACGACTTCATATTGAGGGAGTGTAATCTTCTGTTGCGGATATAGAAGAACATAGCGACTAAGTTATATGTACTGTGTCATATTCTATCTATTTCTTGTTATGGTTTGCCTCACAGGCAATAATGTCAGGAACATTGATTTTTGCTTCTTATTCAATCTGTTTTTCCTCTTGGTCTTAGGTCTGTCAGATTTGCCTCGATTTGCATCTTCAACTTGCATTAACATGTATGCTGTTTTGTTTCTATCGATCCGAGGACAGGTTTTATAATCTCACTTTCTAGTTTTGTAACATGAACGATATGATACTGGAATTACTCGAATATGAACATATGATCTTTGTTTTTACCTACTGTTTTTCTAAAATCTGCAATATAAGATTTGCGTACTCCATTTTTTTTTTATAAGGTAAAGGTTTCATTAGATAAAGTACCAAGATGGTACACAAAAGTACATGAAAGAAGGCTCAAATATCCAGTTACAACTTTCCGAGCATCTCAATAAAGTCCAAATACTGATCTACATTCTCCAAAATAGTACTCTTACACCAGAAATACAAATTATGTGGACATTTGTTCTTAATCCTACAGATATATGTCTTCTTTGTCCTTCAAAACATCTCTTATTTCTTTATGGCCAAAAAGTCCAAAATGTTATAAAATAAAGACTGTAAAGTAAAGACAAGTATAAAGAGAAACTGATATATTATTCGAACTCAAACTGATGTACATAATGAACTGAAATCTCTTCTATTTATAGAAGAAAGGAAGCTGCTACTACAAGTTGTTGTGTAAGCTGCTACAAGCTGCTGTGTAAGCTGCTACAAGCTGCTGTGTAAGCTGCTACTACAAGCTGTTGTGTAAGCTGCTACAAGCTGCTGTGTAAGTTGCTACGCAAGCTGTTGTGTAAGCTGCTACTGTACCAGATATGGATAATCTTCTACTGAGAGCAATATTTATCCATAACGGAGTACTGAATGGATAAACTTATTATATCCGGTATGGATAATCTTCTACCGGGGGTAATGTTTATCCATAATTGGGTACTGAAAGGATAAACTTATTATACCCGGTATGGATAATCTTCTACCGGGGTAATGTTTATCCATAACTGGGTACTGAAAAGATAAGCTTATTATACCCGGTATGGATAAACTTCTACTGGGGGTAATGTTTATCCATAACCGGGTACCGAAGTGATAAGCTTCTTCAGGAAGCTTATTTCCAATATAGTACTAAATAGATAAACATATTTACGGTGGAGTCCCATATGGATAAGCTTCTTCAGGAAGCTTATTTACAACGGAGTACTAAATGAACATCCATAATATAATATATTTATAACACTCCCCCTTGGATGTTCATTAAAAGATAATGTGCCTCATTAAAACCTTACTAGGAAAAACCACGTGGGAAAAAAATCTCAGTGAAGGAAAAAGAGTACACATATTTAGTAAGACGCATTGCTAGGTGCCTCATTAAAAACCTTATAAGGAAAACCCCATGGGAAAAAACCTTAGTAAGGGAAAAAGAGTGCATCGCGTATTTTACTCCCCCTGATGAAAACCTTGTTTCAAATATTTGAGTCTCCGCATTCCAATCTTGTATACCATCTTCTCAAAAGTTGAAGTTGGCAAAGATTTAGTGAATAAATCTGCTGGATTATTACTTGAACGGATTTGTTGCACATCAATGTCACCACTTTTCTGAAGATCGTGTGTGTAGAATAATTTTGGTGAAATGTGCTTCGTTCTATCTCCTTTTATAAATCCTCCCTTCAATTGGGCTATGCATGCAGCATTGTCTTCGTATAAAATTGTGGGTCTTTTCTCACATTCCAAACCACATTTTTCTCGAATAAAATGAATTATTGATCTCAACCATACGCATTCCCTACTTGCTTCATGAATAGCTATTATCTCGGCGTGATTTGAAGAAGTAGCAACAATAGATTGCTTTGTGGAGCGCCATGATATGATAGTACCTCCATATGTAAATACGTAGCCGGTTTGAGATCGAGCTTTATGAGGATCAGATAAATAACCTGCATCTGCATAACCAACAAGGTCTGCACTATCTTTGTTAGCATAAAACAAACTCATATCAAGAGTTCCCTTTAAATATCGCAATATATGCTTAATCCCGTTCCAATGTCTCCGTGTAGGAGAAGAACTATATCTTGCTAGTAAATTAACAGAAAATGCTATGTCAGGCCTTGTAGCATTAGCAAGATACATTAGTGCACCAATTGCACTGAGATAGGGTACTTCGGGACCAAGGAGTTCCTCGTCCTCTTCTGGAGGTCGGAACAAATCCTTATTCACTTCAAGTGATCGAACAACCATTGGTGTACTCAATGGGTGCGCTTTGTCCATGTAAAAGTGTTTTAAGACCCTTTCTGTATAGGCAGATTGATGGATAAAGATCTCATCTGCTAAATATTCAATTTGCAGACCAAGACAAAGTTTTGTCTTTCCAAGATATTTCATCTCAATTCTTTCTTAAGATATTCAATTGCCTTTTGAAGCTCTTCTGGAGTTCCAACAAGATTTATGTCATCAACATAAACAACAAGTATAACAAATTCTGATGCCATTTTCTTTATAAAAATACATGGACAAATAACATCATTTATGTAACCTTCTTTCAGCAAATATTCACTAAGGCGATTATACCACATGCGCCCAGATTGCTTTAAACCGTACAAAGATCTTTGTAATCTGATTGAATACATTTCCTGAGATTTTGCTTCAGGCATTTTAAATCCTTCAGGGATTTTCATATAAATTTCATTATCAAGTGAACCGTACAGATAAGCTGTAACTACATCCATTAGATGTATTTCAAGCTTTTCATGTAGTGCTAAACTGATGAGATATCGAAATGTTATGGCATCCATAACAGGTGAATATGTTTCATCAAAATCGACTCCAGGTCGTTGTGAGAATCCTTGTGCAACAAGGCGAGCTTTGTATCTTTCAACTTCATTTTTATCATTCCTTTTTCGCACAAAAACCCATTTATGACCAACTGGTTTTATACCAGCAGGTGTTTGGACTACTGGTCCAAAGACCTCTCTTTTAGCAAGTGACTTCAATTCCGATTGAATTGCCTCTTGCCATTTTGGCCAATCAGATCTTTGTCGACATTCTTCGACAGATCGAGGTTCAAGATCCTCACTATCTTGCATAATATTAAGTGCAACATTATATGCAAAAATATTATCCACCACTATTTCAGATCGATTTAAATTAATCCCATCACCGATCGAACTTATTAAAAGTTCCTCACTCACATGAGCTTCGGGTTCATTAATTTCTTCAGGAATCTCAGAACTAATCAACTTTTGGGTCTCTTCAGGAGATCCCTTCATATTATCGTTTTGATCATTTGTCGATTTTCTTTTTCGAGGATTTCGATCCTTAGAACCCAAAGGTCTACCACGCTTCAGGCGTGCTTTAGGTTCACTATCTCTCATGCTAGTAGATGGTCCTACTGGGACATCAATTCGGATAGGCACATTCTCTGTTGGGATATGTGACTTAGTTATCCTTTTCAAATCAGTAAATGCGTCTGGCATTTGATTTGCTATATTCTGTAAATGGATGATCTTCTGGACCTCCTGATTACATATAGGGGTACGGGGATCAAAGTGAGATAATGATGAAATTTTCCACACAATTTCTCTTTTGATTTCCTTTTTCTCTCCCCCTAATTGTGGAAAATTTGTTTCATCAAACCGACAATCTGCAAATCGAGCAGTAAATAAATCTCCTGTCAATGGTTCAAGATAGCGAATAATAGAGGGTGATTCAAACCCAACATATATTCCCATCCTTCTTTGTGGTCCCATCTTACTACGTTGTGGTGGTGCTACTGACACATATACAGCACATCCGAAAATTCGTAGATGGGCAATATTTGGTTTATGACCAAAAACTAATTGTGACGGAGAATATTTATTATAATGTGTCGGTCTGAGACGAATAAGTGATGTTGCATGCAAGATAGCATGGCCCCAAGTAGTAGTGGGCAATTTTGTTTTCATAAGTAGTGGTCTTTGTAAGCACGTGATTTTTGCCCTATGAAAGAATTACTCCCAAAAAATTCAAAATAAAACAATTTTCCTTTGGTGTGCAATTTTTTGAATTTTTGTGGTATTTTTGTATAATTATTTGTATTTTTGTCTGTGCATGTTTATTCGTTTAAATTAATAAAAATATAAAATATGTCACATTTTCATTTAGTATTTATTTAAGTTTGTTTTACAAAAAATTAGAAAATCATAAAAAAAATAATGTATGTTGCATTTTAGCATTTAACGTCTAAATTGTGCGATTTTATCGTTAATTGCTATTTAAATGTGCGATAATAGTTATTGGGAATTATTTAGTATTTTTGATAAGTTAATTTAGTTTATAACTTAATTTAGAATTTTAGTTTTATTAATTAGAAAGTAGAAGAAAATAGAGCAAAAATTATAAAGAGAATCGGAATTGGGCTTTTCTTCAAGTTCAAGCCACAGGCCCAAAAAATACCCAACCTTCCCTACGACCCGGTCCATTTCAAACCGGGTCGACCCAGTCCATAACCCAAAACCTCACCCCCACCCTTTCTATTTTCATTCTTGAACAAAAAAAAATTGCAAAAACCCTAAAAAAAAAGACCTAACCATCCGCCCCCCCCCCCTCTCTTTTCCTTCTTCCTCCCTAAGCTTCACCAAAGCCTCTCCCATGGCTGCCTTTGCCCTTCCGTCTCCTTCCCCTTCACCCCGTCACACTCACACACACACACATCAACACATACACACATATACACAGTGCAAAACCAGCTCCAACATGAACAACCAACGTTCATGGCTGCTGCTTCCTCCTTCGTTCTTCGTCCAAATAGACCCTGCTCCTCCTCCTTCGTTCTTCGTCCAAACAAGACCTCGCTGCCACTGCTTCATCTTCTTCGTCAAGCTCGAGCTTGAGCTCGACACTCATGGCTGTTGCTGCGTCTTCTTCTCCATCCCGTCGCACGCTGCTGCTTCTCCTCCTTCACGGCTGCGTTGATGCTTCTTCTTCTTCGTCATTGTCGCTGCTGCTCCTGCTACGTCCAGACATGGACGAGATCCTCACTGCCATGGCTGCGTTTTCAAGCTCGAGATCTCGTCTCACCATGGCTGTTGCTCCGTCACTGCTGCTGCTCGATGCTTGTTCTTCTCCAGCTTCGCGCAGCCATGGCTGCTTTGTTGCTGCTGCTCGATGCTTCTTCTTCTCCAGCTTCGCGCGGCCATGGCTGCTTTGTTGCTGCTGCTTCAGTTCTCGTCGTTGCCAAACACCCCTCCATCGAGCTTTGTCTATTGTTTAAGTTTCCGGGCAGATTCGAGTGATTTTGGTGCAATAATTGTCTCCGGACAGATTTGCTTTCATTCAAGTTCTTCGTCATTTCGATCCGGTTAGTGGGTTTGAGTTTCATTTTGTCCGTATTTTGTTTTGATATTCTCGGATATAAAATCGGTGAATGTTTGATTCTTGTTTTGTTCGTGTTCATCGTTTAATTAATTAGTTTTTCAGTTTGTTCATGTGTTTTATTTATTAAAAGAAATTGTTAGTTTAATTTTAATATTATTAGATTCAAATTGAAATTTAATTAATTAGTTTTTCAGTTTGTTCATGTGTTTTATTTATTAAAAGAAATTGTTAGTTTAATTTTAATGTTATTAGATTCAAATTGAAATTTAATTAATTCTTCAGTTTGTTTCATGTATTTTTATGTATTTTTTTAGAAATTTTTAATGTTGTTAGATTCAAGTTGAAATTCAATTAATTATTTCTTCTTCGGTTGTTTTTATTCGTTTAAAAGAATTTAGTTGTAATATAGAAATATGTCAGTTTAATCGCTTGAATCATCCATGTTTGTTGTTTAATATAGATTTAATTCATGTTCATTTTTGTTTGAAGTTCATTTTTAATCTAGTGATTTAATGTGAGTTTATGTTTTTTTTTTTTAATTTGTTGATTTAGTTTGAATCATGTATCTTTGTTATAATTTTGTTGGATTTAATTTGAAGATCAATTGATTATTTGAGTTTAGTGATTTGAATCTG
Source organism: Nicotiana sylvestris (assembly GCF_000393655.2). Lineage (NCBI taxonomy): Eukaryota > Viridiplantae > Streptophyta > Magnoliopsida > Solanales > Solanaceae > Nicotiana > Nicotiana sylvestris. The sequence goes on from NC_091067.1 coordinate 29,856,446, forward strand.
TTTATTTATTTTGTTTAAAGTTTAATTTGAATTTGAGCTCATGCTTTGAATATATTTGTTTGTTATTGTTGGTGAATCTGAAAATAAGTTTGTTGTGTAAAAACATTGTTCAGTCAAAATAATTCAAGTTGTTTCTTTGTTGTTCATCATATAGTTTGAGTTTGTTCATAAAATCTGATTAGGAATTGGTTATAGCTGCTATATTTTGGTTAGAATTGATTAGTTGAACTTGTTATAGCTGACGGGGTAGATTGGTAAATTACAATATTTTCAGGGTCAAAATGGTAATTTCAGTAAGGTCAGAGGGGTATTTTTGGAATTAAAATTCTGAACAATTATTTATTTTGAGTGCTCTGTCAATTAGGATTAAAATACTATTAAAATAATCAATAATGGGGGGACAAGATATAATAATGGGGAATAATGCAATTATTTAATATAAGCATGGGGGACAAGATATATTGGGGTATTTATTTAATGTAGTGGGGGACAAAACATTAGGTAGTGGGATTAAAAGGGGGATGAGTGGGAAGATAGTGAGTTTTATGTTTAAAAATGCTGAAAGATGGTGATAAATAAGAGAGACTTGATCAGATTTTAAAAAAAGAAGAGGAGAGAGAAAAAAAAGGGAGCTGAATTTTAAGAGAGAGAAAAATTCCGAAAATACTAAGACTCCAAAAATAAAAAGAAAAACATTCTGGAAATTCAAAAGAAGAATAGTATACACCTGATATACAATTTAAATATTCTGATATACTGATTCAGAAATTAAGGGTTGAACATTAATTAGTCTTTCAAATCTGAAAAGATTCCCTTGGCTTCTGTCCGTTGATTGTTGTCGGTGTTTCTGGATTTTTATCTTGATTTTAAAATCTGTCACTAGTTTCTCGTTGCTGGGTGTTACTGGTTGCTGGGTGTCGCTGTTGTTGTATGCTACTGAATTTCTGCTGATCTCCCTTTTCTTTTGCTTCCAATATCAGGTACACGACTGTAACACTAGCTATTGCAAGCTAATAATGTGGAAGCATGAATACATATGAAGAATTGAATTTTGAAGTTTTAATGTCGCTTTTCTTTGTTCCTTTTATTGATTGTATTTAGGCTATTTCATGTATTACTGAATAATAATTGGAATAAGAAAAAATAACATAAGTTAGTCTTTAATGAATCAGTTTGGCAAGACGGGTTAATTCACTAGTTATGAAGGTTTTAAGATTATCAACAGTAGGTTAATCGTGAACAAGTAGCTAAATTTAGCTAAGGTATGAATTTAAACTGAATTTCGTGAATTAGGCATTAAGGCACGATTTGAGTTCAAACAAGATTAGAAGAACGTTTAAGTTTAATAAACTTTCTAATAAGCATTAATAATTATGGTTAAATCTAGTTTCAAATGGTTGTGAATAATTAATATCAATAAGTTTTTTTTATAACAATGCGAGTTTTAATCTAGCTATATTTGATTCTTTTGAATATTAGTTGTCGAATTTTTATTTTATTTATAATTTCGAATTTTTGAGTAAAATTCCTTTTCATCAATATTTGTATTAATCTAGCAATTAGTATGTCATGCTTTCTTAAATAAATAAATAATATAAAAAAAGCTCGTAATTAATTAGGATTTTCTTTCTTTATTTTAGAGACTAATTTTAATAGAAAAATGTAGTCGCTTTAAGATTTGTCCATTTAAAATAAATGAGATGAGCCTCGCCTAGTAAAATATATAGATTGCGGGGCCCTCACAAATGTATGCATTAATTATTTAGAACATCGGAGTTGGCCGTCTAGTGAAATTTTACGGCCTTTCCCAAAACAACAATACGCTAGTCGCTCTAGGCGCGTCTTTAACAAATTATTTTCTTAAATATGGGTGTGCATTTATGTAACCCAAATCCAAATCTCAACGGAGTCGAAATGTATCGATAACCACAGGTGCATTGATTGCGACGTGGTTTGAAATACGTTTTCACAATGTTGCAATTCTCCGTAAAATAATAACAATAAATAAAAATAATAAAAGCGGCTAAAGGATAAAATTTGCACATAAGTTTATAATATGTATTATATCAGATAATCAAGCCGAATATAACAGTTGAGCGACCGTGCTAGAACCACGGAACTCGGGAATGCCTAACACCTTCTCCCGGGTTAACAGAATTCCTTATCCGGATTTCTGGTTCGCGGACTGTAATACAGAGTCATTCTTTTCCTCGATTCAGGATTAAAAATTGGTGACTTGGGACACCCTAAATCTCCCAAGTGGCGACTCTGAAATAAACAAACAAATCCCGTTTCGATTGTCCTTTAATTGGAAAAAACTCCTTCACCCCTAGCGGGGACGGAAAAAGGAGGTGTGACAGTCTTGCTATCAATTGCAGGCGTTTAATAAATGACTTTGCAAGGCCATTTTGAGTATGAACATAAGCTACAGGATGTTCAACTTTTATCCCAACGGATAGACAATAATCATCAAAAGCTTGAGATGAGAATTCTCCAGCATTATCAAGGCGAATAGCCTTTATAGGATAATCTGGGAATTGTGTCCTTAATCGAATTATTTGGGCTAATAGCTTTGCAAACTCCAGGTTGCGAGATGATAGTAGGCACACATGAGACCATCTTGAAGATGCATCTATTAGGACCATAAAATATCTAAACAACCCACTTGGTGGGTGAATAGGTCCACATATATCCCCAAGTATACGCTCTAAAAAGGCAGGGGATTCAATACCAACCTTCATTGGTGATGGTTGTAGACATCGGATTTTTGACCCTCCCCGAGAATTTTCACATTTTTAGCGTGAATATGTGAAGTTGGGTCTAATATAGCTATTTTAACTATTTTTACTTTATTTCGTTGCAAAAAGAAAAATTACAAAAATATATATATAAATTTTTAGTTTATGTATTTCTCATAAACTTGAAAAAATACAAAAATTGTACTTTATTTTTGTACTTTATATAATTTCGAAAATTAACAAAAAATATAGTTCTATTAATGTTTTATAGTCATTTTAATTTTTGAAAAATACAAAAAAAATATTACTTTATATTTTATCTTTATATAAAAAAACGAAAATTACAAAAAAAAATAGTTTTATTAATATTTCGTAGCTATTTTAAATCTTGAAAAATATTTAAAAAAAAAAGATATAGTTTTGTTTTAAATATTAGTCTTAGTTTTGTAGTTATTTTGCTTACATAGGACTAGTTAAGCAACGTCGTGTTCTTATTCTCGGGTCCGGGCTAAAGAATAATATTCGGGTTCAAACTACCCGGTTTTAGGCCTAATTTTCGGACCTAGCCCATAATAAACCGAGTCCACGACACATGGGGAACCCCACCACGTGTGGGGGACACAAGTCTTGAACCCCACCACGCGTGGGGCTCATTTGTCTTGGCAAAGACTATACAAATGCACGGGCAAAACATTTTGAAAAGGGGGTTGGACAGATTTTTTGAAGGGAAGCACTGTTCATGCTTCTTCTTCCTCAACAAAACCCTACTGCCTCACGTAAAACCACCCTCAAACCCTAGAAAACTACCATCCGCAACCACCACCCCCCCTCGTCGGAGCTCTAGCCCCAGTCCGTCGCCTTCCCCGTCGTCACCATTCCGAACTTCCCCTACTCCGGACCTCCATAGCTGCTTCTTCCTCACCAAGAAAAACCTAGCAGAACTCCCTCACCTTCCCCCACGCCTTCGCTGCTATCACGCAGCAGCTACTGCTGCTTCCTCGTCGGAACCGCTACCATCAACCACCCTCGCACCCCAGCAACTCCCCAAAACCACCAGCCCGGACGCCTTCCCCATCGCCTATAACCACCGGCAGTCCCCATCGCTGCTTCACTCGTCGTCCTCCTCGCATCACCATCTCGTCCGAACACCAGCTCCGACACCGCCTCAAACCACCACCAAACGACCACCCGTCCCCTCCAAAACTCCAACGCCATAACCGTCATCATCTGAACACCACGTCCAAACGACCACCTGCTCCGACGACACCAGCCCCCTCGTCATCATTTTCCGGTCGACAACCACCCAACCCAGCTCCTTATTCGCATCCAAACGACCCCTTTCTGTCGCACGTTTTGGAGCTAGCCTGCTGCGTCGCAAAATCCAGCAGCAGCAATAGTTTTTGGTCCAAGCTTTCTATTTCCATCGAGGTCGTCTTTGGTTCGTCGAGGTCCGGTACGTTGAGCTTGACGTCGAGGTTCCGTCGTTCTGTTATTGGAGAGGTGTCCGATAGTTGTCGGTCCAGTTGGTTGATGTTCTTGCTTCAAACAGGTGCATACGCATTTTTAAACTTGTGATATTTGCTTAAATGGAATGAAACGATATGGATTTCCTATGCAGTGTTTGTGTATCATCTTTGTTGAATTGCTCTTCATTTTTACCATGGATATTATTACCTATTAGAATTTGTTTTTTTGTTTAATCTCAGATGGCTTCACTAGTAGGAAATCGTAGTTGTTTTAAGTTTGCCCTTAAATAGTAAAAATGAGATGAGCCTCGCAAAAAAGAAAAAAAAGAAAAATGCACAAGCCGCGGGGCCCTCTAAGTGTATATATTAAATACTTAGATTCCGGGACGGGCCGTTTAGCAAATTTCACGGCCCTACCCAAAATAATAACGCGCTAGTTGCTTTAGGCGCGCCTTCAATAATTTATTCTCCTTAAACTCGGGTGCGCATTTATGTGACCCAAATCCAAGTCTCAACGAAATCGAAATGTATCTCTAATCACGGGTACATTGATTGTAACGTGGTCTGAGATGCATTTCCATGACGTTGCAAATTCTCTAAAAAAATAATAATAAAATGAGGCGAGCCTCGCCAAATAAAAGGGACAAATTGCGGGGCCCTCACAAAATATATGTATTAAATACTTAGATTCTGGGATGGGCCGTTACGGCCCTACCCCAAAATAATAATGCGCTAGTTGCTTTAGGCGCGCCTTTAATAATGTTATCTCCCTAAATTCGGGTGCACATTTATGTGACCCAAATCCAAATCTCAACCGAGTCGAGATATGTCAATAACCACGGGTGCATTGATGTAACGTGGTTCGAGATATGTTTTCACGACGTTGCAAGTCCTATAAAAATAACAGTGAATGATAAAAGCGGTTAAAAGATAAAATTGGCACATAAGTTCACATTTGTATAAAATCAGATAATCAAGCCGAATATAACAGTTGAGCGACCGTGCTAGAACCACGGAACTCGGGAATGCCTAACACCTTCTCCCGGGTTAACAGAATTCCTTATCTAGATTTCTGGTACGCAGACTGTAATATGGAGTCATTCTTTTCCTCGATTCGGGATTAAAATTGGTGACTTGGGACACCCTAAATCTCCCAAGTGGCGACTCTGAAATAAATAAACCAATCCCGTCTCGATTGTCCTTTAATTGGAAAAAACTCCCCCTGCCCCCTCGTGGGGCGGAAAAAGGAGGTGTGACAGCTCTGGCGACTCTGCTGGGGAGATAAAAACCCAGAACCACTGGTTCAGGGTTAGAAATTTGAGCTTAGATAAATTGTTATATTTGGTTTTGTCTGATTTTTACATGTTTGAGCCTAATGTGCTAAATGCTACTTTTACCGCTTTGATATTATTTGAACTGTATATAAACTGTGCCGAAACCCTTCTCTTCTTACCTCTGGGGATGTGCTTACTGGTTGAGACTCCCTATTCTGTTAGTGTCGTACCCTAAATAAAAGAGGCTCGGAAAGTTTCTAAGCCGGCTGGCCTTTTGGTTCCCGGAAAGGAGCTCCTTCCTCAGCTCGAGTTGTCCGCTCGGGTACACTGTCTAGAACACCGACCCAGGTTTTGAACATAGAATAACGTGACTTCATGCCGGATCCCTAGTAGGAACGTTTATTTGCATCATGTGCATTTGACTTAGGGGACTCAACATAGGGGTTGGGTCCGTTTAGGACAAGCAACCTGAAAATAATAGACCATCTTTCGGCATCCTATGTGCTACATATTGTATTTAGTCAAGGGCGAATGGGTCATTTGGTCATTTCCAGTATGGTGTTATTTTAATCAAAGCATGGGGAACATTTGTGGAATCCAAGAAGCCTTGGAATTCCCTATGTCCCCCACGCTTGCTTTTGGGAAAGCACATGGGAACATTTGTGGAATCCAAGAAGCCTTGGAATTCCCCTATGTCTCCCACGCTTCATTTTTCAAAAGCACATGGGGAACATTTGCGGAATCCAAGAAGTCTTGAAATTCCCTATGTCCCCCATGCCACATTTTTGAAAATATAATAAATATAAAAATAAAATATATATGTATATATATATAGAAAGAAGCATTGAAAATTCAAAAAAAAAGGGTTGTGTATGTTTTCATCATCCACAAATTAGAAAATAGTGGAAAAGAGGAGAAAATAACAGTGTAGAGATGTGACTACTTATTGTTAGGAAAAAAAGCAAATGTCCAAGTAGTGTCGAAACTCTGCCGAAATTTTGAGAAAAAAAATAAAAAAAAATATGTCTTATTAGTTTGTTTTATTAAAAGCAAAGGAAAAGTAGAAAAAATCATCATTGTTTTGTCTTGTTTTTCTAAATAAAAAAAAGAGTCTGGTTTTTAAAATAGGTTTATTTATTTGTTTATGAAAATGCCGAAATTAAAATAATCCAAAAATATTTTCCATTATTGACTTCTTTAGAAAGTCTTTCTAATTGTTTTAAAATATATATATATATATATATATATATATATATATATATATATATATATATATAAAAAAAAATCCGAAAATATTTTGATTCTTCTTGCAAAATTGAAAAGAAAATTCAAAATTCAAAAACATTTTGAGAAGCATTTCTTTTATTAAAAGTAAAATTCTGAAAGATATTTTCTTCTTCTTCTTTAGGATAAAAAAAAAGCAAATGAAATTCAAAAATATATCCTAGAAGTATTTCTTTCAAAAAGAAAATCAATCAAAAATCAAAAAATATAATTCCTTTCTTCTTTTAAAGTAGTTCTTTCACAAATTCAAAAAAAAAAGTTAGTTCATCTACTTATTCCTGATTGACCGAACTACGCGGGTTTGATTCTCATCGGATGTGAGATACGTAGACAACCCTCATCGGGTCCAACCCCCTTTTGCTAAAAAGCTAAAAACAAACAAATAAATAAATAATAAAAAAAAACATGTCATAAATAAGTCGGGTGAAGTCCAACCCCACCTTTTGCTAAAAAGCCAAAAAACAAATAAATAATAATAATAAACAAAAAAAATATATATGTCAAATTTTAATTTTGTCATAAAGAAGTCGGGTGACGCTGTTTTATCAAGACATAGCCGAATGTTCCCGAAAGGGACGCCGGAAGGCTGACTTTGCATAAACAGCCACCTTTGGGTCATTTTTTAAGACTTGGTCCAATTGACCCACACAGCCTGAAAAATCTTCGTCCCCGAGACGTTGAAAGATCGTGTTTGCAATATTGACTTTTCTAATTTGAAAAACGATAAAAAAGAGTTATAAATAAGTCAGGTGATGCTGTTTTGTCATAAATAGCCGAATGTTCCCGAAAGGGACGCCGGAAGGCTGACTTGGCATAAACAGCCACCTTTGGGTCATTTTGAAATATGGACCCACACAGCCTTAAAAATCTTCGTCCCCGAGGCGCTAAAGGGCCGTGTTTGCAACACCACGTTTTTGTAATTTTGAAAAAAAAACAAAGAGTCAGCGGTTAGGTGAATACTGTTTGAATTTTTTGTCAAAAATAAATCGAGCCAGCTTCGGCCGCGTCTTAAACCGTTCTTGCCGAAATAGCCTTAGAGTATCTTTCAGTTGTCGAAAGGTTGTTTTCGTAAAAGAATGGACAAGTTGGTAAAGTGTCATAAAATAATCCTCCCCGGCCTCAAAATTCATGTGAGAATTGGAAGGGGCCACATTTGCAAAAATAACCATTTGGTTAAAATTAGCAAACGGAGGAAAGAAGTTGGCCATTTGTTTTGAAGTTTATAAATCTTTTGACAAGAATATGCGGGTTGTTTGATTCTCAAGTTTGTGGGTCATCTTTAAATCCTTGAAACCCAGTTTGTTTTAATTTTTTTTAAAAAAATGTGTTTAGTATTGTTTATCTTTTATTGGTCCGAACTACGCAAGATCTGATTCATGCGGGGTCATGATACGTAGGCAATCTCCATAAGATTCGACCACAACAAAAAGAAAAACAAAAAAAAAAAAGAAATAAAAAAGAGAATGAAAAAAGAATGGAAAAGAAAAAAAGAAATGAAAAAAAAAAGAAATGAAAAAGGGAAAAATGAATGAAAGAAAAACATCGAAAAAAAAGAAAAAGAAAAAAAAGATGTTGTTAATAATGAGGACCGACTGAGTCCATTCTAACCTGTTTGTTTCGCAAATAAAGTTAAGGTGGTTGGTTTGTGGTAAGCCGGACAATGACACTCAGAATCCTTTACTTGCACGTAAGGATACACACTCTGCGGGGATCAGGCCTGATAACAGAAGCACTTGAATCCTAGTGGGAACTTGTTGACGGAAGTTGATGATATTAAAGCTGGCAATGGTCTGGACAATACTGATGCGAAGCTCAGTGGCTAAGATGTCAATTTTGATAAAGTGGGAGAACGCTCCGTTCCTTGGTTAGCAAAAGAGAAGCTTGTGGTGGCTTATTTTGTTGTCATTTCTGTTTGTTCTGATTATTAGGATTGTAATTCGGATTTTTGTTTTGTGTCAATATCTTTCCGCTTATCTTTCCGTTTTGTCATAGCGGTTTGTTTAAGTTTGTCCAGGTTGTTTTAGGATTTTATTCTGGTTTGTTTCGCTTGTCTTGTTGTTCAAACCATTCCACCGGTAGTCTAAAGCAAATCCGGTCTTCTATTATTTCCAGTTTTCTTTTGTTTAGTCCTTTTATCATTTTTATTCAACGCCGATTCTAGTGACATGACATGCGCACACAGTTTGGGCCTAATCTTAAAAGTTAATCACAAAACCCTGGGAAGGTGATCAAAGCATTTAAAGGAAATAAGAACGGTTTGAGATTATTTGGAGCCCGAGTCATGTGGAACTAGGGCAAGTAAAACACAAAGAAAACCGTTTAAAAGCAAGATTCGCCAAATTGGCATGAGGGTCGTTCATGATAATGAAAGTGAGAGTGTCGCCAAACGGTGTTTAGAAATGACAAACGAAAAGCAAATGTTGAATATAATTGTCAAAGTCCAGCACCATCAGAAGAGACTGCGGATCTTTGTTTAATTATGTTGTTTGCACTGGGCATGTTTTGAAGACTGGAATGACGAAGGCATTTTGTTCTGCTACCTAAACACTTTATCCTTCGTTAACCCTTTTGAGCCTTAATGTTTTTCTTTCTTACCCCTCGTTCGGAATTAGTAGCAACGAATAGAAATGCAAGCATGGCATAAAACAAAAACAAAAAAAAGAAAGAAAAGAAAACAACAAAACGAAAAAAAGAGAAAAGAAAAATGATAACAAAAAGAAAAAAGAAAGTCAAATGAAAAAGAGGAATTGAGAACTACGTTTGACCTGATTCCTCAAAGAGGATACGTAGGCGCCTCACGGCTCGGTCATAGTTTTGAAAAATGAAAAAAAATCAGTTAGGATATCCCCAAGCAAGAAACTGGGGCAAAAGGTTGCGTTTATTGTGAATAAATCTAATTCCGAAGGTTGTAACTAATAACCCAAAATTAATGCATTTTTTGAGCCTTTAATACCCTTTCTTTCTAGCCCTATCCAAAACCCACATTACGGTCCAAAGAAAGACCTTCTGATCAGTCTTCAAAAGATGCCAAGTCAGACAAATGAAGGGTCTTACCGGCGAACATAACATTCTGTTCCACAGCAGAAAGGACTCTAATCTCCAGCAGAAAGAGTCATACCGGCGACACTCCAAATCCCCAGCTGGAAAGTGATACAAATGAGAGAGTCTTATCGGTGAAAACCTTCACAGGCACCATAAGGCGATGAAAGCTGAGAGAAAACCCAAAAATAAGAGAGACTTGATAGTGAAAACCCTTCGGGCACTACAAGTCGAATAAGATTGAGAATCAGATGGGGAATCGCCAGTTGAAGATCTTGAAAGATGATTGACGGTAGATGATAGACCACATACGCATGTCATGGCCATTAGAGTCGGTATCTGCGTTTGATAAATTTTTATTTATAGTTTCTTTTGTAAAAGAGTCATCGTTTCCTTTGTCTTTTATTTTGTTTCTTTTATCCTTCTCCTTTCATAGAAAAATTCCCCAATAGAGTCTGTCTGGTCAGAACAAGTATGAAATGACTTCAAATATGCCATCAGCTTTTCAAAGATGAGATCTAACTAGTACATCCAAATGGTATAGTCAGCAAGGTTATCAACCTCAGGGCCAGCAGAAGGGAATTGACAAAGGGATTGACGAGTGTCGAGAGGGATATCCTTGCCAAAACAAAGGTTATAAACCTCAGGGCCAAGGCCCATGTACAAAGCAAGGAAAGCAGTGAGCATGATTTGGGGAAATTCATGCTAGACTAAAAGGCCTCAGAAATGCCAGTTTCCGAGCTATGCCACAAAAGAAGAGGGATATCCCCAGCAGAAAGGGATTGTACCCAGCAAATAAAATCGTCCCCAACAAGTTGTGCAACGCAAAACAAGGAAGGAAAAAAGGAAAAGCCATCCCGTTGGGAGTATCACAACCAACCACCATGTTTTAAACTAACAATTTTGTTTGATTTGAAACAGGTAAAGGAAATGGCATTGATGCAGAAACGCATGCCACAAGGGATATTATCAAACTGGGGCAGAAAATTTTCCTTCCATTTAGAAAATTTTCTGGAAGTCAGGTACCCCCAGCTGATAACATTTTACCCCCCAACAGGTAAGTAAATAATCCCCACCAAGTTTTCCAGGTAAGACATTTTCAAGTCTTAAGGATATTTTGGGTTCATCCGCCCTCAAATAGGATATGTTGGGTTCATCCGCCCTCAAATAGGATATGTCGGGTTCATCCGCCCTCAAAACAGGATATGTCGGGTTCATCCGCCCTCGAATAGGATATTTTGGGTTCATCCGCCCTCGAATAGGATATTTTGGGTTCATCCGCCCTCGAATAGGATATTTTGGGTTCATCCGCCCTCGAATAGGATATTTTGGGTTCATCCGCCCTCGAATAGGATATGTTGGGTTCATCCGCCCTCGAATAGGATATTTTGGGTTCATCCGCCCTCGAATAGGATATTTTGGGTTCATCCGCCCTCGAATAGGATATTTTGGGTTCATCCGCCCTCGAATAGGATATTTTGGGTTCATCCGCCCTCAAATAGGATATTTTGGGTTCATCCGCCCTCGAATAGGATATGTTGGGTTCATCCGCCCTCGAATAGGATATTTTGGGTTCATCCGCCCTCGAATAGGATATTTTGTGTTCATCCGCCCTCGAATAGGATATTTTGGGTTCATCCGCCCTCGAATAGGATATGTTGGGTTCATCCGCCCTCGAATAGGATATGTTGGGTTCATCCGCCCTCGAATAGGATATATTGGGTTCATCCGCCCTCGAATAGGATATTTTGGGTTCATCCGCCCTCGAATAGGATATTTTGGGTTCATCCGCCCTCGAATAGGATATTTTGGGTTCATCCGCCCTCGAATAGGATATTTTGGGTTCATCCGCCCTCGAATAGGATATTTTGGGTTCATCCGCCCTCGAATAGGATATGTTGGGTTCATCCGCCCTCGAATAGGATATTTTGGGTTCATCCGCCCTCGAATAGGATATTTTGGGTTCATCCGCCCTCGAATAGGATATTTTGGGTTCATCCGCCCTCGAATAGGATATTTTGGGTTCATCCGCCCTCGAATAGGATATTTTGGGTTCATCCGCCCTCGAATAGGATATTTTGGGTTCATCCGCCCTCGAATAGGATATTTTGGGTTCATACGCCATCGAATAGGATATTTTGGGTTCATCCGCCCTCGAATAGAATATTTTGGGTTCATCCGCCCTCGAATAGGATATGTTGGGTTCATCCGCCCTCGAATAGGATATGTTGGGTTCATCCGCCCTCGAATAGGATATTTTGGGTTCATCCGCCCTCGAATAGGATATTTTGGGTTCATCCGCCCTCGAATAGGATATGTTGGATTCATCCGCCCTCGAATATGATATTTTGGGTTCATCCGCCCTCGAATAGGATATTTTGGGTTCATCCGCCCTCGAATAGGATATTTTGGGTTCATCCGCCCTCGAATAGGATATTTTGGGTTCATCCGCCCTCGAATAGGATATTTTGGGTTCATCCTCCCTCGAATAGGATATGTTGGGTTCATCCGTCCTCGAATAGGATATTTTGGGATCATCCGCCCTCGAATAAGATATTTTGGGTTCATCCGCCCTCGAATAGGATATTTTGGGTTCATCCGCCCTCGAATAGGATATTTTGGGTTCATCCGCCCTCGAATAGGATATTTTGGGATCATCCGCCCTCGAATAGGATATTTTGGGTTCATCCGCCCTCGAATAGGATATTTTGGGTTCATCCGCCGTCGAATAGGATATTTTGGGTTCATCCGCCCTCGAATAGGATATTTTGGGTTCATCCGCCCTCGAATAGGATATTTTGGGTTCATCCGCCCTCGAATAGGATATTTTGGGTTCATCCGCCCTCGAATGGGATATTTTGGGTTCATCCGCCCTCGAATAGGATATTTTGGGTTCATCCGCCATCGAATAGGATATTTTGGGTTCATCCGCCCTCGAATAGGATATTTCCAGGTAAGACATTTTCAAGTCTTAAGGATATTTTAGGTTCATCCGCCCTCAAATAGGATATGTTGGGTTCATCCGCCCTCAAATAGGATATGTCGGGTTCATCCGCCCTCAAAACAGGATATGTCGGGTTCATCCGCCCTCGAATAGGATATTTTGGGTTCATCCGCCCTCGAATAGGATATTTTGGGTTCATCCGCCCTCGAATAGGATATTTTGGGTTCATCCGCCCTCGAATAGGATATTTTGGGTTCATACGCCCTCGAATAGGATATTTTGGGTTCATCCGCCCTCGAATAGGATATTTTGGGTTCATCCGCCCTCGAATAGGATATGTTGGGTTCATCCGCCCTCGAATAGGATATGTTGGGTTCATCCGCCCTCGAATAGGATATTTTGGGTTCATCCGCCCTCGAATAGGATATTTTGGGTTCATCCGCCCTCGAATAGGATATTTTGGGTTCATCCGCCCTCGAATAGGATATTTTGGGTTCATCCGCCCTCGAATAGGATATTTTGGGTTCATCTTCCCTCGAATAGGATATGTTGGGTTCATCCGCCCTCGAATAGGATATTTTGGGATCATCCGCCCTCGAATAGGATATTTTGGGTTCATCCGCCCTCGAATAGGATATTTTGGGTTCATCCGCCCTCGAATAGGATATTTTGGGTTCATCCGCCCTCGAATAGGATATTTTGGGATCATCCGCCCTCGAATAGGATATTTTGGGTTCATCCGCCCTCGAATAGGATATTTTGGGTTCATCCGCCATCGAATAGGATATTTTGGGTTCATCCGCCCTCGAATAGGATATTTTGGGTTCATCCGCCCTCGAATGGGATATTTTGGGTTCATCCGCCCTCGAATGGGATATTTTGGGTTCATCCGCCCTCGAATAGGATATTTTGGGTTCATCCGCCCTCGAATAGGATATTTTCGGTTCATCCGCCCTCGAATCGGATATTTTGGGTTCATCCGCCCTCAAATAGGATTTTATTTTCTAAATTATTGTTGAAGACAGGCGCCCACTGAATAACGAGAGGAATACTTTTTGTCTGTTCATTTCACATTTTAGGCGCCCACCTGTATAACGAGAGGAATAAATTTCATGTCTTAGTTTAAATAGGCGCCCACCTGTATAACGAGAGGAATAATTTTCAGTCATAGTTTTAATAGGCGCCCACCTGTATAACGAGAGGAATAAATTTCATGTCTTAGTTTAAATAGGCGCCCACCTGTATAACGAGAGGAATAAATTTCATGTCTTAGTTTAAATAGGCGCCCACCTGTATAACGAGAGGAATAATTTTCAGTCTTAGTTTAAATAGGCGCCCACCTGTATAACGAGAGGAATAATTTTCATGTCTTAGTTTAAATAGGCGCCCACCTGTATAACGAGAGGAATAATTTTCAGTCTTAGTTTAAATAGGCGCCCACCTGTATAACGAGAGGAATAAATTTCATGTCTTAGTTTAAATAGGCGCCCACCTGTATAACGAGAGGAATAAATTTCATGTCTTAGTTTAAATAGGCGCCCACCTGTATAACGAGAGGAATAATTTTCAGTCTTAGTTTAAATAGGCGCCCACCTGTATAACGAGAGGAATAATTTTCATGTCTTAGTTTAAATAGGCGCCCACCTGCATAACGAGAGGAATAAATTTCATGTCTTAGTTTAAATAGGCGCCCACCTGCATAACGAGAGGAATAAATTTCATGTCTTAGTTTAAATAGGCGCCCACCTGTATAACGAGAGGAATAATTTTCAGTCTTAGTTTAAATAGGCGCCCACCTGTATAACGAGAGGAATAAATTTCCAATCTTAGTTTAAATAGGAGCCCACCTGCATAACGAGAGGAATAAATTTCATGTCTTAGTTTAAATAGGCGCCCACCTGTATAACGAGAGGAATAATTTTCAGTCTTAGTTTAAATAGGCGCCCACCTGTATAATGAGAGGAATAATTTTCATGTCTTAGTTTAAATAGGCGCCCACCTGCATAACGAGAGGAATAAATTTCATGTCTTAGTTTAAATAGGCGCCCACCTGTATAACGAGAGGAATAATTTTCAGTCTTAGTTTAAATAGGCGCCCACCTGTATAACGAGAGGAATAAATTTCATGTCTTAGTTTAAATAGGCGCCCACCTGTATAACGAGAGGAATAAATTTCATGTCTTAGTTTAAATAGGCGCCCACCTGTATAACGAGAGGAATAATTTTCAGTCTTAGTTTAAATAGGCGCCCACCTGTATAACGAGAGGAATAATTTTCATGTCTTAGTTTAAATAGGCGCCCACCTGTATAACGAGAGGAATAATTTTCAGTCTTAGTTTAAATAGGCGCCCACCTGTATAACGAGAGGAATAATTTTCATGTCTTAGTTTAAATAGGCGCCCACCTGTATAACGAGAGGAATAAATTTCATGTCTTAGTTTAAATAGGCGCCCACCTGTATAACGAGAGGAATAAATTTCATGTCTTAGTTTAAATAGGCGCCCACCTGTATAACGAGAGGAATAATTTTCAGTCTTAGTTTAAATAGGCGCCCACCTGTATAACGAGAGGAATAAATTTCATGTCTTAGTTTAAATAGGCGCCCACCTGTATAACGAGAGGAATAAATTTCATGTCTTAGTTTAAATAGGCGCCCACCTGTATAACGAGAGGAATAAATTTCATGTCTTAGTTTAAATAGGCGCCCACCTGTATAACGAGAGGAATAATTTTCAGTCTTAGTTTAAATAGGCGCCCACCTGTATAACGAGAGGAATAATTTTCATGTCTTAGTTTAAATAGGCGCCCACCTGTATAACGAGAGGAATAATTTTCAGTCTTAGTTTAAATAGGCGCCCACCTGTATAACGAGAGGAATAAATTTCATGTCTTAGTTTAAATAGGCGCCCACCTGTATAACGAGAGGAATAATTTTCAGTCTTAGTTTAAATAGGCGCCCACCTGTATAACGAGAGGAATAATTTTCAGTCTTAGTTTAAATAGGCGCCCACCTGTATAACGAGAGGAATAAATTTCATGTCTTAGTTTAAATAGGCGCCCACCTGTATAACGAGAGGAATAATTTTCAGTCTTAGTTTAAATAGGCGCCCACCTGTATAACGAGAGGAATAATTTTCATGTCTTAGTTTAAATAGGCGCCCACCTGTATAACGAGAGGAATAATTTTCATGTCTTAGTTTAAATAGGCGCCCACCTGTATAACGAGAGGAATAATTTTCAGTCTTAGTTTAAATAGGCGCCCACCTGTATAACGAGAGGAATAATTTTCAGTCTTAGTTTAAATAGGCGCCCACCTGTATAACGAGAGGAATAAATTTCATGTCTTAGTTTAAATAGGCGCCCACCTGTATAACGAGAGGAATAATTTTCAGTCTTAGTTTAAATAGGCGCCCACCTGTATAACGAGAGGAATAATTTTCATGTCTTAGTTTAAATAGGCGCCCACCTGTATAACGAGAGGAATAAATTTCATGTCTTAGTTTAAATAGGCGCCCACCTGTATAACGAGAGGAATAATTTTCAGTCTTAGTTTAAATAGGCGCCCACCTGTATAACGAGAGGAATAATTTTCATGTCTTAGTTTAAATAGGCGCCCACCTGTATAACGAGAGGAATAAATTTCATGTCTTAGTTTAAATAGGCGCCCACCTGTATAACGAGAGGAATAATTTTCAGTCTTAGTTTAAATAGGCGCCCGCCTGTATAACGAGAGGAATAATTTTCAGTCTTAGTTTAAATAGGCGCCCACCTGTATAACGAGAGGAATATTTTTCATGTCTTAGTTTAAATAGGCGTCCACCTGTATAACGAGAGGAATAATTTTCATAGGCGCCCACCTGTATAACGAGAGGAATAATTTTCATGTCTTAGTTTAAATAGGCGCCCACCTGTATAACGAGAGGAATAAATTTCATGTCTTAGTTTAAATAGTCGCCCACCTGTATAACGAGAGGAATAATTTTCAGTCTTAGTTTAAATAGGCGCCCACCTGTATAACGAGAGGAATAATTTTCAGTCTTAGTTTAAATAGGCGCCTACCTGTATAACGAGAGGAATAAATTTCATGTCTTAGTTTAAATAGGCGCCCACCTGTATAACAAGAGGAATAATTTTCATGTCTTAGTTTAAATAGGCGCCCACCTGTATAACGAGAGGAATAATTTTCATGTCTTAGTTTAAATAGGCGCCTACCTGTATAACGAGATGAATATTTTTTTAGTTTAAATATTTCAGGTTTTGAGAGCACTAACCCCACCGGAAGGTAGAAGGTTACAACAGGAATATCCAGCACGAAATGATAAAAATCCCCATCACCGGGAAGCAGAAGGCGACAAACTCAGGCACACGAGTCAAAAGGACGCGTAAGGACGCATTTTGAATGAAGCAGCTTGTGAACATTGAGTCATGCCCAGCATGGCAAATCTGATGAAGAGAGCCATACCGCCGAATGAACCATTGAAAGTCTTGATGAAGAAGGCCGTGTCCCCAGCGGTTCAAGCAAAATGAAAACTGGTACTCTGAGGAGCAAAAGGCCCGTACCATCCCTCAAGTTCACAAAATAAAAGCATCGGAGGAAAACGCAAGCCGACAAAGAAGAAATCAGGCATCCACCTGGAGAACAAGGACAAAGAAAGGAAGTAATCAGGTGTCCACCTGGAGAACAAGGACAAAGAAAAGAAGTAATCAGGCGTCCACCTGGAGAACAAGGACAAAGAAAAAGAAACCAGGCGTCCACCTGAAGAACAAGGACAAAGAAAAGAAGTAATCAGGCGTCCACCTGGAGAACAAGGACAAAGAAAAGAAGAAATCAGGCGTCCACCTGGAGAACAAGGATAAAGAAAAGAAATAGAAATCAGGCACCCACCTGGAGAATAAGGGAATACAATTGAAGTATTGAAGCCAAAAGCCCGCTCATATGAGAAAGAAGCACACTTAGAATCAATAAAGCAGAGGAATACAACAGGAATCTCCCGCAGTAAACAATAAAAATCCCCAGCACCGGGAAGCAGAAGGCTACGGTTAAAATCCCCAGCATTCGACCAAGTTATAAATAGCAGAAGCTCGCCTCAAGAATGCGAGTCAACAGTCTGAGATAATCAACAAAAGCTGGACACAAAAAAGTATCAAGGTCTGCTCAAGGATATGTAGGCAGAACAAATATGGTATGTTCAAGAACTAGCACCTACAACTAGCAAGTAGCAAGGTTCAAATCCAAAGTCTGTATGAAGCACCATTCAAGACTCAAGATCAAGTTTCAGAAGACTTAAGGATAGGAATCATTGTAACTAGTAGCTGATAGGCTTAGTCAGTCTTTTTCAGTTTTCATTTTTGATGTAATGATCGGACCACGGATCGGAACCTCAACGTAATGGCACCTCGATCGGCTCTGCACCTCGGTACACTTAACCATCTCTCTCATTTCCGAACTACACGTGGCCTGATTCCTGTATAACCAAGGATATGTAGGCAGCTCAGATACCAGGGCTTGGTCACATTCCCTCCCTTTCCTTAGTGTAGTCCGTCCAAGTAATGGTCGGGTCAAAAACATGTCTAGTCGTTCTTTGTCGGAAAACTCTTCGTGTTTCCAGTCAAAGAGGGGCAGCTGTAGACACCAGATTTTTGACCCTCCCCGAGAATTTTCACATTTTTAGCGTGAATATGTGAAGTTGGGTCTAATATAGCTATTTTAACTATTTTTACTTTATTTCGTTGCAAAAAGAAAAATTACAAAAATATATATATAAATTTTTAGTTTATGTATTTCTCATAAACTTGAAAAAATACAAAAATTGTACTTTATTTTTGTACTTTATATAATTTCGAAAATTAACAAAAAATATAGTTCTATTAATGTTTTATAGTCATTTTAATTTTTGAAAAATACAAAAAAATATTACTTTATATTTTATCTTTATATAAAAAAACGAAAATTACAAAAAAAAAATAGTTTTATTAATATTTTGTAGCTATTTTAAATCTTGAAAAATATTTAAAAAAAAAAGATATAGTTTTGTTTTAAATATTAGCCTTAGTTTTGTAGTTATTTTGCTTGCATAGGACTAGTTAAGCAACGTCGTGTTCTTATTCTCGGGTCCGGGCTAAAGAATAATATTCGGGTTCAAACTACCCGGTTTTAGGCCTAATTTTCGGACCTAGCCCATAATAAACCGAGTCCACGACACATGGAGAACCCCACCACGCGTGGGGGACACAAGTCTTGAACCCCACCACGCGTGGGGCTCATTTGTCTTGGCAAAGACTATACAAATGCACGGGCAAAACATTTTGAAAAAGGGGTTGGACAGATTTTTTGAAGGGAAGCACTGTTCATGCTTCTTCTTCCTCAACAAAAACCCTATTGCCTCACGTAAAACCACCCTCAAACCCTAGAAAACTACCATCCGCAACCACCACCCCCCCTCGTCGGAGCTCCAGCCGCAGTCCGTCGCCCTCCCCGTCGTCACCATTCCGAACTTCCCCTACTCCGGACCTCCATAGCTGCTTCTTCCTCACCAAGAAAAACCCAGCAGAACTCCCTCACCTTCCCCCACGCCTTCGCTGCTATCACGCAGCAGCTACTGCTGCTTCCTCGTCGGAACAGCTACCATCAACCACCCTCGCACCCCAGCAACTCCCCAAAACCACCAGCCCGGACGCCTTCCCCATCGCCTACAACCACCGGCAGTCCCCATCGCTGCTTCACTCGTCGTCCTCCTCGCATCACCATCTCGTCCGAACACCAGCTCCGACATCGCCTCAAACCACCACCAAACGACCACCCGTCCCCTCCAAAACTCCAACGCCATAACCGTCGTCATCTGAATACCACGTCCAAACGACCACCTGCTCCGACGACACCAGCCCCCTCGTCATCATTTTCCGGTCGACAACCACCCAACCCAGCTCCTTATTCGCATCCAAACGACCCCTTTCTGTCGCACGTTTTGGAGCTAGCCTGCTGCGTCGCAAAATCCAGCAGCAACAATAGTTTTTGGTCCAAGCTTTCTATTTCCATCGAGGTCGTCTTTGGTTCGTCGAGGTCCGGTACGTTGAGCTTGACGTCGAGGTTCCGTCGTTCTGTTATTGGAGAGGTGTCCGATAGTTGTCGGTCCAGTTGGTTGATGTTCTTGCTTCAAACAGGTGCATACGCATTTTTAAACTTGTGATATTTGCTTAAATGGAATGAAACGATATGGATTTCCTATGCAGTGTTTGTGTATCATCTTTGTTGAATTGCTCTTCATTTTTACCATGGATATTATTACCTATTAGAATTTGTTTTTTTGTTTAATCTCGGATTGCTTCACTAGTAGGAAATCGTAGTTGTTTTAAGTTTGCCCTTAAATAGTAAAAATGAGATGAGCCTCGCAAAAAAGAAAAAAAAGAAAAATGCACAAGCCGCGGGGCCCTCTAAGTGTATATATTAAATACTTAGATTCCGGGACGGGCCGTTTAGCAAATTTCACGGCCCTACCCAAAATAATAACGCGCTAGTTGCTTTAGGCGCGCCTTCAATAATTTATTCTCCTTAAACTCGGGTGCGCATTTATGTGACCCAAATCCAAGTCTCAACGAAATCGAAATGTATCTCTAATCACGGGTACATTGATTGTGACGTGGTCTGAGATGCATTTCCATGACGTTGCAAATTCTTTTAAAAAATAATAATAATAAAATGAGGCGAGCCTCGCCAAATAAAAGGGACAAATTGCGGGGCCCTCACAAAATATATGTATTAAATACTTAGATTCCGGGACGGGCCGTTTAGCAAATTTCACGGCCCTACCCCAAAATAATAATGCGCTAGTTGCTTTAGGCGCGCCTTTAATAATGTTATCTCCCTAAATTCGGGTGCACATTTATGTGACCCAAATCCAAATCTCAACCGAGTCGAGATATGTCAATAACCACGGGTGCATTGATGTAACGTGGTTCGAGATATGTTTTCACGACGTTGCAAGTCCTATAAAAATAACAGTGAATGATAAAAGCGGTTAAAAGATAAAATTGGCACATAAGTTCACATTTGTATAAAATCAGATAATCAAGCCGAATATAACAGTTGAGCGACCGTGCTAGAACCACGGAACTCGGGAATGCCTAACACCTTCTCCCGGGTTAACAGAATTCCTTATCTAGATTTCTGGTACGCAGACTGTAATATGGAGTCATTCTTTTCCTCGATTCGGGATTAAAATTGGTGACTTGGGACACCTTAAATCTCCCAAGTGGCGACTCTGAAATAAATAAACCAATCCCGTCTCGATTGTCCTTTAATTGGAAAAACTCCCCTGCCCCCTCGCGGGGCGGAAAAAGGAGGTGTGACAATGGTCTAGTGATCATTTTTCCTTGATAACAAGCATCACGAGAAAATTCGTCATTTGTAAGAATCTTCAAGTTCTTTAATGGATGCCCACTCGAATTTTCAGTAATTCGTCTCATCATTATTGATCCGGGATGGCCCAAACGGCCATGCCAAAGCACAAAAGTATTTGAATCCGTAAACTTCTGGTTTACGATAGAGTGTGCTTCAATTGTACTAATTTTTGAATAGTATAAGCCAGAAGATAAAGTTGGTAACTTTTCTACAATGCATTTCTGGCCAGAAATATTCTTTGTAATACAAAGATATTCCCTGTTCATTTCATCTATTGTCTCTACATGATACCCATTTCGGCGGATATCTATAAAACTCAACAAGTTTCTTCGGGACTTGGAGGAGAACAATGCATTGTCTATAATAAGTTTTGTTCCCTTAGACAGAAATATTATGGCTCTTCCGGAGCCTTCAATCAAACTTATATTACCAGAAATTGTTGAAACATTTGCTTTTTCCTTATGCAAATAAGAAAAGTATTTCTGATCGTTGAATATGGCATGAGTTGTTCCACTATCAATAACACACATATCTTCATGATTTGTCTTTGATCCAAACATAATTTGAGGGTTATCCATATTCTTCAAAATAACATAAATAAAATATATTATAGTAAACATCATTATCAAAGCATAACTTTTATTTATGTACAACAATTACATAACCATACTATCTATTACAAACAACAAAAATTAAAATATTTACATTTCTACAGATTCACTACCGATTACATGACTTGTTTCTCCTTCTGGGAGTGCAAAGTAATCAGCTACATCCAAATGCATGAAGTCTAAATTATCTTCAGAAATAAAATTTGCTTCAGCATTTTTCTCTGTCTTCTTCAGGGAGGCTTGATAAAGCTCAACCAGGTGCTTTGGCGTACGACAAGTACGTGACCAGTGCCCTTTTCCTCCACATCTATAGCATGCATTTTCTGCATTTGGCGCTTGCACCGCTTCATGCTTTTGTTCCTTCCTTTTCCACTGCTGGTGGTGAGGAGGCTTCTTTGGTGCATTATTATTACCATGATTGGGGTTTCTTCCCCGACCACGGCCATGACCACGACTGGGGCCACGACCTCTTCCACGTTTAGCTTGGTGGAAGTTCGTCTCATTCACTTCAGGGAATGGACAAGAACCAATAGGTCGGCTTTCATGATTTTTCATTAATAGCCCATTATGTTGCTCTGCTATAAGAAGATGTGAGATAAGTTCAGAATACTTTTTAAATCCCATCTCTCGATATTGCTGCTGCAGGAGCATATTCGAGGCATGAAAAGTGGTGAAAGTTTTCTCCAACATATCATGATCAGTAATATTATCACCACATAATTTTAATTGGGAAATAATTCTGAACATAGCAGAATTATACTCACTGATAGATTTAAAATCTTGTAGCCTTAGATGAGTCCAATCATAACGTGCCTGTGGAAGAACGACCATCTTCAGGTGGTCATATCTATCTTTCAAATTATTCCACAGTATGACTGGATCTTTAATAGTGAGATATTCCATTTTCAGGCCCTCATCAAGGTGATGGCGTAGGAATATCATTGCTTTGGCACGGTCTTGGTTTGATGCCTGATTTTTATCCTTGATGGTGTCTGCCAGACCCATCGCATCAAGATGAATTTCAGCATCAAGCACCCAAGACATGTAGCTTTTGCCCGATATATCCAGGGCTACAAATTCAAGTTTAGAAAGATTTGACATTATTTAGGAAAAGAAAGTTCTTACCTCTAATACTTTCAAAGTATTTGCTCGAGATGTCAGAGTCTCGTGCTGATAACGTGTTATAAAATAAAGACTGTAAAGTAAAGACAAGTATAGAGAGAAACTGATATATTATTCGAACTCAAACTGATGTACATAATGAACTGAAATCTCTTCTATTTATAGAAGAAAGGAAGTAGCTGTGTAAGCTGCTACTACAAGCTGTTGTGTAAGCTGCCACTACAAGCTGCTGTGTAAGCTGCTACAAGCTGTTGTGTAAGCTGCTACTACAAGCTGCTGTATAAGCTGCTACGCAAGCTGCTGTGTAAGCTGCTACTGTACCAGATATGGATAATCTTCTACTGAGAGCAATATTTATCCATAACGGAGTACTGAATGGTTAAGCTTATTATATCCGGTATGGATAATCTTCTACCGGGGTAATGTTTATCCATAACTGGGTACTGAAAGGATAAGCTTATTATACCCGGTATGGATAATCTTCTACCGGGGTAATGTTTATCCATAACTGGGTACTGAAAAGATAAACTTATTATACCCGGTATGGATAAACTTCTACTGGGGATAATGTTTATCCATAACCGGGTACCGAAGTGATAAACTTCTTCAGGAAGCTTATTTCCAATATAGTACTAAATAGATAAACATATTTACGGTGGAATCCCATATGGATAAGCTTCTTCAGGAAGCTTATTTACAACGAGTACTAAATGAACATCCATAATATAATATATTTATAACACAAAAGATGCATAACGGAATAGTTCTCCAAAATTGCTGCTGTTCTTTAGCTATTCTTTGGCTCTGCCAGCTCTCCGACAGACTCCTAATATTGTGAGGCATTACCCAGGACACTCCACAAATATTCAGGATTAGATCCCAACATTGCATTGAGACTTCACAATCAGAAATAAAGACACCAAGTAAGTTGGAACTCCATCTACTACACTATTAATAAGAGTGAGTCTGCCCCCAAAGGACAGACACTGTTTCTCCCATGAAACCAGCTTTTCTGCACATTTATTGACAACTCCTTGCCAGATTCTCTCGTCATTCTTTGTTACTACTTGTTGTCTATCGAAAACAGCATATCTACCTTCGCAAGGTAGGGATAAGGTTTGCGTACACTATATCATCTTCAAACCCTACCTTGTGGAATTATACTGAGTTTATTATTGTTATTGTACATGGCAGCCTAAATATAGTGTGAAATTCTCCACTTTACATCCCATTATATCAGCAATTTCTTCAACACTTGGCTTCGCATTTATGCTGAATACACTACTTTTTGCTAAATTAACTAATAAGCCAGTCACAACTTCAAAACTCAACAATACCCCTCTGAGATATAGAAACTCTTCTTTCTCAGCTTCACACAAAAGTAAATTATGTGATATGACCATGTTTTCCTCACCAATATTTCCAACATTTAAGCCTTTAATCCATCCAAAATCTTCAGCTCTTTTGATTATTTTTGCTAAGAATTTCCATCATCAACACAAAAAGGTAGGGACATAGGAGATCACCCTGTCTTAATCCTCTCCGAGATTTGAAAAACCTTGTGGATTCCCATTAATTAATATTGAAAATCTCATATAGTTGACACACAATACTTAATCCGTTTGACCCATCTCTCACCAAAATTCATTTGTCTCAGAGCATTCAGCAAACATGACCAATTTACACGGTCATAGAGTTTCTCAACATCAAGCTTTCAAGCCACACATTCATTGGCCACCAAAGCAACATCAGCTATTTGTCTACCCTTTATGAAAGCATTCTAATGGGCCGAAACTAGTTTATCAATCACCAAATTGAGCCTTTCTGTCAACACCTTAGCAATTATCTTATAGATACTTCCTAGAAGGCTAATAGGTCTAAAGTCTTTTATCTCCATTGCTCCCTTTTTCTTAGGTATCAATGTAATGAAAGTAGAATTAAAACTTTTTACAAATGTACCTTCCTGATTTAAAAAAAAAAAAACTCCAGTGTATCCTAGACATCCTTCTTTACTGTATTCCAATACTTCTGAAAGAAAATTAGATTAAAACCATCAGGGGTAGGTGCCTTGTCCCCTTTGCAGAGTTCAACTACAATCTCTACCTTTTCCATAGTGAATGGTCTCCGCAGCCAATCCCTTTCTTCATCAGACAATTTGTTCAACTTCTCTTATAATCTTCTCATCTTCCACTAACTCCCCATCAATCACTAATCTGTCAATTGTTGTTATAGCTTTTATGAGCATTAGCTTGTTTGTGAAACAACTTTGTATTTCTATCGCCTTGTTGGATCTATGGACATCTAGATTTTTGTCTCGAGGAAATTTCCTCAGAATTAAAGATCTCCTCAAGCTCTTTTCTAATAGAACTCCTTTCTGCCACCATTTTGCTCTTCATTTCCGATTAAATAGACCACCATGATCCAACTCTTCCAGTCTTGCTAGGGTCTTATTTTTTCTTTCCTTCAAATTTCTGAACACTTCTTTATTCCACTTTTTAATGTCGTTTTTCAGCAATATCAACTTCTTGCTAAGACAGCATCAGGCTTGCGTTGGATATTTGTATGATTTCCACCATTTATAAACCATGTCTGCAAATTGCGCGTATTCAAACCACATATTCTCAGATTTGAAATATCCTTTCCCTTTCTCCAGTCACCACATTCTAACATAATAGGGCAGTGATCTGAAGTCAGTCTAGGAAGGACTCTTTGCTTAATCAACTTAAACTGCTCATCCCGCCCTTCTGATATTAAGAATCTATCCAACCTCGAGGCACAATGGTTACTTTCTCCTTTAAACCATGTGAAAGTACCCCCATTAAGTTGGCTGCTCCAGTTTCTAGCTTCTATAATGCCCATATCGTGTATTGGTTTCACTAGACTGACTACTTTGATTTTTTAGATACATGTTGATAGCTGTTATGAGCTATAGGGAGTTTCTGCTGTTACTTTTTAGGAAGGTGTTTTCTCTTCTACGAGTAAAAGCAGTTTACTGAATGTTTGAACTTGCTCATTGAGCTCGCTGAAGAGATGCATGAAATTATTGTTCTTAAAGTTTAGTTCTTCTTTCTAGTAGTTTAACATTACCGAAATCATATATGTATATGCAATGGCGAACCTAGAAAAAGGGTGTTCAGACTTGAAAGAAGTAAACAAATTTCCCGCCAAATGGTGTTCAATATATGTTTATATAGATCTAAAATCAATATTTTACTTATATAAAGTGTAATTTTTGGTCAACTGACCACGCTTAGCAAAAGGTGGCTTCGCCCCTGTGTATATGTATGTACTATGTATGTTAACATTACCAATCAGAATCCTTCATTTGAGCTCTCTACAATATGGCACTTGGTAATAGCCTACCTGCAATAGTTATTCAAATTTGCCTTTTCTAAAAAAATTGCAGAAAAGAACAGGACAAGTTGCAATATTTTGGAAATACTGACACCTTTTGCCATCCGTTTTGTTTTTGAAATAGAGATTTGTGTACAACAACAACAACAACAAACCCAGTATGATCCCAACAGGTGGGATCTGGGGAGGGTAGTCTGTACGCAGACCTTACCCCTACCTAATGCAGGTAGAGATTTGTGTATTAGTGGAAAATAAACTCGCCACATGAACTAATACTGTAATGACATGTGTCATGGGAGTTAAAACGACAAAGAAGGATGGCGTGTATCGAACACCCACGGGATCGCTTGTGCAAATACCGTACCTGTTAACTTTGAGGTTGATCATAAGAGAATAGCTATGAGGTTGATAATTAAAGTCATTAATAGCTGCAGATATGGAAAGAATCAGTCAGATCCCTGATTACACGCGATTTGTTATTATTACTTCAAACGTTATAAATCGGTCACGTAACGGGCAATTAATGCAATAAATGGCAGTAATGGGCAGGAACTAAGCAAGGCAAGTGGTTACGAGATGTAATACTATTACGAGATTGCTATCCGACCCTCCCATAAGGATAAAAATAACACTACAATCCCGGGATAACTAATTTCGGGATTAGTTCTACCGCGATATTATCTCAACCAAACTTGGGATAGACTCATTTTAAATTTAATCCCCGGATTAATTAGAGCGTGCTTTAGCTTTATGACACAATAATGTTCCTGCACAAGGAGGGTAGAAAGGCGCTGATGGCTTTTGCTGTAGGTTAAATGTACTAGTGATAGATATTAGGTTTCACGGACGTCATCATTTGGGAGCTCAAGAATCTTTTCTGGTTTCTTTTCTCTTTACATGAATTATATCAGATTTTAATACGTTTAGGAAATGATGTAAACATTTTGTTGTTGTCTCATTAGTGGGACAGACAATGTGGTGATACTAGTAGTGTACAGGTCCATATTGTGTCTTTTCTTGGTCATGCTTGAAACTGTTGAAATTGCCTGTCCGTATCAGTAGTACTAGTTTTAATCTCGTATTCCTTCTGCTTCGATTTCGATTACTACTTGAGGTTCCTTCTGCTTTAATTTCTTATTACTATCTTACTGTAGTTGCTGCTTCTCTTTACATGTCTTCTTCGCTATCGTATTCCTTTTATTATGCTATGTTTTTGCTTTCCTTCTGCGTATACACCACCCTCTCTAGACCCCACTTGTGGGATTACACTAGGTATATTATTGTTGTTTGTTGCTTGAAACTGTTGAAAGATGTATTAGTTCAGAATAGGAGTTTGATACTCTCTGTTTGATGCATACTCATATTGCTGAGTTGCTGCAGGATATTCTCTGGAGTACCAAAAGAGGGTGCGACTGCAGTCTAAGCAGTATCCACTTCTTGTTTAAAGAATATTTGTCCAATCTTGTGGTGGCTCTAATGTATGTCAAAGTTTGCTATCATCGCCTGGCAATAGCGGACAAAGAATCTGGTATTTCATATTTGTTTAAGTGGAAGTAAATATGTTTAATGATAAGATGTTATATCTGATATTGCCTTTCCTAGTTCTCTAAGAGTATGTGTAGAACAAGCACATATGCGAAATTGTTTTTTAAATGGTGGAAATGTGTTGAAAGTTATTTTCTTTTGCAAAAAGCAGAGTTTCTGTCGCATATTTATGGAAAATCTTGCTCCAGGGAGTATTGGGATGGTATACAATGTGTTTTGATCCAAAATCAGCTCTGCTCTTTCTGTTTTCTTCTTTTATTGCTGTTCGTCTGACTGTGCCAAGCATAACAACTATCAAAGGGAACATTTTTCACTGGCAAAACTTTGGTACATTTTGATTCCTTTGTGTTGCAAAATTCTATCATTAACATTATTCTAATCAACATTCACAAATTTCAAGAGATGGGTAGCTTCAAAACCACAACAAGAGTAGGAAATGGAGGAAAAAAAATACAGAAAACAAGTTACCTCTTGAAAGTAAACAAGTACATAGAAACTTTACAGTTATCAGGCCCTCAGCTTTCTCTTCAGCCTTGAACAACAGACTCTTGATATCATATCGAGCCAACTCATCATGTCCGCTAAGAATGTGAAATAGGCATTCCTCCAAGAAGGGTTGACAATTAAACAGCCCAAGATTCCCCAAAATGCAAGAAAGAAACCAAACACCATTGATATATAAAACTCCCGAGATGGAAACTCCACATCCTCACCATGTTCTTGAGGATTCATGTTGCTGCTATGATCAATATGGGGACTAGGAGGAGCATATCCGGGACATTCTTGAAGAGGAGGACCGCAGAGTTGAGCGTTACTACTGTAGGATGATCTCTCAAAAGTTTGGAGTTGAGTGCTTGATGGAATTCTCCCTGATAAGTGGTTGTTTGACAAGTCCAATACACCAATAAAAGTCAAGTTAGCAAGGCCTTTAGGAATCATACCAGAAAGCTGGTTTCTTGACAGGTCAAGTGACTCCAACATCTTCATTTGACCTATTCCTTCAATGATACTTCCATTCAGATCATTTCTTGAAAGGTTCAAAGATTTCAATCCTCTCATTTCAGCTATTTCTTTAGGGATACCTCCAACCAACTTGTTACTTGAAAGATCAATAGTCTTCAGATATGTTAAAGGATTCTTGTACTCAGCCTCCTGGTTTTTCCATTGAACCAATAAATTGCCTAAGTACGAGTAAGGTCGAGGATATTTGCCATAGAAACCTTGAACTTCAAATCCCATTGGCTCACCCAAACCATTTTCTTGATGCAGTAAGGTAAAATTATTGAAGCATTGTGGAATTTTCCCAGATAATCCATTTGCTGAAAGGTCCAGTATCTGAAGAAACTGAAGCTGACAAATGATCGATGAAATGCTGCCATAGAATTTGTTGAACCGCAGGCTTAGAATGCGCAAGTTGAGTAGGTCAGTCCCTATCCATGCTGGGATTCTTCCTGTCAGCTTATTCCCTCCAAGATCCAAGATTTGCAACGACTGACATTGCGAAAAAGAAGGCAACATTCCACTAAAACGGTTCTGGCGCATGTATAACGCCTTTAAATTTGTCAAGGAGCCTAATGACTCTGGAAGTTTTCCAGAGAAATTGTTATAGGCTAGATTAAGAACAGCTAGATTAGTCATATTCATCCAACAATCAGGAAGCTCTCCTGAGAATTGATTGTGTGATAGGTCAAGGGAAGTGGCTCCTGTTGTACTTTTACAAATGGAAGAGATGGATCCGAAAAACTGATTTTTGTGCAGGTAAAATATTTGCACATTTGTAGGAACTAAAGGCAAAGGTCCTGAAAAGTTGTTAGAGCTTAAATCTATAACCATGTAATCATATGTATTCTCTGTTAAGTCAGACACTCTTCCACTGATTTGGTTGTTGGAGAGATTCAAAATCTTTATATCGGGAGGTAAACCTGAGAACCAACTTGGAAGCGTGTCTGAAATATTTGCAAGAGAGATATCAAGAACAGTATAACTGTTTTGACTTTGAAGCCACTTGGGGAAAGAAGGTCCCAAATTGCAAGATGGAAGGTTTATAACTTGAAGCTGAAAAGGAGGAAGCCAATCGAAGCTCGTCTTCAAAGCCAACGAGTTGAACGATAAGTCCAAACCCACTAAACTGGAGAGGTTTGAAAGGTGGGATTCAGTGATTGTACCCTTCAGGACATTGTAAGAGGCATCAAAACTTTCTAGGTTCGATAGTTGCCCCATACTTTCTGGTAATCCTTCCAGCCTATTGGACGAGACGTCCAAAATTTTAAGCTGTGAAAGCTTTCCAATACCTTGTGGTATCCTCCCATTGAAGTGATTAGATCCGAGATGCAACTCTCTCAATGATGGAAACAATGCTAAATCTGGTAATGGCCCTCTCATTTGGTTATCAGACAAGTCTAGATACTCAAGGCTCGAAACTTGTCCAAATCTTTCCATGAAAAAACCATTCAGCACATTTTTCTGCAGGTATAATCTCTTTAAGGCTGAAAATCTTGTGACATTAACCAATGAACCAAACATTGAGTTGTCGTTCAACCCCAAAACCTCAAGTGTTTTCCTACTGCCTGATAACCTGAGAAACAACTCAGGAAGCCATTGGTATGTCCGAGTGTCAGACATGTCCAGATAACGTAAACGTGTCAAATTGCCAAAAGAACTTGGAATCCCACCTTTAAGATTAAACTCATTTGCAAGATTAAGATGTTCAAGATGCATCAAGTTCCCAAATCGATCATCAATTTGACCGTCTAGCTGATTATTGGAGAGGTCTATACTAGTTAAGCTTGTGCTAAAATTGAATAACCAGCTATATTTAGCTGAAGAAGAAAACTCATTACAACATAAATGAAGAACAGAAAGAGAGATCAAAGAAGAATTGGCTATTTCAGCTGGAGATGGAACCAATTTAGAGAGTCCACAAAGACTCAAGTCAAGTTCTTTCAATAAAGGGAGCTTAGTTATCTCTTGAAACCAATTCTTTACTTGGAAGTCACTACCACCTAGACTCAATAACTCTAGAGAAGAGAGATGAGAAAGCCATCTAAGGTCCTTTACTATAAGATTATTATATCCAAGATCAAGAATCCTCAATGAAGTTAGATTCTTGAACTGTGTAGGAATTAAACCAGAAAGAAAGGAAGATGAGAGGTTCAAATACTCTAGTCTCTTAAAGGAGCATATGAATCTTGGTATTTCACTTCTTTCAAAATCATTCACACTAAGGTCCAAGAAATTCAAATACTCCAACTCAAGTAAAGAAGGACTAAGTTTACCTGTCAATCTTGGAGCAAAACAAGCACTAGCAGAACAAGTAAAGGCATTGTGAAGATCAAGAACAATTACATGACCAGTTGTTTTGTTACATTCAATACCTTTCCATTTGCAGCATTCTTTTTTATCTTCTTCATCACCCCATGTTGATAATTGACCAAAATTATCATTAAGGCCTCTTTTGAACTCAAGAAGAGCATCTCTCTCCTTTTCTATACACAGAGTCAATCCAAAAGCTGCTTGTAGGAGCAGTAAAGACAAAGTAACAAGGAAATGAGCTGAACTTGGATATTCCCTTTTGCCCATTGTTCAAGAAGCAACTAAATGTTATGTGTTTTTTTTTTCTTTTCTTTTTGAAATCTTTAGCTTATCCTGAACTAACTTTCAAGAATGTGCAAGGAAATGTATGTAGGTGTCTTGCTAGGAAATTTAATGCTCGACTATCCGAGTAATATGTTGTCTTCAAACCCAATTTGAAGATTAGAAAAGGACTATTCAGGAATAAATTATACTACAGATTTTATTAAATATTTGATATAAGAAACAAGTGGCCCCACCTTGAGAAGAAAAAGATCAAAAGAGAAATGATTGATTACATCTGATTTTCTCCGATAAGCAAGTTGTAGTACTGGAGATGAGTCAAGAAAGACGGGCTAGTTGAGTTTGTACCAAAATACTGTAATAAGA
The DNA here is from genome assembly GCF_000393655.2 of Nicotiana sylvestris. Classification (NCBI taxonomy): domain Eukaryota; kingdom Viridiplantae; phylum Streptophyta; class Magnoliopsida; order Solanales; family Solanaceae; genus Nicotiana; species Nicotiana sylvestris. The sequence goes on from NC_091067.1 coordinate 29,888,181, forward strand.
AAAGGAAAATGTGAGAGGCAGTGGAATTGGAAGATACTAAGGAAAGCCATCTTGGAAATGGATTTGGATGTAATTGGGTATAATTATACAATTTGACATGTTTATTTGGCCAAGTAATTACTTGGTCAGCATGAAATTGAGTGTAATTACACTCTCCAACTCTCAAGGGGAGGTGAGAATTGATAGTAATTACACTGTGTAATTACAAGGTTGTTTTTTAGTTTCTTTCCTTTTTGTTTTTATTTTAATTTATTTTCTTTATAACTTTTTATTTCTATTATTTTAACTTTTTAATTTTATTTTTACTTTTTAATTTCTTTTGAAATTTTAAAATATATTTTCTTTGTACATTATTTATCTTTTATTTCTCTATCTTTACTTCTCGTGATTCCATATAATTGCTTACTATATTTTATTTTTTATTTATTTTATTATTTTGCTTTTTTAAACTACATCTCGTAATATTAGAAATAATGAGTCATTAACAAACTTGATATAATGAGTGATGCAATTAAAGTGAAATTTCGTTATTAAATGTGGTTATAAACTTATCATGTTTCCTAGTTATTAAGTTGCAACTTACTATTATTATGTTGGAATTTGACATATGTTAAACTAATTTTTTTTTTTTTTTAATTTTGAAATTGTGTTATATTCGTGGTTCAAATTTACTTATTTTAGTAGTATTGGCTCACATTGAATGTTGTTCATTTTTTAGCTAGATTTGATAGATTAGTTTTGTCAAACATTTGAATAATGTTATGACATTAAATTTGTAAATTAATTTATTTTATCAAACATGAATTCCATGATGTTCTTACAAAACGTATATTTTTTTATTTTTGTAAGTATCTAAACTAAATATTATTAATTTAAAATATATATATAAATTACAGTATTAATTATAAATATACGATTACTAAATTAATGTATATTCACGAAAAAATATACATTATATTAACTTTTAAGTTTTGATAATTATTTAATTTAAAATTTAATCTAACTGTGTAATTACACTTGTGCAACCAAACAGTAAACTTGTAATTACACTATGACAAACAAACAGGTTATCGTAATTACACAACTGTGTAATTACCTCTATTTTAAAAGGTAGAATTGGGACTCGCCCTAGGGCAGTGCACTCGTAAAACGCCCCTGGGCTTATATGTGGGGTTTAGTTCCGTGAGACTTACGCAACGCCTTACGTATTGGGCTCGCCTCATAGAACTTTATGCAATTATATGCAACTAACCTTGTAAATCCTCAAATTTTCTTAATAAATCGTTAACTATTCAAAATTACTTTTTTCTTAATCATAAATCATTAACATCAAGTCTTAGGCTAATTTTCAGCAAGTAGGAGCAGTAAAGACAAAGTAACAAGGAAATGAGCTAAACTTGGATATTTCCTTTTGCCCATTGTTCTTTACTACAAGCAAGAAGCAACTAAAAGTTTTCTTTTTTCTTTTTGGAAATCTTTAGCTTATTTTATATAAATATAAATATATATACACACACATATTCTTGCATGCATGCATCAATTTCCGAGATAACTTTATGTATGCGTCTTGCTAGGAAATTGAATTCTTGACCATCCAAGTAGTAAGTTGTTTTCAAACCCAATAAATTAAAGATTAAAAAAAGACTCTTCAGGAATAAATTATACTACTACTGATTTTATTAAATATTCTTTAATAAAAGAACCAATTAAATTTTGACATAAGAAAAAAGCGACCCCACCTTGAGAAGGAAAAAAAATCAAAAGAGAAATGATTTATTACATCTGATTTTCTCCCACTTTGACTAGTAAGCATACGCAAGTAGTAGTACTCGAGTTTGAGTCAAAGAAGAGGGGCTAGTTGAGTTTTATCCCAAAATACTACTATATCTTTTTGTTAGGACCGAAAAGTTTTAGGTGTCACGCGGAATCTTACAAAACAAACCTTCAGCCACGATAAATCAGACAACAAAAGAGAAATATATCAAAAGAGACACAAACAATATTTAACGTGATTTGGCCAATTGATCTACATTCACGGACGGAGATGAGCAATTCACTATATAAAAAGAGAGTATAAAATATCGAGAGAACAACCTCACGAAGAGACAAACACAAGTGACACACTAACACTTGTCCCATAACGTTCTCCCTTTAAACACGACTCTCAAACCACATATGGCTACATTGTGGATGCTGCTGAATGAAAAGGACGAATCTTCAATTTATAAAACTCAAAACTTTTTCCCACAAGAAAAGAGACTAGCCAAATATTGAAAAAGTATACTTTCCCTCAAGTAAAAGAAAAACTCAATTATGGTAAATATGTTGTCCTTTCCTTCACGGGATAGGAAAACCAATTATGATAAAAAAAAAATCTGGACAAACACCTAACATCTTTGGCATATCCATTAAGGAAATATGAACTCCTAAAGAAAAAAAGATTATTCACTAAATTAATCTTAATAATTATTACCTTGACATATTGGAATATGTAAATAAGGGCAAATTAGAAAAAATAAAATTAATACATTCTTGATTATGTAAATGGACACCTATTTTGGACCAAACTAAATGGACCGGAGGTATAATAAACAAAGGAAAATAGGTGTTGCTACACTTATTACAAAGCTTGTGGTCACCCCAGACATTAAATAGGTGTATATCAGTGGTGTGAATGTGATATCTGAAGTTTTTCATCCAATATAGTCTAAGATAACATATTTATATACCCATATGACTGAGATGAAGGGGTCGAAGTTTGTACTCACTATATAGACAAGTACAGAAGCTAAGGACGACAAATATCCTGTAAACATACAACACGGTCACTTAATTTTAACAAGAACAAAGATCCATAAATCTTTATCTGCTTTTGTTTCTTCTAGAATTGTCATTCTTGATATGAACAAAGATCCATGAATGATAGTGTTGTATGGATATGCTCCATTTGAAGGACTGAAGCTGGACCAACAAGAAGATGGATATCCCAACTTAGGAGACTTTCTAGTAAATGGAGCAGCAACAATAAACACTGAGAAGACATGTACAATGAAGAGATACACAGAGTTGTACTTGCATGTTTTATTAATAAAATAATCTTTCTTTACATTTGTCTTGTGATGATTGCAGTTATTAATTTCTGTATACTAAATTTGCCGTGAATAGGAAGCTCATCAAACTAATATGATTGGTGGAATATGCCAAAATGCCTATGATTCGAGTGAAATGGAAAATGCTATCTAAACATATGTCTACCACTGGTACAGTTCAGCACTACCCAATTTTTAATACTTGAGCATTCTCTCTTCAGAAATGGAACTTCTATATTTCCTCGGTTATATTTTGTTTAAGTCTAGCTTTCACCAAGATGCAAATGAAACATTAGAAATCCAACAACAAGAGATTTACTCATACACACCACAACAAGAGAATAGGAACTCGTAACGGAGGAAATCAAGTAAACAGGCACATTGGAACATTATGGTTATGAGGCCCTTAGCTTTCCCTTCAGTATTGCAAAGCAGACTCTTGATATCATATTGAGCCAATTCTTCGAGTCCATTAGAATGTGAAGTAGGCATTCCTCCAAGAACGGTTGACAATTAAAGAGCCCAAGATTCCCCAAAATGCAACAAAGAAACCCAACACCATGGATATATAAAACTCTAGAGATGGAAAATCCTCACCATCATCATCATGTTCTTGGGGATTCATGTTACTGCTATGATCGATACGTGGACTAGGAGGTGCATATCCGGGACATTCTTGGAGAGGAGGGCCGCAGAGTTGAGCATTACCACTATATGATGAACTCTCAAAAGTTTGGAGTTGAGTGCTTGATGGAATTCTTCCTGATAAGTGGTTGTTTGACAAGTCCAACACACTAAGAAAAGTCAAATTAGCAAGGCCCTTAGGTATCATACCAGAAAGCTGGTTTCTTGAAATGTCAAGTGACTCCAACATCTTCATTTGACCTATTCCTTCAGTGATACTTCCATTCAGATCATTTCTTGAAAGGTTCAAAGATTTCAATCCTCTCATTTCAGCTATCTCTCTAGGAATACCTCCGACCAATTTATTACTTGAAAGATCAATAGTCTTCAGATATAATAAAGGATTCTTGTACTCGGCCTCCTGGTTTTTCCATTGAACCAATAAATTGCCTATGTACAAGTATGAACGAGGCATATAGTCAAACTGGACTAAAAAATCCATCGACTCACCAGAACCATTTTCTTGATGCAATATAGTAAAATTGTTGAAGCATTGTGGAATTTTCCCAGATAATCCATTTGCTGAAAGGTCCAGTATCTGAAGAAATTGAAGCTGACAAATGATCGATGGAATGCTACCATAGAATTTGTTGAACCGTAGGCTTAGAATACGCAAGTTGAGTAGATCAGTACCTATCCATGCTGGGATTCTTCCTGTCAACTTATTCCCTCCAAGATCCAAGATTTGCAATAATTGACACTGTGAGAAAGAAGGCAACATCCCGCTAAAACTGTTCTGGCGTATGTATAATGCCTTCAAATTTTCCAAGGAACTTAATGACTGTGGAAGTTTTCCAGAGAAATTGTTATAGGCTAGATTAAGAACAGCTAGATTACTCATATTCATCCAACAATCAGGAAGTTCTCCTGAAAATTGGTTGTGTGACAAGTCAAGGGAAGTGGCACCTCCTGTTGTACTTTTACAAATGGAAGAAGTGGATCCGGAAAACTTATTTTTATGTAGGTAAAATATTCGCACATTGGTAGGAACTTGTGGCAAAGGTCCTGAAAAGTTGTTAGAACTTAAATCTATAACCATGTAGTCTTGTTTATTCACTATCAACTCAGAAACTCTTCCACTGATCTGGTTGTTAGAGAGATTCAGAATCTTTAAATTGAGAGGAAGATCAGAGAACCAACTTGGTAGCGCATCTGATAGATTTGCAAGCGAGATATCAAGAACAGTATAGTTGTTTTGACTTTGAAGCCACTTGGGGAAAGAAGGTCCCAAATTGCAAGATGGAAGGTTTATAATTTGAAGCTGAAAAGGAGGAAGCCAATCGAAGCTCGTCTTCAAAGCCAAAGAGTTGAATGATAAGTCCAAATCCACTAAACTGGAGAGGTTTGAAAGGTGGGACTCAGTGATTGTACCCTTCAGGACATTGTAAGAGGCATCAAGACTTTCCAAGTTTGATAGTTGTCCCATGCTTTCTGGTAATCCTTCCAGTCTATTGGACGAGACGTCCAAAATTCTAAGCTGTGAAAGTTTTCCAATACTTTGTGGTATCCTCCCTTGAAATTGATTAGATCCAAGATGCAACTCTCTCAATGATGGAAACAATGCTAAATCTGGTAATGGCCCTCTCATTTGGTTATCAGACAAGTCTAGATACTCAAGACTCGAAACTTGTCCAAATCTTTCCATGAAAAAACCATTCAGCACATTGTTCTGCAGGTATAATCTCTTTAAGGCTGAAAATCTTGTGACATTAACCAATGAACCAAACATTGAGTTGTCGTTCAACCCCAAAACCTCAAGTGTTTTCCTACTGCCTGATAACCTGAGAAACAACTCAGGAAGCCATTGGTATGTCCGAGTGTTAGATATGTCCAGATAACGTAAACGTGTCAAATTCCCAAAAGAACTGGGAACCCCAACACCTTTAAGATTAAATTGATCAGCAAGATTAAGATGCTCAAGATACATCAAGCTCCCAAAGCGATCATCAATTGGACCGTCCAGCTGATTATTGGAGAGGTCTATGCTAGTTAAGCTTGTGCTAAAATTGAATAACCAGCTATATTCAGCTGAAGAAGAAAACTCATTACAACATAAATGAAGAACAGAAAGAGAGATCAAAGAAGAATTGGCTAAATCAGCTGGAGATGGAACGAATTTAGAGAGACCACAAACACTCAAGTCGAGTTCTTTCAGTGAAGGTACCTTTGTTATCTCTTGAAACCAATTGCTTGCTTGGAAGTCGTTACCACCGAGACGCAAGAACTCTAGCGAGGAAAGATGAGAAAGCCACCCAAGGTCCTTTACTATTAGCTGATTATTGTTCCCAAGATCAAGAATCCTCAAAGAAGTTAGATTCATTAACTGTGTAGGAATTACACCAGAAAAATCTGAAGATGAGAGGTTCAGATACTCTAGTCTTTTAAGAGAGGATATGAATCTTGGTATTTCACTTCTGTCAAATCCATTTACACTGAGGTCCAAGTAATTCAGATGCTGCAACTCAAGTAGAGAAGGACTAAGTTTACCTGTCAATATTGGAGCAAAACAAGCATGGCCTGGACATGAAACCTCACTGTGAAGATCAAGAACAGTTACATGACCACTTCTTTTGTCACATTCTATACCCTTCCATTTACAGCATTCTTTTTTATCTTCATCATTACCCCATGTTGATAATCGATCAAAATCATCAATAAGGCCTCTTTTGAACTCAAGAAGAGCATCTCTCTCCTTTTCTATACACATGGTTTTGTTAACTTCTCTTGAAGTTAATCCAAAAGCTGTGTGTAAGAGCAGTAAAGACCAAGTAACAAGGAAAGGATCTAATCTTGGATATTTCCTTTTATCCATTGTTTTTTACTTGAAGCTATGAGCATGAAGCAACTAAGTTCTTTATATTTCTGAAATTCTTAGCCTATTTCAAAGACATTTGTCTATACTTGTATTTGGCTAATTAGGAAACACAATGCTTGACTATCCAAGATTTTAAGTTCTTTTCAGACCCAACTAAAAATATAAGAAAAAGACTTGCTAGCAATAAATTTTACACATGTTAATTATACAACCAACTTAAGTTTGACATCAAAGCCAAGTGACCCCACTTTGAGAAGAAAAAGATTAACAAAAATTATTCTTTACATCCAATTTTCTTGCACTTTGACTAGTAGCACAAACAAGATCATGTAGTCAAAGAAGACGGAGTATGACTTTTATCCAAAATACTAATAGCTTGTTTGGATGGTTAATACCCATTGTATCCTATTGTATTGTTACTTTAAATACAATGTTTGTTTTGATTGTTACTTAAATTTTATTGTATCGTATTGTTAAATCCGTCATTACATAACGACGAAATGTGTCACTTTATGTAACGACCAATTTGGTGTGGTCGCGTCGTTACCTTGTCTTTTTCTCTTAATCTCACCCTTTATTATTATTAAATTATTTTATTTTATCATTTACCCTACTTTTTTATATAGTAATTTTACCTTGTATCATAATTTTTCTTTATAATATTGCAAGTTTATTCTTCATATTGCTGGTGCGTGATATCATAAAACGATGACAAACGACACAATCTATCCAAACATTGTATTTATCAAATGATACAGTACAATACAATACAGTACAATACCATATATTATGAAACGATGCATAACAACCATCCAAACAAGCTGTAAGTAAAGCAAAATGGCAGAAGGGCTCAACTTTGGTTCTATGAAAAGTGAAAGGTTGTCAAAATTTTCACCTTTTGAAACTTACACATACACACTTGTAGACATATGATTTTTGACCTTCCCCAAGATTTTTTATATTTTAGCATGTAAATATTTAATTTAGGCCTAATATAGCTATTTCAACTCATTTTGAATCTTTTACTTTATTTTATTATAAGAAAAATAAAAATTACAAAAAATATTTTAGTTTATGTATTTTTCATAAATTTTTTTAAAAAAATATAATACAAAAACTAGTACCTTATTTTTATCTTTATATAATTTCGAAAACACAAAAAATAGTTTCATGTTTAGTTTAATTAATTAGGATTAGCTTTGGCATTGTGTAGTATTTCAAATCATAAAAATATAAAAAATATATTGCATCTGCATTTAGGATTTTATTTTACATTTTTAGATTAATTAAGTAAGTTGTTGTTTGACAAAATAGAAAAATTATAAAAAATAGTCATGTTGCATTTTACTCTTTAATTTTCGAATTTAGAAAAATTATTATTTTGAGTAATTAATCTAATTTGGTAGGCTGAATCTTGGGTCAATTTGACCCATTTGGTTTTTGAAGTAATTAATATGAAATTTTAAGGATAATCTAGAGATTGTTTAAATTGGGGAGTCTTACGTAACTAATTAGGAAGCACATTATTAAATAGAGTAAAGAAAAGGATTTGAGCACAAACACACACACAAGGGAACAATAAATCTGGAGGAGCTAACCGAAGCACCCCAAGAAAAAGAAAATCTGCCGTTTCCTAATAAAAGGGAACGGATTCTGGGCTTCTCTTGATCATTTTCAAGAGCTAGCTTTATCTTCTAAAAGACAAAAAAAAAAAAAAAAAAAAAAAGGGCAGCCATTTTTGAACCTTAGAGTCCTAACGCTAAAGACCAAAAAAGAGGTTTAAGCACAAAAGGACCGGCCAGCTGCTGCTCTCTTCGTCTTCCTCCTCCAGCAGCTCGCCGGAAAAACGAGCTCTGGCCGAGCAACAACGAACCAGAACCCACCTCCAAATCACCCCAATTTTAGCAACAAAACCTCACGTTTTGTACCTCAAAACAACCTGAAGTAGCTGCTGAAAAACGCTGCTCAACTCTACCTATATTTCCAGCAAGAACAGTCCAAAAACGAGTTCAAATCCATCCATGAACGACCTCGATACAGCTCCAAATACGAGCTAGAAATTCATGCCAAAAACCAGCTCCAAGACAGCAAAAAGAATGCTGCTAAGAACGGACCCAAAGCAGCTCCAAAAACGGTCAATATTAAGTGAGGTTTCCGTTTAAACTTCGGCGAGGTGTTCCGGCAAAGTTTCGAGTTCCGGTCAGTGGTCAAATTTCTGTGTTTGTTCGATTCGGGAAGTACAGATGTAATATTTAAAGCAACGTTTCTCAAGTATGAAAGGTTCATTTTCTCATTCACTTCTTTTATTAGTTATGTGTGATTAATTCTTGTTTTAAGAGTAATGTTAGCTTCCTGTCCTGTTATTTTATTTGTTTAGTTATATGATACACTACAGTTTTGTGAGGTACGAAAGACTGGATCAGTTGCTCCAAAATTAGTACTTTTTTGAATGGCTAACACCCTTAAACAGCGTTATTAAAAATCGAAGCCAATATGACTCAAAGCAAAGGATTTGGCTGTTGTAGTATTATATTAACATATGTTTGATAATTTTTTGATTTGCCATTATGAGATCTGTCCTTTAAATAACTGTCTTTAGAAGCATATATGAATTTGTCAGTGATGTTTAATTTGATTAATCTTTAGTCATTTGCTTCAGTGTTAAAGTAGTACCCGTGACGAATTAATTAATTGCTTTAGAAGTGGAATTTAGCAGTTGTCCTTTTTAAGGGTTCATTTCATAATAGGTTGTAATTTACGTAGTTTCTATTTGGAATTAAATTGCTTTCCCCGTGGGCATTGAAATTGACACAATAGCTAATTTGTAATTTGTGATTTCAAAGTAGTTTAGAAAAAATACATAATTTTTGAACATCGTAGCTTACTTTAGGCGCGATTAATAAATTATCGTAGTCATGGGTACGGTTCCTGTAGCATGGTCACGATAATTAATCCCCAATTCGGGTGCGCATTTATGTGACCCAACTCCAAATCTCAACAACGTTGGATAAAATATGTCGTGGACCGCGGGTGCATTTATGTGACGTGGTTCAAGACGTATTTTAGATAACGTTGAAATCTTCCTTAAAATAATTAAAAGCGGTTTAAAGTTAAAATGCACATAGGTTTGGAGTGTTTTAAAATCAGATAATAGGCCAAATATAATAGTTGAGCGACCGTGCTAGAACCACGGAACTCGGGAATGCCTAACACCTTCTCCCGGGTTAACAGAATTCCTTACTTGGATTTCTGGTTCGCTGACCGTTAAACAGAGTCAATATTTTCCTCGATTCGGGATTCAACCGGTGACTTGAGACACCATAAATCTCCCAAGTGGTGACTCTGAATTTCTTAATATAAATCCCGTTTCGATTGTCCTTTAATTGGAAAAACTCTTTTATACCACCCTTTCGGGGGTGTAGGTGAAAAAAGGAGGTGTGACAACACTAAGTTGCTCTATCGTCTCGAAATTTTTTGTCTGTCGTGCTCAAAGTACCCAAAAATGTTTGACCAAATCCGGTACGGATCCCATACCCACACCCATACTAGTATTGTGTTGACACGGGTGCAGCACCTAAATTGCCATGTCGGAGCAACATAACTTGTACATCAAGACTTGCAATCTAGTAGTATTACTAGAATTTTTTAACACAAAATGTGTGCATTCAACTGTCTCATTCTCTCATTCCTATATTCTATTAACTTTATTCTTGCTGCTTTGGAGGAAGAACTAAGTTCTTGTTTTTTCATGTGTTTGCTGCAGTGGTAAATTCTTCTTGTTACGGGAGATGACTCCAATTATTTTCTTATGCTTGAAAACTTAAGCTAGCTTAGAAAAATATGCATTTGGGATCTGAATATCATAGAGTGGTTCTACTAGAAAGAAGCTGCTCTTAATTGCAAGCCATCCATAGAATATTCAAATATAGCAATAACATTAAAAGCAAAGCAACTTTCAAGAAAAAAGATGAAGGTTATCTCTTGACTATGAGTAGAATACAAACTCAGTCGTCGGCCCTTAGCTAAAGATGGAGCAACTTGAAATATGCTGTCCTCCATGAATTGTTGAAGAACAAAGAGCCTAAAACTCCCCAAAATGCAATAATAAAACCCAACGCCATCGATACATAAAACTCTTTAGATAGAAACTCATCGTCATTTTCTTGAGAAGTACTAGCATTGCTGTCATAACCAACTTGAGGATTAGGAGGAGCAAATGTAGGACACTCTGGAAGAGGACGGCCACATAGCTGAATATTCCCACCATAAGTTGAGGAATCAAAACCTTGCAATTGAGTGCTTAACGGTATTCTCCCTGACAAGTTGTTATTTGACAAGTCCAACACACTAAGAAACGTCAAATTAGCAAGGCCTATAGGGATTTTCCCTGAAAGCTGGTTTCTTGACAAGTCAAGTACCTCTAACATCTTCATTGTACCAATTCCTTCAACGATATTTCCTGTCAAATTGTTTCTTGATAGGTTCAAAGATAGCAATGCATTCATTTGGCTAAAATCTTTAGGGATCTCACCAACTAGTTCATTGCTAGAAATATCGATGGTTTTTAGTAGCCACAAGGTACTCTGGTACTCCGACTCTTTGTTTTTCCACTGGACTAAAGCATTGCCATGGTACAATACACCAACTCGAGGAACATAAGGATCAAAGTCATAGCTCACACTTGAACCATCTTGCAAAAGTTGCAGTGAGGTGAAATTGCTGAAACCTTGTGGAATTGTTCCAGATAAATGGTTGCCAGAAAGGTCCAGTATTTGAATAGATTGAAGCTGACATATACTTGGAGGAATGCTCCCAGAGAATTTGTTGAATCGAAGGCTCAGAATGCCCAAATAAGGTAACTTAGTCCCTATCCATTCTGGGATTTTTCCACTAAATGTATTTCTTCCCAAATCCAAGACTTTCAAACCTTGGCAATTCTTCAAAGAGGCGGGGAACTCTCCACTTAAATTGTTCTTACGCACATATAGAGAGCCCAAGGCCGTTGAAGAACACAAAGAGTATGGAATGCTTCCAGATATACGGTTATTGGCTACATTAAGGATCATTGGAACAGACATGAGGCTCCAACAATCAGGAATCTCTCCGGACAAGAGATTTTCTGACAAGTCAAGGATTGTGGCTGAACGAAGTTTACATATGGAGTTAAGTGATCCAGAAAACTGATTGTTGTTAATATGCAAATCATAAACAAACTTAGGAAATATTGGTAAGGGCCCTGAAAAATTGTTATAACTGAAATCTAAGACAAAGGAACCAAGATTATTGGCTGACAAGTCTTGTATCTTTCCACTGATTTGGTTGTAAGAGAGATTCAAATATGATAACATGGGAGGCAACTTTGAAAACCAACTAGGCGTTGTGTCCGAGATACTATTAAGAGAGATATCCAGAATTGAGTAGCTATTTTGAGTTTCAAGCCATTTTGGAAAAAGAGGCCCAAGATTACAAGATGAAAGGCCGATGACTTGTAGTTGAAAACATGGAACCCAATCAAGGCTAACATTCCAAGTCAAGGGGTTGGAAGTCAAATTTAAACTTTTCAGGTTGCAAAGGTTAGAAAGATGGGCTTCAGAGATTGTACCTTCTAACAAATTATAAGGAGCATCAAAACTTTCAAGGTCGAAAAGCTTCCCTAAACTTTCCGGTAAGCCTTGCAGTCTATTGAAAGAGACATCCAAGATTTTGAGCTTGGAAAGTTGCCCTAAACCTTGTGGCATCTTCCCATTAAAATGATTACCCCCGAGACGCAACTCTTTCAGAGACGGAAATAATGCCAAGTCTGGTAATGGCCCTGTCATTTGGTTATTAGACAAATCAAGATATTCAAGACTGGAAATTTGTCTAAAGCTTTCGTGGAAAATGCCATTCAGCAAATTGTTTCGTAGCCTCAATTCCCTCAAGGATGAAAATCTAGTAAGATTAATCAATGAGCCAGTGAGTGCATTGTCCTCAAAAGACAAAAGTTCAAGTGATCTATTACTCCCTGACAAGATATTAAGCAACTCAGAAAATGGTTGACTTAAGTTATTGGATCTTGCATCAAGAGAGCATAAATGACTTAAATTCTCAACAGACTTTGGTATCCCACCTTGAATACCACTTCCATATAGCCTAAGATGTTCCAAAGATTTCAAGTACCCAAAGGCACTAGCAATTTGACCTAAATCGTTGCCCGAAAGATCTAGGCTAGTAAGACTAGTGAAGTTAAATAACCAACTATTTATTGCAGGAGATGAATATCCATTATAGGAGATGTCAAGGACGGAAAGACCAGAGGAGGAAATATTTGCTGATACAAATGATGAAGGAATGATTATGGGGAGTTGACAGGAAGATAAATGCAATTCCCTCAAATTAGGGAGCTTGATCACCTGCTGTAACCAATTTGTAGCTTGCACATTGGATGCACTCAAATCTAAGTACTCCAAATACATTAGATGAGGAAGCCACTCAAGGTTCTTGCATGTTAAAGAATTGCCACCAAGATCAAGAGCCCTTAAGTAGGTAAGATTTTGGAACTGAGGGGGAATTAGACCAGTGAAAGTATTGTAACTATATGAGAGATTTAAGTACTCTAGTCTTTTGAAGTATCCAATAAATCTTGGTATTTGGCCTCCAAAATCATTGAAACTAAGGTCCAAGTACTTCAAATACTGCAACTTAACCAATGAAGAACTGATGTTACCTCTCAATGTGAGATCCTTAGTACCATCAGGATTGGATTCAATACTCCCACGAAGATTGAGGACGAGTATATGGCCAGTTGTGTTACTGCATTTCACACCCCTCCAAGAACAACATTCCTCGTTATCTCCATCATTTTTCCATGAAGAAAGCAGATTATTTTCATCTATGAGACCTCGTTTGAACTCGAGAAGAGCTTCCCTCTCCTTCTTTATGCACAAAACTTTTGCACTTGGTGTTGATCCAAAAGCTAAGGTTTGATGCAGGATAGTTGATAGACAAATCAGAAGCAAATAAAGTGGTTTGTAGTGTTCTTTGGTATCCATTTTTTTTTGCTTGTTTCTGAAAGAGCATATGCAAGTAGCAAATGAGGGCTTGAATGTGAGGAAAAAGGAGTGTCCACTCCTTTATATATACATTTTGAAACAAAGTCAACTCTACCCTCATTTGTGAAATGTATTTATTAAGCAATTTTCAATAAATGTATTCAAGACTTGAGGACTAGCCACAGTCAAGTAGAATAAAAAGAAATCAACTATCTAAGAAAGATGCTTTAAGAGCTGGAAAAAAAAAGTAAGTAACCAATCATACTATAGTCGAGTATTACTTTTGGATTTTAAGAAATTTCCAAGTCCCCTTAGATTTTTTTCTAAAGTCAAAAATACAGATAGATAGAAGAGTACCCTTGTGGCTGTGGAGTAAACTCCAAGGTCAAAGATGTTGAAATTGTATACACAGATATAGATATAATTTATACCTTCCTTTTTTCTTCAATTATTGATCTTTTTTTTTTCCCATCTAAAAGCAGGAAGAGAGTCCACTAGTTATAGAACTCTTAAAGATAAAAGATTTAATTTTCACTGGACCTCTTCATTTCATAATTTGTTGTAATCCGAATAAAACTTGTCACACCAATTCAGAAAAAGAGTTGATAAAATGCAAGTGTGATTACAGTATAAAACACTAATAAGGCTAATGACTGTACTTCCTCAATAGGAAAAGTATAGAAGCTAACGATGACAAACAGGGGCGGACACACCCTTTCCCAAGCAGTGTCACGTGCGCCTCTTGTCATTATAGTTATTTATTCCTTTGTTCATTTCTTCAAATGTTGACTCCGCTTATGAAAATCTTGCCTACGCCACTGACATCAAATATCCATGTAAACATACAATATTATTATCATCTAATTTTAACATGAACAAAGATCCATAAATCTTATTCTGCTAAGTTTTTTTACCTAGATTAGTCATTCTTTATATGGAAGGGTACAGCGAGGTTTGGCAAAATCATGAAAAAGCTCAACGGGAGGGCCGGGAAGGTAAACTTTTAGCTGGTTAAGCCCTTCCTTCCCCTGCCTCGGCCTGTCCCATTTACATCCATAAGATGAGAATTTCAGCTGTGCTCTAGTCTCTTAATGCTGCCAATGAAATGTTGGAATTTGACTTCAACCAAAATCATTCACACTAAGCTAAGTTCCAACTTCCAAGTACTTTAATTCAAGTGCTGATACTCAAGTAGAGAGGGACTGAGTTACTGTCAATCTTCGAGCAAAACAAGCATTGGCTGAATATATATTGTTTGCAAGACCAGAAAATGAAAGGTAAATCTTCTTTGCCTTTAATTGAGTAATGAATTTAGACACCACTTTTTGGAGGCAAAATACCTTAAACCACCCCAACTCATATTATTACTATCCTCCCGAACTATGCCCGGTCTTAATTACCCCTCAACTTGACTTTTTGAGGGCCATTACCCCTAGACGCTGATGTGACAAAAAGTGTGGGTGCACTCGCCTGCCACGTGGATTTTTCTGTCTATGTGGCACTTTTTGAAAAATAAAATATTTTTTTACCTTTTTAAAAATATTACTTTTTTAGATAATTTTTTTCGAATAAAATTTATAATAAAATTGGATATAACTACATTATTTAGACTAAATATTTTTATTTGGCAAAATATAATAAAGTTTTAGTTAATCTTTTTTTGAATTTGACCTGAAAATAAAAATTTATGCAATTGAAATAAATAGACAAGGCATCTAAAAAGTTATAAAAAATACATAGTTGAAATATTTTATTTTTCAAAAATACCACATAGACAGAAAAATTCACGTGGTAGGTGAGTGCACCTACATTTTTTGCTACATCAGCATCTAGGGGGTAATGGCTCTCAAAAGGCCAAGTTGAGGGGGGTTAATTAAGACCTGACATAGTTCGGGGAAGATATTAATAATCTGAGCCAAGTTTAAGGGTGGTTTAAGGTATTTTGCCCTTTTTGTATATAAGATTAAAAAAGAAATCAACATTATGTAAGTCGTAATCCCTCTAGTCTAGTGTACCTAAAATAATAATGAGGGAATTCAAGGAAAGTTAGCGATAATAAGAAGGCATAGTGCTGATATAAAAATTTAATACCATTTTAATACTTCGTTTGGTTAGCAAATCAGGTATAGGTTATCGCAGGATTAAAATTAGCATCGGGATAATTTATACCTTATAGAGGGTGTGGTAATTAGCACTGGGATAACTTATACATTTTTCTTACAAATTATGCAATTGTCATATTTAATACAACATACCAAATAATGGATAAAAAATAATCTCAGCATAACTAATCACAACATAACTTATACTAATATAATTTATCATGGCATAAGCCGTATTCAAACCAAACTACCCCTGTAGTTCAACGTTCCACTTTATCCACGATCACTTTTTTCCTTCATTTATTTGGTTGGAGAAAATGAAAAGGTAGAAGTTCTAGAGAATGAAGAGTTCTTGGAAAATTAAAGGTCTTGGCGATTTAGGTCTCCTTATCTTTCATTTTCTTAAATGTTCTCCTTATTTAATTGAGTAATGTATTTAGACACTTTTTAATTTTTTAAAAATAAGATAATAAAAAATAAGGAGAAAAAAACTAAAAAAAGATAGGTAATTCTCTTGGGTCATGAGAGGCGTCACCTTAACCCCTCTCTCTCTATATATATTAATTTCAGCTTGTTACAATTATAAAATATATCATATCAATTGTTGGACCAAATCAACCATAAATTTTTTATTACAACAATAAAATCTTATGGTGCATAAAGATAGTGTAATACACTTATTGAAGATAGTTGAAATCTCCTCTATAAGCAGATAGAAGAATAATGACTCGCGATTCAACGAGTCTAACATTTCGGTATTGCGTGTCATAGGCTTATTTTTTTCGAAATGAAAAATCCTATTATATGCCAAGAAATTTTTGAAAGACTTAAATATTCAATAAAATCCATTATTCCAAAATATAGGTCCCACAATCCGAACACATAAGTTAAAAAGTTTAATATGTTCAGCGTTACAGTCTGAAAAATCGAATCCATCCTCTGTTACAAGGGTTTGTTTCAACTTGCCACAATACTCAAATCGCAAAGTGGTCGAGAAAAAAACCCGCAACGAGCTTCACCTCTCCAAGTGCGTCTCTTTTCTTTGTTTGGTTCGTTTTTTAATTCCTTCTGATAGCGTGTATCATATATTTTGACATTGTTTACTTATTTTTGTGATTTACATGTAACATTTCATACTAGGACACCATCTGTTTGATAAAATGTCTATAAGACTTGGAGATGTTGTGGACGCGTTGTTGTATTGAAAAATCCTTGTCTGTTTGATTGACTCCTTTCTCTTGTTAGTTATATCATGTCTTCTGCTTATTTGACTGCAGATGGCAAGCTACGAGGACCAGACATTTGAATTTATGAAGCTCGCTTTAGAACAGGTATGGACCTATTGTATGTGTGTGTATATTTTATTATGATGATTCTCCAATCAAATGTAAAATTATAAGTTTGAGGTCACTAGCAGAGCCAGAAATTTATACAAGGGGATTCAGAAATATCTAAATAGAATGTGAGTCATGGGATTTGAACATGTGATCTAAAGCAACTTTTGGCCCATTTGCCACTTCACTAGACTTTATTCCTTATATCAAGGGGATCTGACAACTAATATATAACCAAACAAAATTCATTTTGGCTCTATTTGCACAGTATAACTTTTAATGAAAGGCCCTTTCCTCCACATAGCTCCGCCACTAGTTGAAATGTGGAACTACTAGTTGATCTTAAAAGTGGAAACTGATAGTCAAGTTTGTTCCGTCCTAATAAGAATGATGAAAGACACACTTCTACTGAGGACAAAAAGAAAGAAACTTTTTTGTTCACTTTGCTGTAGCCCGAATTTAATTTAAGCAACCATAGTTTGATTATAATTTAAATCCTTCTTTTTGTTTATTTATTTGTTTATGTTAATAGGGTAAGCTGTCTTTCCTTTAGTACCTTTGTTTTGGGTTGATTTAGGAGTATAATATTTTGTTTCCTGATCTTTTAGGATCCTGTCGTTAGGTTCCTCTTTAATTATTAAGCTTCCAATCTTGGTCCCATAAAGTTAAGAGTTATTATTGTTAGGCTCCTTTACATATTGGCTCCCCAGCTCTTCAAATTATGAGGTCAGATTTATATTATTCTTGAGGGAGTTGATAAAGTCATTTGTAGTTGTTTTCTACTACTTTTTTTCCAGTTTGTTTCTCTAACACAATCTTTAAGCAAGTCTCCTCCACAAAATGATGGGTATAAAATTGAGATAAAAGTCTTTTGGCTGGGGTCATGATGAAAAGTTAGCGGTAAAATGATCGGGTAGGACTTTGTAGTTCAAAACTCTGACTCGGTACTGCTTATCTGTGCAATCTGGGCACAGTGTGCTCTTTCTTCCTTCTTTTGTCACCATATATAGAACCTAGTTAGGACTTAGGATACTAGTTTCCTTTTATTTTTGCTTTTTTATTGCAATTCTGGCCATATTCCTAATACTTTTTTCTTCTGCCAGGCAAAGGATGCATTGGCCAATCTTGAAGTTCCGGTGGGGTGAGATTCTTGTTGAAGTTATTTGTGTTCTTCGGAAATAAGTTCTTAGCATAATCTATTTTAGCTCTCGGGGAAGTGCATCCACAGAACCTTCTTTTTTACGTATTGGTGCCTTGGTGGTATTTCTTCCTCAATTAGGCCCATGTTGACATAAGAAACTATGCCTCCTTGAGTGTTACTTTGTTGATGATTGTGGATACACACTAAAATTTCCCATTTGTATGGTAGATGAACATTTTTGCTAAGTCAATTCAAAACTGCTCTCATTGAAACCTCTGTCAGACCTTAATGAAGAGTTGAATAGTATGTAAGTTGTGTAACAGTCATGTTACAAACATTATGCCCACAAGGCGTAACAGAATTTGGGTGGAATAAAATTTATCTGGACTGTAACTTCTCCTACCAAATTGTACTTTTTATCATGAATCCCTTTTGATGCAGTTCCCTATGTCCTTGTCTTTTCTTTAGTTGTGCTTTGGTCAGTTCGCATATTTGATTATGTATTTCTCAGTCCAGTTGCGTTATTGTTGAGGATGGGGAAGTTGTTGCCTCAGGAAGAAATCGAACAAATGAAACAAGAAATGTAAGTTTTCAGCTCTTATTTTTTCTTAGTAAGATCTTATTAGGCATCTTCCATTTTGTTAGATTGTTAGGTGCTAACCTAATGTCAATATCTATGCTATAGATAATTTATCTTGGATACTTCTATTCATTTGTATTCAAGAAATCTTTTATGCCTATGTTGTCCACATGTATGCTCTAATGAACTTATCAAAGAAAAAGATGTGCTGTACTCAAGAGTTTGTGTTGCAGTAGTGATATCTCACCCTCCGTGGTACTGAGCAACTATACAAAATTTTATATTTAGCCTCTAAAGCGTTTCAATGTTTTTCCTAAAGCTAAGTCATTTTGTTTTCACCAGAAGGCTAGAGAAAAAATGACTTTCTGCAAACACTCTGTGAGAATGCACGGGAGAAAATATATTATTGATTAATATTGACAATGATACAATGAGCCCTATATATAATACATGTCCTACTCCTAATACATATGTGATTAAGGTTATTTACTATTATTTAACTATCAAACTAACACTCCCCCTCAAGCTGGTGCATATAAATCATATGTACCGACCTTGTTACATATATAATTAATACGAGGACCAGTGAGGGACTTGGTGAAAATATCAGCAAGCTGATCATTCGACTTCACAAATTTTGCAGCAATATCTCCTGAGAGTATCTTTTCTCTAACAAAGTGACAGTCAATCTCGATGTGTTTAATTCTCTCATGGAACACTGGATTTGATGCAATATGAAGAGCAGCTTGATTATCACACACAAGTCCTATCTGACTAATCTCACCAAATTTCAACTCCTTGAGCAACTGTTTGATCCAAATTAGCTCACATGTGGCTATAGCCATTGCTCGATATTCTGCTTCTGCACTAGACCGAGCAACCACATTCTGTTTCTTGCTCTGAAGACACCAAATTTCCTCCTACTAAGACACAATATCCAGACGTAGAACGTCTATCAGAAGGTGATCCTGCCCAATCAGCATCTGAGTATCCAACGATTTGCTCATGGCCTCGATCCTCAAACAATAAGCCTTTGCTTGGAGCTGATTTTATATACCGAAGAATGCGGACAACTGCATCCCAATGACTATCATAGGGAGAATCCATAAACTGACTCACAACACTCACAGGAAAGGAAATGTCAGGTCTAGTCACTGTGAGGTAATTTAATTTACCAACCAACCACCTATATCTTGCAGGATCGCTAAGAGGCTCCCCCTATCCTGGCAGAAGTTTAGCATTCGGATCCATCGGAGTGTCAACAGGTCTACAACCTGTCATTCCTGTCTCCTCAAGAATATTTAAGGCATACTTCCGTTGTGAGATTACAATACCTGAGCTAGACTGAGCGACCTCAATACCCAGAAAATACTTTAATCTGCCCAGATCCTTAGTCTAAAAGTTCTGAAAGAGATGTTGCTTCAACTTACTAATACCATCCTGATCATTGCCGGTAATAACAATATCGTCAACATAAACGACCAAATAAATACAGAGATTTGAAGCAGAATGTCGATAAAATACACAGTGATAAGCTTCACTACGAGTCATGCCAAACTCCTGAATAACTGTGCTGAACTTACCAAACCAGGCTCGAGGAGACTGCTTTAGACCATAGAGGGACCGGCGCAACCGACATACAAGGCCACTAGACTCCCCTAAGCAACAAAACCAGGTGGTTGCTCCATATAAACCTCATCCTCAAGGTCACCGTGAAGAAAAACATTCTTAATGTCCAACTGATAGAGAGGCCAATGGCGAACAACAGCCATGGATAGAAAAAGGCAGACTTATGCAATTTTAGCCACGGGAGAGAAAGTATCAGTGTAATCGAGTCCAAATATCTGAGTATATCCTTTGGCAACAAGACGAGCCTTAAGTCGATCAATCTAGCCATCTGGACCAACTTTGACTGCATACACCCAACGACAACCAACAGTCGATTTACCCGAAGGAAGAGGAACAAGCTCCCAAGTACCACTCGTATGTAAAGCAGACATCTCGTCAATCATAGCCTGTCGCTATCCGGGATGAGACGGTGCTTCACCTGTAGACTTAGGGATGGAAACAGAGGACAAAGATGACAACTGCACAATGGGATGATGAGAGACGATGGTAACTTAAACCGATATAATGAGGATTAGGATTAAGTGTGGACCGTATACCTTTTCGTAGTGCAATCGGTTGATTAAGAGGAGACAAGTCCGCAGTATTAGCAGGGTCAGGTGCAGGTAATGCTGTATTTTGTCCCGGGCCCGGGCCTTAGTGGGCCTAACGGGCCGGGCCTCGCGGTCCCGGGCTTCGTGGTCCCGGGCTCTGGCGGTCCCGGTCTTCGTGGGCCTAATGGGTGGAACCGGCCCGTGACGGGCCTAAGCCCACATGGTCCTGTGCTTAACGGGCCGGGCTCGTGGGCTTCGCGGGCCTAGCGGGTTTTTTTTTTTTTTTAAGACAATTTCTTGTAGTATCATGGCTATATTAATATGTAGTATATATGTATATCTAATTATTAAAGTGCTTGACGAAAAAGAAAATAACAAAACAATAGTAAAACACTAAATTGTCATGCATAAATATCACTTCTTGAAGTATATTATATTGTATCTTATGTATATATATTCTCTTATATATTTTCTTTTAGTATATGTATTGTATCTTATGTATATATATTCGCATAATAATATATTTTCTTGTAGTATATATATTGTATATTATGTATATATTGTAGCATAATATATTTTCTTGTAGTATATTATATTGTATCTTATGTATATATATTCTCTTATATATTTTCTTGTAGTATATATATTGTATCTTATGTATATATTGTAGCTTATAAATATATTTTCTTGTAGTATATATATTGTATATTATGTATATATTGTAGCATAATATATTTTCTTGTAGTATATTATATTGTATCTTATGTATATATATTCTCTTATATATTTTCTTGTAGTATATATATTGTATCTTATGTATATATTGTAGCTTATAAATATATTTTCTTGTAGTATATATATTGTATATTATGTATATATTGTAGCATAATATATTTTCTTGTAGTATATTATATTGTATCTTATGTATATATATTCTCTTATATATTTTCTTGTAGTATATATATTGTATCTTATGTATATATTGTAGCTTATAAATATATTTTCTTGTAGTATATATATTGTATATTATGTATATATTGTAGCATATAAATAATTCTAAGTATAGACAAAGAAATATTGCGAAAAGAAGCTCATGGGTAGAAGCAATAAATTTTATTACCAAAAAATGACATATCTTTCTTAGTCATCCTTCCCCCAATGGAATGAGCACAACAAGGTACTAATACCACCATTAGAAGGAAAAAAACTAAGGAAGATGTGCCAAAATACAAGTTACATATTATTCTATGTATTATCTCTAACAAATCTCATAAATCCTTCAAGGTTCGGAGGAGGTTGCGTTGGTGGTGGTGGAAAAGAAGCTTGTTCATCACCACTTCCGGGCGAAGCCGAATCCTCCGCAAGTTCCGCTATCATTTCTTCATAAGCTTCATCTATCGCCGGTTGTGCTTCTGCAATTCCAAAGTTTCTTCTTTCCGAGCGGATCCAATCTCTAAACAATACTGATTTTTCCAAGCTATCCCTCATAGACGCTCTATGATCACCTATTTGCAGTCTTGCTTGACTGAAAGCGCTCTCTGATGCAACAGTTGAAGCTTGAATTGATAAAATATCCCGAGCCATCCTTGCAAGAACAGGAAAATGTTTTTCCCTTGCCTTCCACCATTCCAAAAGATCAAAAGAGCCGTCTGGATTCTCCTTTTCAAGTCCCTGAGACAAATAAACTTGAAGCTCATTTAGATGTGAAGTTTCATCATAATTTTCACCTTGAGACCCCCTGAACTCCGTCCAAGATTTAAGAGCTTTTAAGCCCGCAACTCTTTTAGAGGATTGTGAGCTAGACGAAGTAGGGGTTGGAATAGTTGGCCTAGCATGCTCTAAGGCAAGTTGATAAGCATTATAAACAGTTTGAGCGTTAATCTTAATTGAAGCTTTTGCATCTGCAAGTGTCGCAATTTCCTCATTTGAAAGATCTAAAGCCTTATAAATATTTGAATACCAAAAATGAGGACCTCCCAATTTCATTGTAGGATTTAGCATTGCAGCAAGACCATAAATAGGAGGGATAGGAAAAAAATATTTTTTAAACTTTTGTTTCATTTCATTTATAGCAAGTTCATAAATATCCCCACCCTCACTAAATTCAACAAACAAATCAGATAGTGCTGCAATATAAACTAAACAGTTTGAAATAGTAGGATAATATTGCCCAGAAAATGCATTTGTTGCAATTTGAAAATGTTCTAAAAAATCTAAAAGAATTTTAACATTAGTCCAATCTTGAGTGGTAAGCATTTCATCATCATCTTCACCACCTACCCGAGAATTAAACGTTGCATTAATTGGGTTTCTATATTCATATGCTACTACTAAACTTTCGTACATACAATTCCATCTAGTCGGGCAAGGTTTAGGAACCTTTCTTTCTCTAAGGCCATATTCATCACATTTTTTAAAATACTCTCTAAGTCTACTTCTACGGTTTGAATAAAAAAGCCAATTAAGAGCCATTCTAACCTTTTCAATTTCTATGTTTAATATTCGCATACCATCACCGACAATTAAATGATAAATATGACAAATACATCTAACATGGAAAATATTAGTAAATGCAGGATTTAGTGTTGTTGTAAGCATGCCTATAGCACTAGTGTTACTAGAAGCATTATCCATTGAAATTGCCATTATTTTATCGCTAAAGCAAAAATATCTACAAATATCTGCAACAGTGTTAGCTATAAATTTACCTGTGTGACGCGAATTAATTATTCTATATGCAATTATGCGTTTTTGCATTATCCATTCTTCATCTATCCAATGACTTGTAACAGTTAGGTAATCACAATCATTACCACTTCTACCAATATCAGTAGTAATAGAAATCCGATTAGGTATATGAGTAAATAAATAACGCAAATATTGTTCATATTCATGTTTGAATTTATAAATATCACTCTTAACTGTTGCGCGAGGCCAACCTTTATAAGTAGGATTAAACACTCTTCTAATATAATGAACCCAATTAGGATTAGAAGCAAAAGTATAAGGTAAGCACATAACAGTAATCATCTTTGCTAATTCTTCACGATCTCTATTTGGATCGTAATATAAAATACCTCCAGTGACAGTGTTAATTCCTGGTTGAACTAGATTTGAACCTGTACTAGGGTTAATCGCAGAATCTACACTTGTCCCCTCTAGATGCGCTTTCATTTGAAAAAATCTAGCCTTATCTCTAGGGTGTGTTTTTATGTGCCTAGTCAAACTACCTGTGCCGCTACGGTCTCCTACATATTTATGCGACATTAATTTCCCACAAGTTTTACACTTAGCCTTATTTTTTTCTCTTACTTGAGTAAAAAAATTCCAAACTAATGATGTTTCTAAGCGTTTAGCAGGTTCTCTATTAAAAGTAGGAGTTTCTACAGGTGGGTCGACCGGTGCATCACTTGGGTTATTAAGAGGACTAGTAGGTGTATCATCTAAATCCGGTGCTTGAGTTTCATCATCATCCTCATTTTCCTCATTATTTTCTAAGATGGTTTCATTAGGATAAAGAGCATTCATAATTTCATCATCTAATCTATCACCTGGTGCAACATTATGATAAAATTCACTATCGGTAAATTGAAAACAAGGGTGATCACTATCAAGAATTACGGAAGGAGGAGGACGTCTAGGTTGGCGACTACTTTCAACTTGCTTATCTTTTCTAGGTCGGGGAGCCGGGGGAAGGGTAGTTGGTTGGCCACTACTTTCACCGGTTTTATCTTTTCCTTTACCAAACATTTTTTTCAAAGTAAATGCCATATTAATTATAATTATGCAAACTAAACCACACAAAAATATATTCTAAAAACGTAAGAGTTGAAACGAGTTTACCGGATTGCCGAACAACTTCTTGAAAATTGAAAATCGTTGAACACTTGAAAACTTCAATTCAACAACTTCACAATTTTTCACGAAATTTCAACAATAAATTAAGTAATTGTAGTAGAGAGATTGAGAGAGATTGAGAGATATTGATGAATTGGTGAATAAAAATGAAAGAATGAGGGGGTATTTATAGTTGAGAAATGGGGAAAAGTGTAATTATATAAAGTTTGGGGTTAAAATAAAGTTTGGGGGCCAAATGGCCATTTTTTTAACTTAAAAAACGGTCATATTTTCAGCCCAAACGGCTAGATTTTAAATATGGCCGTTTGAATTTTTTTTTTTTTTTTTTTTTTAAAAATAGCCGTTGGGCCCGCCAGGACCGGCCCAGGCCCGCCTGCCGGTCCCGGGCCAAACGGTCCCGGGCTCGTGGGCTCAACCATGGAGACCAGCCCGTGACGGGCTCAGGAGGCCCACCAAGACCGGCCCACCCAGGACCGGCCCACCAGGCCCGTTAGGACCGCGGGCCCAGTCCGGTCCGGTTCAGGCCCGGCCCACCGAGCAGCATTAGGTGCAGGACGTGAATCAGCTGGGCTTGATGCTGGGGGCGGACGACGACGATAAGTCAGGAGTGGTGGAGCTGTAGAAGGTTGAACTGGACTAGGTGGTGGCACTGGAGCTATAATTGGTGAAACTGGACTAGGTGGTGGCACTGGAGCTATAGGTGGTGGAGCTGCAACTAGAACTGTAGGCGATGGAGCTATGGAGGAAGATGAATGAGAGATAGGGACTGAATCTCCAAAAGAAGGAACAGGTAGCACCTCAGAAATATCTAAGTGATTAACTGGACATGTGAAGTATGATTGGGTTTCAAAGAAGGTAACATCAGCAGACATAAGAAATCGCTGAAGGTCAGGAGAATAACATCT
Source organism: Nicotiana sylvestris (assembly GCF_000393655.2). Taxonomy (NCBI): domain Eukaryota; kingdom Viridiplantae; phylum Streptophyta; class Magnoliopsida; order Solanales; family Solanaceae; genus Nicotiana; species Nicotiana sylvestris. Next base: position 29,913,879 of record NC_091067.1, read on the forward strand.
ATATCCCTTTTGCGTTTTCGAGTAACCCAGAAATATGCACTTAAGAGAACGAGGAGCTAACTTATCTTTTCCTGGAGTAAGGTCATGAACAAAGCATGTACTCCCAAAGACACGGGATGGAAGAGAGAACAAAGGTAAGTGGGGAAACAGGACAGAGAATGGAACTTGATTTTGGATAGCTGAAGATGACATACGGTTAATAAGATAACAAGATGTAAGAACTGCATCCCCCCCAAAAACGCAGCGGAACATGAGATTGTATGAGTAGGGTACGAGCAGTTTCAATACGATGTCTATTCTTTCTTTCAGCTACCCCATTTTGTTGGGATGTGTACGGACAAGATGTTTGATGAATAATCCCATGGAGTTCATAAACTGCTGAAATGGGGAAGACAAATACTCTAGGGCATTATCACTACGAAATGTGCGGATAGAAATCCCAAATTGATTTTGAATTTCAGCGTGGAAGATCTGGAAAATAGAAAACAGCTCAGATCGATTTTTCATCAAAAATATCCAAGTGCACCTGGAATAATCATCAATGAAACTGACAAAGTAGCGGAATCCTAAGGTAGAACTAACCCGACTAGGACCCCAAACATCTGAATGGACTAAAGTAAAAGGTGACTCTGTTTGATTATCAAGACGCCACGGGAAATGGGAGCGGGTATGCTTACCGAGCTGACACGACTCACACTCTAGAGTGGACAAGTGAGATAAGCCAGGTACCATTTTCTGAAATTTTGACAAACTGGGATGTCCTAACCGTTTATGTAATAAATCTGGTGAATCTGTAACGGGACAAGTTATTGGAGGAAGACAAGATGCGAGTCTATGTAATTTTGCAAGGATAAGGTAATAAAGTCCATTTGATTCACGTTTCGGTACCAATGATCCGCCTTGTACTGCGTTCCTGTATAAAAACAAGGTCATCAAGAAATAAAACAACAAATTTAAGTGATTTGGCTAAGCGACTAACGGCTATGATATTAAAAGGACTACCAGGAATATAAAGAACTGAGTCTAAAGGTAAGGAAGGAAGCGAACTTACTTGACCTATTGCAGTTGTCATGGCTTGAGACCCATTGACCATTGTGACTGTTGGAAGAGATTGAGAATATGAAATACTAGTGAAAAGAGATTTGTTACCAGAAATATGATCAGATGCACCTGAATAAATGACCCAAGACTCAGAAGGTGAAGATTGAGAGACACAAGTCATGCTACTATATGTTGGAACAACGGAGGCTAATCTTGAAGATGTCTGTTTACGTGCTTTGTACTGAAGGAACCCAATTTAATCCCGTAAAGAAACCATCTGGATTGGATTTAATGCATTCGATCCAACGAATTGTGAGTCTAAGGCTTCTAATGAGAATGACATTATAATGTTCACGCCGGAAAAGGTCAGAAAATTGTTCGGAAATCACTGTTTCACTGTTACTGTTCACCAGAAACACTGTAGCTCGCCGGAAAATAAAAAAGTCGTCGGAATCTGATGTAAACTTGATGGGTAGGCTCGGAATAATGTCCTGAGAAGGCTGTCCAAAAGGAGTTTCGTCAGAAACTGACTGGAAGGAGGTCCACGCGCCGGCGCGTGGACAGATCTCGCCTGGAAAAAATCACTCTGGTCGGCGCGTGACGGCGCATGGATGGATTTTTTTCCGGTGGGATTTGGTGGGGTTTGGTCGCCCGGAGACGAAGAACACTGTGGTGGTGTTGGTTTATGCACAACACCGGTAAAAAGTGGTTTTGATGCAAACATCTACTCGGGTCACCGGAAAATTGCACGGTGACGACTAATTTCTTCCCGGATGTCGTTGGAATGACGCACAACGATAATTATCTCACCAATGCTCTGATACCATGTGAGAATGCACGGGAGAAAATATATTATTGATTAATATTGACAATGATACAATGAGCCCTATATATATAATACATGTCATACTCATAATACATATGGGATTAGGGTTATTTACTACTATTTAACTATCAAACTAACACACTCTTTTCTGAAAAATAGGATAAAGGGATAGCCTAGTAGAAAGTATCCTCCGCCACAAACATGAGGTTGGTTCGAGTCACCAAGTGGAAATTTGGCAAAAAACCATTGTCGGTCGGGGTTGTGAGGGAAGTTGAGGTTTACCATGTCAAAAGAAAAAAATCCTTTTTCTAAATTGTTCATCCGAAAAAATTGAAACCCAGTCTGAGTCCGCTTATCTATGTATACACACACACACTATCACATTGTTTGCCTCATATCATGTCACAGGTAATATATTCTGTTTTTTTTGCTTCATGAAATGCACATATTTTTACTATGGCACCCTAGAAAACAATAATTTAGCTAGCTTTGTACTGTTGTCTCTTGTATCTTGTTTTAGTTGATATTATTCTACTTTAGATTTTTGTAACATTGATCAATATGCACAGATCTTTTACTATCTCGCCCAAGAAGAATATATAGCCATTGCATTTTTTGAAATTGATTTCCTATATTAGACTATTGCAGTTGATACTTGCATGATTATTTCCTTGTTATGGTTAAAATCTATTGGCTTTTAGTAACATTTAAGGCCTTCTGCATTCAAGTGCACTCATTTCCTGATAATGTAAACCTGGCTAAGCTTTTCCGTGAATCCAGGCTACAAGACATGCGGAGATGGAAGCAATTGATTTTCTAGTTGAACAGTGGCAGAAAAATGGACTTTCACCTCTTGAAGTTTCCGAAAAATTCTCAAACTGCATGCTGTATGTTACTTGTGAGCCGTGTATAATGTGTGCAGCAGCCTTATCATATCTTGGTATGTTGAAGCATTTCATTATCTGTTAGTCTTGCTTTATATAAACGTTAGCGCCTTTCTCGAGCATGACCTGTTTTCCTTTGCTAGGAATAAAAGAGGCATATTATGGATGTGCAAATGATAAATTTGGAGGTTGTGGATCTATACTATCACTGCATACCAGCTGCTCTCAGCTTCCCACTAGGTTTGACCCCGAGCTGATATTTATCACTGAATTTACTTCTTCATAATTCAGCTTTTCAAGAAAAAGCACCCAGACACAAATAGTAGCTTCTTTTGTTAGGTCAATTATTTATTCCCCCGTCATATACTTTAGAATATCTGTGACCTAGAAAATCCCCACTCTTCTTTGGCCACTTGGAGATCTAGTGGAACTAAGGGTCAGAAGCAAGACCACGAGCTAATTCTACCTATGAGCTGCATGCTGATGTAAAACCTGTGGAGATGTTTGGCCTAATCCAGAGAGATTATTTCTGAGATTTCTTGCAAGTGGAAAATGTTGGCCAGTTCTTGAACTCTGCGTCAGAAAGATGGTTACTGTTAAATGAGAAAAAGTTTGAATTTACAGTTGCCTATTTAAATCTTTAAACAAAAAAAAAGAATTTTTTTCTTGTCATGTACCTGCCTTGTGTTATTATTTCCTAGTAGCCTCTCTGTTGAGTGTGCATATTTTTGCTTCAAGGAAGTCTGCTTAGAATTCTCAAACTCCTTTTCCTTTTTCTATTTTGTTTCCTTTCTTTTTTGTTGGGAACATCTTTAAAGTTTTCAGATTTTTATGGCCAGAAGCGTTTTTGACTATTAGTTAGGGAGAAAGGATTTGAAACGAGTTACTTATCTTAGATATAGATTAGCATAATAGTACTCTATATTTTATCTTCATGTGTTACCTTAATCCTAGATCTGTCGAAATTTGATTCTCGCACGAATTTACCATTGCCCACTTCCATTGGCAAGGTTAGGGTACAGAAAGTCTTTTGTGAGTGACCAATATATACCAATTTGATGTATGGCTTAAAGATCAGCCTAGTAACCCAGTTAGATATACTTATCCAAGAGCTATCCTTCACTTTCTGCTTTACCATCTTTGATCCTCAATTTTCATTTCTGCTGCCCCAACTTGCTGAAATTTTGCCAAGTGTTTGCTGGTTTGCCTGAAGGCAGGGCACCACTGTACTGGTGTTTTGATCCATAGATTGCAGCACTGTGGCTATAACGGATAGCCAAAGATAGAACAAGTCATATGTGGTAGCTGGTTTGTTGATTGATTCAACTATAGCTTTTGAACATACAGAGGTATGCCGTTTCTTCATTCAAAAAAAAAAAAAAAAGAGGTATCCCCTTGGTGCTCGGTGAACGCAAGTTCTGCTGCTTTTCAATATCAAAAGAAGTTATTGGTCATAGTTTCTGGACAGTGTATGCTGGCATCATATACTTTTGTTTCCTCTTCAAAACCTCCTCAATGAAGACTTTATATTTTCATTAGGGGTATATATACTCTGCATTTCCGAGGCATAGTTGTTGGTATATACTCTCCATTTGCAATGTAAGCACAAAAGAGATTGTTATGATTTAGAATTATAACCTATTTGGCCAAACTTCTAAAATCTTCTTATTTTGAAAAGTGCATTTCGAAAAAGTACTTTGAAGAGAAGCAGCTTGTGTTTGGCTAATCAATTTGAAAAGGACTTTTGACCAGCAATTTGTGTTTGGCCCAAAATGTGCTTTTGACTAGTAAACTACGAATAAGGACATGAAATGATTTACTTAATTGTTAATTTTTTTTAAGTAGATACATAATTTTAAATATTTATTATGAAAACACTAGGTGAATTCTTCTCATATGTCCAAGCTTTGGTGGACTGAGTTACCCGGTGCCTGTGCTGGTGGGGGGTAGCAACTATCCCCTGGAATTAGTTGAGGTGTGAGCAAGCTGGCCCGGATTCCACGATTATGAAATTAAAGCGTAACTATTAGGTAAATTAAGTAGGGTTATTTTGGTATATGAAATGCTTCACTAAGCGTATTTTCACCAAGAGGAAGATAAAAACAGCTTATGCTTCTAGTTAGAAGCACTTATTTTTCTCCACAGAGCTTGGGCAAACAACTCAGCTCTCTAAAACAGGCATCTTTTTTTTTTTTTTGAAAAAAAAAAAGAACTTTTGGCCTCCTAAAATCTTGGCCAAACAGCTTATTGGTAATGTGTGTAAAGAAGAATCATGAAATTGCTCTTCTGGATGGAAAAAGAAAAAACATTCTGTGGATGTGCTTTAGAGACTTTAAATTAAGTTGAGAGAATGAATATAGCTGAGAAAGGGTCTGGAGTTCCTTTAAGTGAAAATTCAAATGCATGGTAGTTTGTATTATTACACTGATCTGGCCTGATTTCAGCATTTGCTGTTTTCTTCATCAGTGATTCTTACCCGTCGAAATATGCGGAATGCATCTGTCTAAAATTGTTTTCTTCTTCATCCATCACTAGTTACATCATACCTGTCGAAATATGCGGAATGCATCCATCTAAAGATGTATGTTTGCTATACCATTATAGAATGTGGATAACATAGCCAACCGTTTTGGAAAACAAGAAACCTGCTCCTTCTGGGAGACGTGCTGCGTGATCAAGTATTTCGGTTTAAACAAAGATTTTAGCCCTTTCTGGTGGGAGATCCCACCCCTCTGCCTTCCCAGCTGTGGGTAGAGGAGGTCGGCATGCTCCATTATCAGTTTAATTTTTTGTTTTCTTTGTTCACTTACAATTGCCAACCCCCCTCCCCCCCCCCAAAACCCCCCCCTTCCCTCCCCCACTGGTGTTTTATATTTAGTTTCTTTCATTTTCTAACAGTGGATTTGCCTCGTCGAAAAAGGGTTTCAAATGCACTGCTGGAATAATGGCCTCTGAAGCAGTCTATCTTCTTCGGAGCTTCTATGAGCAAGGAAATCCGAATGGTATAGCTCTATCTCTATAACATTCTAATGCTAGTAAATGTTGTTTGACACTAGATACTACATACAGAAAGTGGATGATGACTGACAGACTTAAAGCTGTTTCAGCCAGGGATTTATTTGCTTGCCTCGCTCATCATGCTATAGGATGTGGTGTTTTCGCAATTAAATCAATAGGTTTAGAAAATCTGATAGGAGTAACACTGGAATGAAATTAGAGCTAAATTGGCATGTGGTAGCTTTATGATGAGGTTGCTTCATATTCCACTAATTCATCAAAGCTATCACAAATATTACTTTTCTAAGACAGAGAAGGTTTTTATCCCGATCTTGCATAGTAGAAGATTGCCCTAATTGTGGGCTGTCACCTGGCATATAAACAAAGTACAGTGTCTGTACAAGCAGTGCTCCTTCAATTCCACAATTGACGTGACTGTCACTGGTCTACTAGTCATTTATAAATGATGTTTTGCATAAAACAGTAAAAGTTTCTTTCAGCATTTAAAAGTTCACTGTCAGAGTAAACGGTTTCCTTTTGCTATTTTCTTTAAAATTTGGAAGGGAGTTGGAAGAGGAGAGAAGGTGATCGTTTCACATTTTACTGTGTCTAAAATTGATGATAGGACATTCTTTGATCAATTGCATGTTTTTTTATATTTGTTCCCATTAAGTAGTATAATTAGCCTCTCTACCTTAATAGGTAGGAGTAAAGTCTGCGTGCACACTACCCTCTCCAGACCCCACTTGTGGGATTCCACTGGATTGTTGTTGTTGTTGTTGTTGTAAGTAGTATAATTAGATTTCTCAGTCGTGTGGAATTTACATAGGGATTACGCATACAAAATACATGCTAAGACTCTTAAGGCCTTTTTTCATCAAGTTCAGCAATAAATACTCATCTCTCACTATTGCATGTTACTTTTTACACCTTTTTATTTGCTTGAGCTAACTACTACCATCATCACTTAAAATGAATTTCCTTGTTAGTAAGGTTCTCACTGTTTAAACCGACTTTTGCTTGGTTAATATTACACAGTGTCTCTTTTTGGTACATTTGTTATAGTAAAGGGGTTGAGTTCTGATATTTTCTTCTATTTTGTTTTTTTTGTGACTGCTTTTTTTTTTTGTGGGGGGAGGGGGGAGGGGGTAAGCCAGGTAAAATCAAATGCAGGTGATATGAGTTTATTATATTCTGGATGTGTTAGAACTATCATTACTAATCTCTTTTTGCATCCTCACAATTGATCTATCTTTTAAAAAAGAAATTCATTTTGACAATTAAATCATCTAGAATTCTTGAAGGCTTACCCATCTTCATAGCTTCTTCAATTGTGAATTGCTACAATATTAATATCCTTTCTTCTCCAACATCATACTTCTTTTGCCTCTACAAAAGTTGGAGTAATTTTCTTGTTTTAATGATTTCAGCTCCAAAGCCTCACAGACCTCTAAAGCAGCGGGTATAGAAGTACAAGTATCAGTGTTTCCTTCAACTTCTGGTACGAGAGGTACAATCTGTAGGTTATCATCCAATTTTGGTACGATTGTGTATAGCTCCTAGACAGCTGAATACTATTATTATTTGAAGTGTATATCTGTTGATTACTCTTGTACTACTATTTAAAACGTGGGAGCTGTCTACGGTTCATTCTGTGGTTGTACACACTTCAAGGTAAGTTAACTAATCTAAGCAATTAAACCTGTTCTAAATGCTTTAGGGAATGTCATGTGTAGGTTTAGTTACTATAACTAGAAGGTAGGTCACTTATAGACAGTTGATGGCTATTTACTGCGATTTTGAATGGAAGTTTAAAAGATATACTTCCTCATTTCCATTTAATCTTCAAATGGCTAAAAATGATATGAAGGGGTTAACCCATCTATTACGACCCGGGGGGGGGGTGTATGGAGGGATGGTTGGAAATCTTCTACCTTTAACCAGAAGTTTTGTGTTTTAAGTCCCGGGAATGGAGAACCTTTTGGTAGAAAGATCTAAACTTTCTTTAGTTACTTGATGCAAATCCAAATCTAGCCCCAATGAGCTTTAGATACCGGGTGGTTAAAACCAAAAAAGGAAACTCCTCCATCTTACCGTCCCATCTTTTACTTGTCAAACAAAGGTGATAACAAACAGCTCGCCCTTCTCTTTTCATCTAAATAATTCAAAGCACATCTGTCAAAATAATGTCCCATTTTGAAACAATGCTTAAGCAGAAATGAATCAGGGTTTGTTCCAGGAAGAATCAACTAGGGACATCATTACCCTTCTCTCTCCTTCCAGGTTTATTATTTATAATAAGTTGGAGCAAAATAATTGTAGTAGGAACAATTACTCCGTTTGTTCCAATTTATGTGTCATACTTTTCCTTTTAGTTTGTCCCGAAAAGAATATCATACTTCCTTATTTAGAAACAATTTAACTTTAAACTTCCTACTTTACCCGTAATGAAATAATTTACCGGCACACGAATATTTATGGTTTCTTTCAGACCACAAGTTTTAAAAATCTTCTTTTCTTATTCAAACTCCATGCCGAGTCAAACACCACCACATAAATTGGAATGGAAGGAGTAGCAATTAAACCCAAAAATAAATAAATAATATATAATTGAATAGATAAATGGTAGGATGACTGATCTAGCAGTATCTTTTGCTCTAGGATCTTTACAGCCTTTTCTGTAAATAGACACTTATCAAAACAACTAGTTTCTGGGCACGTGTGTTGCACATATATCCCATATTAATTTTATATAACGTATATCTAAATCTAAAATGGTTATGTTACAAATTCAAATATACATATTCTACAAACATTTGATTGAAATATATGTTACAAATCCAAATATACAAAAAGTTATCATTTTTACATATCCTTAATACCTCTTACGAATGAAGTCAGAAATCCTACTATCTAACCAACTCAATCTCGGTTAAAAATTCCAACCATGAATGAAGTCAGAAATCCAACCATGACACTATCGATTAGAGTTTCTCTTTGGTATTTTATAGGGGCAAGGAAAGGGTTCTCTGCTAAACATAATCTTCTAACTTTACTCTTTTAGTATCTTGTGTAATCTACACACGGCTGATTTGAACATGTTAAGTAAAAAGAATGATCGTAGGTATAATTACATATATAATTAGGAACTAGTTATAAGCATGATGAGATATTACTGCGCCCTAATGCTGTGTTGAGTTAATATCAGGTATTTTCCTTAATATTTGGTCTTAAAAGTTTGATCTTAATGCTCAACTAAGCTTGGAATCAGAGGGTGATATAGGAACTTAAACCAGCGAATATGGTGCACCACTACACTGTGTTTTGTGACTAAAATGGGTGCATGCTTGTCAGACATATATCTTTTTATTGAAAATATCAGCTATTTTGCAAAGTAAACTGAAGGCAATGAGGTGGTAAATCTAAGTTTTATGATTAACCCCTTTTAAGATCTCACATGATATGTACACAATGTGGAGGTAATTTTTCCAGGCTTGTGGTAGTTGAATAAATTAGTCAAGTAGGCTGGGTCTACAAGGTAAACAGGAAGTTTTGAGGCTAACATCTTATTGAAAACTGTTGGAAATTCAATGTGATTTTAAATACCATAACTCCATAAGGATGTCTTTATTGTAGCAAAAATAAAAATTCTCCATCACTTATTCAACTTCTCGCCGACCCCGACTTGCTTGGAACTGAGGCATAGTTGTTGTTATTACTTATTCAACTTCTGAGTTGTGGATCCTCTTTTTTCCTTGTACAGTGACATTTTATCTTTATCTAAAGCTTCTTAATTGCATACTGTAGGTGATTAGTTTTACAAAATATAACGAAACACCTCATTTCTGTTAACTTTATCCATTAACCTTAACAAAATTAACCCACTGGCTCACACATGTTTAAGGACCTTGAAATCTTTAAATTAGTCATTTTTCATATTGGGTTTTGTGTTTTCCTCTTTCTTTTTGCTTAAATTCGGTGTGTAAGGTGGTTGAGGGCCTGCGACGGATGTATTCCGGTAGTCAGCTTATAATCCTTACCATCGGCTTGAATTTATATATTTTTAATAACTTTTTTTTGGGTTGATACAATAATAACTACGCTTTATCCCAAACAAGCTGGGGTCGGCTATATGAATTCTCAGTGCTTCATTTAAGCTCAACTCTTTTTCGTAGATAATTGAATAATCCTTAAAAGTATGTGTTTGTACGAAATTTGTATCAGCTGGCAAAGAAAATAAATATAGCAGTGGAAGCAGCTATTATCTTAAATTCCTCTCTGGGAAGATGGTGGGGGAAACTATGCTTTTCAGTCATTTTCTCTTTATTTCTTTTATGCTGGTGGGTAGCAAACAAAGTCTTCATAGTTATACCCAAGCTCTGGCCAATAAGTGTCTGGTCCTATAATGAATTTTCCCTTTGCTTTAGTCAAAAGTTGAGGTCCCAAATTAGAGGACTATTTTCAGGGTGGAATGTGGATAGCTAATATCCATACAAAGACAAGATTTGATAGAACTCTGTCAATGATTTCTGCTTATAATGTTCATGGAATACTTAAGATGAACAAGAAAATTGTTCAGAATATAAACTAAAAATTGGCATGTGCCATGGCAGAGTACCTCTTCATCCCCATTAATTAGTGCAGACTATAGATAAATTTTGTGCCCTTTTGGGATGGCATTGGACCCTCTAGTTTTTGGTTCTGTTTCTTTCTAGTGTTTTTTCCCCATATATTAGAGGTTTTGTACATATGTAGGGTATTCAAGGTACATCTTTTGATTGCTAGATTGACATCTTGACAATTATGGTGGCTTTGCGCGTGCTTTTTGAGTCAGTTTACTTGTGTCAGTATGATCGACAGTACACAGCGGGCGGACAACAAAGATAGAGGGTGTATTGAAATTTAGCACCTACTGATTTGAAATTCTGAATTAGTCTGCGCATAGAAGATCAATCTACCATATGGAAAATAGATCCCCGAATAACTTTTCCTGCCTATAAGTCATACGGAGGGAATTCATATTCCATGAAAGAAAAGTTAACCGCAGAAAACTCAAATTGTATGGTAGATGACTTAGATGGAAACGACCAGAGCAATATTTCAGTCTCCTGCAGAAATGCAGGATAAGGCTGCGTACAATAGACCCTTGTGGTCCGGCTTTTCTCCGGACCCCGCGCATAGCGAGAGCTTAGTCCAGTGGGCTGTGTTTTATTAGTCTTGAATATCACATTAGGAGTATATGCTTTCATTGGAAATATTTAATAATTTCTGAAACCCCTTTCCTTATTGTATTTCTGTTCTATCTTTTCAGTGGGACCAAGAAAAGGAGCATTACAATTGATATGTGGGCCTATTTAATTAGTTAGGTGGGCCAGAGAGCCCAGAACAGTGAGCAGGAGTGAAAGAACCTTATGTCACATGGAAAAGGACAGTAATGGGCGCTAAAAAGAAGCTCAGTTCTTCTCGCCTTTTGTGGCAGGAATTATACAAGCTTGTACTGTTATAACAATCGAGAAGTGTGGTGGGATGGTTGAGATCACCCACTTTAAGTAGAAGTTTTGAGTTGAAGAGTTGATAATAAGAACCTCTTGATCGAGAATGCTGTCTCTCGCATAAACCTATCCGACGCGAATCCAAATTAGTTGGAGGCTGGTAGTTTTTGAGTATCAGATGCCTAAAAAATCGATCTTGCAGTAGCATATCCGACGCGAATCCAAATTAGTTGGAGGCCGGTGTTTTTTTGACTACCAGATGCCTTAAAAATCGATTAAATTATATTGATAGTTTAAAAGCTTTATACATTATCAGAGTATGTAACTTAGATCCTTTATGGGTATTATCAACTTGTTAGCTAGAAAAATAAGTGAATTACCAGTAAAATTCTCCAGTATATGTATGATGCATCTTTTCATTATTTTTCCCTTATCCTTTTTATTTTTCTAATTTCTGTAAAAGTAGATTAACTATGAAATTTCTAAGCTGCTTTAAGATTTTTTTTACGAAATAAACCATCAAGTTGTAAGTGTTATGTTAAGCAATGGAATTTTATAAAGAAACTTGTTCTGTTAAATATAATGAATTTCCTGACAAATAGTTCAAGTTATTAAGCTTTATTAAAGTTTCACCCATAAAGGAAAAAAGGATCCCCTGAGTACTGTTACTGAAAAGTAGAAAGAGCTTTTAACTCTTTTTGTCACTTTAATTCTCTCTTGGATCCAAACACGTGATCATAAGAAAAGTAATACAGCCTCTTTTTGGTGTAGGTTAGAATTTAGAAGCCTGGATTAAAAGACAAGGTTGCAATATTTAATTGGCTTTGGGGGTATTAAAAACATTACTATATTATTGGACGGAGGAGCTAAGTTCAATAAATGGGTTCAATTTGAATTTCTTTCGTAAAAAAAATATTTTTTATATATACATATAAGTTTTTAAATCCCCTGTACATAAGAAAATTTTAATATAATGTAAAGGAGATTAAAAAATTATTTTAGATCATAAATATTCGAATTCTTGGCGTGATATTCTTGCATTCTTATTGAATTCTCTTGTGTACCCAAACGCCAAACAAATGTGTAAGAGAGTTGGGGACAAGTAAAGTAGATCAATTATTACAAACAAAACAAGAAAAATAGAACTGGAATAAGTTTTTTTTTTTTTTTTAAATTTCCTAAACAACTTCATTTCATCGCCACATCAGTCGTCCAGAAAATGAGACCTGTGATATGAGGTTCAAAATCTATAAGTTATATGGCAGTTGAATCCAAAATAGTACTCCCAATTACCTCATTCCAACTATTTCCCTCACACCCTAAACATTTTGTGATGTAATTCATCACATGCTAACTCTTTCAAGTTTCAATTCTTCTTTCCTTTTCACTTACACTTTTTTGGTTAAAGTTTACTTCTAAAGCTTCTATATAGGGTCTAGTAGTGCCATTTCTTTTTATTGTGTAAAAACTTGCACACCCTTATGTGGAAAAACTTGCAATTGTCTCCATTTGTAGGGTAAGGTCTGCATACACACTATCCTCCTCAGACCTCACAACATGGGATAATATTGGGTATGTTGTTGTTGTTGTTGTTGTTGTTGTTGTTGTTGTTCTGTTTGGACAATAATTACGTCTCAATTCCATGCAAGTCGAAATAGATTGTATAATTTCACTTGTTCCTTTTTTTAAATTAAAAAGGGTATCCAAATGCGCAAAACGTCCTGCATTAGCACGGGGTCCGGGAAAGAACCACATCCTATGATGGTGTGATGTAGGCAGTCTACCCTGATACAAGTATCAGTAGCTGATTCACTTGTTCCGTTTTCTAAATTAAAATATTTTTTGTCATTTAAAACAAAAGGAACTAATGAAAAAATGAAACATTACATTTCTAGAAAAGAAAAAAAAAAACAGCAAATTAATGAATAAATGGCATACGTCTACAACTGCACTTTTATTACTTAACCATAATTAATAATTATGCATGTTACCTTAATTTTCACTCAACTACGACATAACAATATGAGTAGGGCTACCAGGTGCATTAAGCTTCCGCTACGTGCGGAATTCCAAAAAAGGCCGGATCATAAGGATCTATTGTATGCAGCTTTACGCTGCATTTCTGCAAGAGGTTGTTTCCACGACTCAAACTCATGACCTCCTAGTCATATGGCAACAAACTCTACTAATTGCGTCAAAACTCCCCTTCACAATATAATAACATGATTTGACGTAAATACTAAGTTTAAATAAATTTTCTCACAAACCCCCAGCCCTTGCTTACCTTCTGGATTTAGAGGTGCTAGGGATTGAGGAAGGATAAAGGAGGAACATGGGGTTTCTACTTTGGCTGAAAAAGTGAAGTGAAATTTCCTTAAAATTGAAAAAGGAGAATCGTAAATGTACTAAAATGGTAGATTCCACAAAGTTAGAAGCACTGTTGTGGTCAAAACTGTAGATTTGGAATCTGACAGAACTATCATGGGAAAAGATTGGGAGGATCAGAAGTTTTAAATTATTCAAAAATGGTACTATTATTACTACTTGCCATGCCATCTGACCTCATAAGTTTCAGAGCCTCTACGCAAGCACCTGTATAAACTTTTACAAAGATCATTCAATTTCAGTAGACAAAATTTAGTAACAAGATTCTTTTTTTTTTTCCACTCTTGATCGTATGGTTTGAAAATAAGTTATCCTGAGATTAGTTATACTGATATTAATTATACTAAGCTTAATTATATTGAGATTAGTTATCTTGGCAGTATTTATTATTGAGTATTTGCTATATTGTATTAATCCCGAGATTGTCAATTTTACTGCTTTTGCTTTAACTTGGAATTACTTATCTTGGGATTACTATTCTATCCTCTGGCAAGTATAAGTTATTTCGGTACAATTTTTAATCCTGTGATAACTTATTCCAGGACTGTAACCAAACAAGGGATGAAGCGATACTACATTTTTATCGCATGATTATTTTTGCTTATTCATCCTAACAAACAACCTCTCGGTGTTGTTTGCATGAAAGATAATACTTTTCCATTAGTTTGAAATTTATTTTAAATATTTTAATTAGTGGAGGATTAATTAAGTGAGACATTTAAAGAGAGGTAGATAGTAGTTTAGACATAGTCAAATGATTAAACTTTTAAAATATATTTTATAAGACGTGTGTAAAAGCTGAGAAATAATATGCACTTATTATTTCTACCTGTAATGTGGAGTAGTAGAATTAAATACATTTTACAGATTGATTTATTATTTTTCATATAAAATGCTTTTACTTGATATGGCTTGCTTTAAAGGTGGTAAATACCTCATAATTAAGACTTGCATTATGTTTACTTCCAAGTTCCAACTACTTGATATGGTTGAAGAAAAAGTAAAAAATATGGAAAAAATTTAAATGGAACTGTATCCAACTTTTGATTGTTTAGATTTTCCTTTCACCTTCTCTTTTATTTCCTTATTAAATGAGGGAAATAGCTCTAACCCCATCATATTTATTTCCAGTGCTCCAACCCCTCTTCATAGATTTGATTTTGTAGTCCACTACAAATACTATTATTTTATTTTAGTTATGTGACCTTTGGGGGTAAAAAATGGACACTGACATTGTAGTTGAACCGAAAGTCCCATCTGGCGACTCCAGACTTGAGTCCGGAACCACAGCCATTCAACGGAATTCGAAATGCCAAGGCTCGAAGACCGTTGGGACATGGAACAGTACTTTAAGGCTGTTCGTGCCCCTTTTGACGATCAAGGCACAATGGCAACAATCTATCTCCTTGGGGATGCAAAGAATATATATATATTTCTTTTAAAAGAACCACCTTAGCGGTGTGCGGTCAGGTTTGAACCGCAACCTATATATATCACAAAAGAAGAGAACATGGAAGAGGACATAAACCTGTGCTTGCAATACAAAGTGATGGTAGAATGAAAATTTTCTACTGGATAGTTGTACCAAAAGGAAACTTGCTGAGGAGAACTTCACACGAATTCCGACCCAATTACTGTAAGAACAGAGCAAAAAATGATTCTACGCGCAAATATGAAAACTCTATCAATAAAAAGATTTTAGCTTATTTTTATTTATTTAGAGAGGAATGATTCCCTCGTATGAGAACCGCAACAACAAATGCTTTTTCATCCCCAAAGTAGAGGAATTGAAGTATTACTGTTTTTCAAGGTATAGAGATACACTAAAACAACCCTTTTGCTTTTCTAAAGTTGCTAGGGTGTAAATGTTTTTGGCCAGCCAATCAAAAAGGAAATAAGAAAATGATGACAATTTAACACAAAATCATGTTATCAACCCTTAAACATTACTCCTCATATTTCTGAAAAGTTTTTTTACTCCTCCATTAAATATTTAACTAAGGGTAGTTTAACCATACTAGGTATTTTTGTGTAGAATTTAGTATTTTCTTAATGGGCACCACTTTTCCCAAAGGGTCAAAAA
The DNA here is from genome assembly GCF_000393655.2 of Nicotiana sylvestris. NCBI lineage: Eukaryota > Viridiplantae > Streptophyta > Magnoliopsida > Solanales > Solanaceae > Nicotiana > Nicotiana sylvestris. The sequence goes on from NC_091067.1 coordinate 29,929,587, forward strand.
TTTAATTTACTTGAGTCACATGATAAGCAATGATTTCTGCCAACTAACTCAAACTTATGCATTTCACAGAAAGAAAGAAAGAAAGATCTCCAAACTCCAGTCCAGTCTCTAACAACACTTTCCCCTTTTTTACATCTTGGAAAGTGACCATTCCCTTACAACAGCTTAGTACTTACCTAGGTAGTCAAGAATCAATAGGAACCAAAACCTAAAACGTGGAAAAACAAATTTAAAAGAAAGGAAAAAGCAAGCAATAAGGGGGCTTCTCAATGTAGTTATCCTGCCAACTTTTGTTTATCAGCTTAGAAAACTAACTTCCTACACAGGGATGTTAAGAGGGTCGTTTTGCAGCTGAACTCAGCAAGGTCTTGGATCGTTTCGACTATTAAATCCTTGAATATCTGCCTTTCCATGTCCAAGACTGCCTCGGACATCTCCACCGGACAGTCTCCCCAACCACTGACAGTGTCTTGAGCCAGGTCTTTCTTGAGAACTTTACAAATGATCTCGACCAAGTTGTTACCATTTTCACGTTCTTGTATTCTTTGGAACTCGGTCCAAACATTCTCCACTGATGGCTTTGCGATAGATGAACCTGACCAGGAGAATGCTTTCCAAGGGGGAAGTTGCCTGTTTCTATCAAGAATTTCAGTGATAGTGTCAAAGATCAGCTTTCTTTCGAGTATGGAGACTTTGGAAGTGTCCTTTCCTTTGAGATATTGCTGCTTCTCCAATAATAAAAATATATCAGATTCCTCAGGCAGATATTGGGAAGCTCTAAGGATGTCTGAAATGTAACTAAGATGAGAGTCATCCGTTGAATCGTCATACTTTGATTGGACAGGTGAAAGTGCCGAGATCCATATTTCTTCCTCCGATTCCCCTGAAACATCTGATTTAGTTTTTAAGTAACATTAGCAATAACCCAAGAAGAAATATGGCAAGCTTGTCTAATATATTTAACTTGCCATTAATCACCAGTAGTACTCAATAAATAACTTCCATATGCAGAGCAGGCATCCTAAACCATTATTAACCTCATTATTATGGTAATGCGTGTTACTTTTATCAACTTGGTAATTTCCTCCTGATGCTGCATTTTTGCTCTTTTTCGGAAATACATGTTTAAACTAAAGTAAAAATGGATTTGAGGAAAGATTTAAAATGAATAACCGGATGACTGGTTAGAAGACGAGAACCAGAGGGGGCAGGGTTATGTTATGTAAAACAAGATTTGAAGATAACATAACTGTTTACCTTTGAAATCGATGTTCCTTTTCATGATAGGTGAAGGGGAAGGTGAATCGTCCCTGTAGAATGACGAGTCAAGAACTGACACCGGACTCGGTTGTGATTCAGGGGCATTCATCTCTGCTATGCTATTAAGGAGCTTATCACACCTTTCCAAAAGGCTCCTTCCTTCATTGTAATCCTCCAAATTTGATCTCTACAGTGCCATTTCAAGAAACAACTATTAGAATCAAGTCAATATTGATTACTGTATTTTCTCTTAAGATTAATTCAGTTGCTTAATTTGTTACTATACCTCTGCATCAGTTTGAAAAGATGAGCTAACGGTGCTTTCAGAAATGGAAGATGACTCGTCCTCTGTAACAAAGGTTGTGATCTTCTCTTTCTGCTTACTCTCTGCCATTTCTCTCTTGTTTCTAGGTGATCCCTTTGTGACATTTTGCTCCAAACTGCTTCTCCTCGAGCTAAGCTTTGGTGATTGTACTGGAGAACCTCTTCGATTCTCAATTGGCTCTCCTGCTCTTCTACGAGTCTCAACATTCAAGTTCTTTGGTTTGGCCACAGAGTTAGAAAGCCTCACACTGTTTTCTCTCTGGGTTGGCGAGCCGGAATCTCTAGCTCTTAGTGGACTCCGAGCATTTCGTTCAGAAGCAGGTCGTTCCCGATATGGGCTCACCGATGGAAGACTTTCACTGGAGAGATTGGGTCTCCGACCAATGACATTTCGGCTTCTCATATTTGACGGGGGTGTAACATTTGCCATTCTTCTCTGGCTTGGTGAAACTGATCTCGAAGGCCTCATAAGAACTATTGGGGACTCATCAGATGAGTAAGTTGGGTCGTATACAAAATTCCGGTGGCCGATCTGCTCCGATGGTCTTTTGGTATGTAGGAGCCCTTTGAGTTGCAAAGCCTCAAGGATTTGCTTCAAGGTCTCAAGATCTTTAGAAGGCTCGTCAATGCCTCTCATCTTCAATCTCTTGTCTATCTCACCATAGAGTGAGACTGTCTGCTTTGGCTCTGGAAAAATGTCTGCTGTATCAAAGAAACATTTTCTGTGTTGAGGTGACTTCCACGGTGATGAATTTAAACTTCTGTTCGAAGCCTTTGGCCTTTCAATCTTCTCGTTCTTCAGAGGATATCCCATCCGATCCATAGGTCTGGCATTTGACATTGAGCTTCTACGTTCGTTCGCTGCATTGTCTTTCATTGCATTGTTTGATATGTTAGATCGAGGATGGTTTAGCTCTTTCAAATCCACATGGTTTCCTTCCACAAAACGGCCATTAAACAAGTCTCTTGAGACTCTGGATTCTGATGCAGATCTTCGCAGCTCTGCTTGCGGCAGAGCTTCTGGGCTTGATTGGGGTAATGGTTCAAGGCCCATTAGCCGTGCAATGACACTCGGGCAAGGACGCTGATTGTCGTCACCGTCAGCTCCATCCTCTGTGTTCTCACCTCTATTTGCTGATAGAGTTGAAGACTTCGTTCGTAGCTCCCTCGGCCGAAGACTTCCTTTAGCATCAACAACAGCTCTGCTGTCCAGAGAGAGCCTCGGAGCTTCTTTGCAAAACTTCCACGAAGACCTCGTCCCATCTTTCACTTCAAATATAGGAAGAGGGAGTGGTGATTTTGGCGGTGTCTCTACGGGGACAGAAACAGCTGGCTCGACCGGGCTGACCTCTGCTGCCGGCTGCTTGGATCGGTCTGGACTTGGCGTTTCTCCAGGTCTAGCAGGATGTGGTTTCCCGAGCTCCTTTGAAACTGCCGGCGATGTAACAAATTTATCGGGTTCTGACGCATCATCAACAACCTGAAAATTCAAAGAAACGCCCTCTAATCATCAACCATTATAAGCAATGCCGACATCCAAACACAAAAATGAATAATCTAAGAAATTTCTACCGTGAAATGTGGCAAGCGTTTGGTTGCATAAAGTCTCTTCCCAGCTAAAATGTGATTACGGTCAAAGATCTGAAGAAATCCAGCCATACAACCCATTCTCCTATCATCCACACCATCCATATTGCGCGCACAAGAAAAATGCTTGGATCTACAACTTTATTTATAATAGCTCCTGTTGAACAATAATTGGTCAGTCCATGTGCAAATCAATTAATTTGCATAGAAACAGCTTTAGTTAAATAACCAATTATTATCAGTAATTTGAGTTAGCTCACAGATTATAGGACTGAAGAAACAAAGTTTCCAGATGGTCTCTTTTTCTCAAATCAATGGCATTGAACTTCATTTATCTTAATACTGCTCAAGAATCAGAATAAAGAGCAAAGAGAAGAAGAGCATTTTTCTTTTAGATTCTTCTTGTAGGGTATATTACCCATTCATCTATCTGAGTATGAACAGTCATTCAGTTCAACTCGATGTACTATACACACACACAACAGATTCAAAAAAAAAGGGCAGCCCAGTACACTAAGCTCCCGCTATGCGCAGGTGCGGGAAAGGGCGGACCACAAGGGTCTATATTACGCAGCCTTACTCTACATTTCTGCAGGAAGCAGTTTCCACCGCTCAAACCCGTGACCTCCTGGTCACATGGTAGCAACTTTACCGGTTGAGCCAAAACTCCCCTTCTAAAAGGGCAGCCCGGTGCACTAAGCTCCCGCTATGTGCGGGGTCTGGGGAAGGTTCAAAAGAAAGTTGCAAATGTAGCTAAAACTTGATGAGATCTGCAATTTAGTGAAAAACCAAAGAAGTTATGCTGCGCGAACTCTCCAAAATACTGTCGCACCCGTGTCGGATCCTCCAAAAATCCTCCAAATATACACTACTTTTGGAGGATCCGACACGCACCCGGAGACATTTTCGGAAAGTCCGAGCAACATAACAAAGATAAAAAAGTCAAACCAATTAGCTTTCCAGATTTGTGTTTGCTCTTTTAAATGATAACAAGAACCAAAACTCTAGCAAACACTTGATTAAAAATTAAAAAAACTCCTATGATTTCTCAACTTCAAGAACATATTCATTTTCAAGATTTTATAAATGCACAATGCCATTCAATAGAAGCAATGAACACATTCTCACATTTCTTAAAAAGGAAAAAGAAAAGAGATCCTTTAATTGGTTTTGTGTCTCCTTCAATTTGGAAACTCGTTCAAGGAAGTAACTGTATGATGCAAAATACATACATTTATAGAAACCCAACGAGTTAAAAATCACATCTTTACAGAAATTTCACCACATTGTGTTGTGTATTATTTTTCACAAATCCAATCACAAAAATGGAGATGAATGCCAACAAAAAAAATGTAGAAGAAAATCATGCTGACGTCACTTAAAAAAGGTAAGTGAAATTATTGCACATTTTCTTGTAATAATTTTTTTAGCAAATTCATTCACAAAATGGAGATTAATGTTGCAAAAAATAATGAAGAATCCAATTGAAAAGAAGACGAAATCAATAAAAGAAACACATTTACACAAACCCAATGAGGTAAAAATCACACCTTTACACAAATTTTTAGCTCATTTTCTTGTGAACTTTTTGACCAATTCAATCAGAAAATGGAGATTACTATCCAAAAAAGAAAGGAACCCAATTGGGAAAAGAGTAAGAAAATCATGCCTGGAGCTTGAACACAAAGAGTTAGACAGATCTGAAGCTGGAAACACTCTGTAAATACACTAAACCATTCAAGAAAAGAAAGTGGCCATTCATGGTTATAGTGATTATATAAATTTGGCTATTTTCTTGCAAAGAAAAAGGTTATTTTGGCAAATGTGAGTTTTAGCTATGGAAGTTCCAATTTCATTTCCACCGAACCATTGAGGAAGAAAACAAGAAGTAAAAGGGGCGAGAGAGGAGCCGTGGGGTGGAGAGGAGAGAGATTAAAGAAGTGTGTGTGGGGGAGTGAGTGATATGATATAGTGTATTACTTAGAGATCACCTCAGAAAACCACAAGGGGGTGGGGGTAGGGGTGGGGTGTTGGGCTTGAGGGGGGGGGGGTATCATTGTTTTGTGTTGACAACTTTGAAGAACTTAGACCGTCAAAAGAGCAATTAAGAATTATTTTAAAAAAAAGAAAGAAGTAATATGAAATAACAAATGCCAATAAAAAAAATTAAGTCTTCTTTTTTCTATATGCATAGGAGTTTCTGATTCACTAGTCTGATTAATTAAGATTTGCACGTCACATGAAGCTCATTAATTGAGGGACCTTTCTATAGTTAACGACCGAAAAATAACATTCATCCACGACATTTTTCGTTGTGTGTTACAAATATAATCAATACTACGAAAAAGTGTTATTGGATAAATGAAATTCATATACCATTAACTAGAAGTCTTGAGTTCAATATCCATAGAGCTTATGAAAGGGAAAAGTGTTTTTTGCTAAAAAAAAATCCATATTTTTAAGGTTTTAATTTGAGGCATTTAATTAAAGGTGAAGAAAATTATATTCATCCAATGATACTCTCTGGTGGTTTGGCGCAAATATAATCACAACTACCAAAACTAATTGATGGATAAATAAAATTCTTCATTCTTGACATGAGATCTGGACGAATTGGAATTAATAGACTAGTATTTTTCGAATATCAATTATATAAAGCAAATATTATCACTTTGTTTGTAAATGAAAAGATATGTTGGAACAAACTTTTATATTCTATCCACACTTTCATTCTCTCGAATAAATATTCTTTTTCTTTTTGTTTTCCAACTTTTCGCATACAGCACCATGTGATTGTGGCATCAAAACAACCTAATCGAGCAAAGAGGCAGTGAGGGGTGAGGACCCTTAAAAAAAAGGTATAGATTCCTAATATACTAATACTATAAAGAATTCTAACAATATCAATATATTTTAGCATGTTACTGTTGGTAACTTATTTTATTTTTCATTTATTAATTTTATTTTTTATGAGCAATTATAAGTAATTATTATTTAGGTGATAATGATGGGGCAGGCAGGCCGGTGCACAATATATTCCGCATTCGTACAGGGTCGGGAGAAGGATCGTACCCCGAGGCGTATAACGTAGACATCTTATCCTAATTAAGCATTAGTGGCTCCTGGCACGACTCGAACCCGTGAAATAATAATATAAAAAAGGTATATGATCGGTATATAAAAATAGTGAAGTTGGTTAGTATACTGTATATATGCAGTATATACACTGCATCACATATGAACTGATAATATTAATGGCTCTTTTACAGAAAGGATTGTATGTGAATCACGAGGGTTGGAGAAAGAAATTTATTGTACTAAAAGAAAGTCAAGCTAAGGTACAGGTTATGTATTTATTTGTTTTTTTTTTTAAACTAGACGTATATATTGTATAAATACATCTTTCTACAAGTATATTTATTGCTCATCTTTTTGTTCAGGTTAACATTTAAATTTTCCTTTTTTTTTCTCTAGTGAAATATGGCAAGACACAGAATTGAAATAACATGTGTGTTCAGAAGTTGGGACACAATAATAACAAGTGCACTTGTATAAATAAAGCTTTTAAATATCTTTAGGGATCATTTGGTCGGGCGTATAAGAATACTACTAAATAAGGTATATTAGTAATATTAGGATTAGTTATACTAGAATTATTTTTTATTGATTATTTGATTTGGTATATTAAAAATAACATGCATTGCATAAAGTAAAAAAAAAATATTTGTTTACCGACATACCCTATGAAAAACGTTGAAAAGGAGGTAGAAAAAGTTTTGAAAATGCAGTTCTGTCTTTATACATGTTTATCTATGTATTAAAGATTATGGTATTGCTAATGCCATGGTTTGTTATGTATAAAAATAATAACGAATAAAGTGTATAATTAATACAAGTATTAGTTATACATAGATTAAAAAATACTAGTAGCAAACAAGGAATTCATAACACCAAAGCTAATACATATATAATTTTTCGTAATATATCCTACCAAATAACCTCTGAAAATAAGTTATCCAAAAATTAATTATTTTGAGATTAATTTTTCTAGGATTAGTTATACCGCAATTTTATCCCGGGATTAATTATCTCCTATTCCTCGTACCAAACGAGCCGCAAGGGCTACTTTTACTGATGAATAAACCAAAAAATATTTGTATTAAAATAAACATATATATTTCTTGCCAATATCACTATTGTGTGGGATTAAAAATGACAAGAGATATCATGGTTTAGAGGCTATCCACTATAATCATTTGTGTTTTTTCAAACTATAAGTGGATGTCAATATCTATAAATTAACTTTGCATCCATAAGGACCCCCATTTGTCCCACCTAAAATGAAAGATACTATAACTATAGATAGGTCACTTTCTTTTGCATGTAGTTGAACTTTTATATTCCTGTGCTTTCTTTTTTTAGATTTATATTTTTTTTTTATTGAGCTCAATCTTTTTTGTGCAGGAAAAAATAATAGAGATATAAAGAGAATACATATAATTTCCTCTCTGCAATATTCGTATTTTTTATACTTTATGTAATTTTGTTATTAAATGAATTTCTCAAAACAGAACGATGAATCATTATTACCTTTTTTGCTAAACTAGAAAACTCTAAAATAAAAGAAAATAATATATTAAATTTTTTTGCTCTGGGATGTATTTCAAGAAAAGATTATTGAATAACATCTGAGTAAAAAGTAAATTAATTAGAAAAAAATCGATCAATATCTAAGAACAAATAGAACTGTGCGTAATAAAGTAGATTCTGTCTTTTGCTTTATCTTACGATGGCTAGCACATTTTGAGCATATGTATATTCTATATCTGAATATAATTCCTTTTTTAACAATTAGTGGAAAAATATATTATAAAGAATACACACGTTAAAATATGGATTTAGTGATTCAATAAATTAAAGTCTATCGAATTTCCAAAAGCTTAGTTAACTAGTTGCTAGTGATTGCGTGATTTTGACGAAATAACCCGAATTTAATGTGCCTTTTGGTTACGATATTACTACGTATTGCTATTGATAAGTTACGTACCTTTGCAACAATTTTTTTGGGTTTCTAACTAAACAAATAAAATAAAAGAAAATGTTTGCAATATTTTTGTGAATTTTCTTGATATTTGTCTCCGTTGAGATTGAGTATTGATTGTCCCAAGTAACGGTAAAGTTACTTTTTTAAGCAAGAAAATGATTAGATTAACATGCATGGTTTTCTCATAACTTTGCTTGTCAAATCAACAAAGGCATGCTACTACCCATTATATCATAACGGTGTAATCTTGGTCTTAACAATTTCCGTGCATCTCAAGAATTTTTTTTTTTTTTTTTTTTTGTGAAATACATGAAGGAAAATTACATTTGTAGCTGTTGCTCTGGGCTTCACATAATAGCAATGAGAAACATTGGCGAATATTATTACAATTTCGTCTAACTTTAACCCTAAGAATTAATTAATGAGGTGAAGATTACTAGTGACATTGGCTCAAAAAGAGGAAAGGTTGTCTCAGCTATCATTCCATCATAGACCTGCTTAACGGCCTAAGTATGTTCAATTCCAAAATTAACTTATGAAATGAAGAATTATAAACCACCTATAAGTTTATTTTTGCGCTAGTTACTATTATTATCGTGTTTGGCACTTATTGTAGTTAATTTGGATAACTTTTTTATTGTTGTAGTGAAGCTTTTTGGATCTATGTGATATTGTGGTTTTTATCTTCGATTTGAAAGAGTTTACATATTAAATTTGGTGTTCTTTATTTTCAATATTTTTGAGTTTGCCTCTTTTCGACGTATCAACGATAGTAGGGCCAAGTTATTATCCGGGATTTTACGTGATGGAGGCGAATATGAGCAAGATGATATGTTTTTATAATATATGAAAAAGTAAGATGAAAGATTTGCTATATGTGAAGAATGCATTTGCCCGTTTTTGCAGCTCATAAGTCATAAACTATGTCTGATGAAGATTGATATTTCGAGCACCATCAAGTGTATGGATATATAAGACAATGGGTTGAAGACAATGTTCGCTACCATATGTAAATGAGATACATATTAGATCCTTGTGGGAAAAGTTGGAGACACTTTATGCTTCAAAAATTGAAAACAACAAGTTGTTCCTACTAAAATAATTGATGGCTTTTAAATATAATGAGGGCAGTCTTATTTTTGATCATATGAATAACTTCATGTCTGGATTGAGAGAGAATTTTGCTGATATGATATATTGACTGTGGCTTCTTAATACTCTACCACATTTTTGACAAACTCCTCGCGTTTATAAATTCAGCTCCCAGTGGTAAGATGATCATGGAATAATGTTAGAAGTGGTATGTTGAATGAAGAAGTAAGGAAAAAATTCTAGGGTTCGTCCTCACAGACAAATATTTTGATTACACTAGACCGGTGGAAAGAGAAATTACGAAGTTCGAGGTATAGAAGTAAAAGTATAAGCAAGTCGATTTTCAAACATCGAAATTATTTGTACAACCATTGTGGCATGAAATGACATACTAAAAGATTTTACCATAAGTTGAAGCAAGACACTAGAGAAGGAAGAAATTTAAAAATAATGAGAACAATATTATTGTTATTGTTCGAGATGACCTTTTTGCTTATGATAAAAATGTTATCACTTTGGCATTCCAAAAGACGAGTTGGGTTGTAGATTCTAGATCTAATTCTACAGCTACCTCACATGTCACTCCAAGAAAAGATTTCTTTTCATCTTATATTCTTGTTGATCCCGGAGTGTTAAAGATAGGCAATACCAGTAAAGTTAAGGCATTTGGTGTTAACATATTTTATTTGAAGAGTAATAATGGTTTATCATTAGTTCTTCAAGTTGTCAAGCATGCTAGACTTTCCTTTAAATTTTATCCCCGCAAAAAAATTATAAGATGAAGGTTACCACAATGCCATCTTTAATGGCCAACGGAAGGTCATCAATGACTTGTTAGTTGTGGCTCAAGGAATCAAGTCTTCTCATCTTTACATAACATAGAGTTTCATATTTAGTGACTCCATATATTTAGTAAAAAGTGATATTTTATCATAATTGTAGTATAAAAGACTAAATCATGTGAGCGAGAGGGGGATTACACATTTGGCTGGGGGAAAAATTCCTCTAGAGTGAAACAGCAAATCTGAAAAGACCATAGCCATCTTCTTCAAGAAAGCTTGAACTATTAGAGCTAGTATATTCTTATTTATGTGGTCTATTAAAGTAAAGTCAAAAGGTGGTATGCTTTAGTTTAACCATTTTCGCAAGCTTTGGATATACTCTTTGATATTCAAAGATCAAGTACTTAGCGTGTTTAAGGAATTTCATTTTGTAGCTGAGAGGCATATCAAAAAGAAATTAAAATGTATTTGTACTAACAATGGTGGTGAATATTACGTCTTTTTAATAATTATTATAAAGCATAAGGAATTCGTCATCAGAATATCCCGCCCAAGACGCCTCAATAAATCCTTTTGGCAGAGAAGATGAATAAAATTCTAGTTGAGAGAGTTAGGTACTTGTTCTTAGAGGCAAAACTTCCAAATTTCTTTGGGGAGTAAGCACTTAAAATTGTTGCTTATGTTATCAATTTGCCTCCTATTATTGCTTTGGATAGAGATATATCCCTGATAAAGTTTAGTTGCCAAAGATGTTTCTTATGATCACTTAGAGTTTTTAGGTATAAAGCTTGTGTGCATGTTCGTAAAGATGAGAAATCAAAGCTGGATATCAAAACTAAGCAGTGCATCTTCAGCGATTATGGTCAAGACAAATTTGGATATATTTTCTATGATCTAGTTGATAAGAAAGTTATTATAAGCCGTGATGTAGTATTCTTTAAAGACCACACTATTGAAGATACTGACAAAACTAAAAAAAATAGGTTTTTAGAGTAGTGAGAGCTTAGTTGATATTAATCCAATTTCTATTACTAATGCACCTATCTCACATGAAGGAACCCAAGATAACAGTAAAGATGGTGATCAAAACCAAAATGATCATCACGGTGTAGATCCTATGTATGCTCAAGTTGATGATGTTGTGGTTAATTAGCAACCAGTTCCTGCTCAGATAACTACGGCGAATATTCCTCAAATCTCTTTTAGAAGATCTACAAAACTTTCCATATTATTCTCCTCATGAGTTACTTTTAAATGACATAGGAAAACTTAAAAACTATAATAAAGCCATGCAAGATACTCACAAGAATCAGTGAATAGAAGTCATGAATGATGAGATGAAGTCACTCCATGAAAATAGCATATATGAGTTAGTGAAATGGTTGAAATGTCAGATCAGTGCTTTATCGAACATATGAGTTTTCATAGTAAAATAAGATCAACATGCCTATCCGCCTCAGCACAAGGCGAGGTTAGTGGTTAGAGGGTTTGGCCAGAAAAAAGAAGTTGACTTTAATTAAATTTTCTCCTCTGTTATGAAAATATCTTTTATTCGTGTAGTTTTAGGATTAGCCACAGCCCACAAGTCTAGATTTAGAGGTTGAGCATATCAATATCAAGACTGTTTTTCTTCATGGTGATTAATATTAGGAGATTTAGATGGAGCAACTTGAGGGTTTCGTAATTAAGCATGTAGATAAGCATGAGTTTTGCAGAAAATTGGTGTGTATAAACCTGTCAATAGTTCTTCTACTTGAAGGCACATATGGCCCCTTGGCTGGAGGAAAGATTTGTTGGGCCCATACCCATGTTGTCCAGCCAAAGGTCGAATAGCCTAATTCTATTCTCTTTTGGTTTTCGATCCTATTTGGAATTGGATTTTGGTTCTTATTATTATTTGGAGTTGGTTTTGGTTTTAAGAGCAGGCACCACTCACTATCTACAAATAAAGCAACTTTGGAGAATTATTCTATGCTTAAGATATTAGTCTTTGAAAGACTTTAGCACACAAGAATTTTTTTTGAGAGATCATCCATCACAAGAGAACAGAGAAGAAAAAAGATTGTTTATTGCAAATATTTACTCCAATCAGCCAGCTTTAAATTACGTTTTTATATTGTTCACCGTTGGGTGGGCTAAAATTTTTAGTATTACATAATGGTTCTTGCTTCCTCCATAGTTAGCATGTATCCCCTGGCAGAGGCGGATTCGGGATTTAAACCTTATGGGTTCAACTTTTAAAATTTTTAGAATTGAACTCATTACATTTTTTAAGTTATGGGTTCGTATCTACTATTTTTGTAATTTTAATGAATTTTACACATAAATGTTTGTTTTGCGTCGAAAGCTATGGGTTTAATTGAACCCGTCGTATATACACTACATCTGTCCCTGTCCCCTGATCAAACTTTAGTATCAACTCGTAAACCCTCATCCTAAAGCTATTTTTCTTATCAGTGAATTGGAAGATAGTGCATAGGTACTCTTTGATGAAGCGGGGACGAGATGATGTGACATACTATGATCACATAAAGAAGTGCTATCCTTCTCTCGACTATTTTTATGGGGTCTTTTCGGGATAGGTAGGCCCAACCCTTTCCCCACTCCCCTCCCTCCATAACACCTTTTTTCTCTTTTTCTATTAGGAAACAAGATAAGAAAGGATTTATTTTATTCTTTCACATAAACGCGCACCTTATCTTGTATCGAAAATTTTTCGTCCTATACACTACGTTGAAAAAGGCCAATGATAACGCCCAACTATGCCTTTTAAAGGACAAAGCGATCGCTGCAAATATAATTCGATTTTAAGTCCGGAATTGATCCTCGGGGAACTAACCTATCTATTACACTCTACAACAATGTTATTATCAACTCAATCAATCTCTAGATGTAAGATTTTTTATCAATAAAGATTGGGTTTTTGTTTAGCTACTTCAACTACTATTAAAAACAACAGTAAGCTAAAACAAAGATAATTCAATGGTAAAAAGGTCTAGGGCAATGATTTCCCCAATTGCTAGTTTAAGTCTCGACTCTTCGCTATAATCTCACTGTAATACTCTATGAGGATTAAGAGTTATGGGTTATTGTAATTATCTCTCGATCAACTACAATAATTTACTAGATCATTTTCTCGAACTACTCTAGCTGACAATATGTGTGCAACTCTAAATTATCCCACCAAAGTTCCGTTATCTCTAAACCCACTTTTAAGTTCAAGTAATGAATCTCTTCAATTACCCGAAAGTGGTGTTGTTCAACAACTGTCTAACCTTGTGAGCACGTGATTTTTGCCTTACGAAAAACTACTCCAAAATAAATCAAAATAAATTTCTTTTACTGTGTAATTTCTGAATTTGCGTGATGTTAAAAATTTGTTTATGTCCGTAAAATGTTTGCTTTGTCATAATTAAACAAAAATAAAATAAAATACATATTTGCATGAATATAGGATTTAATTATGCATTTAAGAGATAATTTAAATAAAATCACAAAAATATGCATTGGTTTTATTTTAAATGTTTCACTGTGTGATTAATATTTTTTGTCTATGTGTTAAATAATTGTTATAGAATAATTAATATATATTTGTGAAAGTAAATTTGTTTTATAATTACAATTAGAAACTTAAATTAGAAAAAATGAAAAAAAAATATAATAATACATATACATAAAAATCGGACCTGGATTTAAATCTAGGCCCAACCAATTAATTCCCTTCACAGCCCAATCCCAACAGCCCATGTCCGGTCCAATCCAAGCTAAAACCAAACGACGCCGTTTGGTTACCCCTTATCAAGGGCCGTTGGATTAAATCCAACCAACGGCCAAGATCTCATCACCCTAACCCAAGACCCTTACCCGATCCGATACCCGGTTCAACCCGTCCCCCTAACCTAAACCAAACGACACCGTTTGGTTAAGTGAGTAGATCTCATCCATCCATTCTACTTGATCCAACGGACGATACCAGTCCACCCCACCCCTATATAAATCCCAAACCTCTACCCAGCCCCTAACTGAACACCCCCCCCCCTCTCCGCTCCTGTTCATCATCGTTCCAAACAGACCTCTAACCCTAGCCGCCCCTATTCTCCTTCGCCTGAAACCCGGCGGCATCAACGCCGCCGGTCACCAACTTAACACCCTAGGACCTCCTGAACCTCCCCTACACGAATCCAGCCTTAGTTTCCTTCGAATCAGGCCACAACTCTTCGAATCTTAAATCGAAGGTTGGCCTGAAAACTTGATCTAAACCAATCAGCCCCAAACCAACACCATGGCTTCCCCTAAGAACCCTTGTTGTGGATCTGAAGTTAGTTCGGTTCGAATCAGCTCTGAACTTCTCGAATCTTCTTTTGAAGATTCGGACCAAACAAAGATGAACTCAGATCCGTTTCAAACTAACACCAAATGACCCCTAGGCTACCCTCACCCTTGTGTCATGTTTGGTTCTTCTCAAATCTGACCAGAAATGGTTAAATCCCAAATCGAATTTTTAAGAACCCTAAAAATACCAAACTTCCGGATTCTGTGCATATTAAATGAAGATTGAGGTTTAATCGACCTTAGTCGAAGTATTTTCAGTGGAAAATATTTCGACTAAGGTCAGTTTGATTTCAAACAAAAAAGGTCCAAATCCAAGTTGAGTTCGAGTTTAATTGAAGATTTAGAGGTATTTTCTATTTCTTTTGTATTATTCTACGTGTATTGTTGTTTGTTTTAATAGCTTTTTAATTTTTCATATTTTTGTTTTGATTAATTTTGTCATTTTTGTCTCCTACCTATCTACTTAATCCGAATGTGAAATGTTTCTGTTGATTATGTTTATTTACAATGTGTGTAATCGACTCGATTAAGTTCGTCGATTGGTAACATTATGAATCCCCATTATGATAATACATTGTAATAACCTGCTCACCTGTTTTGATTGACTATTATCATGTTGTTGTAATCAGTTAGTTAGACCTTGCTAATTAGTTGGTTCTTGTTTAATAAGTCAGAAAGTTTATCAAACATTTGAGTATTAATTTTGGGCAGTTGGTTTCAGGCAAAGTCAGTATACTGACCATGCCCCTGCATTCATACATATTTCAGATTTAGTCTGAATTGTTCTGATTCTGTGTGATGTTGTTGAGATGTTAAGTTTGAATTCAAATTTACAAATGTTGCATAGATACAACTGTGTTAGGAAGTTGTTTAGAATTGGTTTTAGCTGTTAAAATCAGAAGGATAACCAAGCCTGGACAGATTTTAAAATCAGTTTTGTAACAGATTCTGGATTTTGGTCTGGGGCAGTAATAACAATAATATTAAGGGATTTTCAGGGGGTATTTGAGGAATGAAACAGTAGGGTAATGTAATAATAATAGTATGTTTATAATGGAATGTTAGTGGCTATAATTTAATGGGATAATGGGAAACAAAGGTTAATGGAATGCTGGAAATCAGGGAAAAGTTCACTTAATGGGATTTAAAGTAGTTAAAAACAGATTTTAGATAGGATTTTCTGTTTTTAAAAGATAAAAGGGTGCAACCATCCTTGTATAAATACAGGAGCTGGACAGACAGTTGAGGAGGACAGAATTTTGAGAGAGAAAAACAGAATTTTCAGAAAGTTTTTTTATAGAGAGAGAATTTTTAAGAGAAAATCTTTAAGAGATTTTGAGGGCTGAGATTTTAAAGAAAGGAAACAGAAAATAGAACACTCACATATACACTCACACACAGATACAGCAGCAGAAACAGAAAATCAGAAACAAACTGAATTTGTAACTGAAGAAAAGCTGAAATCTGAAATGTTGTTCTTGTGTTGAATCTGTTCAACTCTGTGTGATTCCACTGTTCAGTTAAAATCTGAATTGTCTTTCAAAATACTATACTGTGCATCTATTTTCTTCGGGTCTTATTATTGTTCAAATCTGTGGGAATACTGATATTTGGCTGAGTGTGTTACTACTGTAACTGCTGAAACTTACTTCTTCTACCTCCATTTTCAGGTATATGTCTTTTAAATTTTAAGTTGGAAAGAGATTCAACATGACTTGTCGATGAAGCTTGAACTGAAAGTCTATTTTTATTTGTCCAAGTTCATCAATTTAAATTTCATTTTTGTTTCATGTTAGTTAATTAGTAGTAAATTCAATTTGATAGCTATGAGCTATTTGTCTTACTTTAAAAGTTTGTATAAAGGTTTGTAATAATATTAGTTCATTATCTCATTAGTTTAATAAATTGTCAAGACAGGGAGTAAGGCATAAAAATGGACCATTGATTGCATCCCTTAATACTATTAACTAAATGCAAAGATAAAGAAGTTACATTAGTAGAATATCTTGTAATGAGTATGATTTTGTTTAGATTGGTATAAGTTATTATATGGTATGATGACAGGTATAATCATATGAGTAAAGTAAGTTGGTATAGCTCGTCATGATGACAGAACGTTATGAATGCTTACGCCAAATAGTCGGGTTGCATGTAATGTAACTTTGTTAAATTAACTTGCATAATAATTCCCTTTCTACAAATTCGATGCTTATCTACTTTCATAAAACAAAGTGACCAAGTAATTAGGCCTATTAGATTAAAAGTGAGTGTATGAGAATGAAAAGAGATGTACAAGCATAGATTGCCACACTTTACATCATTGATACTTAGAAATAGAATTTGCATTAAGTAAACAATGAAAATTCTCGGAAAATATTTCCTTCCCTTTATGAATCATTTATTTTCAGTTTCATATGCCATTTATTCTTTGGCATGTATATATATATATGTCATATATTTTTTTTTAAAAGATAGTATTAATCATATTTTTATTATGTCCTTTGAATTTGAACAGTTGGAATAAATTATTTATATTCGGAAAATATAATCAACGGTCAACATTTAATATTGTAAATTCTTTGAAACCTTAAATGGGAATTTATCATGATTTTCACATAAAAATGTATGGATATAATGAATAATTTGCGGGAAAATCCTTAATATCATTGCAAATATTTTTGCGCAATTAGGGATACGTTCGCGTACCTTGATTATATTTTTAAAAGCAAAAAATTCGGATTATGCGTACGCGCAATTTCGAACGAATATTTAATAAAAGGATTTATCCAAAGGCGTTAAATCAATTTCATAAAAACCCGAGATGTACGGTTCACTATTCAAGAAAAATAAATATTCTTGATTCAACACAATCTCGGAAAAATGATTGCTTAATATATTATCAAAAATTATTGTGTACACGTACGCGTGACACAATTCCGCATTTTTAAATTTGTAACACGAATATACGTACGCGTAATTCGATTCAAAGAAGGGTCCTTAATCACGATAAGCAAAAGCGGTAGAAAAATCACGTAACAAAAAAAGTATTTAATAAAATCAAGATGATTAAGCCAATTATAAAAACAGTTAAGCGACCGTGCTAGAACCACGGAATTCAGAAATGCCTAACACCTTCTTCCGGATTAACAGAATTCCTTACTCAGGATTTCTGGTTCGCAGATAAATAAACAGAGTCATATTCTCCTCGATTCAGGGATTATAATTGGTGACTTGGGACGCCTCAAAATTCCCAGGTGGTGACTCTGAAACAAATAAACAAATCCCGTTTCGACCGTCCTTTAATTGGAGAAAACTCCCCACGCGCCCCGCAGGCGCGGGAAAAAGGAGGTGCGACAGCTCTGGCGACTCTGCTGGGGAACGAACCCAGAACCATTGGTTCAGGGTTTAAAGAATTCGAGCTTAAAATATCTGTTTTTATTGGCTTTACTTACTATATAATTTTCAACTGTTTATATGCTAATATGCTAAATGTTTTTTTTTACCGCTTTAATATTATTTGAATTGTGAATATATACAACTGCTACGAAACCCCCTTCTTTCTGAGTCTTCTGAATTTATGGTGTACACGTGCGCGTGACCCACCTTTCTGTTAAAGTCATACCAAATAAGACGGAGTTGGGACAAGTAACTAGGCCGGGCAGACTTTCGTGCTCCCGGTACGTTGCCCCCGCTTCGGCTCAAACTGTCTGTTTGGGTAAGCCAGGTTTAGAACAATCAACCTAAGGTTTTACACTTAGAATAACTCAGCCATGTACCGGATCCCTAGTAGGAACGAATATTTGCATCATATGCATTTGGCCTTGGAGACTCAACACAGGGGTTGGGTCTGTCTAGGACAGGTGAACCCAAAATTAAAAGACCATCATGATGCATCCTACTTGTTAATTGTGCATTCATTTGCCTCAAACATGCTTGTTGACCAGCTTAAAAAAATTCATGGTAAGAGGCAAGGAATAAAATGGGTTGTTTTAAAATTTTCGAAAAAAAAAATATAGTTTTAAATTTTGAAATAAAAATATTTAATAAAAAAAATTCGAAAATAATTTTTAGTATAAATTTTTCCAAAATAAATTTTGACTTTATTAAATTTCAGATACAAAATGAGCACTACGCAAAGCCCCTCATCCACAAGTACGGAGGAATTTCTATGTCAGCTTCAAATGTGGTGGTATGATTTAGGCGAAGACGGTCAAAAATGGGTCGTCAAGCATTTGGGAAATCTCACGGACATTATGAAAGTTAAGCCACGGGATGATCTGATTACGGCATTAGTAACTTTCTGGGACCCTGTTCACAATGTTTTTCGTTTCTCTGACTTCGAGCTTACTCCTACATTAGAGGAGGTAGCTGGCTATGTTGGTTTTGACGGAAGTTTAAGAAATCAAAGCTTGATATTCACAAAGGCTCCTTCAATACATCGATTCTTCGGTCTTCTGAACATCAGCAGTCAAATCAGGAAAAGCAATGTCATCAATGGATGTTGTTCCTTCAACTTTTTGTATTCCAGATTTGGAAAGTCAGATGGGTTCGAAATTCATGAGAAAGGCCTTACTAATAAGCAAAACAAAGACACTTGGCAGATACACCGACGATTTGCTTTCATGGTGGCTTTTCTAGGAGTCATGGTCTTCCCAAATAAAGAGCGAACAATTGATATTCGCACCGCAAAAATTGTGCAAATCCTCACCACTAAAGAAAATCACACCCTTGTCCCCATCATTCTATCAGATATTTATCGGGCTTTAACTTTATGCAAATCAGGAGCGAAGGTTTTCGAAGGATGCAAAATTTTGTTGCAAATGTGGGTGATTGAACATCTCCAACAACAACCCAAGATCATACAGTATGGGTCGAACAAAGCTAATTGCATCGAGAGCTATGAGGAAAGAACAAAAAATTACCAAGCTCCAGAAGGGATAGAAGCATGGGTATCTCATCTAAAGGCTTTAACGGCAAATCAAATTGAATGGACTCTGGGATGGCTCCCGATGAGAGAAGTAATACATATGTCAACCTCAAATAGTTATCTACTACTATTGGGATTGAGAAGCATTCAGCCATATGCACCACTAAGAGTCCTAAGGCAACTAGGGAGATATCAAATAGTTCCTGATGAGGAAGATTTGAGTATGCAAGTAATCGAATTACACCCAGAAGCCACTATTCCCGAAGCTCTACTTCAGCAGATGTGGAATGGGTGCCGATACTTGAAAAGTGATACTCAAGTCCTAGACACTACCAAGGGTGAGATAAATCCTGGATATGCAAGGTGGTTCGAAAAGCGGTCTCGCGTGGATGATGTACCGGAACCTGAGCTAAAAAGGCCAACAAAAAGACCCCATGTTCAAAATTTCAATGATAAAATCCAAGAACGGTTAATCTGGGGAGAAAAAGAAAAAGGGTACAAAGCCACTATCCATGCCCTAAAAGAAAATCTAAGAAGCCTCAGTTTGGAGAAAGATTTGCAAGAACAAGAAGCCAAAGGCGAGAAAAAGAGTCTAGCTTGTGAGAATGAAAATCTTCATGCTCGATTCCTAAAAATGAAAAGAGTCTCTGAAACGCCAAAGAGAAGCTGGAAGGATCAAAAAATCATCGCCAATCTCTTCGAAAAAATGCAAGATTATGATTCCATTCTTGCGGAAAACGAAAGGGCATTGAGCAAAGCAAAAGAAAGGATCCAACAATTAAACGAAGAAGCCAGATCTAACAAGGAACGCCAAGATAGGCAATCCGAAAAAGACAAGGCTCAATTCAAGAAGGAAAAAGACTATTGGATGCGATCAGAAGACCAGCTTCGTGCACAACTAGAAGAGGCAAGAAGATGCAACAGAGAATACCAACAAGCAGACCTCGAACAGGGAAAGATCGCAAGCAAGATTAGAGCAGGCCAGACTCCGAGCTCTATTAGAATCAGCTTTAGATCGTGAAAACCGTGTCAGAGACATAGCCACCACTCGTCAGCAGCAATTGCAAGACCAAGACCAACGTCTCCAAGGTTTCAGGGCACAAATCCACGACTTGGCAGTCTTCACATCTCAAAGTTATGTAAACTGCCAAGGAATGGATTATGAAAGGTTTACAGAGCATGCGCCCACTTTTGCTCGTCATCTAGCAATGGAGTTGGAAAGGATGTATCGTACGCTGGGAGGCCATCCAGGTCAAGCCCCACATTGAGCAGATAATCCAATATTAGAGAACAAAAGTGGAAAGTGGGGCATTTTGTGAGATGTTATGAATTGTATCTTTTATTTTGATTTAAGTGTGTGTGTTTCAAGCTATTTTCTTAAAGTTTTCGAATGTAATTCCATCTTTATATAATAAATAAATATGATTGACTTTGGTCCGAACTACGCAAGGTCTGATTCATGTTTGACATGATACGTAGGCAATCTCTAAGATTCGACCACCACGATAAAGATATATATAGTAAATAAAAGCGAATGACAATTTTTCAATTTCAAGAAAGCTGGGACGACACAAGCAACCGAGCGAATGCATAACAGAAAGGGATTATTTGTCTAGGAGCATTGCATCTCAACGTGTGATTATATATGTGTTAAACTCTCAAAACTAACAAGTTTGTCCATTTTCAGAATTCGACCAGTTAGTTTCTCTAAAGAGTATACTGGCATATTATCACTATCATACAAGATCAAAAGGACCAATACCCGAAAGTATGTCTATCCCAGATGTTGACACAGGAATGGAGATAGAAGAGATGGATGTCGGGAAAATGAAAGAAGAAATGCTTAAGCTCAAGCAGCAAATGGCTGAAATGTACCAAGCTTGGTCTACAGGACAGTTACCCCCATCTTACCCAAATAACCCTGCTCCATCAATGATCCAAACTCAGGATAATATCACCACTGAATTATCCCCAAGTTTCCCCATTTATCAGCACTACCGAGGCACCACCTCTCAGACACCACAGTCTCCACCTCCAAAACCAGTTCCGTACCTTCCTCCACCTATGACTCCTGTTTTTGTAGCACCTCCCCCTGCTACATTTCACAAATCTCCTAGTGAGCCTACATTTCAGGCCCAAGACAACCAATATTACCCCCGGAGCCCACCTTCAAAGCCTCCGAAATCAATTCACCTGCTCCTCGGTTTGATCTCCCAACCGAAATTGACAAGCCAGCCAAAAATGCTGAACAAGAAGAGATGTTCAGGAAGGTCAAAAGTCTAGAACAGTCGTTCCGAGACATGCGGGGATTAGGTGGGCAAGTCAGTGTAGCATACAAAGATTTATGCTTATTCCCTAATGTACAATTGCCATTTGGCTTCAAGATGCCCAAATTTGACTTATACAGCGGGCACGGCGACCCAGTAGCCCACTTAAGGGGTTTCTGTAGCAAGATGCGAGGAGCTGGGGGAAAGGATGAATTATTGATGGCTTACTTCAGTCAAAGTCTAAACGGATCAGCTTTGGAGTGATATACACACCAAGACCATGGAAGATGGTACACCTGGGATGACCTGGCACAGGCATTCGCATACCATTTTTAATACAATCTGGAGATCATCCCAGATCGATTATCTTTGACCAAATTTGAGAAGAAACACAATGAAAGTTTCAGAGAGTATGGTTTTCGGTGGAGAGAACAGGCAGCAAGAGTGGATCCTCCTATGAAGGAGAGCGAAATGGTAGACTACTTCCTCCAAGCCTTGGAACCAACTTACTACGCCCACTTGGTTTCAGCGGTTGGAAAATCATTCAACGAGGTAGTGAAGATGGGAGGTATGGTGGAAGAAGGCCTCAAGACAAACAAAATCATGAGCTATTCAGCAATTAAGGCAACTACTCAAGCTATTCAAGGCGGGGTAGGAGGAATCGGAAGAAAGAAGAGGGAGGAAGCAACCGTAGTTGATTCAGGAATTTGGCCAGGACCCAGGGGTTCACCGCTTTACTATAATCAGCAACGACCTCGCCAAGCAGCTTACCACCATGATTCATCCCAACATTACTATCACCCTTCAGAGCCTCATTTCGCCATTAACCACGCTCAAGCATACAATCAGCCACCTGTTCACACCAATTGGCGTGCTCCTGTCACACCAAATACCTACCCCCGAGCTTATCCCGGACCAGGTTTCAGGCCTAGGCCAGCATTCAGGGGAGAAAGGGAACAGAAAAAGAAAACTTACACTCCATTGGGAGAGTCTTACACTAGTCTGTTCCACAGGCTGAGACAGTTAGACATGTTGAGACCAATACAATCCAAGCTACCCAATCCTCCACCAAAGAATCTGGATTACACCATTAGCTGTGAATATTGCTCCGGTACACCAGGCCATGATACGGAGAAATGTTGGCATTTGAAAAATGCAATACAAGAGCTGATTGACACTAATAAAATCGAGGTTCAAACCCCCGAAACTCCAAATATCAATGGAAATCCAATGCCAGCCCATCAAGAGGCTAACATGATAGAAATCATACAAGTTGATGGGGAGACAAAGAAGCTGTCACAAACTGTCATGATGATCAAGTCTCATGAAACTAAGCCAGATAAGCAGTTAATGGAGGAGAAGCCGGTGTCTAAGCAGAACAAAAATGGTGATGAACCGTCTATGATAGTCGATGAGGGATCATCGAGCAAAGTTTCCGCAAAACAAGAAAGGCCAAAAGTGATAGTACCAGGGGTTGCTAACAAACCCGTTGTATTCGTGGAAGGAGCACGTACAGATCGGGTTATTATTGCACCTGTAATCCAGCTGCCGATCATCAACAACAAAACCATCCCATGGAACTATGAACGGATGACCGTAATGTACAAGGGCAAAGAAATCAAGGAAGAAGTGTGTGAGGTGCAAGGCTTGACTCGTTCGGGAAGATGTTTTACTCCCGAAGAGCTGAGAAAAACTAAAAACAATCCAATGCCAACAAAGAAAGCTGTGACGGAAGAAGAGGCGGAGGAGTTTTTAAGAAAAATGAAGCTCCATGATTATTCTGTTGTGGATCAATTAAAGAAGACCCCCGCTCAAATTTCATTGTTGTCATTACTGATCCATTCAGAGGAACACCGTCTGGCGTTGATGAAAATCCTGAATGAAGCTCATGTTCCTGAAAAGATCTCTGTAAATCATTTGGGCAAAATAGCCAACAGAATCTTTGAGACAAACAGGATTACATTTGCTGATGATGAATTACCTGTGGAAGGTACCGAGCACAACAGAGCTCTTTACCTCACCGTGAAATGTGAAAACTCCGTAGTAACCCGGGTATTGGTCGACAATGGGTCCAGTGCAAACATATGCCCTCTCTCCACTTTAAACAAATTAAAAATTAAAGAGGAGAGGATCCAAAAGAATAGTATCTGCGTACGAGGATTTGACGGTGGAAGCAGAGATTCATTTGGCGACATAGTGTTGGAACTAACTATAGGGCCAGTTGAATTCACAATGGAATTCCAAGTGTTGGACATGACTGTTTCTTACAACTTGTTGTTGGGTCG
This sequence comes from Nicotiana sylvestris, assembly GCF_000393655.2. Lineage (NCBI taxonomy): Eukaryota > Viridiplantae > Streptophyta > Magnoliopsida > Solanales > Solanaceae > Nicotiana > Nicotiana sylvestris. The sequence goes on from NC_091067.1 coordinate 29,953,487, forward strand.
ACCATGGATCCATGCTGCTAAAGCAGTCCCGTCAACATTACATCAGGTTGTCAAGTTTGAATGGGACCATCAAGAAATAGTCGTGCATGGAGAAGAAAATTTAAATGCTCACAACAGCACCATTGTACCAGTCGAGGGAGCAGAAATTGACCAAGGACCATGGGTATACCAAGTGTCAGACACAGTGTCGGTAGAGAAAATTCCAGAAGGAAAATACCTTGCGAATCCAAAGGTATCCTCTACATCAGTCATGGTAGCTTATGAAATGCTGAAGAATGGCTTTATACCCGGCAAAGGTCTGGGCTTATCTTTGCAAGGAATTGTACAACCAGTATCTCTCCCCGAGAACTGGGGAACATTCGGTTTAGGGTTCACACCTACCACCAATGACGTGATAAGGGCCAGGAAGTTGAAACACCAAGCATGGGTTCTTCCAAAACCAGTACCACAGCTGTCGAAGTCTTTTGTCAAGACCGGTGCTAAAAATCGCCCGATAACAACAATTCCTAAATCCCAGGTCAATCCTGAGGAGGAATTAATTGAAAGGTTCGAGAAATTGTTTAGTGATGTAAATATGCTGGAAGACGGAGAAGGGTGTAGCAACGCAGAAGTTCAATTCGTTGGACCAGAAACAAAGCTCAATAATTGGAAAGCCACTCCTCTCCCAATTCGAAAGGAGTCTTGGTAGTTTATTTTGATTTTCTTTCAGTTTGTTTGGGATATTTCAAGGTTGTAATCCCAAAATTTATCTTACAGTTGGTTTGAAGCGTGCAAAACCTTGTTATCTTTCATTATCCAATAAAAAGCAGTTTCCTTTTTATTATCATTCCTAATAGCTTTCTTTTCTTTTTCTTCTTTTTTGTACAGTTCTTTTTATGCTGGCTCTAGTGATATGGCATGCATGAGGAATCTTCAGCCCAGTCTTAAAAATCAATCTGATTCCGAAATATTAATTCAAGAAACATATTGTGATTATGAATCAGAATATGATGAAGATGAGGTTTTTGAAGAGATTAGTAAAGAGTTAATTCACTTTGAGGAAAAAATCAAACCTAACTTGAATGATACCGAGGATGTCAATATAGGGGACACGAGTAATGTCCGAGAAACTAAAATAAGTGTCCATCTCGAGCCAAAAATCCGAGAGGATTTAATTAAAGCACTCATAGAATTCAAAGATGTTTTTGCATGGTCGTATGACGATATGCCGGGCTTGAGCACTGATTTAGTGGTCCACAAATTGCCCACCGATCCAATGGTGCCTCCTGTCAAGCAGAGGCTGAGAAAATTCAAGCCTGATATGAGTGTGAGAATTAAAGAAGAAATCACCAAACAATTGGAAGCAAAGGTCATTCGAGTCACTCGATATCCTGTTTGGTTAGCTAATATCGTTCCTGTGCCAAAGAAAGACGGCAAAATTAGAGTATGCGTCGACTATCGCAATCTCAACAAAGCAAGTCCAAAGGATAATTTCCCATTACCCAATATCCATATTTTGATCGACAATTGTGCCAAGCATGATATAGGATCTTTCGTGGACTGTTATGCCGGATATCATCAAATTCTAATGGATGAAGAAGATGCAGAAAAGACGGCATTCATCACACCATGGGGAACTTATTGCTACAGGGTAATGCCATTCGGTTTGAAGAACGCCGGAGCAACCTATATGAGAGCAATGACCACAGTGTTTCATGATATGATACACAAGGAAATTGAGGTATACGTGGATGATGTAATCATAAAATCAAAGCATCAGACCAACCACGTTGGGGATTTGAGGAAGTTCTTCTTAAGACTTCGCAGGTACAACCTCAAGCTTAACCCTGCCAAGTGTGCATTTGGAGTTCCATCCGGAAAGTTGCTGGGATTCATAGTCAGTCGACGAGGCATCGAGCTAGACCCATCAAAGATCAAAGCCATCCAAGAACTACCACCCCCAAGAAACAAAACTGAAGTAATGAGTTTGTTGGGAAGGCTAAATTACATCAGCATATTTATTGCTCAGCTCACAACAACCTGTGAGCCCATTTTCAAATTGTTAAAAAAGGATGCTGCAGTCAAATGGACCAATGAGTGTCAAGAAGCGTTCGATAAGATAAAAGAATACTTGTCGAAACCGCCCGTGTTAGTCCCGCTAGAGCCAGAAAGACCTTTGATTCTTTACTTAACGGTTTTGGAAAATTCATTTGGTTGTGTATTGGGGCAACATGACCTCACTGGCAGAAAAGAACAGGCCATCTACTACCTTAGCAAGAAGTTCACGGCTTATGAGGTTAAGTATACTCATCTGGAAAAGACATGTTGCGCCCTAACATGGGTAGCTCAAAAATTGAAACACTATTTGTCATCCTACACTACTTACCTCATTTCTCGGTTGGATCCATTGAAATACATTTTTCAAAAGCCTATGCCAACAGGAAGACTTGCAAAGTGGCAGATATTGCTCACGGAATTCGACATCATCTATGTGACTAGAACTGCAATGAAGGCTCAAGCACTGGCCGATCATTTAGCCGAAAACCCGGTCGATGAGGAATATGAGCCGTTGAAGACTTATTTTCCTGATGAAGAAACAATGCATATCGACGAGGTGGAACAAATTGAAAAACCTGGCTGGAAACTTTTCTTTGATGGAGCCGCCAACATGAAAGGAGTCGGAATAGGAGCTGTAATCATTTCTGAAATAGGGCATCACTATCCTGTTACGGCTCAACTACGATTTTATTGCACCAATAATATGGCTGAATATGAAGCTTGCATTTTGGGGTTAAGACTAGCCGCCGATATGGGTATCCGAGAAATCTTAGTCATGGGAGATTCGGATCTTTTGGTACATCAAATTCAAGGAGAATGGGAAACCCGAGACTTGAAGCTCATCCCATACCGGCAATGTCTACATGATCTTTGTCAGCGGTTTCAATCAGTGGAATTCCAACATATTCCAAGAATCCATAATGAGGTTGCCGATGCATTGGCTACCCTAGCATCAATGTTGCACCATCCGGACAAAGCTTATGTAGATCCAATACATATTCAAGTCCACGATCAGCACGCTTATTGCAATATGGTTGAAGAAGAATTTGATGGTGAACCATGGTTCCACGACATCAAGGAGTATATCAGGATGGGGATATATCCCGCACAAGCCACAAGAGATCAAAAGAGGACCATTAGGCGATTAGCAAATGGATTCTTCTTAAGCGGAGGAGTTTTGTATAAAAGAACACCAGATCTCGGATTATTAAGATGCATAGATGCCAGACAAGCTACAACTGTCATGTCTGAAGTACATTCAGGAGTTTGCGGACCCCACATGAGTGGATATGTGTTGGCAAAGAAAATCCTCCGAGCTGGTTACTATTGGCTTACCATGGAGAGAGATTGTATCAATTTTGTGCGCAAGTGTCATCAATGCCAAATACACGGAGATTTGATTCATTCTCCACCATCCGAGTTGCACACAATGTCGGCACCATGGCCTTTCGTTGCTTGGGGCATGGATGTGATTGGACCAATTGAACCGGCAGCATCCAATGGACACAGATTCATTCTGGTAGCTATTGATTATTTTACCAAATGGGTTGAGGCCAAGACATTCAAATCAGTGACCAAGAAAGCTGTGGTCGATTTTGTCCACTCAAATATCATATGTCGATTCGGAATCCCGAAGGTGATCATCACAGATAACGGTGCTAATCTTAACAGCAACTTAATGAAAGAAGTATGTCAACAGTTTAAGATTACACATCGTAACTCTACCCCATATCGGCCCAAGGCGAATGGAGCAGTAGAAGCAGCCAACAAAAACATAAAGAAGATACTGCGGAAAATGGTAGAAGGTTCAAAACAATGGCATGAAAAATTACCATTTGCATTATTGGGATACCGCACTACTGTTCGCACTTCAGTAGGAGCAACTCCTTATTTGTTGGTATACGGCACTGAAGCAGTAATTCCTGCAGAAGTTGAGATTCCTTCCCTTCGGATCATCGCCGAAGCAAAGATTGATGATGATGAATGGGTCAGAACCCGTCTAGAACAGTTAAACTTGATTGACGAAAAACGATTGACCGCAATATGCCATGGTCAATTATATCAAAGAAGAATAGAAAGAGCATACAACAAAAAGGTGCGTCCCCGGAAGTTCGAAGTAGGTCAGCATGTGCTGAAACGCATTCTTCCACATCAGGTTGAAGCAAAAGGCAAATTTGCTCCGAATTGGCAAGGACCATTCATTGTGACCAGAGTATTATCGAATGGTGCACTATGTTTAACAGATATTGAAGGCAAATGCATAGATATGGCGATCAATTCTGACGCAGTAAAGAGATATTATGCATAACTTTTTGAATGTTTGTATTTAGCACTATTTCGAAGATTGAAATGACAAAGGCAATTTATTCTGCTATCCAAACACTATACCATTTGCTTCCCCTTTGAGCCATACTTGTTTCTTTCCTACCCTCTCTTGGAATCAATAAAATAAAATATATAAAAAAAAAAAGAGATCAAAATCTTCACTATTACGTTAGTGAACTACGTTTGACCTGATTCCTCAAAGAAGGATACGTAGGCGCCTCACGGCTCGGTCATAGGGTGCACCACATGCACAATGTGCACGGAAAAGAAACATTAAGAGACCCCAATCAAGAAACTGGGGCAGGAATTGTATTGGAAATAAGAAAATATTCCAAGAGTTGTAATTTTAAAACCATACCAAAGCTATTTAGCTTTTAATACCTTTTCCATTCCTAACCTTATACCAAAAAGACTTTTCGATCAATCTTAGAAAAAATGTTGAGGCAAGCAAATGAAGTGGTTCATAACACTCTGGTACGAACAAGGAAAGGAAGTAAAAATGAGAGAGTCTTATAGGTGAAAACCCACACGGGCACCATAAGGCGACGGAAGTTGAGAGAAAAGTAAAATGAGAGAGTCTTATAGGTGAAAACCCACACGGGCACCATAAGGCGAAAAGGAAGTGAAGAAGTGAAAAACAAGGAAAATTTATCGGTGAAAACTCCTTGAGACAATTGAAAGGAGATTGATTAAAAGACTGGGTTGATTAATCCAAAATGCATACCCTGATCATTGGTGTCAGTAATTCCAATCAGATAAGTCCTTTATTCCTTTCCCAACAGTCATCCAAAAAATTGGATTTTTCTTTTCATTCTATAATTGTCGAAATCAGCGTATTTCGTTACTAATATTCTTACTTTCTCCAAGCTTTGAGATAAGTTTTATTCCAAACAAATAAGACGGAATGTCAAGGTATACTACCAAGATTCAAGATTATAAAATACAGCCACGAAAGATGGGAGATAAAATACGGGTGTAAGAAAGATGAAATCAAAAGTGGATCGTCAAAGTCAAAAGAGGCACATGATTACAGTTGAAAGGTTTTGAAGGAAAACACACAGAGAGGAATCCTATAGTCAAAGATCAATTACAAAGACAAAACAATCTTTTCAATCATTCCAAGGCAATAAAGAGAGACGAAGAGAAACATCACCATCTGCAAGAATACCACAGTCAACCACCCTGCTTTAAACTAACGAAGTTTTCTTTGATTTAAAACAGGGGCAGAAACAATATTTGTGTCAGGAAAAATGAGGATGAGAATTAAAGAAGTCAGGCGTCCACCTGGAGAATGAGGACAAAGAAAAGAAGAAATCAGGCGTCCACCTGGAGAATGAGGATGAGAATTAAAGAAGTCAGGCGTCCACCTGGAGAATGAGGACAAAGAAAAGAAGAAGTCAGGCGTCCACCTGGAGAATAAGGATGAAGAAAAGAAGAAGTCAGGCGTCCACCTGGAGAATGAGGACAAAGAAAAGAAGAAGTCAGGCGTCCACCTGGAGAATAAGGATGAAGAATTGAAGAAGTCAGGCGTCCACCTGGAGAATGAGGATGAGAAAAGAAGAAGTCAGGCGTCCACCTGGAGAATGAGGACAAAGAAAAGAAGAAATCAGGCGTCCACCTGGAGAATGAGGATGAGAATTAAAGAAGTCAGGCGTCCACCTGGAGAATAAGGATGAAGAAAAGAAGAAGTCAGGCGTCCACCTGGAGAATGAGGACAAAGAAAAGAAGAAGTCAGGCGTCCACCTGGAGAATAAGGATGAAGAAAAGAAGAAGTCAGGCGTCCACCTGGAGAATGAGGACAAAGAAAAGAAGAAATCAGGCGTCCACCTGGAGAATGAGGATGAGAATTAAAGAAGTCAGGCGTCCACCTGGAGAATGAGGATGAAAATTAAAGAAGTCAGGCGTCCACCTGGAGAATGAGGATGAAGAATTAAAGAAGCAGTCAAGGCACCCACCTGAAGAACGAGGGAATGCAATTGAAGTGTTGAAACCAAAAGCCCACTCATGTGAGAAAGGAGCACACTTAGAATCAATAAAGCAGAGGAGTCCAACAGAATCCCCAGCAAGAAACAACAAGAGTTCCAAAAGGAATACGGAATAAGCCAAATGCCCAAGAGTCACCAAGATATCAAGACAACAAGAAACGCAAGGGCATGATCTAGATAAGATTTTTATAATTCATGTACCATAGTCTAGTCTAATTTTGTATTTCCTTTAAAGTAAGGTGTAATAAGGAGGTCAGCAAGCAGTAAAAACAGCACGAAGCAGCAGTAACATCACAGTCCCGCGGTAGTCCCAGCTACCCCAAAGTTCCCGAACTACATTGACCTGATTCCTTTATAGCCAAGGATATGTAGGAAACCTTTGAAGCAGAGGTTCGGTCAAATCTTTCTAAAAATGCTTCCCACGGAGTATTCGAACGGGCAAAAATCGCTCGTGTCCGCTCACTTTATCTTTGTACGAAAACTCTTCGAGTTTCCGCACAAAGAGGGGCAGCTGTGAGCACGTGATTTTTGCCTTACGAAAAACTACTCCAAAATAAATCAAAATAAATTTCTTTTACTGTGTAATTTCTGAATTTGCGTGATGTTAAAAATTTGTTTATGTCCGTAAAATGTTTGCTTTGTCATAATTAAACAAAAATAAAATAAAATACATATTTGCATGAATATAGGATTTAATTATGCATTTAAGAGATAATTTAAATAAAATCACAAAAATATGCATTGGTTTTATTTTAAATGTTTCACTGTGTGATTAATATTTTTTGTCTATGTGTTAAATAATTGTTATAGAATAATTAATATATATTTGTGAAAGTAAATTTGTTTTATAATTACAATTAGAAACTTAAATTAGAAAAAATGAAAAAAAATATAATAATACATATACATAAAAATCGGACCTGGATTTAAATCCAGGCCCAACCAATTAATTCCCTTCACAGCCCAATCCCAACAGCCCATGTCCGGTCCAATCCAAGCTAAAACCAAACGACGCCGTTTGGTCACCTCTCATCAAGGGCCGTTGGATTAAATTCAACCAACGGCCAAGATCTCATCACCCTAACCCAAGACCCTTACCCGATCCGATACCCGGTTCAACCCGTCCCCCTAAACTAAACCAAACGACACCGTTTGGTTAAGTGAGTAGATCTCATCCATCCATTCTACTTGATCCAACGGACGATACCAGTCCACCCCACCCCTATATAAATCCCAAACCTCTACCCAGCCCCTAACTGAACACCCCCCTCTCCGCTCCTGTTCATCATCGTTCCAAACAGACCCCTAACCCTAGTCGCCCCTATTCTCCTTCGCCTGAAACCCGGCGGCATCAACGCCGCCGGTCACCAACTTAACACCCTAGGACCTCCTGAACCTCCCCTACACGAATCCAGCCTTAGTTTCCTTTGAATCAGGCCACAACTCTTCGAATCTTAAATCGAAGGTTGGCCTGAAAACTTGATCTAAACCAATCAGCCCCAAACCAACACCATGGCTTCCCCTAAGAACCCTTGTTGTGGATTTGAAGTTAGTTCGGTTCGAATCAGCTCTGAACTTCTCGAATCTTCTTTTGAAGATTCGGACCAAACAAAGATGAACTCAGATCCGTTTCAAACTAACACCAAATGACCCCTAGGCTACCCTCACCCTTGTGTCATGTTTGGTTCTTCTCAAATCTGACCAGAAATGGTTAAATCCCAAATCGAATTTTTAAGAACCCTAAAAATACCAAACTTCCGGATTCTGTGCATATTAAATGAAGATTGAGGTTTAATCGACCTTAGTCGAAGTATTTTCAGTGGAAAATATTTCGACTAAGGTCAGTTTGATTTCAAACAAAAAAGGTCCAAATCCAAGTTGAGTTCGAGTTTAATTGAAGATTTAGAGGTATTTTCTATTTCTTTTGTATTATTCTACGTGTATTGTTGTTTGTTTTAATAGCTTTTTAATTTTTCATATTTTTGTTTTGATTAATTTTGTCATTTCTGTCTCCTACCTATCTACTTAATCCGAATGTGAAATGTTTCTATTGATTATGTTTATTTACAATGTGTGTAATCGACTCGATTAAGTTCGTCGATTGGTAACATTATGAATCCCCGTTATGATAATACATTGTAATAACCTGCTCACCTGTTTTGATTGACTATTATCATGTTGTTGTAATCAGTTAGTTAGACCTTGCTAATTAGTTGGTTCTTGTTTAATAAGTCAGAAAGTTTATCAAACATTTGAGTATTAATTTTGGGCAGTTGGTTTCAGGCAAAGTCAGTATACTGACCATGCCCCTGCATTCATACATATTTCAGATTTAGTCTGAATTGTTCTGATTCTGTGTGATGTTGTTGAGATGTTTTGAATTCAAATTTACAAATGTTGCATAGATACAACTATGTTAGGAAGTTGTTTAGAATTGGTTTTAGCTGTTAAAATCAGAAGGATAACCAAGCCTGGACAGATTTTAAAATCAGTTTTGTAACAGATTCTGGATTTTGGTCTGGGGCAGTAATAACAATAATATTAAGGGATTTTCAGGGGGTATTTGAGGAATGAAACAGTAGGGTAATGTAATAATAATAGTATGTTTATAATGGAATGTTAGTGGCTATAATTTAATGGGATAATGGGAAACAAAGGTTAATGGAATGCTGGAAATCAGGGAAAAGTTCACTTAATGGGATTTAAAGTAGTTAAAAGCAGATTTTAGATAGGATTTTCTGTTTTTAAAAGATAAAAGGGTGCAACCATCCCTGTATAAATACAGGAGCTGGACAGACAGTTGAGGAGGACAGAATTTTGAGAGAGAAAAACAGAATTTTCAGAAAGTTTTTTTTATAGAGAGAGAATTTTTAAGAGAAAATCTTTAAGAGATTTTGAGGGCTGAGATTTTAAAGAAAGGAAACAGAAAATAGAACACTCACATATACACTCACACACAGATACAGCAGCAGAAACAGAAAATCAGAAACAAACTGAATTTGTAACTGAAGAAAAGCTGAAATCTGAAATGTTGTTCTTGTGTTGAATCTGTTCAACTCTGTGTGATTCCACTGTTCAGTTAAAATCTGAATTGTCTTTCAAAATACTATACTGTGCATCTATTTTCTTCGGGTCTTATTATTGTTCAAATCTGTGGGAATACTGATATTTGGCTGAGTGTGTTACTACTGTAACTGCTGAAACTTACTTCTTCTACCTCCATTTTCAGGTATATGTCTTTTAAATTTTAAGTTGGAAAGAGATTCAACATGACTTGTCGATGAAGCTTGAACTGAAAGTCTATTTTTATTTGTCCAAGTTCATCAATTTAAATTTCATTTTTGTTTCATGTTAGTTAATTAGTAGTAAATTCAATTTGATAGCTATGAGCTATTTGTCTTACTTTAAAAGTTTGTATAAAGGTTTGTAATAATATTAGTTCATTATCTCATTAGTTTAATAAATTGTCAAGACAGGGAGTAAGGCATAAAAATGGACCATTGATTGCATCCCTTAATACTATTAGCTAAATGCAAAGATAAAGAAGTTACATTAGTAGAATATCTTGTAATGAGTATGATTTTGTTTAGATTGGTATAAGTTATTATATGGTATGATGACAGGTATAATCATATGAGTAAAGTAAGTTGGTATAGCTCGTCATGATGACAGAACGTTATGAATGCTTACGCCAAATAGTCGGGTTGCATGTAATGTAACTTTGTTAAATTAACTTGCATAATAATTCCCTTTCTACAAATTCGATGCTTATCTACTTTCATAAAACAAAGTGACCAAGTAATTAGGCCTATTAGATTAAAAGTGAGTGTATGAGAATGAAAAGAGATGTACAAGCATAGATTGCCACACTTTACATCATTGATAATTAGAAATAGAATTTGCATTAAGTAAACAATGAAAATTCTCGGAAAATATTTCCTTCCCTTTATGAATCATTTATTTTCAGTTTCATATGCCATTTATTCTTTGGCATGTATATATATATATGTCATATATTTTTTTAAAAGATAGTATTAATCATATTTTTATTATGTCCTTTGAATTTGAACAGTTGGAATAAATTATTTATATTCGGAAAATATAATCAACGGTCAACATTTAATATTGTAAATTCTTTGAAACCTTAAATGGGAATTTATCATGATTTTCACATAAAAATGTATGGATATAATGAATAATTTGCGGGAAAATCCTTAATATCATTGCAAATATTTTTGCGCAATTAGGGATACGTTCGCGTACCTTGATTATATTTTTAAAAGCAAAAAATTCGGATTATGCGTACGCGCAATTTCGAACGAATATTTAATAAAAGGATTTATCCAAAGGCGTTAAATCAATTTCATAAAAACCCGAGATGTACGGTTCACTATTCAAGAAAAATAAATATTCTTGATTCAACACAATCTCGGAAAAATGATTGCTTAATATATTATCAAAAATTATTGTGTACACGTACGCGTGACACAATTCCGCATTTTTAAATTTGTAACACGAATATACGTACGCGTAATTCGATTCAAAGAAGGGTCCTTAATCACGATAAGCAAAAGCGGTAGAAAAATCACGTAACAAAAAAAGTATTTAATAAAATCAAGATGATTAAGCCAATAATAAAAACAGTTAAGCGACCGTGCTAGAACCACGGAATTCGGAAATGCCTAACACCTTCTTCCGGATTAACAGAATTCCTTACTCAGGATTTCTGGTTCGCAGAAAAATAAACAGAGTCATATTCTCCTCGATTCAGGGATTATAATTGGTGACTTGGGACGCCTCAAAATTCCCAGGTGGCGACTCTGAAACAAATAAACAAATCCCGTTTCGACCGTCCTTTAATTGGAGAAAACTCCCCACGCGCCCCGCAGGCGAGGGAAAAAGGAGGCGCGACAAACCTAATACTCTTTCTCAAGCAATATAAGGTAATTAGACACGATTAATCAAGGGCCCATTCAATTAATCACCATACAAAACGTAGTTGAACAATCAGATCATAAATCCGGCTTGATTATAACAACTTGAGTCAAAACTTCAACCAACAATTGGTTCCATCAACCCTAGATAAGTGTTTAGCTACTCATAACAAAATAAGAGAAAACTACTAAATTGTTCATAATGTAAAATTGCAAGAATTAAAAGGAGATAGAAAAACTCTAATGTTTGGTTGATCTTCTCACTCTTGTTCTTGCCTCCAAAAGTAGTCTAAAATCAGCTTAGCACAATCTTGGGCAAGTTTTTAAAGCATATAAGCGTTTTACAAAAGTTTCCCCGATTTTACACTTTGGTCCTCAAACTTTCCAGCAGCGTGAATAGTGCACCACATTTGCGGCCAATCGCAGTCGATCGCGGTGAATGCTGGCCTTTCTGCCTTACGTTGTTAATCTACCGTGGTTCACCGCGGTCGCGGTGGCCTTCTTGCCCAGGCCATTTATGCTTCTTTGTGTTCGGGTACTTCTCGAGTGGGCGTTTTTCTTCACATTATCGCCTCCAAAACACTCCATGTTGCTTCCTCTCATATAATATTTCATGTTAAACAAAAGAACACTATTTAGAGCATTTTTGTTGACAATTTATCTATAAAACAACAACGAAGTATGGTCATATTAAGGTGTAAATATCAACTATATAGTCTACTATCAACACCCCACACTTAAATTATTGCTAGTCCTCGAGCAATCTACCACACTCCATCAAAATTCCTTCCCTAAGTTTTTCCCTTAATGACTAACACCGTGAACATTTCACAAAAGTTGCACCTAGTAGTGAACAACTTTTACCTCAAGAGTCAAACTTTTTGTACCATGCAACATTTGCACTTACTCAAACTACTCTATACAAGAGTTAAGACTTACCTTTCCTTTGTGAATCACATGCCCTCACATCACACAAGAGAGTAGTTCCATATATAATGATAATTAGAACAAGTAGGAACTAAGATAGACAAAATTCACTCATTCTCAGAAAGAACATTCACATGCCACAAAGATGCACCATAGGCTTGCCCGTAGTGTAATACTTTACTAATTGAGCCCATTCAGTATAAGATCAATAGGATTTTACTTGGTTGTAATGTAGGCTAAGGGACGGGTAGGATATATTTAGATATAGTGACTAACCTCCCTAAGCACTTTTAATACAATTATATTAAACTTAAAGATCATAGTTGTGCCAACCAAACACTCCACCTCATTTGTTTAAAACATCCCCATCCATTAGGTGCAATTTGTACAATCCACCACTTATCAACCATTATAATTATTTATAACCCATATTTTTTCTTTTTTTTTCGTGGTGCTTTTTATTTTATGCTTCAAAATTCCACACCTTTTCTCTATCTGAATGGTTCTACTCAAAAACCAAACCACCACCCCACACTTTTGCTTTTGCATATTTCCACTACCATTCAAGTGCTTATTGGGAGGTAAAAGGGTTCAAACGGTAAGCTATTCAAACAATTGGGTAAGGTTCGTAATGTGGTTGCCAAAGAAATAGGCTTATAGGCTCAACGGGGTTAACTAAGATGTATTGCATTCAGGTGGGTTTACTTTATATGTCTGGCTCAACAAAGAAATGTCTATATCACTTCTAAAACTGAAAGAAACTACTATTTCGATTTGCAAACACACAGGGCAAGTTCTAGGCATCAAATATGATGGAACACAATGGAACACAGTAAAACTCACACATACATGGCACATGACTCACTCAGGATTGGTTTATCAAGACATTCTCTTTTGAGTGTTCAAGTTAGATACAGACGTACAATTTTAAGGCACTCTAACAAGATTCAACCAATGAAGCTAGGCATTATACTCTAGTGTCTATTGTGCTCAGGTGTATCAACGCTAAGGGTTTTCCTTCAAATTTAGCTCGTAGCCTATTAGTCCTACTCTAAAAACTAAAAAGAACAAAAATAAATAAAAACTACCTATACCCGGTTCAAGCTAAACCCTTGGAAAAGAATCGTGGCCCAAAAAAAACCAAAGGGGAGTTACTACACTACCTAAAAATAAAAAAAAATAAAAAAAGTCTTTTTGGTCTTTTCTCTAGACTAACTTCCCTCAAGAAAATTGTCTAAAGAATCCGTCATCAGGAAGAGTCTCCATATTCCAATTTTTTTTCCGACTTAGTCCCTCAAGAACCCCGCCGAAAGAGATCCGTCGTCGGAATAAGTCACTTACTATTTTAGCTTTCCTAATGAACTATTACTCTACATCAAAACAATCAAAGCAAGACAAAACAAGCAAAATCAAACAGTCAATTGTTACAATTACAAACATACAATGAAGTATCCCCCACCCCACACTTAAAATGAAGACATGTCCCAATGGCTAAAAAATTTAAAGAACAGTGAGGTTAAGGAACTTCCCGGAAGGCTCACTCCTGATCGGAGACAGTGTCTGGGTTCACGTTGCATGCACGTCCCAGCGCTCTCAACCAGCCCAAGAATTTCTTCTCCGACATCACTTGCCTCTCAGCCACCGCTTCAACACGGGCACCCAAATCAGTGACTGAGGTATGCAATCCAGCCATATCCTGCTCCAAAGCTGTTATACGGGTGCTCCGGCGTGGTTATGATGGGCCTGCCACATCAACTCTCGGAGGAGGAGGAACTGCAGCTACCTCAGCATCATCATCATCATCATCAGCTGAATCATCATCAGAGTCATCAACATTCACCACCGACTCTCGTCCAATTCCAATTTTTTCGCCCAGAACGAGGCTTTTAGTGGCAATTTCCCATCAACCCGAGGGTCTTCAGGGACTTTAGAAATATGGCATAGCCAGGTGATCAGCTAAGGGAAGTAGTGGCCCTTGGTTACCTCAGGTGATCTAATGAACATCTCTTCATGGATGAGCCAGGCCACATCAAATCACTGTGGGACATGCATTAGTGGATTGCGGATGCCCGTGGTAGATTAACATCTGTCGTGTTGCTGGATGGAAACAATCGACTGTTGACAATGGTGAGCCAACACTTAGCCTCCCAATTCAGATAGTGGGAGTTGAGAGTAATCATGTGCTTGATCCATAGGTGTTCTCCGTCAGGCACACAGATAGTATTAAGAAGAGTTCCCCACAAGGCCCGTGTACCGCTAAAAGTACGATAAGGATTAAATTCACCCCGAAACACAAACAGTCTGTATACCTTGCGGATGGTGTCGAGGGATGCGTTTACCGAGGTATTACGTACCATCACAACCCCATTCTCATGTTCTTGCAAGTTTGCATAAAACTCCCTTACTAGTTGAACATTAGCCTCCTCCGGTACCTCAAAGAAGATGTCCAGCTGACACCGCCTCAGCTCATTAAACATATTGGGGCATTCTACCTCCAAAGTCGTGCGATCAATGTGCACCTCATGTTGTAACTTCTTAGCTGCTTTTTGGTTGTACCTATCCTCCGCTTCTCTAGATACAAACTGAGTGCTATCGAACTGAGGTGCACTGGCTTGGCTCTTAGCTCGTGAGGAGCCTCCCGATCCACTAGTGGAGGGCCCAATGTTTTGTCTCTTTCTAGCTGAACTCATTGCACCTGTCAAATAACGAAACGCCTATTAGTGAGTGCACAAAATATGTGACTATGGATGGTTACTCAGACTTCACCATAACTATGTCACAATAGCTCCTTATATCTCCATTGGGTCAATTTCCCAAACACCTTGTGGGCGGGGAATTATCCAAACACATTTAGCCCTCATGAGTCTATCAAAACTCCTCCCAAATCAAGTATACAACTACATCAACATACTCCACACGTGTGTCATTCAATCACCCACCAACAAACATCTTTCCAAACATTAATTACACAGCCCCTTCACCAAACATTTTCATAAATGAAATTAAAATAGAAAAAACAAGGAGAAGAAACTACAAAAAAAATCTACTACAATTACAACACCATATCAACCTCAAACTATCATAAACAACAACAAAATATAAAAAGAAAAGAGAAGGGAGGGTTAGAATCATACCTTATGGGAGGAAAGAGGAGAGGAATGGAGATGAGGGGTAGTGTGAGTGAAGAAAAAGAACAAGAGGAGAGGAATTGGGGAAGTTAGAGTTTAGAGAGATAGAGATGGAGAAATTTGGGGGAGGGGGATCAGGTAATGTAAAGTTAGGAGGGGGGTTGGGTTTTAAAATTAAAAGAAGAAGAAAAGAAAAAACGAAAAAAAATTCAAGATACCTCGTACCCCCGCTGTCGACCATGGCCGCGGTGTGTTTAAAAAATTGAGGCAGAATGTTTACACCTCACCGCGGTTTACCGCGGTCCACTACGGTCGCAATGGATGAAAAATTCGAGGCAGAATGTTTGCCTTCCACCGCGGTCGCGTTGCTAGCGCTGTTTTTTTTAAGTTACATGAACACACTAATCAACACACTCGTGGGTTGCCTCCCACGCAACGCATGATTTAACGCCGCGGAACGATGCAAGCATATGATCATCACTCCTCATCCGCGTACTGGGGCTCTGTCAAATGGATTACCACTCTATCCCCTTTTTCTTCAGCCATTCCAAGGTAATGTTTCAACCTTTGCCCATTTACTGTGAACTTGTTTGTCCCATCTTCTGATTCAATCTCTACAGCTCCACTTAAGAATATTTTCACCACTCCGAAGGGTCCTGACCATCGGGACTTTAACTTACCTGAAAACAATCTCAACCTCGAGTTGTATAACAATACTAGATCTCCGGGTTTGAAGTTTCGATCCAAGATGTGCTTATCATGCATTAATTTCATCCTTTCTTTGTATAATCTAGTACTCTCAAAGGCCTGGAACCTGAATTCCTCGAGCTCATGTAACCCAGTGATTCTGTTAGTACCTGTTGTCTCCATGTTTAAGTTTAACTGCCATAATGCCCAAAGTGCTTTATGCTCTACCTCAATTGGGAGGTGGCATGCCTTGCCAAACACCAACTTGTACGGTGACATACCAATTGGGGTTTTGAAAGTTGTGCGGTATGCCCACAATGCATCATCCAATTTCTTTGCCCAGTCAATCCTTGTTGCATTCACTATTTTTGTGAGGACACTTTTAATCTCCCTGTTGGACACTTCAATTTGCCCGCTCGATTGTGGGTGGTACGGGGTGGTCACTTAATAACGAACTCCATATTTTTCCAACAGCCGTGCGAATGCTCTATTGTAGAAATGGGTTCCGCCATCACTGAGTATAGCTCTTGGGGTATCAAAATGTGTGAAAATGTTCTTCTTTAGAAAGCCTAGTACCCCTTTAGCATTATTGGTCGGAAGAGCCACTGCTTCGACCCACTTGGAGATATAGTGAATTGCTATCAATATGTACTTGTTACCATACAAGCTGACGAATGGCCCCATGAAGTCAATCCCCCACATGTCAAAAATCTCCACCTCTTGAATTATGGTCATTGGCATCTCGTGTCTACGAGATATGTTGCCAGTTCTTTGGCATTCATCGCAGCTTTTAACCCAAGCATGGGCATCCTTGAATAGAGTAGGCCAGTACAAGCCTGACTCCAACACCTTAGTTGCTGTCTGAATTCCTCCAAAATGTCCACCATATGGTGAAGCATGGCAAGCCTGCAAAACAGAATGTTGATCTTTCTCAGGGATACACCACCGGATCATGTTATCTACACATATTTTAAACAATAGAGGTTCATCCCAATAATAATACCAACAATCACGAAAGAACTTTTTCTTTTGTATTGAGGAGAGTTTATAAGGTACAATACCACTTGCTAAATAATTAGCAATATCAGCATACCATGGTGCCTCCTCCGTTGTCATTGCCAGTAATTGTTCATCCGGGAATGTCTCTGTTATATCCTCAACCTCTACCTTCTTTTCAGCTCCTTCCAACCGTGAGAGATGGTCAGCTACTTGGTTCTCTGTCCCTTTTCTGTCACGTATCTCTAGATCGAATTCTTGTAACGGAAGAACCCAGAAAATCCAGCGTGGCTTTGACTCCTTCTTTTCTATCAGGTACCTAATTGCTGCATGGTCAGTGTAAACAATAACCTTCGAGCCAATCAAGTATGACCTGAATTTGTCGAATGCAAAAACAACAGCCAAAATCTCCTTTTCCGTCACAATGTAATTGAGTTATGCACCGCTTAGCGTTCTACTTGCATAATAAATCAGGTGCATCAGTTTACCCTTTCGCTGCCCCAAGACTGCTCCTATGGCATAGTCAGTTGCATCGCACATGAGCTCAAATGGTTGCTCCTTGTTGGGTGCAACAATGATGGGTGCAGTCACCAATCTCTTCTTCATCTCCTCAAATGCCAACCTGCAATCAGTAGAAAACACAAAGGGGTGATCCTTTTCAAGGAGTTTGCATAATGGGTTAGCAATTTTGGAGAAATCTTTCATGAATCGCCTGTAGAACCCGGCATGTCCAAGGAAACTTCTCACCGCCTTGACTGAAGTGGGCGGTGGTAGTTTTTCAATCACGCCAACCTTAGCATGGTCGACCTCAATTCCTTTACTGGACACTCGATGTCCCAGGACTATCCCTTCCTGTACCATAAAATGGCACTTCTCTCAGTTCAACACTAAATTTGTCTCCACACATATTTTGAGCACTCTTCTTAAGTTGTGAAGACAGTCCTCGAATGAATCTCCCACCACAGAGAAATCATCCATAAAAACCTCTATAATATCCTCCACCATGTCTGTGAAAATGGCTAACATGCACCGTTGAAATATCGCTGGTGCATTGCAAAACCCAAAAGGAATTCTCCGAAAGGCGAAGATGCCATACGGACAAGTGAAGGATGTTTTCTCTCTATCCTCGGGGGCTATTGATATATGATTGTACCCCGAATATCCATCCAAGAAACAGAAGCGTGATCGCCCGGTCAGCCTGTCCAACATTTAGTCAATGAAAGGCAAGGGGAAGTGGTCCTTCCGGGTGGTTGTGTTCAATTTTCGGTAATCTATGCAAATCCGCCATCCCGTGACTGTACGAGTTGAGATCAACTCATTGTTCTCATTTTGCACAACAGTCATTCCCCTCTTTTTTGGAACACATTGGATAGGGCTGATCCAATTGCTATCAAATATGGGGAAGATGATTCTCGCATCTAACCATTTGATGACTTCCTTCTTTACTACCTCTTTCATGTTCGGGTTCAGCCTTCGTTGTGTTCTCTGGAAGGTTTGTGTCCTTCTTCTAAGAGAATCTTGTGCATACAGAAGGCTGGGCTGATACCCTTTATGTCTGCCATGGTCCAGCCAATGACAGTCTTACTTTCCTGCAGTACCTGTAAGAGATGTTCTACCTGCACATCTAGCAAACTGGATGATATAATAACAGGCAAAGTAGAATCAGGGCCTAAGAAAATGTACCTGAGGTGAGCTGGGAGCGGCTTCAGCTCCAGCTTAGGTGGTTTCTCTACTGATGGTTTTGCTGGAGGTGTAGCCCTTTTTTCTAACTCAAGGGACTCGAACTGAGGTTCCTTTTTCCAGAATACTTGGCCTCAAGTGCCATGACCCACTCAGCTAACCCTTCACCATCCATCTCTTCTAAATTTGTCAGACATGCCTCCAATAGATCTTTAGCAGTTAGGGTCACATCATCTTCTTACAGGATCACATCCACTGCCTCCACTAGAGAAAAATTAGCATATTCACTGGGTCTCCTCATAGATTGTTGAACATTGAATATGACTTCTTCATCGTTCAGTCTCATTTTTAATTCCCAGTCTCACAATCGATTAGCCTAGTGGCCAAAAATGGCCTACCTAAAATGATAGGTATCTCCTCATCTACCTGATAATCCAAAATAACAAAGTCTGCAGGGAACACGAACTTCCCCACTTACACCAACACATCATCAAGAATCCTAGTAAGCCTTTTTACCGTGCGGTCAGCCAGCTGCAGCAGCATCGAAGTCGGTCTAGCTCTGCCAATGCCCAGTTTGGCGTATACAACCAGATGCATCAAATTTATGCTGGCTCCCAAATCACATAATGCCTTTGCAAAGGCATAACTCCCAATCGTGCATGGAATAGTGAAGTTACCTGGGTCTGACATCTTTTGAGCCATCGGTTTGGTCACTACTGCGTTGCAGGTCTGCGTCAGAGTCACTGTGGATAGGTCCTGAAAATCAAACTTCCGTGACATTAAGTCTTTCATCATCTTCGCATAACCTGGCATCTCCCTCAAGGCCTCAATTAAAGGAATATTCAACTGAATTTGACGTAGCATCTCCATAAATTTCTTGTATTGATCTTCCTTCCTTTGTTTTACCAGTCTCTGAGGGAATGGTGCAGGTATCACCCTTTGTGCACTTCTTGTTGGCTTCTCTCTGTTGGGGTTCTGTGGCACAAGAGGCACCACCTGTTCTGCAGCTTGTTCATTTACCTTAGCCTTACCCTTTTCATCTTGACCTTGTTCAACCACCACTTCAGTCAAATTTGATGGCTCATCTACCTCTAGTGGAATTGGAGTGGCTGGCGCAGTCTCTTTGCTGGCTTGTGCAACCTCCTTCTCTTTGTCTAAATCTCTCCCATTCCGGAGATTTACTGCCATCAGCTGATTTGGGTTTTGCTCCTTGGGGTTAATATTTATGTCCGCTGGAAATGTTCCTTGGGGGCGGTTGTTTAAATCCATAGACAACTGCCCCAACTGAGTTTCAATGTTCTTTATAGCTAAATCATGTATTGCCAACTTTTCTTGCATCTTGCCATTTGTCCCAATGAGTTGCTAGAGCATCCCTTTGATCTCTACCATGTTGTTATCTTGCTGCTGAGGAGGTGGCTGATATGTCAACTGTTGTTGGTTCTGCTGTGGGTAGCCCTGTTGTCTCTGGTGGTATGACACCATTTGGCCTTGAGCTTGCATGCCCCCAGGCTGAGGCATGTTGGGTCTGTATTGCTGATCTGGTGCCGGTCTCCACTGCTGTCCTCCTTGTCTCTGACCCCCAAAGTTGTTAACATAATTCATATCTTCCTTTTCCCCTTGATTTTCACCTTTTTCGCTCCATGAACACACATAAAACTGATTAACACAGGGTGTACACAGTCCTCAATTAGTCATGTCAACAATATGCACCTGTATGGTACCCATATCATCCATCTTCTTTGTCAAAATACTCATCTGAGTCATGAGTATGGCCATGTTCTTTGCATGCAAATTATTTGGGTCAAGAGGAACTGAATGCACTATGGGTGCCAGTTTTGTACCTCTAGTCATCCACCCCGAATTCTGGGGCATCTTGTCAAGAAGGACTTTGCACTCGGTGAATGTCTTACTCAAAAATGCACCTCCAGCTGAAGCATCCACATTGGCCTCTAGATTGTCAACTAACCCCATGTAGAATCTTTGGCCAAGCATCTGGTCTGGAATGCCATGGTGAGGACACTTCACCAGCATCCCTTTAAATCTTTCCCAAGTTTTTTGCAAGGTCTCAGTCGGCTGCTGCTTGTACTGCAATATTTCATCAATCTGCCTTGCAGTCTTGTTGGGCGGGTAGAACTTATTCAGGAACTGCTTTACTAATTCCTCCCAGGTGACAATGGAATTGATTGGGAGCGAATTCAGCCAAGTCTGAGCTTCCCCAGTCATAGAGAACGGGAACAGTAATAGCTTGATAGCTTCTAGGGTCACATTTGGCTGCCTTTGAGTCACACAAATTAACAGAAAATTTTTCAAATGTTGTTGAGGGTCTTCAATGTGTGACTCGGAGAACAATCCTTTATTCTGCAGCAGATGCAGCATGTTGTTGGTGATCTGGAATGTCTCCGCTTGAATTGCGGGCTCAGCTATGGCAGTTGCCAGGTTGTTAGCTATGGGTTGAGCCCAATCATAAAGTGCAGTGGCACAAGAGGTGCCACCACTCTGACGTTTGGGTCAGCTGGCTCATCCCTGATGTTTCTGTTGACGTTCTCTACGTCACCCATGTCAATTTCAAGCTGGTGTGGTTGTTGTGATTGTTGGATCCTCTTGTTGGCACGGTGCAATGCCCTGAATGTTTTCTTGGGGTCTGAAAGTCCTTCAAGTAGTTCTCCAGTCCTCGAAGAATACACCTGAATTCCACAAGAGTTCAAACGTTAGAATTTCAATGAAAATTGTTTAACACCTTTGAAAATTGATTTGAACTAATAATTTTAACACTACTTCTAAGTTGTAATAAACAACACCGTTAGTTCCCCGATAACGGTGCCAAAATTTGATAACGCCCAACTATGCCTTTTA
Source organism: Nicotiana sylvestris (assembly GCF_000393655.2). Taxonomy (NCBI): domain Eukaryota; kingdom Viridiplantae; phylum Streptophyta; class Magnoliopsida; order Solanales; family Solanaceae; genus Nicotiana; species Nicotiana sylvestris. The sequence continues at coordinate 29,975,039 of NC_091067.1, forward strand.
AAGGACAAAGCGATCGCTGCAAATATAATCTAGTTTTAAGTCCGGAATCGAATTCTCACGGAACTAACCTATCTATTACACTCTACGGCAATGTTATTATCAACTCAATCAATCTCTAGATGCAAGATTTTTGATCAATAAAGATTGGGTTTTTGTTTAACTACTTCAACTACTATTAAAAATAACAGTAAGCTAAAACAAAGATAATTCAATGGTAAAAAGGTCTAGGGCAATGATTTCCCCAATTGCTAGTTTAGGTTTCGACTCTTCCACTATAATCTCACCGTAATACTCGATGAGGATTAAGAGTTATGGGTTATTGTAATTATCTCTCGATCAATTACAATAATTTACTAGATCATTCTCTCGAACTACTTTAGCTGACAATATGTGTGCAACTCTAAATTATCCCACCAAAGTTCTGTTATCTCTAAACCCACTTTTAAGTTCAAGTAATGAATCTCTTCAATTACCCAAAAGTGGTGTTGTTCAACAACTGTCTAATCTAATACTCTTTCTCAAGCAATATAAGGTAATTAGACACGATTAATCAAGGGCCCATTCAATTAATCACCATACAAAACGTAGTTGAACAATCATATTATAAATCCGGCTTGATTATAACAACTTGAGTCAAAACTTCAACCAACAATTGGTTCCATCAACCCTAGATAAGTGTTTAGCTACTCATAACAAAATAAGAGAAAACTACTAAATTGTTCATAATGTAAAATTGCAAGAATTAAAAGGAGATAGAAAAACTCTAATGTTTGATTGATCTTCTCACTCTTGTTCTTGCTCCAAAAGTAGTCTAAAATCAGCTTAGCACAATCTTGGGTGAGTTTCTAAAGAATATAAGCGTTTTACAAAAGTTTTCCCGATTTTACACTTTGGTCCTCAAACTTTCCAGCAGCGTGAACAGTGCACCGCGGTCGCGGTCAATCGCGGTCGACCGTGGTGAATGCTGACCTTTCTGCCTTACGTTGTTAATCTACCTCGGTTCACCACGGTCACGGTGGCCTTCTTGCCCAGGTCATTTATGCTTCTTTGTGTTCGGGTACTTTTCGAGTGGGCGTTTTTCTTCACATTATCGCCTCCAAAACACTCCATGTTGCTTCCTCTCATATAATATTCCCTGCTAAACAAAAGAACACTATTTAGAGCATTTTTGTTGGCAATTTATCTATAAAACAACAACGAAATATGGTCATATTAAGGTGTAAATATCAACTATATAGCCTACTATCAGCCAACCTCTTATGTACCTTTCTCTTTTTGTACCTCAAAAAGAGGGTCCTCTTTATGATGCTACGGACGGTTGTCTGAAGTACAAAGGTTAAACTCATAGTCGATATGATAGGATTGTTCATACTAATATTCCTAATATATTGGTCTTTGATTTGAACGGTGAAGATTGAATTTAGAGGCTTGTACCATCCGATTGAACCTTGAACAACGGTTTCGTCTTGGGTGATTTCACTCAATTCTTCAATTGATTTATTGTTGTTCTAGTTGCTATTATTTGCTTCGTATTTGGCACTTATTGTATAGTCAATTTAAAAACTTTTGTAATCATTTTATTGTTATAGTGGAGTTTTTTTGAATCTCTTTGATCACGTGATTTTTATCCTGAAAATGACTAAAAATTTGATTTATGTGCATCACAATCTAAATAAATTTCTATGTCATCAAACCACCTAAATCACTAATAACAACCCATTATAATAAGAATATATAAAAGTTAAATTCATATAAATATAATTGCGTCATGTATCTAAGACAATGCGCATGACGACTTGACGTAGGCCAGCTGATAATGGTGGTAGTTGATATTTGGTGAAGGTGGAGATATACTAATAAATTACTACCCTCTTTTTTCTTATTTCTTATTCGACGTTTGATATCTGATTTGGAGTCCGACTAATTTAGATTCATATTAAAAATTTTACTTTATGTGTAAAACGTTTCTGATTAAAATTAATTTCATACTTAAGGCTCGAACTCGAAATTTTTAATTAAAGATGAAAAAGTACTTATCACTTCGTCAGACGAGCCGTTATGTTTGATTGATGTCATTTATTCATTGGACTTACTAATTCTCATGCTAACTAGTCTAATACACTTTCTTATTATTTTTTTTCTTTTTCTCGACCACGCCAATCTCATGTAAATACAACCTGGAACGATTTATTAGGTTGGGGCTGATGCCAGGCGCCTTGTTTAGTGGTATATTACACCTTTTAAAAACTCATGATAATGCAGTCTCCAATCTCCCAATTTTGCCAAGTCTTAATTGAAAATAAAATAAAGAATTTCAAGTATTTTGCTGAAGAAAAAAAGGAAAAGAATTAGGGTAAAGGACACGTGAAGCACGTGTACAGACGCCACATGTTATCATCTGATTACATCTGTTTATTTGTCATCTTAGGATAGTATTAAATGCACTCTGAACAAATACAGAGAGGTAGTCTTTGATTATTTTGAATTTCTCATTTTGTACATGGTAGAATCTTTTAGTTACCCCAAATGATGTGGTGCAGCGGATGTGACTGCTCTTCCCTTAATTAGAGGTCTCGGGATCGAGTCCTGGATATGAAAAAATTCTTGGTATGAAGCGCTTTTCCCCGAATGGAGTCCAACGCGGCACGAATTCGTATATAGTCGGGCTCCAATGTAGGTACCGAACACCGGATGGAAAACAAAAAAAGAATCTTTTAGTTGATTTGATTTATTATTTTAAGAAAAGGTCAGTATAGTTGAACAAATACATAGTTTAAAGTGAAATATGATGATAATTGGAATTGATTATGCAAAATGTAGGGTTATATGTGTTATCAAATTAACCTTCACTTCACGTACTTTGCACAAAGCTAAAATGTAGATGAAGTATGGATTGTTTTGCGATAGTATACAGCCTACTAGTGATACTATTTACTTTAAATTTAAGTTTGACTTTTAAATACTGATTAACGTTTAACACTTGTTTTTTATACTTATTGCTTCTCGTTTTTTGTTGATGGAAGATTTGAATATATATTTTTATCATTAATTATAACCAACTCTAATTTATTTGAGATTAAGACGTATGAGCAAGCACTCGTTCTCCTATGAGATCTGCATGGGATGATATTGTACTAAAGTCATGCTTTTTTTTAGTTTATTTCCCGGTGGCAGTAATTTGTATTGAGATCTTAACTAATTCAAATTTATGTAAGTCTCGCTAAAGAAAAAAGTGCTTCCTACCATAAATTTTTTCGCACACAGATTTCGAACCTAAAATGTCCGATTAAGAATAAAAATATCCTACTCATTTCACCGTAGTCCTTAATAACAAATCATGCGATTTTAGGACGTCCCAAAATAAAACTAACTCCCATGTGCGTGTCTTTCTTAAATATGGCATGTGGGTCTATGTTATACTACATATGTATCTATCTCTATCTCAATCTAATCTACTTATAGTCTCTACAAGTGCTTTTTCTATATTTTCACGAGATCTAATAGCTTATCCATACTCTAATAATTTAACATCATGGAGAAAAGCAATAAGCAACAACTCTTTCATTACCTAATTTTTTTCGATTTCTCACTCCGTGTTTGATAATTGTATTGGGACCCGACTAAATTCAATTCATGTCAGAAAATTTTACATTGGATGTAAAATGTTCCCTAAGACGATTTCATACCCAGCATTCGAACCCGAGATCCTAGTTAAGAATGAAGGAATATTCACCGGATCATGTTGGTCTTTCGTTACCTATGCATCTCTTACTTTAATCACACCTTTCTCTCTCGTAATCTTCAATTCAGTTTCACATGCATTTTTCTGATTTACTGACCCCTTCTTTCTTAAATCTTTACCTTTTCCCTACACTTTTTTGGTTGCTCAGTACCCCACTAAATTTCAGCCTTATAATTGTCAAATTCACTCCACCTATTGAACAGTACTGTCCACTAACGGTAAAATGCAGGAATTTTATGCAGCTTTCAGTCTCAAATTAACATTTTCCCCGTCTCATAAAGTATGGTATGATTTGGAATACGTACACTTTAACTTTCAGTATGAACTGAAAATATTGAATTTATTTGAAATCACACTTTATAATATCTTTAAACTGTTAAAAAACATTAGTTGACCCCCAGATTGTAATTAATAGCATAGAGTAAAATGACATAGAAAAAGTAAAACAATAAATAATGAAATATTTTGCCTCTCTAAAGTAGATCGTGTTTACTTAGCTTATCAATGATTTAGGGCTAGTGGTACGTTCGATTTTTTTTTTCTCTAAGCATTTGACGTGGGTTTTCGATAAAATTATACTAAAATATACATGCTCAGGTTCACTAAAAGGATAAAATGCTCTGTACAAATAAAAGTTTTATTCTCAAAACTTTAACTCGTGACGTTAAAAATGGTGGAATGTCAATCACCTCATCATTCCCCCTAACATAGTGTAGTATTTTTGTATCTTAGCAAAGACACAAATATAAGAAAAAGATCGTAGTAAGTCATCCATTTTCGAATTTATTATAGAAATATAAATTTTAGTCGTTTCCAGAAGTAATAGCTATATATATATATTATTTGGTTCGAGAATGCAATTAATTTCGACGATTAGTCAATTTTGTATTTTGTCCAACTTTTTATCCAAAACAATCAACCCTTAACTTAAGCTCGTAAAGAAGAAGAAAAATCCCACGTGTAAGCCCAACTAGGGCTACAGCTTACAACTTTTTTTTTTTTTTGAAAATATTTTAAATGTCAAAAATTTCTGCTCCTTTCTAGTGATTCCCCCTGGTTACCGTTTACCACCTGACTGTAAAATTATGTTGCAAAATCCAAAGTAAAAGAAGATAATTATTACCTTGACTGCAATAAAAATAAACTTTTTACGGAGTGAAGTTCCCATGTTCTTCACCGACCATATCCTACACAAATTTCCTAATAACCTAACTGGATATTCCCATTCCCCTCTGTACCTATTTAATTTTTTATTAATTTTACATATATCAATACTCTACACTCTATTAACCAATCGACACATACATTTAGCCTTATACCAAAAGCCAATTTCTACCTTACTAAATTCACCCCTTTTGTCTGTTTCAATGTTGGGTAATTATTGTTTCTTGCTAACTCTACACTGAATCATGATAGAATAGAATTTCCTAAAAAAATTAATAAAAGGTCGGAAGTGCCCCCACTTGACCTTTTTTTAATTCAGTATTTGGTACGTATATTGCCCCGACTAATCCGAATTTACATCGCATATATAATACCTATTAAAGGAGGAAGCGCTCTCTATCAGAATATTCACTACAAAAAAAAAAAACTTGAATTAGTTATGAACTCCATTGTTGATCTCGTAGCTAGCATACTTTCTTGCTAATCAGACGCGAATTCGTCGCTAAATAGGATCCGTGATTAAAAGAAATTATTTAGCTATAGAATTTATCTGTCGCTATTTTGTATTTTTAATGTTTTTTTTTCTTTTTTAGGATTCGAACCCGAGACTCAGACAAAGGATGAAGGGCTATTTCACTTCCAACCTGACTATTTCAGAAAATTTAAATATAATAAGGCTTAGAAGCTAATTTTTGGAAACCTTTCTATGGTTTAGAAAATTAATATTCAGGTGGTGTAAGAGATGCAAGATGTCTATTTGTCGAGAAGTGTCGTTCCTTAATTAAAAATTAATACATTAACATGTCTATTTGTCAAGAAGTGTTATTCCTTAATTGAATATAGATTCCAATATATTTTTTCATTTTTTTTCTTGATTAAACTGAAATAATTCCTGCTTCATGGGATCTATGGATAAGCAGTTTAAAGCCTTTCATTTCTCAAATAATAATAATAATTAAAACTTGCTCAATGCTTGGGATCGAATCTTTATATTATACAAGAAGCAAATATAATCTTATCACATTTATTATCCTATCGAATTAAAAAACATAATATAAAACAAGCATGAAGGCAAGTGACAAGAGGTCCTTTTTTTTTCAAGACTGAAAAAAATTGCCTCTATTTATAACCGATCGGTTAGAGTTGGAGTGACATTTGCAAAAACCTTTTATTTTATGGAAGCTGAGAGGAAAAAAGGAATAAAAAATATTTGAATTAAATATATTGTGTAAAAGAAATTATACGGCAAATATTATTTAATTTGTTGATAACATGTCAATGAGGTAGCCATCAACCATGAAAGATCAAAGTTTTAAATTTTGGAAGAGATAAAATATGGTAAGTAATATATTTCCATCTAAGTTGTTACAGATGAGCCGAGGTCTACCAAAAAAACAGTCTTTCTACCTTCTAATAAAATAGAAGTAACGTCTTCATACACATTTCTCTTTCGAGACCCCCACTTGTGAAATTTTATTAATTTTATTTATTTACTTTTTTGTTGTTGTAAGTAAAGTTGTTCGATATCTACGCTGGCGGAAGACAATTGATACTAGTCGAAATAGTTGAAGTTGGCTTATGGCGAGCTGCAGACCAGGTCTCGCCTGACTTATGGCGAGCTACAAACTATTAATACCAGTCGAAAAGTTGATACCAGGTCTGGCCTAGACCAAGCCTCGCCTGGCCTGGCCTTAAGCCAGGGGAGGCCTGATCTAGGGCCAGGTGCCTTTGCCTTGCTCCGATTTTCTTCTTTTCGTGTTTTTTTTTTGTGTCTTCATTATTTTTTTGTGCAATTTTTATTTCTTTATGCGTTCCAGTGTTCCTACACATAAAAATAACTTAATTAAGCTTAAACATCGCACAATTAATCATTAAAATATCAAAATATAAGGTAAGTAATGCACTAAAAATATGAAATTATAGCCAAAAATTAGAAATGCACGTAATCTAACCCTAATCGGTACTGATCACGCCCAACTCTAGTCCTAAAAAGGATAAGCGGTCGCTGCAAATATAATTCGGTTTAAAAGTCCGGAGTCGAATCCCAAAGAGAACTAAGGCTTAGCTATATCTATTTAATATCACTAAGAAGACAAGTTTGAACAATTTTCTAAATTATAAAGATTGAGATTTATATTTCTAACTAATTAACTAGTAAATACTAGAAAGCGATGAAATTATCAACTAACGAAACAAAGGGTTGGAGATTAAATTAAGGAGGTCTAGAGTTATGATTTCCCAAATTGTCGAAATCCTTCCAACTATGTTCCCTACAATTTCGCCGATGTATTTTCTACTGATCGTGAGCACTTTAGGTGCCGTAATTCTCTCTCGAGCAACTACAACAATTTACTAGATATATTTTCTCGAACTACGCTAGTTGGCTTCATCTAACCGCTCACTATGACCACGTCAAGGCTTTGTTATTTCTAAACCTACCTTTAAACCCACTGTATTGATTTCTCAATACGTTAGGAGTGACGTTATTCAACAACCACCTAAATATGTATCCTTTCTCAAGCAACACATAATAAATAGGCACAGTCAATCGATGGCCATTAAATCAACTGAAATAAACATGTAGTTGAATAAATAGATAAATTCAAAGGCTAAATTATATTAAAACATTACATGAATTCATCCTACAAAAGGTTCTATCAAAACTCTAGATAACAAATTAGTTATTCATAATAGTACGCATAACTACATTACTAGAATTCATAACAAATAAAGGAAATAGGAAGAGGGGAGTGAAAAAGTCGTGGAAGAATTCTCCGCCTTGCTCCTAGTGTGTTCTTGCCTCCTTAGGTCAAATCCCCGGTCTCCTTAGCCTCCTTAGGTCTAAATTATGTCAAAAGTCCTCAGAATACCGTTTTCCCATGTATATATACCAAGTAGGGTCGGGTCCAAACAATTACACCTTCTCCTACGCGAAAAAGGACACTTTTTTCAGACAGTACGTGCGCGGCCGCGGATCAACTACGGATTGAGCACGCAGTTTGACCAGTATTCTGCGTGACATGTGCTGCCAGTACGCAGCCGCGCACTTTTCACCCTTTTCTGTTGGGAATTTGAAAAAACATAAAACATAAAAGTTGTATCCCTTTGAATTAGCTTTTCAACCATATATTGTGGAGCCCAAATGGAGTTTTGAACAAAAAGTTATGTGCATTTTACTAGACAGTGTACAATATGCCTACTCGTTTCTTCGTTCGTTCTTAACTATCATCCGTTGATCCCGAACACGATCCCGGCTTAATTCCTTGGGCTTTTACTCAGACTTCAAAGCTCCAAATAATTTGAATTTATTTCATAACATCTACATAGCTCGGAATCACTTCTACAAGGCATAAAACACATAATTAGTACAAAATACTAGCGATTAAAGCTCAAACTCAATTAAAGTGTAATAAATTATAATATAATAAACAACTGGAATACGTAATTATAGCTTATCATCTACATGTTAAAATAGATTAAATGCCCGTAAACTCACTCGGATGCATGAATTATTTAAAAAGAACATGTAGTGCGAGACAACCAAGTTGTTTGACTGTTGAAAAGAATTGAATAAGATGTTCAAAGGGAAATGTGCCCCAAGTTAGATACAGTCCAACTTCCATATGCCTCTGAGTAATCAGAATTCACAGAAACCCTTTCTGCATATAAATATTTATTTACATAATTTTTAATGAAGAAAAATAGGTTCATTGGTTTGAATTGAATTTGGGAAATGCCCAATCAATCATGAGAATAAAATTGGGATTCTTCAATTGATTCCTCTTTCTAGGTTTTAGTAGTTGGACCACATTGAAGACTATGCTACCCTCCCTCCCTGTGACTCTCTGTCTCCTATAATTATCTTATCCCCTTGATTAAATACATATATTCTTTGTATTACCTATATGTTCTCTAATTTATCTTCTCAAAAATCATTTTATATTTTAAAACAGGCTCCACACTTTATGAAATGATTTTTTTTTTTAAGAATTTAGTATCTCAATTTGGAAAAAAATTAATATGCCTCTCGCTAATTTTTTGTAATATTATAAATTTTGTAATACACATTATTCTCTTTTAATCCAATTTTAACAAATGAAGCATAAAAATTAGAAATTATATTGAGAGTGCTATACATAGAAATGGCTAGATTGATGAAATATTCCATATTACCTATTAGAGAATTATAATCAAACATGAAGTTTGATAATGAAAAAGAAGATTGTGTGACATAAGTTTGGACAATTTTGTCAAAAGTTTTCATTTGAAGTGTTTCAAGGAAATAGTATATATTGACGTTCTTATTTCACTTTGCTTTTTAAAAAAATATTACTGATGTAATTCGCAATCAAGAAAAATTACACAGAATTTGCAAAATCTATGCAAAAAGAAAAAAAGAAAAAAAAGAGAAAGTATAAAAAAAAATTAATCATTAAGCTATCTCAAACTTTGTGTATATGGGCTAAAATCATCAAAATCTTTTTGGAATTTTCTTTCCTCTAAAGTGTCATTTGTCATAAATTTATGACTGCATCATCCGTGCATATTTTGCCTATATTTGGACCAACCCAATTTAAATAATCTAAAAATTTAAGAAACTTTATAAAATTTAAATTGGAAATATATTAAACTTCCGAAAAAACTATTAGTATATACGAAGTAAAGAAAAGGACAAGAAAATAAAAGAAAGAGTAAATAGAAGTAATAAAAAGCAAATCAAAACCATGTGAAAAGTTCTCATGTTTGTAAAGTAGTGGGGGAAATTGATTTTACCCTCTTTAATGGGTTGATACAATGAACTAAAAACAACTCCAAAAAAAAAATCATTATCACTTTCAATTACCCTTACAAAGCCAAAGCCAGTTAATGAATGTTATAATTAAGTCGCCAAAAGCACAAGATAACTATAATTATCCAAAATTTGTAAATAAATGAAAGGAAAAAAGTGACAAAGAATCACCTAACATGCACATGACTACATTTATATTTTAAAATGTAACAATAAAAAGAGCCAGTAGATTTGCACATGAACATCCCATTAGTATCTTGCTCCAACTTTTCACGTGATTTTTCTTTTTGCCCTCTTCTCTTTTCTTTTTTAGTCCCCACTTTTTACCCATTAGACACTATTATTCTTTTTCTCTCTAGTGCTCTTATAAGATGAATTAGTTTTGTAATTCTTTACAAATTTATTCCTACTTTTATGTATTTTATACACAAGAGATTGTTGTAAAATCATTATTGTTTATTCAAATTGTGAAAAATTATGTTTAAATCATTTTCTTCTTCAGTTTAAATTTATAGTGTGGCAGAGAGGCCAAAGATGAAGGAGTAGAGACTAGAGAGTGCAAGTATATAATTTGTGTACAAAAATAATCAAGCTACGTGTAAGTTCTCTTGGACAGTATCTTCGTGGAAAATATTGTGAGCGGAATTGGTAGACTTATTTTAGATTCAACCAATGGAAATTACTTTTATAAATTAAATCATCAAATTGAGTGAACTGATTAAATGTCAATCATCAATCTTGTGTTCGAGTTATGGGTATGAAATCACTTTTGTTAGAGAACGCTTTACTTTACTCCCAATGTAATATTTCCGCCGCGAATTTAAATTTAATTTGCCCAAATATAATAATCGAACGTCGAGTGCAAAATCACAAAAAACTCGAACGATGAATTTAGAGATTCGTTCTACGGGAGAGTTTATTTTAACTAGATTTATTATTACTATGTCCGTATATGATAGTGAGAATATAATCATCCTATAATTAAGTGATACTATATCACTACTAGAAATCCGGTAATTAGCGATTCAAAAAAGCAACTAACATTGGTCGGTTTTGGCAAATTACCGATCAAAACTCGTCCAAACACGCTTGGTCGCTATTTTGGTGATCGTTTTAGTATATCGACCAAGGTTAATCGCAAAGGTAAAAAGAAGAACCGTGCAATTTAAAGCACATACCAACCAACTTTGGTCGGTAACATATTTTAATAATTTAATTTTACCGACCAAAGTTGGTCGGTATATTTAAATTACGTTATTTTATTAATTATTAAAATTTTAAAATTAGCGACCGCAGTTGGTCGGTAAAGTAAAATATATATATTTTTTAAAAAATTAAAATTTAGAAATACCGACCAAAGTTGGTCGGTAAAGTTAAAATCTGGATAATCCTTGTTCATTAACCGACCAACTTTGGTCGGTAATTTTAATTTTTTATTTTTTCTTAAACTTAAGCGACCAACCTTGGTCGCTAATCGGCAATTTTTTTTTAATTAGGAACCGACCAACTTTGATCGGTTTTTGGGTTTTAATTTTGGCATAAAATGCTTGTTTTGGCAGCTACACCACCTGCCACCATACCAAAATCTCTAAATAACAACACAACAACAACAACAACAACAATAACAATAACAACAACAACACAATTCAGTAAATCCATTAAAACTAACAAATTAAAGTTCATTAGAACTAAAAAATCCAAACTAAGTTAAAACTTATTACAACTAGTTCAAAACCGATTCTATTTGTCTAGTTCAAAGTATATAAAAGTCAAGGACTATTTTGTACAACATCGTCATCACTATCTGATGAACTTTCATCTAAAAGACGGTGTCGATGAGGGTCTTGTAGAGGACGGAAAGAACGACCACGGGAAGGACGGGAAGAACGATCACGGGAAGGACGGGAGGAACGATCACGGGGAGGACGGAAGGAACGCTCACGTTCAAGTCGAGCCTCTGGCGATGACTCACGAGACCGGGGCAACGGAAAAGCTCCAGTAGATAGGAGAGTTCTAATCTGAGCTTTCATGCCAAGGAACTGAGCATCTCTAATCTTTTCTCTTTCCTTGGTCGCTTCTAGTTCGGATGTAAACTTTGTCACAGTCTCCCGCATAGCGGAGAGGCTCTCCCCATCAAGTTGCCCACCTTGCGATGAGTCCCTATTCCTTGCATTCCACACTTATAGCGATGAGATTTCTTAGTAGGAAGCCCGTATACCTTCCCCCATTTTGGACCGCTAGCAGACTCCATCCATATTCTTTCAGCATCACCGTCTGAATGTTGGGTTGGCTCGCCCGATTCACCAGTTGGCTGAGTGCGGATGAATTCCTCCATGTTAGTTTGGTAGCGACCCTATACGAAAATTTAAATTGAATTAGTATTTCAAAAATTTATATAAAAGTAAATTAAAATACTTAAAGAAAAGTGAAAGCTTACATATACAGTCGAGGCCCGGTCCTCGACCCACCTTTCTTGATCCGTCTCTTTCTTCTTCTTTACAATATGTCTCTCCTTGAATAGCTCATCATGGTTCATTGGACGTCCCAAGTTCTTTTCCTGAAAACAAATTAATTTAGTTAATAAACAGAATATATATACTTTGAAAATTAAAATAATTTAAGCAATTACGTACCAATCTTCTTTTTATCGTCCCTATGCTGATCGCACCTCCAGTGTGCAAGAAGCCTCCCTTCTCAGATGCGCGAACTTTCTTTCCTTTTTCGCTCTTCTCTAAGAACTTTGCGGTAAGCCATTACCTTTGCAAATCATCCCATAAATTTTGAAGTAACCAATCAGGCTTCTTGTTCTTCTTTCTAGCTTCGGAGAAACTATGTGACAATCGCTTGCGAGCTTTGTGATTATAATTTGCAGCCACTTCCGCGCTATAGCGGTTTTCCCATATATACTTGCTCTGTATTTCAAAAGTTAACGATTATATGGAAATTTCATAAATATAAATTATTAAACTGCTTAAAAGAACATTTATACCTTAAATAGATTGAAAATTTTCTCCTTCAACGAGAATGGGAAATCAGTCCAAGTCGCATGAGGGCCATCATAAAACTTTCTAATGGGGGATGAACCTTCAATTTAATAATAAAAATATATTAATATCTTAGTAAAATCTTTACAAAACAATAAATGCAAAAATAATAAATAACTCTTACCCATCACCCCAAGGACTATGATGATTCTGCTCTATTGATCATAATGCACCTCCTCGTCATCATCAGCTTCATCGTACGAAGCATGTATATCAGAGGCATATGTGGATGGTGTAGGAGGTCAGAGATACTACCTCGCAGGCGAAGGCCTGAAATAGATGGACTCGATGATGAAGATGGTTGTGATCCCTGTGACTGCGACATAGCTGGATGGACCCCAACTGGGTGTGATACTGATGGCTGTGACCCGAGTGGCTGTGACATGGATGGATGCGATCCATGCGATGCAGATGGCTGCGATCCACGTGGTTATGAGGCAGCTAGACTGTATGTCAGACATATAGTCCTATGGTCCCGTGATGAAAGACCTGGTGACTGCACAAAGGTGTAAGGCTCGTGATGCTTTGGCAGCTCAGTATAGCCGTGAGGTGGAGGATAAGACATAGGCATAGGCATCTCTGAAGAGGGTGGAGCAGATGGAGTATTATTTTTTACTCTCCTCTTTCCCTTCCTAGCCTTTTCTCGACCTCGAGAACCAGTAGGGTCATTGTTACCTTGACCCTTGCCTGCCATCTGTGTAATATAATACATATTTAGACTAAAACATATAAAAAATAGCTATAAAACGAGAGTTATTTAAAAAACTAACTTTTTAAAGCTCATCGACGTATTGTTCCTCGTCCGAGAATTCTTCGTCCTCACTTGTTTGAGCTTCATTAGTTGATTCTTCGTCCTTATTTTCTATAATTGTTACTTCATTTATATCAACTTCTTCTAATATGTGTTCAGTAAGTTCTAAATCATTTTCTAGTTGATCGTTCACTATTTGCTAAACACTGGAGATATTGTTTTGATATGCAACATCTAACACATTCTCAACTTTCACCCTACCTACAGACTTAGTTTTTATTACAACCCACCAATCGGACTTATTCACCAGCAATGGATAAGGAGCATAATACACTTGGCTAACATTATGTGCAATTATGAAAGGATCATAGCAATCATACTCCCTCGTATGATTAACCTCAATTATGTTGTATTGGTTGTGTACTCGTGTACCTCTTGTTGGATTTTGTAATGACCCGACCGGTAGTTTCATGTGTTACCGCTTCATTTTCTCCATTTCTACTTCTTATTGCTTTGTCTATCTGTATTATGTGTTATCGGGTTGGTTGACTCAGGTTCTGAGAGGTTTTAGTAAGGTTTGAGACACTTAGTCTCTTTTAAGCTTAAGTTGGGAAAAGTCAACCGGATGTTGACTTAAGTGAAAAAGGGCTCGAATGTGAATTTTGATGGTTCGGATAGCTTCGGGAGGTAATTTGGGACTTAGAAACATGATCGGAATGGGTTTTGGAGGTCCGGAGTAGATTTAGGCTTGAATTGACAAAATTGAAATTTTGGCGTTTTCTGGTTGATAAGTGAGATTTTGGTATAGGGGTCGGAATGAAATTTTGGGAGTTGCAGTAGGTCCGTTGTGTCATTTGGGATGTGGTTCAAAAGTTCAGGTCATTCAGACGTGGTTTGATAGACTTTTTGATCGAAAGCGGAACTTGAAATATTTTGGAATTTTTGGCTTGAATCCGATATGATTTCGGTGTTTTGATATTGTTTTGAGCGTCCCGAAGGTTGTAATAAGTTTGAATGAAGTTATGGGATATGTTGGCAGGTTTGGTTGAGGTCTCGAGGGCCTCGGGTGAGTTTTGGATGGTTGAACGGATCATTTCTAGTTGAAAAAGATTGCACAAAAATCTGCTGTTAGTGTTGCAGACGATTGTGCTTCGCGTTCGCGAGTGGACCCTCGCGTTCACGAAGGGTTGGGGTGCGAGGCAGGAGCATTGGCCTTCGCGTTCGCAATAAGGGTCTCGCATTCGCGAAGGGCCGGGTCATTGTTCACCGCGTTCGAGATGGGGATATCGCGTTCGCGAAGGTTCGAGTGGTTGAGGCATCGTGTTCGCGAGGGGTGGTCGCGTTCGCATAAGAGAAATTTTGGTCAATGGTATTTTTGTGCTTCATGAATGCGAGGCTTTGACCGCGTTTGCAAAGAAGGATTTCAAATCGCTTGGCAGAATGTTTGAAAGGCCATTTGCACGATTTTTGGCCTAAGTTCACCATTTTAGACTTGGTTTTGGAGCTTTTTGAGAGAGATTGAAGAGGGAATCAAAGAGAACTTCTTGGAGGTAGGAATTATGGACTTAATACCCGATCCTATTGTCATTTCCACCTAATTAAACATGAATTTGGGGGATTTGAAGCCTAAATTGGAGAGTTAGGGCTTGAAAACTTGAGACCTTAATCTAGGGATTTGAGGGGCCATTTGTGGTCGGATTTCGGTATTCTTGGTATGTATGAACTCGTGGGAGGATAAGGATTCCGTTGATGTGATTTTTATCGAATTTCGAGATATGGGCCCGAGGGTCGGGTTGGACCAATTTCAGGAATTTTGGTATAATTTAATTATTTTCGCATGGGCTTCATTCTCTTAGCATATTCTAATGTTATTATTCTAATTTTGGGTAAATTCGGCGTGAGTTGAGGTCGAGGCGAGAGGCAAAGGCGTAGCGGAGTAGTAATTCATCCGGTTTGAGGTAAGTAACTATTGTAAATCTGGAACTGAGGGTTTAAACCCCGATATTTCGTATTGTTTTGATAAATAAGGTGACGCACATGCTAGGTGACGAGCGTGTGGGTGTGCACCGGTAGGTATTGTGACTTGGTATGTCCCGTAGCGACTATTAAGCCGCGTAAAAATCTTATTATATCACTTATTTTAGAGATTAATACTATACTATGGGTTGTATGCCATGTTTGGGGCCTTGTGCCGACCTGTTGAGACCCTTATGGGCATTTTTACTGTTTTTCTCACTCTATTTGTTTGAAAGCATATCTTCAGTCATGTTTTACTTGTTTATTGTTTAAACCTGGTTTTTATCACTTTATTTCTTAAAAATGTGAAAATTGGTTGGACTGAGTTTTTCTGATTTCCACTCTTATGCCCGAGGGGCTGTGAGGTTAAAGACTGAGAGAGTTTTAAGACCTAATGGTGAGGATTATATATATATATATATATATATATATATATATATATATATATATATTATGGATCGGGCTGCACGCCACAACAATATTTTTATATATATATATATATATATATATATATATATTATGGATCAGGTTGCACGCCACAGCGATACTTATATGGATCGGGCTGCACGCCGCAACAATATATATATTGGATCGGGTTGCGCCCCGTAGCGATATGACGCTTGGGCTGTAGGAGCCCCCCCCTAGAGTTTGTACACCCCCAAAGAGCGTAGTCGACTATAACTATGGACCGGGCTGAACGCCACAGCGGTTATTATAATTATTACTATTATGAGATGTTATTGATCATGAGTGCTGAGTGTGAGTCCTGTGTGACGAGAGCTGAGTCACGAGTGACCGAGGGGCTATATCTATGGCTGATACTTTGCCCGAGGATCCCACTTATGATATTTTTGCTGATTCACTCGTCTTTTATAATGTGCCTCTGTTGAAAACTGCTAAGTAAATGATTTCAAAGTATTTCAATTGAAACTAAAGCTTTATAAAGAAACTGGTTTTTTAACTGTTGAGTTTGTCTTGATATTCTATTGTTTACTCTTTTATATGATTTTAAACTGCTCTCAGACCTTATTTACTACGTCACTGCTCTCAGACCTTATTTACTTTAGTTACTTACTGAGTTGGCATACTCACATTACTCCCTGCACCTTGTGTGCAGATCCAGGTGCCCGAGCTGCAGAGTAAGGGCCCCCAGCATTTTCCAGAGCTTATCGGAGACTGCAAGGTAGCTGCACGGCGTCCGCAGCCCTACTTTCCTCCTTCTTTTTAGGGCTTATTTTGTATTAGTCAGTCGGACTAGTTGTATTTAGAGGCTCTTGCGAGACCAGATGTTTGGGTTGTGTTGGTCTATTTTCTGTAATGTTTTCCGCACATTTAAGTGATTTATGTATTCCTTATGAAAATTGAGACTTAATTAAATGTTAGAAAATTATTTTTATTAAAAGAAATTGACTGTGGTTACTTGTTGGGTTGACTTGCCTAGTAATACGATAAGCGCCATCATGACCGGGGTATTTGGGGTTGTGTTAAATTTGGGTCAAACCAGTTGCATCTAAAGAGTATCAATTTCTTATATGGTCAACATGTATATTCTAATTCTATTATTTCTTTGAGCACACCATAATAATCAATATCTCTAACTTGGTTGACATCACCACCTTGAACCCACACCCCACCGTTGTTGCTATTTTTATTTTTAGAGCAATCCTCTGTATGGAACTTATAATCATTCACTACGTACTTAGACATTGTTGTGACCTGAAGCCCAGGTCCCCAAGATATATCTATCAAAAATTGATTTACACCATTATTTGATCATTTACCTACATAGTATTAAAAAAAATCATATGTTAGCATAACTTACAAACATTATTTACCTACATAGTGTTAAAACATTATCAGGATAAACTTACAAATTGTTTGAACCACGTATCAAATCTCGTATATACAGCATCATGGCCAAATTAACCCACGAAATGACTGTGACACATAAAATATTTTTAGTAGTTGCATCGAGATTTAATCACAGTAAATTTTATATTTTGATAACTAATAAATCAATACTTACTTGAGAAATGGTACAACTTCGGGACAATTTAGCAACACATGAAGTGTAGCTGACTTGTACTCCATATCACTCAAACTTCTCTTTCTAACATCCTTAGAACATCGGCATGGTTGATTAAATATGGACATTGGTGGATATAATGGATCATTCACACATTTGACTGTGTGCCTATTGGGCCTATTCCTAAAATATGACATGTTACTCTCAAAATAATAAGAACAAAAATGAGCAGTTTCCTTTGCAAGATAAGCTTCCCATATAGATCCTTCAATTCTATTCCTTTACTTAAAAAATTATTTGCATTTGCATCCCAAGGTGCATCCCAAAAGCATTTGCAACCATATCCTAAATTCTAGAATCAAGATTTGTATTCTCTACTGACCTACTACTTTCACCAACAACCATGTTATGAAATATACCATGGCTACCATCGATCTCTCCATGATTAGTCCACACGAAGTAATTCTCTATAAATCCCTTCCTATAAAGATGAAGGTTAACTACCTCCGATTTTTAAAACTTCATACAGTCACACCTGACACAAGGGCACCTAATTACTCCTTCACTTTGGTATGATGGAAGTGACATTGTATGTCTAATAAAGTCATCAACCCCTTCTACAAAATCCTCCCGCAATCCCCGCCGATTAAGATAATTCCTATTGTACTTCCAAGTACGATGTTCCATCTATACAAATAAAATAAGAACATTTATAATTTATTCTACAATTATAAATTACTAAAATATTTTTTAGTTAATTTAAGATAATTATTTTTCCTAGTTACACCAAAAACTAAATTATATCTTACGAGTTTAAACATAAACTAAAAGTTTAATTTATATCCTAAAAATTCAACTCATACCTAAAAGGTTCAATTTATATCCTACAAGTTCAATTTATATCTTAAAAGTTCAATTCACAAGACCAAAACCTAAAAGCTAAAAGTTCAATTCATATCCTACTAGTTTAAACATAAATTGAAAGTTCAGTTCATATCCTACGAGTTTAAACATAAACTAAATCTTCAACTTATATCCTAAAAATTTAACTCATACCTAAAAGGTTCAATTTATATCCTACAAGTTCAATTCACAAGAACAAAACCTAAAAACTAAAAGTTCAATTCATATCCTACGAGTTTAAACATAAACTAAAAGTTCAATTTATATCTTACGAGTTTAAACATAAATTAAAAGTTTAATTTATATCCTAAAAGGTTCAATTTACATCCTACAAGTTCAATTCATATCTTAAAAATTCAATTCACAAGAACAAAACCTAAAAACTAAAAGTTCAATTCATATCCTACGAGTTTAAACATAAACTAAAAGTTCAATTTGTATCTTACGAGTTTAAACATAAACTAAAAGTTAGGATTATATCCTAAAAATTCAACCCATACACTAAAAGTTCGATTCACAAGAATAAATCCTAAACCCTAGATTCTAACTAAACTATTCAAGACAATACAAAGTTAATAATTCAATTCTAACTAAACTATTCAAGACAATACAAACTCAAACATTCAATTTATACCATATGTAATCAATTCAATTAAAACAAGACCTAAACCCTATATTTCTATAAAATACAATGTTAAATAATCAATTAAAACACTAATCAATTGAAACTAATTCATAGCTAATAAACAAAACATTAGATTTATACACAAAAGATATAAATTGTAATTCAAACCTAGAATTTTTAGGAGGTGGAGAAGGAGAGACGCAGCAGTGGCAGTGGTAGCGGCGACGGCGCGGCGGCAGCTGGGCGGTGGCGATGCGAGGTGGGGAATGAGATTTGTGTGAGGAAAATAGAGAGGGAGAGGGGAAGGTATTGAGTAGGAGTTTAAGGAATTTTGAGAAGAGAGATATGAAAAAATGGGGGGAATCTCGTATATTTCAGGTCCGTTTTCAGACTTACCAACCAACGTTGGTCGGTACATTAAGTGTTGACCATTTGACCAAATACCGACCAACTTTGGTCGTTTTTTTAAAAAAAAACTAAATTATTTTTTTTTTCGTTTTTATTTTTTAACATATCATAAGCTATAAAAAAATTATTATTAACTATAAATATTTATTTTATTTAACTACAATTATTATAAATAATTATAAACTATAAGCATAATTTTTACAAAAAAATATATTAACTAGATAATTACTTTTAATAGATTATAATAGCATCTATGTAAGTAAGTTTTTAAGTTATATTTAAGTATATGAGTAATTTCACACACACGCATAAACTATATTGTAATTAATGATCAATTTTATACATTACTATGTACGTATGAATAATTAATCGATTGATAAACCAATATAATATTATTCTATTTTAGGTCGAGACGTTTTATTTTTTATATTAATCGATATAGGTCAAAACGTTTTATTTTTAATATTCATCGATGCATCTAAATAAGATATAAGTCGATGAATCAATTTACAAGTCTATATCAATCCCTAAAAGAACCCGACTCTGTGTTCCTAGCGCTTTATGTTCTTACATATATACGGCTATCAAAGTATATATATATATATATATATATATACACACACGCACATGTCACACCTCCTTTTTCCGACCCCGCGAAGGGCGTAAGAGTTTTTTCCAATTAAAGGACAATCGAAACGGGATTTATTTATTTATTTCAGAGTCGCCACTTGGGAGTTAGGGTGTCCCAAGTCACCAATTTTAATCCCGAATCGAGGAAAAGAATGACTCCATATTACAGTCTGCGTACCAGAAATCCGGATAAGGAATTCTGTTAACCCGGGAGAAGGTGTTAGGCATTCCCGAGTTCTGTGGTTCTAGCACGGTCGCTCAATTGTCATATTTAACTTATTTATCTGATTTTAATACAATTGTGAACCGATGTGCCAATCTTAACTTTTTACCACTTTATTATTATAATTATTATATTTTTTTAAAAAAAAAAAATTATGAACATCGTTTAAAACATGTCTTTGGATTACGTCACATGAAATGCACCCGCAATCCGGAACACATTTTTATTCAATGTTTTAGGATTTAGATTTGGGTCGCATGAAATGCGCATCCGAGTTTAAGAAGGTAAAATTAATTAAATCGCGCCTAAAGAGTCTAGCGCGTCATTATCTTTGGGGAAGGAAGTGAAATTCACTAAACAATCCATCCCAAATTCTAAGTAATTTTTTTTAAATAATTAAATAAATAAATGAGATTGGAGAATCCTGTAAATTTGTATTATTTACATCTATTTATTTTTAGCGAAATCCTTCCTTATTTTAAGAATATCCTTTAATGACTACCTTTTTATTATTACTAAGTTTGTCTATAAATATAAAATCAATATCTACATTCTTGAAAATAACATATTAAATAGAAGAGAAAAACAAATATTAACAGAAAGTAATAAAAATTATAATCATAAATACAACATGGAATTATCGAAAAATAAAATAAAAAAATAAAAAAAAACTAATTATCCCATAGTTTGATTAAAATTTAAATTGTTAGTAAGACTTAAGCTTATTGAAACTAATTATTTATAAATACTGAAAATTGAAAGAAAGAAAAAAAAACTTGATTACTAAACCATATTTCTAAAAAATTTAAACAATTTAACCTTAACTAACTTTGTTTTAATTCACATCATGTCCTAATACTTGTTCGCAAACTAATTCATGTTTTAACTGAAATTGACTACATGATTCCGATTAACTTATCGTTGACGAAAAACCTTATGAATAAGGAACTTAGTTAATTTTTGCCAAACTGATTCAATAACGCCATTTTTTACGTTATTTCTTCTATTTTTTTTATTAAACAGTTTTAATTAATAATCAGGCTTAAATATATTTCCTAATAATCTGGTTAAGGCGTTATTTAATATGTCGCTATAATATGCCTAGTTATGCCAAATGACAGTGATTTACAGAATAATAATACATGAATAACCTAAATACAATACAAAAAATTAAATTAAACTAAATTAAAAATTTAACACTCCATTCTTCATTTCAGCTTACAAAATGCCAAAATTACAGTTGTGTACCTGATATTGTCAATATAAGAAGAAGAAAGTCAGCAACGTAATACGTAACACAGCAACAACAACAATAACCAGCAATAACCAGTCAACGAAAATCCCAGTGACAGCTTTGAAAAATTCAAAAATAAAATCCAGGAATGCCGAAAATAACGGACAGAAACCAAGGAAAATTTTCAGATTTTTGAAAGTCTAGTTAATCTTCAACCCTTAATTTCTACACCTGTATACCAGAATATTTATCAGGTGTGTACTACTTTCTCTTCTAATTTTCAACTTTTTTTTATTTTTTTCTGTATGTTTTTCTTTTCTTGAGAGTTTCAATGTTTTTTTTCAGAATAAATGTTCAGCTTTTTTTTTTTCTAATCTCTCTTTTTTCTCTGTCTCCCCCCATCTGATTTTTCAGACCTCTATATATATAATCCCAACCTTTTAATCAATTAAATCAATACTTTTTCTCTACCCAACCCATTATCTTTCCACTCATCCCCATTACATTAAATAAACATATCACACCACCCCATTATATTTTGTCCCCCATGCTTTATTTAAAATAATGCAAGATTCCCCTTTAATTTAAATCTTGTCCCCCCTTTATATTAAATAATCATATCACAACCCACCCCATTTCATTTTGTCCCCCATGCTTCAAATAAACAATTTCAAAATGTACAATTCCTAAACTACCCCTTCCGACCTTACTGAAATTACCAAACTACCCCTGAACGTATTACAAATTTACCAAACTACCCATCAGCTATAACACATCAATTAATCAAACTTAACCAAAATATAGACAATATGATCAATTTCTAACAATGTTCAAACAACAATATGAACACGGATGAACATCATAACAACAATATCACATGAACATGATTTTAACAACATTTCAACAACAAATCACATGAACACAAATTGAACAACCAAGAACAACTAAAATTTGATTGAACAATATTTTTAGCAACAACAAACCTATTTTTCGGATTTAAACAACAACAACAATCAAACAAGTATATTTAGATTCTTAAATTCAATAATATTGAACTTAAAATCAACTCTAACAACATTACAACAAACAATTCTTATATTAAACTTTAAACAAGATTATGAGACCAATTCAAGAAATAATCACAAATGGTAAACAAGAAATCAAACTATACACATTTCGGATTCAAAATCAAACAAACATAATATGAACATGAATTAAATCTAAAAATAAAAACGACGGATTCAAATGACTAAAACCAACATACTTCCCTTATTGCAACTAAATTCTTTTAGGCAAATGACAAAACAAAACTAAGAAGAAACAATTATGAATTTAAACTTGAACTTTAACAATATTAACAATTTCCAGAAAATACATCAAATACATGAAACAAATTGAAGAAACAATTAATTAAATTTCAATTTGAATCTAACAAATATTAAACTAATAAATATTCACTTAAACAACAATACAAACATGAAATAAACATGAAAAATAACTAATTAATCCTTCCTTTGAAATCTGAAAAATTTATCTAACAAACAACATATGAACATGAACTAAAAATTAATTCAAACGATAAACAAAACAAACATTTGCCGATTTTAGATTCGAAAATATCAAAACAAAAATGCGGACAATATAAAACTCAAAAATCCACTAACCGGTTCGACATGAAATATGTATGGACTGACTCGACGAACCTCGGCCAAACGGCGACGAACACGAACCTACGAAGCCAACTGAAGCCGCGCCGAAGCAGCAGCAACAGTTGTCGCGGCAGAAAGGCATGAACAAGGCAGCTGGGGTTCATTTGTTTACGTGAAAGAGATGGAGTGAAGCAGAAGCAGCAGCTCGGAGGAGACATATCAAGCTACCACAACGAGGCATGAGGCAGGGAGGAAGTCGACGCAGTAACTCGGCAGCAGCAGCTCGGAAACAATGGTCGACGAAGGCAATGGCAGCAGTAGCAACTGCGTGAGCAGCAGGTGGGCTGTTTGGGTCGTCCCTGGTTGTCGACTGTAATCGACAGAAATGAGGGTTGACGACGAGGGTAAGGGCAGTCGGAGAAGAAGGCAGCGCAGTAGCAGCTGCGTGAGCAACAATGGCGACTGGCCATGGCGAGGGTGAGCAGCTTGGACATAAGACGTCGATGTTCGTTCGGACGAAGAAGATGAAGCAACGGAGAAACCATGGACGACGTCGACGGAAAAGATGAAGACGTGAAGATGGAGGGGAATGGGAGAGGGAAGCCATGGTTGTGCTTTGGAGTTTTGAGGAAGAAGAAGGAGAAGAGGGGGGGATGCTTTAGGCATTTTTTAGGGTTTTCTTACCTTTTTTTTTGTTTGTTTTTCTTTGTTTTATTTTTTGAAATGCAAGATAATAGGGTGTTGGGTTATGGACCGGGTTGACCCAGTTCGAAATGGACTGGGTCGTAGGGAAGATTGGGCCATTTTTTGGGCCTGTGGCTTGAAATTGAAGAAGAGGCCCAATTCCGACTTTCTTTATATTTTCGCTCTCTTTTCTTCTTTTATTTTTCTAAAACTAAATTATAAAAATACTTAAACTATTATTAAGAACTAAATTAAGTTATAAAAGCGCAAATTAACTCCCAATAACAATTAACGCACAATTAAGTATTAATTAAGCATAAAATTGTATATTTGGACATTAAATGCTAAAAATGCAAACGATGCCTATTTTTGTAATTTTTAATTTTTGTAAAACAAATTTAATTATTATCAATTATAGAATTAAATCCTACATGCAAAATGCGACATATTTTTGTATTTTTTATTAATTTAGCAAATAAACACGCACAGACAACTACAAATAATTATTCAAAATATCACAAAATATCACAAAATTGCACACCAAAGAAAAATCATTTTATTTTTGAATTTTTTGGGAGTAATTCTCATATAGGGTAAAAATCATGTGCTTACAGCTGCCCCTCTTTGCCCGGAGACACGAAGGGTTTTCGTGCAAAGATAAAGCGAGCGATTTTTGCCCATCCGAGTACTCTGTTGAAGCATTTTTTTTGAAAAAGATTTGACCGAACCTTTGCTTCAAAGGTTTCCTACATATCCTGGGCTAAACAGGAATCAGGTCAATGTAGTTCGGGAAGTCTTGGTAGCTGGGACTACCATGGGACTGCAATGTTACTGCTGTTGCATGCTACTTTTACTGTTTGCTGACCTCCTTATTACACCATGCTTAAAAAATAAGAAGCTAGACTAAGCTAGAAATTACAGAATCTTATCTGTTTTCCCCCTTGCTCCGGTTGCCTTGCTTTTTGTCGGTTTGTGTTTCCTCTTGTGCCTTTTTACCAAGACTTCTGGTTCTTGTTTTTTTTTTTTTTTGAATACCAGTTTTCGTCATTTTGTTCGGTCCGCTGGGGACATGGCTTTCTTCATTAAGCTTTTTGGCGGTTCCTCTTGGGACACGATTATCTTCATCAGATTCATCAAGACGCGTCTTTTCTTTCTTTTGACTCATGCGCTTGAATTTGCGCTGGGACTTCTTGTTGCCACCTTCTGCCTTCCGGTGTTGGGATTTTTATTGTTTCCTGCTGGGGATTCTTGTTGTAACCTTCTGCCTTCCGGTGGGGTTACTGACTTCAAAATCTGCAGTATAAGACTGAAAAGTATTCCTCTCGTTATACAGGTGGGCGCCTGGACATGAAATGAAAATGTATACCCGCATTATACTGGTGGGCGACCTAGAACAGAAATGAAAAGACAGAAATGTATTCCCGCATTATACTGGTGGGCGACCTAGAGCATGAAATGAAAACATAAATGCATACCCGCATTATACTGGTGGGCGACCTAGAGCATGAAATGAAAACATAAATGTATACCCGCATTATACTGGTGGGCGACCTAGAACATGAAATGAAAAGATAAATGTATACCCGCATTATACTGGTGGGTGACCTAGAACAGAAATGAAAAGACAGAAATGTATTCCCGCATTATACTGGTGGGCGACCTAGAACATGAAATGAAAACATAAATGCATACCCGCATTATACTGGTGGGCGACCTAGAACATGAAATGAAAAGATAAATGCATGCCCGCATTATACTGGTAGGCGACCTAGAACATGAAATGAAAAGAGAAATGTATACCCGCATTATACTGGTGGGTGACCTAGAACAGAAATGAAAAGACAGAAATGTATTCCCGCATTATACTGGTGGGCGACCTAGAACATGAAATGAAAACATAAATGCATGCCCGCATTATACTGGTAGGCGACCTGGAACATGAAATGAAAAGAGAAATGTATACCCACATTATACTGGTGGGTGACCTAGAACAGAAATGAAAAGACAGAAATGTATTCCCGCATTATACTGGTGGGCGACCTAGAACATGAAATGAAAACATAAATGCATACCCGCATTATACTGGTGGGCGACCTAGAACAGAAATGAAAAGACAGAAATGCATGCCCGCATTATACTGGTAGGCGACCTAGAACATGAAATGAAAAGAGAAATGTATACCCGCATTATACTGGTGGGTGACCTAGAACAGAAATGAAAAGACAGAAATGTGTTCCCGCATTATACTGGTGGGCGACCTAGAACATGAAATGAAAACATAAATGCATGCCCGCATTATACTGGTAGGCGACCTAGAACATGAAATGAAAAGAGAAATGTATACCCGCATTATACTGGTGGGTGACCTAGAACAGAAATGAAAAGACAGAAATGCATGCCCGCATTATACTGGTGGGCGACCTAGAACATGAAATGAAAAGAGAAATGTATACCCGCATTATACTGGTGGGTGACCTAGAACAGAAATGAAAAGACAGAAATGTATTCCCGCATTATACTGGTGGGTGACCTAGAACAGAAATGAAAAGACAGAAATGTATTCCCGCATTATACTGGTGGGCGACCTAGAACATGTAATGAAAACATAAATTCATACCCGCATTATACTGGTGGACGACCTAGAACAGAAATGAAAAGACAGAAATGCATGCCCGCATTATACTGGTAGGCGACCTAGAACATGAAATGAAAAGAGAAATGTATACCCACATTATACTGGTGGGTGACCTAGAATAGAAATGAAAAGACAGAAATATATTCCCGCATTATACTAGTGGGCGACCTAGAACATGAAATGAAAACATAAATGCATACCCGCATTATACTGGTGGGCGACCTAGAGCATGAAATGAAAATATAAATGTATACCCGCATTATACTGGTAGGTGACCTAGAACAGAAATGAAAAGACAAAATGTATTCCCGCATTATACTGGTGGGCGCCTAATTGGTAAAGAATAATTTGAATTTGTTTCCTCGATTCTCCGAGAAAATTTCCACTTGTGGCAGAAAATTTTCTGCCCTAATTCTGGCGATCTTTCTTATGGCGTATCTTTAGGCCATCATCAACACTTTATTTTCCTGTTCAAATCAAAGAAAATTTAGTTAGTTTTTTTTTTTTTTTGAAATATGGCGAGTGGTCATGTCACTCCTGATGGGGATGATTGTTCCCTTTCCCTTATTCCTGTTCGGCGTTCTCAAAACTTGTTGGGGATGATGTTATTTGCTGGGGATAACATTCTGCTGGGGATGGTTTTTCCATTTATCCCTTCACCATTTTGTATCTCAAAAATTTCTGGAGGTTATTTTGCCGAAGAGGGATTTTCCTTTCTTCCCTTCCCCTTCTGTGTTGTCCGACCACCTCGGAGCTTGGTCGATATTCGGTCGGAGTACTCTGGGGATCGTCTTGGAACTTGGCTTACAATTTCCTCAACATGTTTTTTTTCCGGTTCTTCCCCGTCCTTGCCATTTTAGGACAGTATTATTCGGCCTAGCAACCAACGTCTTTTGTCTTATTGCCTTGTCTCTTGCCTGCCCTTTTCACATTTTATGTTGTACCATTTTGGCAACTGGTAGTAAGCTCTGAAAGACCTTCCTTAAAACATAAATTTCTAGAAAAATTATTTTAAACAAAGAAATGAAAAAAGAGAAAAAAGAGAAAATCTTTCTGAACAAATGATGGGGGGAAAAAATGAACTTATCTGGGTGATATAACCGATTCCAACGATCATGTTGTGCATTCCGGATTAATCAACCCAGTCTATTTGTGTCGATCAAACTTTCTGATGTCTTCACTTGCTGGGGATAAATAGGTGCCCAATTATTCGCAAAATGCGGATCTTTTCCGTCAATCTATCTTGTCGCCTCATAGTGCCCTTCGCGGGGTTTTCACTAACAAGGCTCTCTCATTTCTCACAACTCCCGTCGCCTTATGGTGCCTGTGAAGGTTTTCACCGATAAGACTCTCTCATTTTGTATTTCTCAGCTTACGTCGCCTTATGGCGCCTGTGAAGGTTTTCGCCGATAAGACTCTCTCATCTTATTTTCTCAGCTTGGGATTGGAGTGTTGCCGATAAGATTTTTCTCTGCCGGGAATTCTTTTGGCTATCAATTCTTTCAATTCATGATCCTCATTCAGTCAGGGACCGACGTTTAATTCTTGGTTTTCATTTGCCTATCTTAACACCTCTCGGATGCTGATCGGGAGGCCTTTTTTGGATATCAATATAGGTTTTAGAAGAAAAGGATATAAAATTCAAAATAACTTTGATGGGTAAAGTATTACAACTCTTGGAATCAAACTCTTTTTTTTCAAAATTTAGAAACATAATTTCTGCCCCAGTTTTCTTACTTGGGGATTTTTCTTTTGATTTTTTTTTCTTTTTTTTTGTTACCTTATGACCGAGCCGTGAGGCGCCTACGTATCCTCTTTGAGGAATCAGGTCGAACGTAGTTCACTGACTCCTTTGTTTTCTTGCGACCTTCAAAAAGTTTTTTTTTCATACATTTTTTCATTAATGATTCCAAGAGAGGGGTATAAAAAGATAAGTATGGCTCAAAGGGGTAAAGCAAAGGTTAAAAGTGTTTGGATAGAAGAAAGAATTGCCTCCGTCATTTCATTATCCGATAAGCACTAAGTACAAACAAACAAATAAACAACAAAAGAAATTACACATAATATCTTTTGACTGCATCAGAATTGATAGCCATGTCGACGCATCTTCCTTCAACATCTGTCAGACGTAAAGCGCCATTGGATAATACTCTGGTCACAATATACGGCCCTTGCCAATTCGGGGTGAACTTGCCTTTTGCCTCAATCTGATGTGGGAGGATCCGTTTCAATACTTGTTGCCCTACTTCAAATTTCCTGGGGCGCACCTTCTTATTGTATGCTCTTGCCATTCTCTTTTGATATAACTGGCCATGACATACTGCTGCCAATCTTTTTTCATCCATTAAACTCAGCTGCTCTAGTCGGGCTTTGACCCATTCATCATCGTCAATCCCGGCCTCAGCGATAATTCGAAGGGAAGGAATTTCAACTTCTGCTGGTATTACTGCTTCGGTTCCGTATACCAACAAATAAGGAGTCGCACCTATTGAAGTACGAACAGTAGTGCGGTATCCTAACAACGCAAATGGTAGCTTTTCATGCCATTGTCTGGATCCTTCAATCATTTTCCTCAATATCTTCTTTATATTTTTGTTGGCTGCCTCAACTGCTCCATTCGCCTTGGGCCGATACGGGGTGGAATTACGGTGTGTAATCTTAAACTGTTCACATACTTCTCTCATCAAGTTACTGTTAAGATTAGCACCATTGTCCGTGATTATTATTTTTGGGATCCCAAATCTACAAATGATATGGGAATGGACGAAATCCACCACTGCCTTCTTGGTTACAGACTTGAAAGTTTTGGCTTCAACCCACTTAGTGAAATAATCGATGGCTACCAGAATGAACCTGTGACCGTTCGAAGCTGCCGGCTCGATAGGCCCAATGACATCCATGCCCCATGCCACAAATGGCCATGGTGCGGACATTGTGTGCAATTCCGTTGGTGGAGAATGAATCAGATCTCCGTGTATCTGACACTGATGGCATTTTCGTACGAAACTGATACAATCATGCTCCATAGTGAGCCAATAATATCCCGCTCGCAGAATCTTCTTTGCCAACACATATCCGCTCATATGGGGCCCACAGACTCCAGCATGTACCTCTGTCATCACTATCGTGGCTTGACCTGCATCAATACATCTCAGCAATCCCAGATCTGGGGTTCTTTTGTACAACATTCCTCCACTGAGGAAAAATCCATTTGCCAGTCGTCGAATGGCTCTCTTTTGATCTCCGGTTGCCTGCTCCGGGTATATCCCCATCCTGAGGTATTCCTTGATATCATAAAACCATGGCTCGCCATCCATTTCTTCTTCTATTATGTTGCAGTAGGCATGCTGATCACGAACCTGAATATACAATGGGTCAACATGGATTTTGTCTGGATGGTGCAACATCGATGCTAAAGTGGCCAAAGCATCGGCAACCTCATTGTGAACTCTCGGGATGTGTCTGAACTCCACTGATCGAAATCGCTTGCTCAGATCGTGCAAACATTGTCGATATGGTATAAGCTTCAAATCCCGTGTTTCCCATTCACCCTGGATCTGATGTACTAGGAGGTCCGAGTCTCCCAAGACCAAGACGTCCTGAACATCCATGTCTGCAGCCAATCGTAGGCCCAAAATACATGCCTCATATTCAGCCATGTTGTTGGTACAATAGAAACGTAGCTGAGCTGTAACAGGATAGTGATGTCCTGTTTCTGAAATAAGTACTGCTCCTACTCCAACTCCTTTTGCATTAGCAGCCCCGTCAAAGAAAAGCTTCCACCCTGGTTCCTCATTCAGTTCTAACTCCTCTATATGTATCACTTCTTCATCTGGAAAATACGTCCTCAAAGGCTCGTATTCTTCATCAATAGGATTCTCAGCCAAGTGATCGGCCAATGCTTGGGCTTTCATGGCCGTCCTCGTCACATAGACAATGTCGAACTCTGTGAGTAATATCTGCCATTTTGCCAATCTTCCTGTGGGCATAGGCTTCTGGAAAATATACTTTAATGGATCCAGACGTGAAATAAGGTATGTAGTATGTGACGACAGATAATGCTTAAACTTCTGTGCTACCCAAGTTAGAGCACAACATGTCTTCTCAAGTTGAGTGTACTTATTCTCATAGACTGTAAACTTCTTGCTGAGATAATAGATGGCTTGCTCTTTTCTTCCTGTGATGTCGTGTTGACCCAACACGCAACCAAACGAATGATCCAGGACCGTTAGATAAAGGATTAATGGCCTCCCCGACTCAGGTGGAACCAATACAGGTGGATTGGATAAATAACCTTTGATCTGGTCAAATGCCTCCTGACATTCTGCCGTCCATTCTATCGCGGCATCTTTCCTCAGCAATCGAAAGATGGGTTCACAAGTTGTTGTGAGCTGAGCGATGAATCTGCTGATATAGTTCAACCTTCCCAACAGACTCATTACTTCTGTTTTGTTCCTCGGTGGCGGCAATTCCTGGATGGATTTGATCTTTGACGGATCCAACTCAATGCCTCGCCGACTGACGATAAATCCTAACAGCTTTCCAGATGGAACACCAAATGCACATTTGGCTGGGTTGAGCTTAATGTCGTACCTTCGAAGTCTTTGGAAAAACTTCCTAAGGTCTGCTACGTGGTCTTCCTGACGCTTGGATTTGATGATCACATCATCTACGTACACTTCGATCTCTTTGTGTATCATATCATGGAACACAGTAGTCATTGCTCTCATGTACGTTGCCCCAGCGTTCTTCAAACCGAATGGCATTACCCGATAACAATAAGTCCCCCATGGCGTAATGAAAGCTGTTTTCTCTGCATCTTCTTCATCCATCAAAATCTGATGATACCCAGCGTAGCAATCCACAAAGGAGCCGATTTCTTTCCCGGCGCAATTGTCGATCAAGATATGGATATTGGGCAATGGAAAGTTATCCTTTGGGCTTGCCCTGTTCAGATTACGGTAGTCGACGCATACCCTGATCTTCCCATCTTTCTTTGGTACTGGCACCACATTAGCCAACCAATCAGGATATCGAGAGACCCGAATAACCTTTGCTTGCAGCTGCTTGGTTACTTCTTCTTTAATCTTCACACTCATATCTGTCTTGAACTTCCTCAGTTTCTGCTTGACGGGAAGGCATGCCGGGTCAATGGGCAATTTGTGAACCACTAGCTTGGTGCTTAAACCCGGCATGTCGTCATACGACCATGCAAAAATATCTTTAAACTCAATGAGTGCTTTGATTAATTCTTCCCTGATGCCAGGCTCAATGTGGATGCTGATTTTGGTTTCTCGGACATTATCCGCATCCCCTAGATTTACAGCCTCGGTGTCATTCAGATTAGGCTTGGGTTTCTCTTCAAATTGGCATAGTTCTCGGTTTATTTCTTCGAAGGCTTTATCCTCATCATATTCAGACTCATCGTCATAATCGATCTCTTGTATCATTAAATCAGAGTCAGATTGATTTATTAGACTAGGTCGAAGATCCGTCGTGCATGCCATGTCATTAGAACCAGTAAAAAGAGAACTGTTCAGAAAGAGAAAAGAATAAAACAAAATTAAAATGAGACAAGAAAAGAATTTTATTAAAATGCGGGGTAACAGGGTTCACACTTTTACAAGACAAAATAAGATTTGGATTACACCCTGAATAATCCGAAAAATAAGAAAGCAAAAATCAAAGCCTACTACCAGGACTCTCCCCGAGTAGGAAGAGGAGTAACCGTCCAATTGTTGGTTTTGGCCTCAGGCCCCATAAACTGTATGTCTGTTCCGCTGGAACCCTCTCCGACTTCTACCATATTGACATCAGTGAACAATCTTTCGAAGCTCTGATTCAGATCCCCGTCAATCCCAATCAATGGCCCGAGAACTTTCGGGACCGGTGACCCCTTGGCGCTTGCTCTAACAAAAGATCTTGAGAGACGTGGCACAGGTTTGGGAAGAAACCAAACTTTCTTCTTCATTTTCCGCGCTCGTTTTACATCTGCCGCAGTCGGTTTGAACCCCAACCCAAAGGTCTCCAAATTCTTGGGCAAGGAAACAGGTTGAACAATTCCCTGAAGTTCAGCTCCCAAGCCTTTTCCTGGCATAAACCCATTACCCAGCATTTCTGAAACCATCATAACCGTTGCGGAAGCTATCCTAGGATGCTGAATGATTTCACCCTCGGGGATCTTGTTTGCCGACACTGCATCAAAAATCTGGTAGACCCAGGGACCTTTGTCATCATTGGTCTCTATGAAGGGTACAATGGCGCCTCCTACGGTGCACGCAGTGTCCTCGCCGTGCAACACGACCTCTTGTCTATCCCACTCGAACTTGACCATCTGATGCAAGGTGGATGGCACTGCTTTGGCTGCATGGATCCACGGTCGTCCCAACAGAAGGTTATAAGATACCGTAGCATCTAATACCTGGAATTCCATGGTAAACTGGACTGGACCGATGGTCAACTCAAGTACAATATCCCCCACGGTGGCTGTTCCATTTCCGTCAAATCCTCGGACGCAAATGCTATTCTTGTGGATTCTTCCGTGGTCGATCTTCAATTGGTTCAGGGTGGATAATGGACAAATATTGGCACTTGAGCCGTTATCCACCAATGCCCGAGTAACTGCCGAATCTTCACATTTGACAGTTAGGTAGAGAGCTTTATTATGCTCCGTGCCCTCCACTGGCAGATCATCATCTGAAAATGTTACCCTGTTCACCTCGAAAATTTTGTTGGCAATCGTTTCCAGGTGATTTACAGAAATCTCATTGGGCACATGAGCTTCATTCAGTATCTTCATCAGGGCCCGACGATGTTCATCCGAATGGATTAATAATGATAGCAGTGAGATCTGGGCCGGTGTTTTCTTCAACTGTTCGACCACGGAGTAATCCTGCACTTTCATCTTCTTTAAGAAATCCTCAGCTTCTTCTTCTGACACAGGTTTCTTTGTTGCAGCTGGATTGGGTCTTCTCAATTCCGCCGGAGCAAAACACCGTCCTGATCGAGTCAGTCCCTGCGCCTCACAACTATTCTCCTCCACTTGTTGTCCCTTGTACATCACCACTGCCTTCTCATACTTCCAAGGCACAACCTTGCTATCAATCACTGGTGTTTGGACTACTGGTTTTATGATGACCGGTTCCCTGCAGACCCCCTTCACAACAACCACGGGTGCAGATGATGCTCCCGTTATTACCAACTTGGCTGGTTCTGGTTTCCTTGTAGCGGCAGATGGATTCTTCCCCAATATCACCACTGGCTTGACATCTTCCCCCTTCAACTGTACCCCTGCTTCCTCATTGATCGATTTTTCTTTTGGAGTGGCACGGATCATCATCACTGTCTGTGGGGGTTTCTTCGTCTCCCCTCCTTCGTGCACAAGCTCGATCATGTGGGCTTCAGGGTGCTTTGGCAATGGGTTCTGGTTAATGTTGGGTGCCTCTGGTGCCTGTACCTCGATCTTGTTGGTATCAATAAGATCTTGTATTGCATGTTTCAGCCTCCAACATTTCTCGGTATCATGTCCGGGAGCTCCCGAACAATATTCACATCTTACCGAGTGATCCATATTTTGGGGTAAGGGATTTGGTAATCTAGGCTCAACAGGATTTAATAAACCCAACTGCCTCAATTTGTGGAACAAGGCAATATAAGTTTCCCCCAACTCAGTAAAAGTTCTTTGCCTCTGCAATCTTTCATTTCTGGCGGCCGGATTTCCCCTGAAACCCATCCCTGGAGGGTTCCTGTAGGCTCTTGGTGGTGGATAGGTGTTTTGTGGTGGTGGGTATGTGTTATGTGGAGGTGGGTATGTATTGTGGGGAACCGGCGCGCGCCATTGTGG
This sequence comes from Nicotiana sylvestris, assembly GCF_000393655.2. Taxonomy (NCBI): domain Eukaryota; kingdom Viridiplantae; phylum Streptophyta; class Magnoliopsida; order Solanales; family Solanaceae; genus Nicotiana; species Nicotiana sylvestris. Next base: position 30,009,405 of record NC_091067.1, read on the forward strand.
GCGAACCGGAGGTTGGGTGTATGTCTGGGCTTGATGGACGGTGAAATGTTGTTCTTGTGGTTGGTAGTAGGGTTGTGGAGGGTAATTTGGAATGTGTGGGTAGTTTAGACGATGGGGTCTGGGTTGGTAATGAGGGGAAGGACCTCTAGATCTGGACCAATTGTCGGCCTCTAATGTCGTGACCTCCTCTCTCCTTTTCTTCCCTAGCGCACCTCCCGTGCCGCTCTGAATGGCCTGAGTTGTTGCCTTAATTGCCGAATAACTCAGGATCTTATTGGACTTAAGTCCCTCTTCTATCATACCTCCCATTTTCACCACTTCATTAAATGATTTGCCAACTGACGTCACCAAGTGACCAAAGTAAGTTGGCTCGAGAGTTTGTAAGAAGTAATCCACCATTTCTCCTTCTCTCATTGGGGGATCAACTCTGGCTGCCTGTTCTCTCCATCGGAACCCAAATTCCCGGAAGCTCTCTCCGGGTTTCTTCTCGAGCTTTAGCAATGTGAGACGGTCTGGGACTATCTCAAGGTTGTATTGGAAATGTCCTGCGAAAGCCTGTGCCAAGTCATCCCAGGTGTACCACCTGCTCGGATCTTGTCTTGTATACCACTCTAATGCCGACCCGCTCAAACTCTGGCCAAAGTAAGCTATTAATAGCTCATCTTTGCCCCCTGCTCCCCTCATTTTGCTACAAAAACCCCGTAGATGTGCCATAGGATCACCATGCCCTTCGTATAAATCGAACTTGGGCATCTTGAACCCTGCTGGTAATTGAACGTCAGGGAAAGGGCATAGATCCTTGTAAGCCACGCTGACCTGGTTACCTAACCCGTGTATGTTCCTGAAGGATTGCTCCAGGCTTTTAAATTTCCGCATCACCTCGTCCTGCTCTGGGCTCTTAGCCGGCTTTTCAATCTCCGCCGGGACCTCAAAGTGGGGATTATAGGTATGTGGCTCGGGTGCTTTGAATGTGAGTTCAGGGGGGTAATATTGTGTATCGTGAGCCTGAAACAGTGGCTCACTAGATGATCTGTGCAATGGGGCTGGGGGAGGTGCCACAAAGACGGGAACATTTGGTGGAGGAGGGTTTTGAGTGGGTGGTGGAGCTTGGGAATCATAAGCCTCTCTTCCCTGATAATAGTGATGGCTTGGGAAACTTGTTGAAGGACCGGGAGAGGGGTATTCCGGCGTGTGTACTGGTTGGAGGGTAGGAGTAACGGGTAGTTCTTGCCCCTTCTGGGCTCTAGCTAAGGCTATCTGCATTTCATTCATTTCTAGCCTCATTTTTTCCATTTTCTCCAGGGCTTCCTTCAGCATCTGATTGGCCGTTTTTTCTGACTCAACGCTGTTGTCTGACCCAGTCATGCTTTCTGGTATAGGACCTTTTGATCTTGTTTGATAATGGTACGGTGCCAGTACGCTCTAACAACTAACTGATATTGATTGGAAAAACAACAAACTTGTCAGTGTTAGAGTCTTAACAGATATTGTAATTGCACGTTAGGGGGATGCAATGCTCCTAGGCAGTTAATCATTTCTAACATGCTTTTGCTCTGACCGCATGCATCATCCCGGCTTATTTTTGCTCTGACAAATATATATTCTTCTTTTTTTTTCTTTTTTTTTTTATAATTACGGTCGAATCCTATAGAGATTGCCTACGTATCGTGACCCCGCACGAATCAGACCAAGCGTAGTTCGTGCCATAAGACCAATTTTTTTTTATTACTCAAAATAATGCTATTACAAGCCATCACAAAAAAACAAAAAAAATACAGAATGTTTGAAGAAAAGGAAAAAACATATGGGTAGACAACAGACTCGAAAAACAAACAAGTGCAAGATTGAACTAGGGATACATTAAAGCTTTGAATTTTGGTGCCCGCGAGGCATCATTCGGCCTTTCCGCGGGCTTGGGGGCCAGGCTTCTTTGCAAGCTTTTTAGTTCCTCCATGATCTGATGGACATAACCCATGATTGAGGCAAATAGGACATCACGAGGCATCTCTTCACATGTTAGGCACTTTGTGGTGATATAGCGCCCTATATCATTGATCCTACCCCTGATTCTATCCCTCTCTATGCACAGCTGTTCTATCCGTTGATTCTTTAGTCCCAATATTCGAGTATTGTCAATGAGCTGCTCTTGGAACCTCTCCATTTGTTCTTCCATCCGGGCTATCGACTCATAGCAGCGTTCTCTATCTGTTCTAGCATCCTGGGCTTGTTTGAGGACCCGATTATTGAGAATGGAGTTTATCTCTCTCAATGTCGCAACACTCATTTCGTAGTCCCTTTTTACTTGCCATAGGTGCTCTCTCCGTGATGTTGTAACTGTGGCCCACCTGACCCGCATTCTTGTTATACAAGCCTGGGATCTCTCCAAGTCTTCTCGGCTTTGGCTGACTTGATTTCTCAATTCCGCTATCAACCTTTCATCAGAGCGACGTTTCTGTCGGTCGCTATCACTCTTACCGACTTGGCGAATTCGGGCTTTCAGTGCCTGGTTTTCTTTGGCTAATTTGTTCTTCTCACCCTGCTCTGAGGCTACTTGAACGTTGTTTTCAAACATAAGCCTTTCAATTTGTCGCTTCAGCTTCCCGATTTCAACCCGGTAGCCTTCCTCTCTCACTAACCAGCCCCACTGTTCCTGCGAATCATCCGTAAATTGTTGGACGTGAGCTCTTTTGGCAGGCCTCTGACGAATCTGGAACCTTTTCCCGAACCAAACATCGTATTTTGGGTCTACCTCACCCTTAGCCAGCTCTCGAACCATAGTCTTGGGTTCAAGGAATCTACATTCGTGCCACAACTTTCTAATTTTTCCTTCGGGGAACACGACTCCTGGACTCAACTCAATGGCGTGCTTGCTTAGATCCTCATCAGTGGGAATTACCTGAAATCTTCCTAGTTGGCGCAGTACCCGATGAGGAGCATATGGCTGGATGCTACGAAGTCCCATCAAAAGAACATGACATTCCTCGGCCGCCATGTATATTACCTCAGTATCATTCAACCACCCAAATGCCCATTCAACTTGGTCGGCTGTTGTTGACCTCAATTGTGCAAGCCATGCTTCGACGCCTTCGGGAAATATGACGCCTGTCATTCGTTTCTCAAAGCCGCTAATGCAGTTTCTCTCAGTCAACCCGTGGTTCATGTATCCCACTCGGTGATGGAGGTGTTCTTGCATCCACAGCTGGAGTAACAGATTGCATCCCTGAAAGAACTTGCCTCCTTCTCGGCATATAGTTAAAACTCGGTAGATTTCGGACAAAATCAAAGGAACCACAGTACTGTCGGTTCTTTTGATTGCAACATCGGCCATCCCTACAAGGCCTATCTCTATTTTTTTATCTTTGCGGGGACAGACCACAACTCCCAGAAATGCTGTGATAAATGCCAAAGTACGTCTTGCTTCCCACTTGATTCTGTTCCCAGTGTGAATTAATCTGAGGTTTGGTTCTTCCAAACCCTGAGGAATTCCGTACCGTTGATACAAGAATTGGAGAGTACAACATCCCTTCGACAAATCATCATTCTGCACCTTCCGACTAATGCTTAGCAAATCCAAGAACGCGTGCGGAGATACTGGTCTTGGTGAAAGTAAATACTGCCCTCTTAGTTTCCCATTCAACCCCGCATATCCGGCGACTTCCTCTAGTGTAGGTGAAAGTTCAAAGTCAGCAAAACGGAACACGTTGCGGGTTGGGTCCCAGAACGGTATTAGAGCCTCGATGATATCTGTCCTTGGCTTGATATTCAACAGATCGACAAAACCTCCCAAAACTCTTTCCACTATCTTTATACTATCTTTTCCCATATCATTCCACCACATGTGGAGTTGCAAAGGGACATCGCTACAGACTGAGAATGGTTCATTTTGACTTGTGCTCATCCTGCACATTTATTATAGTGATTAAAGAAGGAAAAACTTTATTTGACTTAAAAACTATCTATATTCTAAAGAAATATTTTTTGGATTTTTTTTTTTTTTTTTGAAAAAAACTTTTAAGGAGAAAGGAAATATTTTTGAACTAATATTCTGAATTTATGAAAGAAATACTACAGAAAAAAATATTTTTGAATTTTCTTTTGAATATCTTTTAAACAAATAATTGGGATTTTGAGATTTAAAAGGAAATATTATTATTATTTTTTTTTAAAAAAAATTGAGGTCTAAAAGAAAATTTTTCTAAAGAAGTGAGTAATGTTAAATATTTTTGGATTTTTTTTTAATACGGTGAGCCGAAACCAAAGAGGTTTGCCTCTGATCTCACATCCGGTGAGAATCAGACTCGCGTAGTTCAGGCTATAAACTAACTAATTTTTGAAAACAAACAAATTTTTTCCTTTTTCTTTTATAGCAAAAAAAAAAACTATTTTCCTTTTTCATTTTTTTTTGAAAATAAAGCAAATTAAAATAAAAGACTTATTCCTACACACTTTCTGCTTTCTAGGCAAACAAACAATTCTAAAAGTAAAAATATATATGTTTTTTTTTAAAAAAAAATTTCGACAGCATTTCGACAGTACTTGGACACTGATTTTTCTAAATTAATCATCTAACTTTCCACTTGCTATTTTTATTTTATTTTATTTTTTACACTCCCGAGACTCAGAAGCCGGTCAACATGCAAGACCGAGCAAATAAATGCACATAAAACAAATAAGATGCATCAGGATGGTCATTTTTTTCTCCAGGTTGCTAGCCCTAGACGGACTCAACCCCTGTGTTGAGTCCCCTAAGTCAAAATGCACATGATGCAAATAAGCGTTCCTATTAGGGATCCGGCATGAAGCTGAGTTATTCTAGGTTCAGAACTTGGGTGTTTGTTCTAGACCTGGCTTACCCGAGCGGACAGCTCGAGCCGAGGGGGAGGCAGCGTACCGGGAATACAGAAGTTTCACCGGCTTTGCAACTTATCCAACCTCGTTCTAAATTGGGAATTTAGACACTATACAGAAAAGAAGTCACACGAAGTGCACCCTTCTTCATGATTTAGAAGACTCAGAGAGGAGATGGGTTTCGGCACAGCTTATATACAGTTCACATAAGATCAAAGCGGTAAAAGCAGTTAATTAGCACATTAAGCACAGATCATGTAACAAAATCAAACGAAGCCAAATACAACAATTATTCCAAGCTCGAATTCTGAACCCTGAACCAGAGATTCTGGGTCCTATTCGTCCCCAGCAGAGTCACCAGAGCTGTCACACCTCCTTTTTCCGACCCCGCGAAGGGCGTAGGAGTTTTTTCCAATTAAAGGACAATCGAAACGGGATTGGTTTAATTATTTCAGAGTCGCCACTTGGGAGATTTAGGGTGTCCCAAGTCACCAATTTTAATCCCGAATCGAGGAAAAGAATGACTCCATATTACAGTCTGCGTACCAGAAATCCGGATAAGGAATTCTGTTAACCCGGGAGAAGGTGTTAGGCATTCCCGAGTTCCGTGGTTCTAGCACGGTCGCTCAATTGTCATATTTAACTTATTTATCTGATTTTAATACAATTGTGAACCGATGTGCCAATCTTAACTTTTTACCACTTTATTATTATAATTATTATATTTTTTTAAAAAAAAAAAATTGTGAACATCGTTTAAAACATGTCTTTGGATTACGTCACATGAAATGCACCCGCAATCCGGAACACATTTTTATTCAATGTTTTAGGATTTAGATTTGGGTCGCATGAAATGCGCATCCGAGTTTAAGAAGGTAAAATTAATTAAATCGCGCCTAAAGAGTCTAGCGCGTCATTATCTTTGGGGAAGGAAGTGAAATTCACTAAACAATCCATCCCAAATTCTAAGTAATTTTTTTTAAATAATTAAATAAATAAATGAGATTGGAGAATCCTGTAAATTTGTATTATTTACATCTATTTATTTTTAGCGAAATCCTTCCTTATTTTAAGAATATCCTTTAATGACTACCTTTTTATTATTACTAAGTTTGTCTATAAATATAAAATCAATATCTACATTCTTGAAAATAACATATTAAATAGAAGAGAAAAACAAATATTAACAGAAAGTAATAAAAATTATAATCATAAATACAACATGGAATTATCGAAAAATAAAATAAAAAAATAAAAAAAAACTAATTATCCCATAGTTTGATTAAAATTTAAATTGTTAGTAAGACTTAAGCTTATTGAAACTAATTATTTATAAATACTGAAAATTGAAAGAAAGAAAAAAAAACTTGATTACTAAACCATATTTCTAAAAAATTTAAACAATTTAACCTTAACTAACTTTGTTTTAATTCACATCATGTCCTAATACTTGTTCGCAAACTAATTCATGTTTTAACTGAAATTGACTACATGATTCCGATTAACTTATCGTTGACGAAAAACCTTATGAATAAGGAACTTAGTTAATTTTTGCCAAACTGATTCAATAACGCCATTTTTTACGTTATTTCTTCTATTTTTTTTATTAAACAGTTTTAATTAATAATCAGGCTTAAATATATTTCCTAATAATCTGGTTAAGGCGTTATTTAATATGTCGCTATAATATGCCTAGTTATGCCAAATGACAGTGATTTACAGAATAATAATACATGAATAACCTAAATACAATACAAAAAATTAAATTAAACTAAATTAAAAATTTAACACTCCATTCTTCATTTCAGCTTACAAAATGCCAAAATTACAGTTGTGTACCTGATATTGTCAATATAAGAAGAAGAAAGTCAGCAACGTAATACGTAACACAGCAACAGCAACAATAACCAGCAATAACCAGTCAACGAAAATCCCAGTGACAGCTTTGAAAAATTCAAAAATAAAATCCAGGAATGCCGAAAATAACGGACAGAAACCAAGGAAAATTTTCAGATTTTTGAAAGTCTTAATTTCTACACCTGTATACCAGAATATTTATCAGGTGTGTACTACTTTCTCTTCTAATTTTCAACTTTTTATTTTTATTTTTTTCTGTATGTTTTTCTTTTCTTGAGAGTTTCAATGTTTTTTTCAGAATAAATGTTCAGCTCTTTTTTTCTAATCTCTCTTTTTTCTCTGTCTCCCCCCATCTGATTTTTCAGACCTCTATATATATAATCCCCACCCTTTAATCAATTAAATCAATACTTTTTCTCTACCCAACCCATTATCTTTCCACTCATCCCCATTACATTAAATAAACATATCACACCACCCCATTATATTTTGTCCCCCATGCTTTATTTAAAATAATGCAAGATTCCCCTTTAATTTAAATCTTGTCCCCCCTTTATATTAAATAATCATATCACAACCCACCCCATTTCATTTTGTCCCCCATGCTTCAAATAAACAATTTCAAAATGTACAATTCCTAAACTACCCCTTCCGACCTTACTGAAATTACCAAACTACCCCTGAACGTATTACAAATTTACCAAACTACCCATCAGCTATAACACATCAATTAATCAAACTTAACCAAAATATAGACAATATGATCAATTTCTAACAATGTTCAAACAACAATATGAACACGGATGAACATCATAACAACAATATCACATGAACATGATTTTAACAACATTTCAACAACAAATCACATGAACACAAATTGAACAACCAAGAACAACTAAAATTTGATTGAACAATATTTTTAGCAACAACAAACCTATTTTTCGGATTTAAACAACAACAACAATCAAACAAGTATATTTAGATTCTTAAATTCAATAATATTGAACTTAAAATCAACTCTAACAACATTACAACAAACAATTCTTATATTAAACTTTAAACAAGATTATGAGACCAATTCAAGAAATAATCACAAATGATAAACACAAGAAATCAAACTATACACATTTCGGATTCAAAATCAAACAAACATAATATGAACATGAATTAAATCTAAAAATAAAAACGACGGATTCAAATGACTAAAACCAACATACTTCCCTTATTGCAACTAAATTCTTTTAGGCAAATGACAAAACAAAACTAAGAAGAAACAATTATGAATTTAAACTTGAACTTTAACAATATTAACAATTTCCAGAAAATACATCAAATACATGAAACAAATTGAAGAAACAATTAATTAAATTTCAATTTGAATCTAACAAATATTAAACTAATAAATATTCACTTAAACAACAATACAAACATGAAATAAACATGAAAAATAACTAATTAATCCTTCCTTTGAAATCTGAAAAATTTATCTAACAAACAACATATGAACATGAACTAAAAATTAATTCAAACGATAAACAAAACAAATATTTGCCGATTTTAGATTCGAAAATATCAAAACAAAAATGCAGACAATATAAAACTCAAAAATCCACTAACCGGTTCGACATGAAATATGTATGGACTGACTCGACGAACCTCGGCCAAACGGCGACGAACACGAACCTACGAAGCCAACTGAAGCCGCGCCGAAGCAGCAGCAACAGTTGTCGCGGCAGAAAGGCATGAACAAGGCAGCTGGGGTTCATTTGTTTACGTGAAAGAGATGGAGCGAAGCAGAAGAAGCAGCTCGGAGGAGACATACCAAGCTGCCACGACGAGGCAGGAGGCAGGGAGGAAGTCGACGCAGTAACTCGGCAGCAGCAGCTCGGAAACAATGGTCGACGAAGGCAATGGCAGCAGTAGCAACTGCGTGAGCAGCAGGTGGGCTGTTTGGGTCGTCCCTGGTTGTTGACTGTAATCGACAGAAATGAGGGTTGACGACGAGGGTAAGGGCAGTCGGAGAAGAAGGCAGCGCAGTAGCAGCTGCGTGAGCAACAATGGCGACTGGCCATGGCGAGGGTGAGCAGCTTGGACATAAGACGTCGATGTTCGTTCGGACGAAGAAGATGAAGCAACGGAGAAACCATGGACGACGTCGACGGAAAAGATGAAGACGTGAAGATGGAGGGGAATGGGAGAGGGAAGCCATGGTTGTGCTTTGGAGTTTTGAGGAAGAAGAAGGAGAAGAGGGGGGGATGCTTTAGGCATTTTTTAGGGTTTTCTTACCATTTTTTTTGTTTTTCTTTGTTTTTTTTTTGAAATGCAAGATAATAGGGTGTTGGGTTATGGACCGGGTTGACCCAGTTCGAAATGGACTGGGTCGTAGGGAAGATTGGGCCATTTTTTTTGGCATGTGGCTTGAAATTGAAGAAGAGGCCCAATTCCGACTTTCTTTATATTTTCGCTCTCTTTCTTCTTTTATTTTTCTAAAACTAAATTATAAAAATACTTAAACTATTATTAAGAATTAAATTAAGTTATAAAAGCGCAAATTAACTCCCAATAACAATTAACGCACAACTAAGTATTAATTAAGCATAAAATTGTATATTTGGACATTAAATGCTAAAAATGCAAACGATGCCTATTTTTGTAAATTTTTTATTTTTGTAAAACAAATTTAATTATTATCAATTGTAGAATTAAATCCTACATGCAAAATGCGACATATTTTTGTATTTTTTATTAATTTAGCAAATAAACACGCACAGACAAATACAAATAATTATTCAAAATATCACAAAATATCACAAAATTGCACACCAAAGAAAAATCATTTTATTTTTGAATTTTTTGGGAGTAATTCTCATATAGGGCAAAAATCACGTGCTTACAGCTGCCCCTCTTTGCCCGAAGACACGAAGGGTTTTCGTGCAAAGATAAAGTGAGCGTGTGTGTATATATAACATACACACTTAGTTGTGCTACTTTAACTACATATATAGAATGTTATAGTATATGTTATTGTATTTATTATTTGTATTATAACAGAGTATCACGACCCAAACCGATGGGCCGCGATGAGTGCCTGAGTCCTACCTGTCAAACACCCCTAAGCACGCGTCTAAGATATGAACCTGAATAATATCAGCTGAATTACGAAAATAACATATATGAAGGAGACCTGCCAACAAGGCATATGTACGTATATATGCAGAATACATTGTACGAGCTGACAATATTGCTATAGACAACTTATACATCCAAAACTAAAAACCAACAAGGCCGCATACAACCTAACTAGATATACTCTCTAATAGAAATATAACTGTACAAAGACGGGACGGAGCCATGTCATACCTATATATATTGATCTGTTCATTGTTTGTTTCCCTTTCTTTTCTCTTGTTCGAGTGGGGATGTGTTCTCATTGGGCAAATTATCATTTAGTAGGGGCATAAACGAAATATTGAGAGGGGAGTAAAGAGGACAAAAGTGAAAGTGACGGTAAAAAGAGATGATGCTTCATAGTGTTTGACAGATACTCATTAATTATTACTATATAGTATGAAAAAAATATTAATTGCAGAGTGCTTTGCTTCCCTTTCTTTCCTTTCCACTATGCTTGGGAATCGAAACCAATCTGCAAAAAGCCATCCCCTTCTCATCTTTGATTTTCATATCTTCCCTCACATGCACCTTCTCTCCCCCCCCCCACCCCCACCCCCTACTACACAAACAGCCTAATGTAACTTACACATATTTCTATTTTCTTCTTAATTGTGCAAATTGGCATTATCGTATTTTTTTTTATTATTATCGTGCTTATGTTTTTCTTGAGCCGTGGTCTATTATATTAGAAATAGACTTTCTATCTTTATAAAGAATGGATAAATTTTGCATACATACTATATTCCTCAGACTATATTATATATGTGAGATTACACTAAGCATGTTATTATTGTTCTTAATTGTGCAAATCTTCCTACGGTATTAGAATTTACACATGCATGCATTGTTTGAATGTTTTAAGTTCGAGAAATAATGACAAATTCAGAATTTAGACGATGTAAGTTCTTAATTGAGAGAATGGATTAGTACTATGCATTTATATATATAACTCTATTTATTCTTGTTTTTTGAAATTTCAATCGCGAATCTATTCTAAATTCGCCGCTGTCTTACATGAGTATCGGGTGAATGTAAACAACGGGTGCAGGCGTATTTACTAGTCGTATATTTATCTTTACCTATACTACAAAATTATGCTTATTTTTCTTGAATTCCAAGATTAACAAAAAAAGAAAGAAAAAAAGAAACATGTTATGAATAGAATACTATTTAGAGTGAATGTCTATCTTGTAGAGAGTTTTACTTTGTGGCTAAGTCATTTTTCTCTTATAAATAGAGGGGTCTTACCCCATTGTAAATCATCCGAAAATTCAATAAGAATTCTCTCTCTCTTTCTCTGCAATATTGTTCTTCTACTTTTATTGTTTTATCACACGTTATCAGCACGAGACTCTACCCTCTCAAGAAGATTAAGGTACAACTTTTCTACTCTTTTAATTATGACTGATATTATGAAAAGAAAGTTCGTTGCCCTTGAAATTTCGGGCAAGAACTATATGATATGGGTGTTGGATGCTGAAATCCATTTAGATGCAATGAGTCTTGGAGACGTCATTAAAGACAAAACTAAAGCATCCACCCAAGACTGTGCTAAGGCCTTGATTTTGTTGCGCCATCACCTTGATGAAGGGTTGAAAATAGAATATCTCACAGTCAAAGATCCACTTGTTTTGTGGAATGGCTTAAAGGAAAGATATGACAACTTAAAGTTGGTCACTCTTCCACAAGCACGATATGATTGGGCTCATCTTAGGCTCCAAGACTTTAAGTCTGTTTCTGAATATAATTCTGCAATGTTCAGAATTACTTCTAAATTGAAACTCTGCGGAGATACTATCACTGATTATGATATGCTTGAAAAAACGTTCACAACGTTTCATGCCTCCAATATGGTCTTGCAACAACAATACAGAGAGAAAGGTTTCAAAAAGTACTCTGAGTTGATTTCTCTTCTCCTTGTGGCTGAGCAAAACAATGACTTACTCATGAGAAATCACGAAAATCGACCTACTGGGTCTACACCATTGCCTGAAGTGGATGAGGTGTATTCCCATTATGCTAAGCGTGGAAAAGGTCGTGGCCTTATTCGTGGTCGTGGTCATGGCCGTGGCCGTGGACAAGGAAGAAATTTTCCTAATGTTGATCACCCCCCCCCCCAAAGAAAAATAACCGCCAAAAGTGGAAAGGGAAAGATGAGAAACCAAAGGCAAATGGTTCAGAAACCGAATGTTATCATAGCGGTGGAAAAGGCCATTGGGCACATATTTATCGTACCAAGACATTTGGTTGAGCTTTATCAAGCATCTCTAAAGAACAAAGGCCCTGAAGCTAATTTTGTCTCTGACAATAATTTTGACATCACCCACTTGGATGTGGCAGACTTCTTTGAGCGCTCTGATGGGAAAATAGACCACTTGATCGGTGATGGATCCATGGTTAAAGATGATTGAGTAGTTTAATTTTTATTTTTGCCTATTCATAGTAGTTAGTGAATAAATATCATGTAATCATAGTTCTTTACATGAGTAGTAGTCATTAGTTTTATTTGTTTTATAAAATTGTGTTAGTTCGTTTTGATTAAATGTAGTTCTAGTATTCGTTGCAAATGATGTTTCAATTTATTTAGTCTTCAAGGATTAATATATTATTTGTTAAAGTAATTGTGATGTGAAAAAAAATCAGTTACTGGAGTTGAACAATAGAAGTTAGTTCTGCCTTGTTAAAGTAAGTCTTTTGAAAGTTAGTTCTGCTTATTTATTTTTATCGAGGAACGGGAAAAAAAAATTAGCGAAAATCGGAACTTACAGATGTAAGATGTACGATAGCAACTCAATTAGTGAATTACTACCCTTGTTAACAATTATGCATAATTGATTATGTGTATAAATTAATAGAAAAAAAAATTTCACAATTGTCCAAGTAGATGTTTTCTCTTTTTTTGATTGTTAAGGTGTCACACCTCCTTTTTCGCCCGCGCCGCCCAAAAGGGGCGCGGAAGGGAGTTTTTTCCAATTAAAGGACAATCGAAACGGGATTTATTTATTTATTTCAGAGTCACCACTTGAGAGATTTATGGTGTCCCAAGTCACCGGTTGAATCCCGAATCGAGGAAAAGAATGACTCTGTTTAACAATTTGCGCACCAGAAATCCGGATAAGGAATTCTGTTAACCCGGGATAAGGTGTTAGGCATTCCCGAGTTCCGTGGTTCTAGCACGGTCGCTCAACTGTCATATTCGGCTTGATTATCTGATATAATACATGTTGAACATATGTGCGAATTTTAACGTTTAACCCTTTTATCATTATTATTATTTTAACAGAGAATTGCAACACCGTGAAAATATATCTCGAACCACGTCACATCAATGTACCCGTGGTTATCGACATATTTCGACTTTGTTGAGATTTGGATTTGGGTCACATAAATGTGCACCCGAGTTTAAGAAAATAAAGTGTTAAAGGCGCGCCTAAAGCGACTAGCGTACCATTATTTTGGGTAACGCCGTGAAATTTGCTAAACGACCGATCCCGAAGTCTATACAATTATTAGTCATTTAACGAGGGCCCCGCAACTTATGCGTTTTATTGGGTGAGGCTCATCCCATTTATTTTAACAGGATAATCCTAAAGTGCCTACATATTTTCTATTAAATTTGTCTCTAAAAAATGAAAGAGAAAATGTCCTAATTTATTTACATGCTTACGAGTTGTTATAGTTGGGTTCCGAATATTATTCGTAAAATCTGAAAATGATGCAAGCAGGGCAGTCCGTTGCCAATGCGGGCCCAGACCCAATGTGTATGGTACAAAACTGGACCCGGGCCATCTCATTCACATGTTACAACCTAGTTACATTATACTAGGCATGCTCACAGTTTGTCAAATTAAAAAAAAAAAACTTGGCAATCTAATTTTAGTCCTAAACCATTTACATGCTGAAATTAACCAATATTATTTAGCTAAACAATATTCCTACAAGTTCCGAAACGATCTATTCGTTTAATGAACTAACTGTTGAATGTTTAAGAATAGTCTAAATCAGCTAACATGCTTTTTGAGACATGATAATCATCCAACAATAACGAATTAACTAGACAGAGTTACTACACCATTTATTTATTTTTAGGGCAATACATAGATAGTTCGTCCGCTAAGCTACCGTCAGATGTTCCACTATATATATATTAAACAGCTACATGATTCTGATTAGAGTAAGCTAAATAATGTATATATACTAATAAAATTCGGAATATAATTAAGATAAATTCAAAACTTCAACTCTTCATTTCATATTCATGCTTCATGTTTCAGTTTACAGTAACCAGCGTGTCAGTTGTGTACCTGATATTGGAAGCAAAAGAAAAGGAAGATCAACAGAAATGCGGTAGCATACAACAATAGCAACACCCAACAACCAGTAACAAACAACAACGAGAAACCAGTGACAGATTTTAAAATCAAGATAAAAATCCAGCAAACCAGTGAAGTAGTGACAAACAACCGACCAAACTCAAGGAACAAACCAAATGAAAATCTAGAAACGCCAACAACAATCAACGGGCAGAAACAAAGTGAATCGTTTTCATATTGGAAGACCAGTTAATGTTTAACCCTTAATTTCTGAATCCGTATATTCAGTGTATTCAGATTGTATATCGAGTGTATACTACAATCTCTTTAAATTTCCAGAATGTTTTTTTCTCAATATTCAACCAATCTCCTATTCTCTATCAATATTTTCGGAATTCTCTCTCTATTTTTGGAAGTCTTAATATTTTCCGGAATTCCCTCTCTTTTCAATATCCAGCCCCCTTTTATTTATGTCCAGCCCTTCTATTTATTACCAACTTTAAGCATTTTAAAATTAAATCCCACTATCTTCTACCCATCCCTCTTTATCTTCCCACTACCTAATGTTTTGTCCCCCACTATATTAAACAATGTAAAAATTCCCCACCATTATGTCTTGTCCCCCACTACATATTATTTTAATATTATTTAAATATTATTTAATCTTAATGGACAGAGCACTCAAAATAAATAATTGTTCAGATTTTCAATTCCAAAAATACCCCTCTGAAATTACTGAAATTACCATTTTACCCCTAAAAATACTGCAATTGACCATTCTAACCCCGTCAGCTATAACCAATTCACCTAATCAATTCTAACCAAAATATAGCAGCTATAACCAATTCCTAATCAAATTTCAATCAACAAATAATAAACTTGCCAAATTAACAACATTCATGAATTACTAACAGAGTCAGATTCATATCAACAAACTTAACAGGACAAATAAGTAGATTTAAATCACTAAACTCAACATCAGTTGAACTCAAACTAAATCGAACAACATCATAACAAAGATGAATGATTCAAACTAAATAAAAAACTAAAGACCAACACATAAACACTCACATTAAATCACTTGATGAAAAACTAACAAACTTCAAACAATAAAATGAACCCGAATTAAATCTAACAATATTATAATTAAACTAACAATTTCTACCTAAAAAATAAACAAGAAAAATGAAACAAACTGAAGAAAATAAAAAAACGATAAACACGAATTGGTTAAACCAACTAACCGGATCGGAATGACGATGAACTCGAACCAAGACTGCCAATGACCTAACGGATCTCGACTTCAACGACAACCCACCTTCTCGTTTAACCTCGACGAACTTAGAACGACAAATAACGAACAACAACGGACTCAAACGAAAACCAAACGAAACCTTGACAGAACTTCGCCGGACTTTAACCGGACTGCCTCGCTTTTCCTCCGTGTATGTACGTGTGGTCATGGAAGCAGCAGAGTGAGTTGTTGGGTGTTCTTTGTTGGAGGTCGACGAGGCTTAGTCCATGGTGAAGAAGACGAAGCAACAGTAACAGCAGCAGCGATGACACAGTAGGGTCGTTTGGTCGAAGACGATGAAGAAGCAGCAAGGTGACGGGCTGGCTTGGTGGAGCTGGGTCTCGACGAAGGTTTTCCAGCGACGTGATGACGGCGAAGAAGGTGAAGCCTGGCAGCTTGCGCGATGGCTTCTCGAGCTTGACGAAGAAGAAAAGGCAGCAACCATGGCGGATTGGGGTTCGAGAGGTGTTGATGACGAGGGCTGTGTGTGTGTATGTGTGTTGTGTATGTGTTGTTGTTGTGTGTGTGTTGCTGTGTGTGTGTGTGTGTGTTGCTGTGTGTGTGTGTGTTGCTGTGGGGGGCAGCCATGGGGGTTTCGTTTGAAGCTAGAGCTGGAGGGGTCGTCCGGGGTAGATGGTGAGCG
Organism: Nicotiana sylvestris; assembly: GCF_000393655.2. Lineage (NCBI taxonomy): Eukaryota > Viridiplantae > Streptophyta > Magnoliopsida > Solanales > Solanaceae > Nicotiana > Nicotiana sylvestris. The sequence goes on from NC_091067.1 coordinate 30,025,531, forward strand.
GAGGAGGACGAAGAAGAAGATGGAGAGTATGGGTCGTTCATGGCTACTGGCTGGGTTGGTCGCTGGGTGGTTGTTCATGAGGAGGCAGCCATGGATGTGTGTGTTTTGGAGTTTTGGAGAAGATGAAGAGAGGGGGGGATGGTTAGGGTTTTTTAGGTTAGGGAAATGAAAAATGAGAAAATGAAGAAAGGGGTTGGGTCTTTGGGGTTATGGACTGGGTTGACCCGGTTTGAAATAGACCGGGTCGTAGGGGAAGGTTGGGTATCTTTGGGCCTGTGGTTTAAAATTGAAGAAAAGGCCCAATCCGGTCTTCTTCTATTTTTGTTCTTTTCTTTTATTCAATTTCCTAAATAATAAAGCTAAAATGCTAAGATTAAATTATAAAACCCAAAATTATCTGGAAATACTAATTAACTCTTAATAACAATTAACACACAATTAAATAGCGATTAACGATAAAATCACACAATTTGGACATTAAATGCTAAAAATGCAACGTACATTATTTTTATGATTTTTTCATTTTTGTAAAACAAACTATATTAAATATCAAATGTAAATGCGATATATTTTTATATATTTTTTTTATTAATTTAACACATTAACACGCACAGGCAAAAATACAAATAATTATCAAAAAAAAATGTCACGAAAATTCAAAAATTGCACACAAAGGAAAATTATTTTATTTTGATTTTTTTGGGAGTAATTCTTATACAGGGCAAAAATCACGTGCTCACAAAGGTATAAGGCGTCAATCTACATAACTCGACCATGTGAATTTTCGTAATGGTCACGTGAATTTTATTTATTTATTTTCACTTCATTTCATAGTCCTGATTTTGGAAGCTTCGGATTATTGAAATTCTGTGAGATGAAAGAACAATAGTGAACAAGCCGATTGTAATTCGGAAAAATATGCCGCACTTTTAATAGTTGTGTTCAAGCAAATTGTTTGTAAGCCTAGTTTATTTCTCTGAAAATACTAATATTTATTCGTATATTTCTTTTGTATGTCAAACAATGGGAAGCAAATATGGATATTCCACAAAGCAAACTTGAATCAAAGTTCAATTGTAAAAATATTTATTTAATTGATTCATGTACGACACATACAATATTCAAAGAGAAGAAATATTTCTCTCATTTAAATACGTGTAAGGCAGATGTTACTACAATTTCTGGTAGTAGTAAATTAATTGAAGGCTCTGGAAGAGCTACTATAACTCTTCCTAGGGGAACAATACTTATTATAGAGAATGCAATGTTCTCCTCCAAGTCCAAGAGGAACTTGTTGAGTTTTAAAGATATCCGTCGAAATGGATATCATATTGAGACAATAGATGAGAATAATCTTGAATATCTCATCATTACCAAGAATGTCTCTGGCCAAAAGAGGGTTATTGAGAAGTTCCCATCTTTATCTTGTGGCATGTATTGGACAAGAATTAGTGCAATTGAGGCACATTCTAGTGTAAACCAAAAGGTTACTGATTCCAATACTTTTGTACTTTGGCATGATCGATTGGGACACCCTAGATCGATTATGATGAGACGAATTATAGAAAACTCAAATGGGCATCCATTAAAGAATTTAATTTTTTTTAAATGATGAATTTTCTTGCACTTCTTGTTATCAAGGCAAGTTAATTATTAGACCATCACCAACAAAGGTTGAAATTAAGTCCCCTGCGTTTTTGGAACACATACAAGGGGATATTTGTGGACCTATTCACCCACCTAGTGGGTCGTTTAGATATTTCATGGTCTTAATAGATGCATCTTCTAGATGGTCCCATGTGTGCCTATTGTCATCTCGCAACCTCGCGTTTGCAAAATTAATGGCACAAATAATTCGATTACGGGCACAATTTCCCGATAATTCAATTAAGTCTATTAGACTTGATAATGCTGCTGAGTTTTAATTTCATCCCAAGCATTTAATGATTATTGCTTATCAATTGGAATAAAAGTGAAACATCCTGTAGCTCATGTTCACACTCAAAATGGTCTTGTAGAGTCTTTAATTAAACGTCTGCAATTGATAGCAAGACCGTTACTCATGAAAACGAGGTTGCCCACTTCTGTTTGGGGTCATGCCATTTTGCATGCAATAATTCTAGTTCGTCTCAAACTGATAAATTATCATAAATATTCCCCGTTGCAACTAGTTTTGGGTCATGAACCTAATATATTCCATTTAAGAATTTTTGGATGCGCAGTATATGTGCTTGTAGCACCGCCATATCGCACCAAAATGGGTCCGCAAAGAAGGTTAGGAATATATGTTGGGTTTGAATCGCCCTCCATCATTCGCTACCTAGAAACATTGACGGGGGATTTGTTTACTGCACGATTTCCAGAATGTCGATTCGATGAGACACTTTTCCCAAAAGCAGAGGGAGAAGTTGGTGAAACCAAACGGGAAATTTTGTGGAAAAATCCATCATTACCTCATCTTGATCCACATGCCTCTATTTGTGAAAAAGAGGTGCAAAAGATTATCCATTTGCAAAGAATCGCAAATCAAATGCCAGACGTATTTACGAATTTGAAAAGAATAACAAAATCACATATCCCTGCAGAGAATGTTCTAATCTGTATTGATGTCCCTATTGGACAATCTTCTAGTGTCATAACTAATGAGTCAAAAGCACGCCTAAAACGTGGCAGACCATTAGGTTCCGAAGATTGAAATCCTAGAAAAAGGAAAACAAATGATCAAATGACACTACGAAAGAACCTCATGAAGAAATCCATGATTTAATAAATTCTGAGATTCATGAGGAATCCACTAAACCCGAGGCTCAAGAAAATAAGGAACTATCAATAAATCCAATCGATATTGAGACAAAGTTGAATCGAGTGGATATAGTGGTGAATTATGTCTTTGCATATAATGTTGCATCTAGCGTTATACAAGAAAGTGAGGATCTTGAACCTCAATCTATTGGAGAATGTCGACAAAGACTTGATTGGCCAAAATGGCAAGAAGCAATCCAATCAGAGTTGAACTCACTTGCAAAACGTGAAGTTTTAGGGCCTGTAGTCCAAACACCTAATGGTGTTAAGTCTGTTGGTTATAAATGGATTTTTGTACGCAAGAGAAATGAGAAAAACGAAGTACAAAGATATAAGGCACGCCTTGTTGCACAAGGATTTTCACAAAGGCCTGGTGTCGATTATGAAGAGACATATTCACCCGTTATGGATGCTATAACTTTCCGCTATCTCATTAGTTTTGTTGTCCATGAAAAGCTTGACATGCATTTAATGGATGTGGTTGCTGTCTACCTTTATGGCTCACTTGATAATGAGATATATATATATATGAAAATTCCCGATGGATTTAAAATGCCAAATGCAAATAATTCAAAGTCCCGGGAAATATTTTCAATCAAATTGCAAAGATCGTTGTATGGTCTAAAGCAATCAGGACGAATGTGGTGTAATCGTCTTAGTGAGTATTTATTAAAGGAAGGCTATATAAATGATGTCATTTGCCCATGTGTTTTTATAAAGAAAACAACATCGGAATTTGTTGTACTTGCCATATATATTGATGACATAAACCTTATTGGAACTCCTATAGAATCCAAAAGGCAATTTATTATTTAAAGAAAGAATTCGAGATGAAATATCTCGGAAAGACAAAATTATGTCTTGGTTTGCAAATTGAATATTTGACAAACAGATTTTTTATTCATCAATATGCCTACATAGAAAAGGTATTGAAACGGTTTTGCATGGATGAAGCATATCCATTAAGCACTCCGATGGCTGTTCGATCACTTGATGTGAATAAGGATCCATTCCGGCCTCAAGAAGAGAATGAAGAGCTACTTGGTCCTGAAGTACCATATCTTAGTGCAATTGGTGCACTAATGTATCTTGCTAATACTATAAGGCATGAAATAACTTTTTCAGTTAATGTCTTAGCAAGATATAGCTCTGCTCCTACAAGGAGACATTGAAATGGAATCAAACACATATTGCGGTATCTAAAAGGGACTACCGATATGGGCTTATTTTATGGAAACAATTGCAGTCCCGATCTGGTTGGTTATGCTGATGCTGGGTATTTATCTGACCCACACAAGGCTCGATCTCAAACAGGTTATGTATTTACCTGTGCAGGCACTGCCATATCTTGGCGATCGACTAAGCAATCAATTGTGGCTACTTCATCTAATCATGCTGAGATAATTGCTATTCATGAAGCAAGTCGAGAGTGTGTGTGGTTGAGGTCTATAATACATCTTATTCGAGATAAATGTGGTTTGAAATGTGACAAGTTACCCACAATTTTGTATGAAGATAATGCAGCATGCATAGCTCAATTGAAGGGAGGATTCATAAAAGGAGATAGGGCAAAGCACATTTTACCAAAGTTATTTTTCACACATGATCTTCAAAAGAATGGTGATATCAATGTGCAACAGATTCGTTCAAGTGATAATATGACTGATTTGTTCACAAAATCTCTACCAACGTCAACCTTCAAGAAGCTAGTGTACAAAATCGGGATGCGAAGGCTCAAGGATGTGAATTGATGCTCTCATCAGGGGGAGTTAATGCGTGTTGCACTCTTTTTTCCTTACAAGGTTTTGTCCCACTGGGTTTTCCTTGCAAGGTTTTTAACGAGGCAACCAAAAAGCGTATTATTAAACATGTGTACTCTTTTCCCTTTTTTAGAATTTTTTTCCCATTGTGTTTTATTTTAGTTAAGGTTTTAATGAGGCACATTACGTATCGAGTAGACATTCAAGGGGGAGTGTTATGAATAAAATTCTATATAGAGTGAATGTCTATCTTGTAGAGAGTTTTACTTTGTGGCTAAGTCATTTTCCCCCTATAAATAGAGGGGTCTTACCCCATTGTAAATCATCCCAAAATTCAATAAGAATTCTCTCTCTCTTTCTCCGCAATATTGTTCTTCTACTTTTATTGTTTTATCACAAAACACAAATATTTACTTATCTGCATTATTTGCCGGCTTGAAATTCATTTTTAAATTTATAGAACTTTAACATTCCACACTAATTTTAGGCTGCTCATAGTGTCACAAAGTAAAAGTTATGGAAATTTTAATGCCACGAGTGAAGATGTAATTATTGAAACCTCAAGTGGTATAAGTGAAAATATACTATGATATGTTTAATTAATTATAGATGTGTGAGTTTGTGTAAGCATATGGATGCAGTGAATATGTAAATGAGGCTACTAATTATGCAATCCAGATCATATTTTATTATATTAATCACAAGATGTTAGTTCTCTATGCAACTTTCTATTAATCTTAGGGGCTCAAATATCAATGAATTTTTTTAATATAGCATGCTAATTATGTATAACCGTTATTTATTGGAATCGATGCAATTGCTTAATTCTTAATCATTTTTGCTTAAGGTTGGATGACATCATTGTTGTCTCTTTACCGTTGAATATAAAAAATTCCTCTATTATATCAATGTGATTACCAATGTAAAACTTGTCCTTAAAACGTAATTGGCCCGGGAATTTTGTACCAAGTGGGCAATAATATTAGTAATAAATAGTAGTACTATTATATAATAATTGATTGTTCCCTTAAACTTGCCTAGATTAACATTCCTTTTGCACCCTCCCTTCTTTCCATTTTTCATTGAAAAACATCATCCAATGCATTCAATTATCTTATTTTTCCACTTAACCAGCTAGCTCCTACCTATAATGGTACTCCTTTTATTTTATATTTTTTAAATAATGGAGATCGGGCTAATTATCACACACTTTGACTATGTCATTCGATATCTGTAACCTCCTATCAGTACATCACTTGGCAGATGAGAATAAATTATCTTGCATTTATTGGTTTTCACCCACTTTATTAGGCGAATAGGCGCAACGGTTGATTGACTTTTTGATATGTGCCTTTTTATTTTCTTTTTCTAACCTTCTACCTAAGTTCATATATTGTTTGGCCAGCTCTTTTGAAATGTAATACAATATCCTAACAAAACATGACTGATGGATTGCGTATAGATGTTCGTAACACGCAGTGGAAGACAATACCAATTTTAGGCAGATTTTTTTGTGTTTAAAATTTATTTACATGCCAAAGATCGGATCTAAGACGTACCTGGTAAAAAGAGTCTCGTTTCAAAATTTCTTCGATAGTGCGAAGACTCTATGCGTATCCACACCAAGACCGATCCTTGCTATCAACTCTTTGATCAATGAAACCCGTGAACAAAATTGAACGAAATATTGTGTTGAAATTTTTCTCAAAATCTCAACTCAATGTTATAAGAAGAACAAGAAACACTTTTCTTGTAATTGTATTTTCTCTCTACTTGTGTTGCACTCTCACTTTCACCAAGTGTTTTTCTTCTCAAGAATTAATTACACAAATTTTGTTCTATCTCATTTTATATAGTATCACCTATAAACCATTTTCCTATTTGGTTGAGGTAATGATTTACTTAGGTTAAAATTTATTCCAAAAATAAATTTTACCTAATTTTCGTAGAGAATTCCAATCCCAACCGAGTGGGACTGACGGCGCAACCTTGGTTAGTTCTTGTGGACTTTTCATAGCTAATCCAATTCATAATTGGATTACTATTTTCCTATAAAAATTTAAATCCAAAAGGGCTGAAGTTGGCGAAGATGTCCTTGTGGACTTTCACGTTAGTTATCCAATTCAAAATTGGATTCTAACTCATAAACCTTTTATATTAATATTATATTATATTATATATATATATATATATATATATATATATATATATATATATATATATATATATATACACATACACACACACACTCATATATAAATAGATATTAAAATATATTACATATATATTTAAACCAAGAGATATAATTTAATTTTCTATTCCAAATAGAAAACTTCAATTTATTCACAATATTAATTATATCCTCTGTGCTAGCAAAAAATATAACAATATTTCATTTGGACTAATAACTAAATATATTTGACTAATTAAATTCCTTAATTTAATTATCAAATAATAAGTTAATTAATCCTTTAGCAAAGATCAGAACACTCGTTAGTGTGCGACCCCATAGGTTCAATACTAAATCGGTAGTAAATTGACCACATCAATATACTAATTAAGGGTGGCGTCTAACAACACTCCCTAACGACCGAATAACATGAAGTACACAATTTACTCTCATGAACCAGTAGAAGAATAATGTAGTAATTCCTTCTGTCCTTATAGCTCTGGATCACCCTAGGATATGGTTCAACTGTCAAATCCTAATAGGCGACCAACTATGTGTTCATGTCAAATATAATCAACCATTGAATGACCTAAGAAACTCATTTCTTCTTTCATTCAATTGCCCTGGCCAAGGTCTTAGTTTGATCATTTATAATTCATGACAACATGGAGCTTAAACTCATTACCAAGAGTTGACAGATTCCATCTTGATCAATCACTAATTCTACAAGTATTTAATCGTACCCAATATCCTTTCAACTATCGCCCTAGGGCCATAGGTGTCTAGTATCAAAGCACAATAAATAACTTGTCAATTACTATGACGATCTCAGGTCAAAGGAAACTTTTACATCACATTCTTCAAGAGAATATCCTATTGACAGTTATGGTAATTCTAACCATTAGGAATTATCCAATGAGTCAGTTCAATGATCATATCTCTTTGTGCATCATCTATCTATGTGATTTAGTTAATGAGATCAACTAATATTTATCCAATAAAGACGATCACATAAATATTGATCTAATCGGATTACTAATGTCCAAATTAATAATCCTACGATCAAGAACAAATTTAGATTAAACTGTAAGAGACTTTGCTCTCATTATCATGATCTCTATCACGATGACAAATCTCAAAATTTAATCAAGGACCTTATCAAATTAATCAAACAATTAATAATAATTATAAAAGAATATCAAATACCATATATTTTTTATATCAAATAACGTTCACAAAAATATGTTCAAATCATCAAATATGATATTGGATCTAGGACATATCTACTATATCTCTAACAATCTCCCACTTGCACTAAAGCCAATCGCTATTGTACTTCATGCCCAATTTCCACTTGTGCTTGTCAAACTCCTTTGCGCCAAGAGCTTTAGTGAATGGGTCTGCAACATTTTCATTTCCATCAATCTTTTGAATCTCGACGTCTCCACGTTCAATGACCTCTCTTATCAAGTGATACCTTCGCAGAACGTGTTTAGACTTTTTGTGTGATCTTGGTTCTTTTGCTTGAGCAATGGCTCCAGTATTGTCACACAATAGTGGAACCGCACCTTCTATTGAAGCAACCACACCAAGTTCAGTTAAGAACTTTTTCATCCATACAACTTCCTTAGCAACTTCACTAGCTGCTATATATTCTGCTTGAATCACTGAATCAGCTACTGTAGCTTGTTTGGAACTTTTCCAACTCACCGCACCACCATTTAAGGTGAATACATAACCAGAAATAGATTTGCTATCATCTCTATCTGAAGAGAAACTTGCATCACTATGACCTTCAAGTTTCAACTCAGAATCTCCATAGATGAGGAATTGGTCTTTAGTCCTTCTTAAGTACTTAAGAATGGTCTTCACCACCTTCCAATGTTCCTCACCAGGATTTGCCTGATATCGGCTAGTCACTCCAAGTGCATAAGCCACATCAGGACGTGTACATGTCATGGTATACATGATAGCTCCCACTGCACTAGCGTATGAGATCCTACTCATGCGTTCTCTCTCTTCAGGTATTTTAGGACAATCCTCCCTACTGAGATTAATTCCAGTGCCTATCGGTAGATAGCCTCTTTTTGAATTATCCATGTTATACCTCTTTAAGATTGTATCAATGTACAAAGACTGGGAAAGTCCAAGCAACTTCCTAGATCTATCTCTATAGATCTTTATTCCTAATATATAAGCTGTTTCTCCCAAGTCTTTCATGGAGAACTGTTCAGATAGCCAAATCTTGGTACTTTGCAATGCCGGTATATCATTCCCTATGAGCAATATATCATCAACATACAACACTAAGAATATGATTGTGCTCCAACTAACCTTTTTAGACACACAAGGTTCTTTTTCGCATCTAACAAAATTAAACTTTTCAATTGTCTTGTTAAAGCGAATATTCCAACTTCGAGAAGCTTGCTTTAGTCCATAAATGGATATTTGTAGCTTACAAATTTTAAATGATCATACGATCAACCTCATTATGATCATTATGATCAACCTCATTTGATACATCATCTTGTACCATTAAATTTAATTTAGTTGGTACATGACGTTCTCGTGTAGACCTTCTATGAGGTACTTGTACAACCTGTTCACCTTGTGCTGGATTTGGTTGTTGTTCAATTTGGTTTGGAACTGGTTCATTAACCTGTTCTTGAACTTCATTTAGTTCTTGGACTTCAACCATTGAAGATGGCAACTTCCTTGGCAACTTCAAAACATCTAATAAAGGTTCTTCAACTTGGGTCTCATGATCTTTACATTGTGTTGATTCATTAGTTTCTTGAACTTCATCAAGTTCTATTTCTCCATTATAATTTCCTTCTAAAAGAAATTCCCTTTCCAAAAAGGTTGCTCCTCTGGCCACAAACACTTTATGGTCAGAAGGGTGATATAAATAATATCCCATTGTTTCCTTGGGGTACCCAATGAACCTACACTTATCAGATCTTGAGTCAAGTTTATCAGACTGTAGTCCCTTAACATAAGCTAGACAACCCCAAACTTTAATATGTTTAAGGTTAAGCTTACATCCTTTCCATATCTCATATGGTGCTGTAGAGGCTGACTTAGTGGGAACTTTATTAAGTAAGTATGTTGCTGCTTTCAAAGCATATCCCCATTAATTTATTGGAAGATCAGTGAACCCCATCATAGATCTCACCATATCTAATAAGGTTCGATTTCTCCTTTTAGACATACCATTGTGTTGTGGTGTACCCGGAGGTGTCCACTGGGAGAGAATCCCATTCTCTTTGAGATACCTAGTAAAATCTTCACTAAGATATTCTCCACCTCTATCAGACCTTAGTACTTTGTGTCACACCTCCTTTTTACTACACCCCGGAAGGGTATACGAGAGTTTTTTCCAATTTGAGTGACAATCGAAACGAGATTATTTTATTTAAAATTCAGAGTCACCACTTGGGATGATTTATGGTGTCCCAAGTCACCGATTTTAAATCCCGAATCGAGGAAATATTGACTATGTATTACAGTCCGCGAACACAGAAATCCAGGTAAGGAATTCTATTAACCCGGGAGAAGGTGTTAGGCATTCCCGAGTTTCGTGGTTATAGCACGGTCGCTCAACTGTTACAATTGGCCTATTATTTGATTTTAGTACATGTTTTAACCTACGGTTCGATTTTAACTTTATAACCACTTTTATTTAATTATTTTAAAGAAAAATTGCAACGTCATTTAAAAGATGTCTCAAAAAACGTCACATAAATGCACCCGCGGCTCTCGACATATTTTATCTAACATTGTTAGGATTTGGATTTGGGTCACATAAATGCGCACCCAAGTTTAAGAAGGTAAATTATTAAAATAACGCGCCTAAAGCAACTACGCGTTTGCAACTTTGCGAGGGCCATGTAAATTCAACTAAATGCCACGCTCTGAATTTTAAGGAAAAACAAGATTAATTAAACGAGGTCCATGCAATTTAAGATTTTTGTCTGGGCATGGCACACCTCGGTTCCAATTGTTTTTTAAAAAAAATGAATTCAAACTAAATTTCGGAGGGCCATAGCTATTCGTGTTGTTAAATATGGTGCACCTCAAGCTCATTTTAAAGAGTCTAATTAATTATGGAAGAGAAGAAACCCCAGGAGTTCAGAATATCCACTATGCTAAAAGCCCAAACTAAATTTGCTATCAGCAAGCAAGGGAACTGGGCCAACAAAATCAAGCAGGCCCAAATGATGCCAAATACGCAATTCTGATTCTGGGCAAGTCTTTTCAGATTCAGGCCCAATATGAGCCCAAAACCCCGTGAGTCTGAGAATGACGAGCAAAGACTCGACTTCGAATCCCTGAAGCATCCAAATTGCGTCCGAAAAGCCATGAAGGAATCAAATTTTAAAAAGGGCAAACTGCTGATTCATGAAATTCTTTAAACACAAAATTAACGTTCAACTTTAACAACTAAATGATATGCAACTTCAAATCTCAAAACCTCACGTTAACTCTAAGTACTGACATGGGAGTAAACCTTAACAAATCCTGTGAAATTGCCACTAAAAAGCCATATAATTCCAACTTGTTAATAGAAATATGTAAAGAACTGTACTAGGCTGAGACATTCTCAGAACAAAAAAAACCAGATTTGACTTCATTTGAAATCCCTCATTGAAACAAATCATCACATGAACAAAAGGAAAAGGTTGAACAACAATCTTCTGAAGTTACTAAACTATGCTTCAAACCATAAGAAAGCAGGTTTTAAAAACCAAATGGAAGGCAAAACATGGATCAATTGTGTTGTACCCAAAAATCTGAATTAATACATTTGAACCATGACTATGAAAGGCACATCCACAGACAAACAGTTTCAACCAATCAGCTAAGAGCCACAGTCCTTAATCAATACACATTAAAAGGTCTAAACAATTTTGAATCACTACATTCGAGCAAGCTAAAATCCAAACCTTAAAATGAAATAGAACATTAATGATATGGATGACTATATATGGTGAACTAAACTGAAGAACACATGAAGAAATTGTAATGAACTCTAGCATCATTTGACAAAGAAAAACGTAGCAATTATCATTTCTCTTCAAGCTTGGCTACATGACTTTTATCTTTGCATTTCACATGCTACTCAGGGGGTCAGTACATACCTGAATATAGGAAAAATAGAATCAGAAACCAAAGTGGAGGTCCAGAAGAAAACAACAGCAGCAATAAACAGTAGGAGCAATAAGTCAACAGGAGAAATAGCAGCATAAACTAGCTTAACCCAGCAATAAAACAGTGTTTTCCAAATAGTAAACCCAAACCAGCTTTAAAATATCCAGAATTCAACCCATTTTTAGCCCAGAATGCAAAACTATCAAAGGTTCAGTGATTTTAACTGACTATTAGGATTAGAGTAACCAAAACCCAAGCAAACTTTTGAGTAGTTTCTCAGAAAATCCCAGAATTATAAGTTATTTCAGAATTTCTTCAAGGCAGCAGCTATTTTTGATTTTTCTGGATTTTTGTCTCTTCAACTCTGCCTTGAATGCCGAGTTAGAGAGCCTTTATAGGCAAGGCATTTAGGGCAGATAGATGAGGATCAGATTTGCACCTAGACCCTTTTGCAATTTTTATTTTAGCTCAAATACCCCTAATCAACTATCAAAATTTCAAACACAGCCCCTCATCCCATTTCCTGGAAGCTTCCTAAGGTTGTTACATAAGATTCCCCTACCTATACTACCCACATTACCCCTGGACCCATGTTAATTAACCAGATAGACCAAACAGGTATGGGTCAAGTTGACCTTGGGTTGAATTAACTCACAACCCAACCCAGACCATGAGCCCATGAAACCCCAGGCCCAAATACAATCAGAACCAACTAGATTCTGAGTCTACTAAGAGCAGAAAGTAAACACTTGTTTGAAAATTAAAGTTTAACTACACGACTGATTAATTGCATAAACAAGCAAAGAGTGAATTAGGTTATTATATTGAGACGACTTAATTAACTTATGAGACTAAAGCAAAATCAAAGGTTCAAGCATGTTATTAACAAAATCAGGGACCAGAAAACTGAACAAAAAAAATGAACACAAAAAATTAAACTAGGGGAAAGACCTAAGCTCAGACACTTGCTCGAATTTCAGTCTACTTCAAGAAAGATGAGAATAAAAGAAGAGGAGTAGGAGGTGAATCAAAAGTAGACAGAAGAAAAGGACAAAGAAAGCTTACCGACTAGACTCGACCACAACGCTGGACTCCCTGATTTAACACAATCAGTGTTAGACGCTTGTTCTTTGTTAAGAACAAACGATCAACACTGCTTATACCGAATTAGACTCGAAAATCTTGAACACCTGGATGCCTGTGGTCATGCAAACCACAAAATCAAATGCAGAGCAATTTGGCTTTTAGGGCTTCGAACTTTGATATGAGATTCGAAGAGATTGAGAGGGATTCGAGGGATATGGGTTAGGGATTTGGAAAGGGGGGGGGTCATGGGGGTTTCAGGGTGTTAGTTTGGGGCGGTTTGGGGTGGCGCCGCCACCGGAGAACATCATGGAGGCCCTAGGGTTTCTAAAATTTGAGGCTTTCTGGTGGGATTTTAGAGGAGTGGAGGGTGGATTTGGGATGAAGAGGTAGAGGCGAAGCAGTGGTGTAGAAATGGGGGTGATTGGCCGCCGGTCGCCGCCGTGGGATTTCTGGTGAGCGGCGGACGGTGGTTCAAGGTGGCGTTTGGTTGGGGTCTCTGAGGGTATGAGAGACGATGGTATGGGGGAGGGGCGTTTGGACATTTTTATACTATAAGGAGTCCTAGTTTTGGACCGTTTGATCAACTGAGATCAACGGTCCAGATGGAGAATGACTGAGACGGGGTCATTTGGTGATAAACGGGGTCGTTTGGTAATTGAATGGGGCAGACCTGGTTGAGGGACAGGGTTTGGGCCGGTTTTGGATGGGTAATGGAGAATTGAATTGGACTTGTGGTATTTAAGATTAAGAAAGCCCAAAATCTGAATTTTCCACTTCCTTTCCCTTTTCTAATTATTTCAAAATTCTCTTTTTTGTTCTCTTTTCTCAAAATTAAAATAAAACCTAAACTAAATCCTAAATCAAATTAATCCTACCAAATTGAACTAATTGACTCCAACTAATAATTATCACAATTAATTAAGATCCAAATTGAAGGAAAAACTACCAAAATTTAAAATTTAAAATTAAAAGTGCAAAATAAACTATTTTTTGTGATTTTTTTCCATTTTTATAAAAAAACTAATTTGTCAATTAATCCTAAAATGTAAAATTAAGTCCTAAGTGCAAATGCAACATATTTTTGTATTTTTTATTAATTAAATAAAATAAACATGCACAGACAAATGCAAACAATAACAAACAAAAATCTACAAAATTGCAAACAAATGGAAAAATTATTTTGTTTTGAATTTGTGGTAGTGATTCATATAGGGCAAAAATCACGTGCTCACAACTGCCCCTCTTTGCTCGGAAACACGAAGAGTTTTCGTGCAAAGATAAAGTGAGCGCATACGAGCGATTTTTGCCCGTTTGAATACTCCGTGGGAAGCATTTTTTTAAGATTTGACCGCACCCTACTTCTGAGGTTGCCTACATATCCTTGGCTATAAAGGAATCAAGTCAGTGTAGTTCAAGAAGTTTTGGTAGCTGGGAGGGACTACCATGAGCTGTGATTTCGCTGCTGCTACTGCTTACTGAACCCCTTATTACACCATGTCAAAATAAAAAGAAGCTAGACTAGACTATGAACTATGCATTATAAAAATCCTATCTATATCTTCAAACTCGCTCTTGTGGTTCTTGTTGCCTTGTTGACTTGTATTCTCCCAGTGAAATCCCTTTGTTGTCATCCTGAATTGTAATCTGAGATGTTTTTCCTTTATCCAGATGGATGCCTAACTACTGAGCTTGAATTATATTCTCGTGCTCTCCAAGTGGGAGCCTGACTGCTGAGCTTGAATTGTATTCCCGTGCTCTCCAGGTGGGCGCCTGACTGCTGAACTTGAATTGTATTCCCGTGCTCTCCAGGTGGGCGCCTGACTGCTGAACTTGAAATGTATTCCCATGCTCTCCAGGTGGGCGCCTGATTGCTGAACTTGAAATGTATTCCCGTGCTCTCCAGGTGGGCGCCTGATTGTTGAACTTGAACTGTATTCCTGTGCTCTCCAGGTGGGCGCCTGACTGCTGAACTTGAACTGTATTCCCGTGCTCTCCAGGTGGGAGCCTGATTGCTGAACTTGAAATGTATTCCCGTGCTCTCCAGGTGGGCGCCTGATTGCTGAACTTGAACTATATTCCCGTGCTCTCCAGGTGGGCGCCTGATTGCTGAACTTGAAATGTATTCCCGTGCTCTCCAGGTGGGCGCCTGACTGCTGAACTTGAACTGTATTCCCGTGCTCTCCAGGTGGGCGCTTGATTGCTAAACTTGAACTGTATTCTCCCTGTTCTCCAAGTGGGTACCTGATTTCAACAAAAATAGACAAAACAAAGAAAATTTTCTGCCCCAGTTTGGTAGTTGGACACATATGTGAGTGTTAAACTGAATCATGTTACCAAATATTACTAAGAATTTGAAAGCTAGGTCCCGTTATCTAGGAGAGTCCTGACAGCTCCTAGTTAAACGACAATTTTAAATCTAAATTATATCTCCTAAAGATATTACTTTCGCTACATCTTGTTATCTAAACCGATCTTAAAACTACACCCCATTATCCAGGAAGGTCCTGACAACTCTTAATTAAATGACAATTTTAAATCTAAGTTATATCTTCTGAAGGTAAGAAAGTATTAAAGTTACATCCTATTATCCAGGAGGGTCCTGAAAATCAAAAATCAAGTCTTATCTTAAGAGTGACAACTTTTACGGCTAAATTATACTACCCTACAACAGAACTTATGTTAAATATTGTTATCTAACGAAAATCTTAAAGCTAAGTCCCATTATTCAGGAGGGTCCTAACAACTCCTAATTGAATCCTATCTTAAACTTACAAACTTTGAAACCAACTTATATTCCTTTGTGGTACATTTATGCTAGATTATGCTACTCATGATTGTTTTGAATTTTAAACTAGGTCCCATTTTCCAGGAGGGTCCTGAAAATTTACGGTCAAACCTGTCTGGTGCTTGCCTTTCCTTGCGGAGAGTTTCTCCGAAACAAACGAGATTTCCTGCCCCTGTTTCAATCAAAGAAAAATCTTGTCAGTTTAAAATGTGGTGGTTAGTTTGTGGCATTCTTGATGAAGGTGGCCTCTCCGCCGCCGTGCTTTGCTTTGACTGGCTTTCTTGAACTGGCCAAGCACCGCTTGACTTTCCGACTGACTTTCAACCCACATGACCTCTGATGACCCGAGTGTTCTATGCCTGAACCGTTGTTTTACACTTCTAACCTCTTTAATTGAACCTCTGCATCTCCCATAAAATTACTAAATCATTCCGCTAATGGAACTTTCGCTGGCACTTTATATCCCACTTTACATCATACTATCTTTGGTATGTTCTGGCCACACTGTGCTTTGCGATTTTTGAAGTTGGTAGTGAGCTTTGAAATTCCTTCTTATTTGCTTAAACAAAACTGACATTGGGAACATCTTAGAGAAATAAACCCAAAAAAATGAAATGCAATGACTTTCAGAGTTAAGGATAAGAAAAATCCAAAACTGGAAGACTATCTGAAGGGGAAAAAGAAAAAAGACTTATCTAAGTGGAGCAGCTGACACCAATGATCATGACATGCATTTCGGATTAATCGGCTCAATCTGTCCATCCAATCAACTTTCAGTTGCTATACTTTGTTGCCCCGGAGTTTCCATAACCTGATTTCTTCGCCAAAACCTTGACCTTGTTCAACCCGCGGTGCCCTGAAAGGTTTTCACCAACAAGCCTCTCTCATTTGTTCATCTCTCAACTCACTTTCGCCTTACGGTGACCGTGAGTATTTTCACCAATAAGACTTTCTTATTTTTTATTCCTCTCGGCTCCCGGCGCCTTACGATGCCCGTGAGGGTTTTCACCAATAAGACTCTCTTATTTTTCATTTTCTTGCTTGGACCAGAGTGTTGCCCCTGATATGAATCACCTCTACTTGCTCGACTTGGCATCTCTCGAAAACTGATCGGAAGGTCTTTCTTTGGACCGTAACGTGGACTTTTGGATAGGGTTAAAAAGAAAGGATATCAAATGCTCAAAACAATTCATATGGGTTCAAAATTACAACTTTTGGAACCAGTTTTTCTCACAACAATCACGACTTCTGCCCCAGTTTCTTTGTTTGGGGACTTTTGGGATTTTATTTTGATGGGACCGAACCGTGAGGCTGCCTATGTATCCTTTAAAGGAATCAGGTCGAACGTAGTTCATGACATCGAAATTGCTTTGTTTTCATGATTTTCTCTTTTCTCTTTCTTTTCTTTCTCTTCTTTTCTTCTTCCTTTTTCTCTTTTTGTTGTTTTGTTTTGTTTCTGTTTCTTTTTTTTCTTTTTATATATTCTCTTCTCTTTTTTTTTCTCTCTTTTCCTTACTTATCTTTCGCGCTTACATTTCTGAACTTTACTATTGATTCCAAAAGAGGGGTATGAAAAGAAATAAATAAGGCTCAAAAGGGTAACAAATGATAGTGTGTTTAGATAGCAGAACAAAATGTCTTCGTCATTCCAACCTTCAAAACATGCCAAGTACAAACAAATACAATTTGACCCAAAGAAAATCATACATAATATCTCTTGACCGCATTGATGGCCATTTCTACACACTTGCCTTCTATGTCTGTTAAATACAAAGCACCATTGGACAATACTCTAGTTACGATGAACGGCCCCTGCCAATTTGGGGCGAACTTGCCTTTTTCTTCAGCCTGATGAGGAAGGATGTGTTTCAATACTAACTGACCCACTTCAAACTTCCGTGGACGTACCTTCTTATTATATGCTCTTGCCATTCTCTGTTGATACAACTGGCCATGACACACTGCTGCTAATCTTTTCTCATCAATCAAACTCAGTTTCTCCATGGGGGTTTTGACCCATTCATCATCATCGATTCCGGCCTCAGCGACAATCTGAAGGGACGGGATTTCAACTTCCGCGGGTATTACTGCTTCATTGCCATATACTAACAAATAAGGAGTTGCCCCTACTTAAGTACGAACAGTAGTGCGATAACCTAACAATGCAAAAGGAAGCTTCTCATACCATTGCCTAGAACCTTCCACCATTTTCCAAAGTATCTTCTTTATATTCTTGTTGGCCGCCTCAACTGCTCTGTTTGCCTTGGGGCGGTAAGGGGTGGAATTGCGATGTGTAATCTTGAACTGCTGACTTACCTCTTTCATCAGATGACTATTGAGATTATCCCCATTGTCTGTAATGATCACCTTTGGTATCCCAAACTGACAAATGATATTTGAGTGCACAAAATCATCCACCGCTTTCTTGGTTACAGACTTGAACGTTTTAGCCTCTGCCCACTTGGTGAAATAGTCGATGACCACTAGAATGAACCTGTGCCCATTTGATGCTGATGGCTCAATTGGCCCAATGACATCCATGCCCCGCGCAACAAAAGGCCACTGTGCAGACATTGTGTGCAATTCAGATGGTAGATAATGAATCAAATCTCCATGCACTTGGCACTGATGACATTTGCGCACGAAACTGATACAATCTCGCTCCATAGTGAGCCAATAATAACCTGCTCGGAGAATCTTCTTTGCCAGCACGTACCCACTCATGTGTGGTCCACAGACTCTAGAATGTACTTCGGTCATGATAGTTGTGGCCTGTTTGGCATTTATGCTTCTCAACAATCCAAGATCCGGAGTTCTTTTGTACAAAACCCCTCCGCTGAAGAAAAATCCGCTCGCCAACCGCCTAATTGTTCTCTTTTGATCACCTGTGGCTTGTACCGGATACACCCCCATCCTGATATATTCCTTGATATCATGAAACCAAGGCTCACCATCAAGTTCTTCTTCTACCATATTATAGTAAGCATGCTGATCGTGGACATGAATGTGCAACGGGTCAACATAAGCCTTATCCGGATGATGTAACATTGACGCCAAGGTAGCCAAAGCATCATCAACTTTGTTATGGATCCTTGGAATATGCCTGAACTCTATTGATCGAAACCATTGACAAAGATCATGCAAACATTGCCGGTACGGTATGAGTTTCAAATCTCGTATTTCCCATTCCCCTTGAATTTGGTGCACCAGAAGGTCCGAGTCCCCCAAGACCAAAACTTCCTGGACACCCATGTCTGCAGCTAACCTCAAACCCAAAATTCATGCCTCGTGCTCAGCCATGTTGTTAGTATAGTAGAAACGAAGCTGAGCCGTAACAGGGTAGTGATGTCCTGTTTCAGAAATCAATACAGCTCCTATCCCAACGCCTTTCATGTTAGCAATTCCATCAAAGAAAAGTTTCCAATGTGGCTCTCCAACTTGTTCCAACTCATCGAGGTGCATTACCTCTTCATTAGGGAAGTAAGTCTTCAAAGGCTCATATTCCTCATCCATTAGGTTCTCAGCCAAATGGTCGGCCATGCCTGGGCTTTCATCGCAGTCCGGGTCACATAGATGATGTCAAATTCTGTGAGCAAAATATGCCACTTTGCAACCCTTCCTGTTGGCATAGGCTTCTGAAAGATATACTTTAATGGATCCAAATGAGAGATGAGGTAAGTAGTGTAAGATGACAAATACTGCTTCAGCTTCTATGCCACCCAAGTTAGGGCGCAACATGTCCGTTCCAGGTGAGTGTACTTAACCTTGTAAGATGTGAACTTCTTGCTGAGATAATAGATGGCCCGCTCTTTCCTGCCGGTGATATCATGATGACCCAACACACAACCAAATGAATTATCCAAAACCGTCAAATACAGAATCAAAGGTCTTCCCGGTTTTGGTGGTACCAACACAGGTGGGTTTGACAAATACCCCTTTATCTTATCAAATGCTTCTTGACACTCATCTGTCCACTTGACTGCAACATATTTCTTCAACAGTTTGAAGATAGGCTCACAAGTTATCATAAGCTGAGCAATAAACCTGCTGATGTAATTCAACCTCCCCAATAAACTCATCACCTCAGTTTTGTTCCGTGGGGGTGGAAGTTCTTGGATAGCTTTGATCTTTGACGAGTCCAGTTCAATACCTCGACGACTGACTATGAATCCCAACAATTTTCCAGATGGCACACCAAATGCGCATTTTGCAGGATTGAGCTTAAGATTGTACCTGCTAAGCCTTTGGAAGAACCTCCTCAGATCTCTGACGTGGTCAGACTGCTTTTTGGACTTTACAATCACATCATTGACATAAACCTTGATCTCCTTGTGTATCATGTCGTGGAATATAGTTGTCATTGCCCTCATGTAATTTGCCCCAGCATTTTTCAAACTGAAAGGCATGACCTTGTAGCAGTATGTTCCCCATGGCATGATGAATGTTGTCTTCTCTGCATCTTCCTCATCCATTAGGATATGATGATATCCCGCATAGCAATCCACAAAGGACCTAATCTCATGTTTGGCGCAATTTTCAATCAGAATGTGGATATTTGGCAGTGGAAAGTTGTCGTTGGGGCTCGCCTTGTTGAGATCACGGTAATCAACACATACCCTGGTCTTGCCATCCTTCTTTGGCACATGTACTATATTGGCTAACCAAGCGGGATACCGAGTGACCCGAATGACTTTTGCATCGAACTGCTTGGTGACCTCTTCTTTAATCTTCACACTCATATCAGTTTTAAATTTCCTCAGCTTCTGCTTGACAGGAGGGAATGCCGGGTCAGTGGGTAATTTGTGAACCAAGTCAGTGCTTAAACCCGACATGTCTTCATATGACCATGCAAAGACGTCTTTGTACTCAAGTAACGCTTTAATTATCTCCTCCCTGAGTTGAGGTTCAAGATGGACACTTATCTTAGTTTCTCTGATATTATCTGGGTCCTCTAAATTGATTGCTTTTGTATCACTCAGGTAAGGCTTGGGTTTTCCTTCAAAATGGCTTAGTTCTTTACTAATTTCTTCAAAGGCCTCATCCTTGTCGTATTCCGATTCGTCATCACACTCTATTTCTTGAATTACTATTTCAGAATTAGATTGGCTTTTAAGACTGGGCCGAAGATTCCTCATGCATGTCATGTTATTGAAACAAGCATAAAAAGAACTGTACAAGGAAGAAAAGAAAACAAAAATAAAACTATCAGGAATGAGGAAAAAGGGAAATTGCATTTCATTAAAATTAAAAGATAACAAGGTTTATACATCCAAACGGACGGAACATAGAATCTGAATTACAACCCTGGAATAATCCAGATAAATTGAAAGAAAATCAAAGCAAACTACCAAAACTCCTTCCTGGTGGGGAGAGGAGTAGCTTCCCAATTGTTAATCTTTGCACTGGGCCCAACAAATTGCACATCCACCTTCCTATAACCCTTTCCAGCTTCCACCATGTTCACCTCATCGAATAACTTCTCAAACCTTTCAAGCAACTCCTTATCTGGACCAACCACGGGACTGGGAACTGTTGTTTCGGGGCGTTTCTTGGTGCCAGGCCTGACAAATGATCTGGAGAGACGTGGGATGGGCTTTGGGAGGACCCATGCCCTCTGTTTCAACTTTCTGGCTCTTTTTATGTCCGCAACTGTGGGCTTGAACCCCAAACCAAATGTATCCAAGTTCTTGGGGAGAGACACTGGCTGTACGATACTTTGCAGAGATGCACCCAAACCCTTGCCCGGTACAAAACTATTTTTCAACATTTTAATGGCTACCATGACTGATGCAACAGCTACTCTCGAAATTGGGACGCACTTTCCTTCTGGAATTTTCTCTACCGACGCCGTGTAAAAAACATGGTAGACCCAAGGACCCTTATCGTCTTGAACCTCAATGAATGGAACAATGGCATCACCGGGAGCACATAAATTATCCTCGCCGTGAACAACGATTTCCTGTCTATCCCATTCAAACTTTACCATATGATGCAGTATAGATGGGACTGCTTTGGCAGCATGAATCCAGGGTCGACCCAATAGCAGATTGAAGAAACAACCACATATAGCACCTGGAATTCCATGGTAAATTTAATTGGCCCTATTGTAAGCTCAAGCACTATATCCCCAACTGAATCTTTCCCTCCACCGTCGAATCCCCGAACGCAGATACTATTTTTGTGAATTCTTTCGTCATCCACCTTTAACTTGTTCAGAGTGGAGAGAGGGCAAATGTTCACACTAGAACCATTGTCAAGTACTCGAGTAACCACGAAATCTTTGCATTTCACCGTAAGATAGAGGGCTTTATTGTGCTCAGTACCCTCCACGGGCAACTCATCGTCAGAAAAAGTGACTCTATTTACCTCAAATATCTTGTTAGCTATCTTTTCCAAGTGGTTTACTGAGATTTTGTTAGGAGCGTGGGCCTCATTCAAGATCTTCATCAAAGCCCGGCGGTGCTCGTCTAAATGGATCAATAATGACAATAGTGAAATCTGAGTTGGTGTCTTCCTCAACTGCTTAACAATGGAATAGTCCCGCACTTTCATCTTTCTCAAGAATTCCTCTACTTCTTCTTCAGTCACAACTTTCTTCACTAGCACCGGGTTGTCTTTGGAGATCTTAGCTTTTCTTAACTCTTCGGGGGCAAAACATCTCCCCGATCGAGTCAAACCATGGGTCTCGCAAACTTCTTCTTTAACCTTTTTCCCCTTGTAAGTCACTGTCACTTGTTCGTAATTCCACGGGACCGCTTTGCTATTAACTATCGGTAATTGAGTTACCGGGTTGATAATGACAGGGTCAATACGGGCACCCTCCACAATTACAACAGGCTTGTTCGCCACTCCTGGCACAACTACTTTTGCTCTTTCTTGTTTTATTGCCACATCACTTGGGGTCCCCTTCTTGGCTACTGCAGATGGTTCACTGTTTACCCCGCTCAACCGGATTACTGATTTCTCACTTGTTGGCTTACAACCGTCCTGACTTCACTGGACCGAATCATCATGATTGTCTGTGAAGGCTTCTTGGGCTCCCTTCCCCTAGCACTATCTCGATCATATTTGTCTCAGGATGGGCCAGCAACAGATTCTGGTTGATATTGGGTGCCTCCGAAGCTTGGACCTCAATTTGATTAGTATCAATGAGCTCTTGAATAGCTGTTTTCAATTGCCATCACTTCTCTATGTCTTGCCCTAGAGCACTAGAACAATATTCGCAACTCACAGAGTGATCAAGGTTCTTCGGGGGAGGATTTGGCAGTTTTGGCTCGATCGGACTCAGCATACCCAATTGTCGCAACCTGTGGAACAAACTGGTATAGGATTCTCCCAATGGAGTGAAGGTTTTCTTCTTTTACAAAATCTCGTTCTTAAATGCTTGGTTGGGCTGGAAACCTGATCTAGGAGCATTTCGATAGGCTCTTAGGGGTGGATAGGCATTTTGTGGAGTTAGGTGTATTTATGGGACTGGTGCACGCCATTGTGCGTGGGCCGGAGGTTGGTTGTATGTTTGGGCATGGTGGACAGAAAAATGGGGGTCTGGTGATTGGTAGTAGTGTTGGGGTGGATTATATGGGGTATAGGGATAGGTTTGGTGGTAGGAACGAGGCTGATGATAGTGGTGAGGTGAACCCCTGGGTCCGAACCAAGCTCCTGAATCGATCGTTGCTACATCCTCTTTCTTCTTCTTTCCAATTACCCCCAGCTCCGCTTTGAATGGCCTGAGTGGTTGCCTTAATAGCTGAATAGCTCATGATTTTGTTTGTCTTGAGCCCTTCTTCTACCATACTGCTCATCTTTACCACTTCATTGAAGGACTTGCCTATAGTTGATACCAGATGACCGTAATAAGTAGGTTCTAAGGCCTACAGAAAATAATCCACCATTTCACTTAATTTCATTGGAGGGTCAACCCTTGCTGCCTGTTCTCTCCACCTAAAATGATACTCCCTGAAACTCTCATTGTACTTTTTCTTAAGTTTTGTCAAAGACAGACGATCCAGAATAATCTCGAGATTGTACTAGAAGTGGCAAGCAAATGCCTAGGCTAGATCATCCCATGTGTACCATCTTCCGTGATCCTGCTGAGTGTACCACGCTAGCGCCGAACCACTTAGACTTTGACTAAAATATGCCATTAGCAACTCATCTTTCCCGCCAGCTCCCCTCATTTTGCTACAGAAACCTCTCAAATGTGCCACTGGATCACCGTGCCCATCATACAAATCAAACTTGGGCATCTTAAACCCTGCCGGCAATTGCACATCTGGAAATAGACATAGATCTTTGTAAGCCACACTTACTTGACCTCCCAACTCCCGCATGTCCCTGAATGACTGTTCCAGGCTTTTAACTTTCCTGAACATCTCCTCATGTTCGGTATTTTTTGATGGTTTTTCGGTTTTCGCAGGGAGGTCAAAATGAGTGTAGGAATAGGGTTCGGGAACCTTGAAAGTGGGCTTCATGGGGTAATACTGGTTGTTGTAAGTCTGGAATAGAGGCTCACTGGAGGATTGATGTAATGCAGCAGGTGGGGGTGCCAGAAAAACATGAGTGACTGGTGGAGGAGGGTACGAGACTTTTTTGGGTGGTGGAGCTTGTGATGTATGGGAAGTGGTGCCATAGCATTGTTGGTAGAAGGGAAATGCCGAAGATGAGTTCACAGTGGGAGGTTCCTGGGCCTGAGTCAATGGCGGGATAAAAGTAGGGTTGGTGGGGTAAACTGGCGGTGGGTGCCCTTTTGCCCATGCTTGATACATTTCAGTCATCTGCTGCTTCAGCTTATACAACTCATCTTTCAGATTAACCTCCGATTCTTCCACCTCTTTTGACGGATCGACAATACTTGCCTCAAGCTCCTGGTTGGCCATGTTCAGCTTGTTTTTGGACCGGGTGTTATAGGAGTGAGTTGCCAGAATGCCAATCAAACTAACCACCTGCCTGTTACTTGACGACAATAGCAAACTTGTTAACGATCAGGGTTTAACAGATAGGCGACCGCACATTTGGGGAATGAATGCACCTAAGCAATTAACCGTTTCTATTATGCATTTGATCGGTTGCTTGCGTCATCCCGACTTTTCCTTATTTCCATTTGCAACTTCTCTTTTCTCTCTCTCTTTTTTTTTTCATTCATTGCTTGATTTCTCTTTGTTTTTATTCTCTCATTTTCTCTCTTATTTTGCCATTGTTTCCTTCTCACGATTTCTTATTTTCTTTTTCTCTCTTGTTTTTCCCCTCTTTTTCTTTCTTCTTTTTTTCTTTCTTTTGGTTATGGTCGAATCCTATAAAGATTGCCTACGTACCATGACCCCGTATGAATCAAACCAAGCGTAGTTCTGGGGATAAGTGTAAAAATATTTTGGGATTTTTAAATTTTCATAAAAAGCAAATGCTTTGATTACAACGACTCAAAAACTAACAGACTCAAAAAGACATTAACAGACTTTGATGAAAAGAAGAAAATACAAACTCAAATAGAAAAATGAAAATACAGACTCGAAAACAGACTAACAGACTTCAATGAAAATTACGAATACATCAACGCCTCAACTGCTCCTAGGGCCCGCGGGACATCATTCGGTCTCGCCACGGGCCTATGCGCTAAATCTCCTTGGAGGTGGTAGAGATCTTCCATTATCTGGTGAACAAAGGTCATCGCGGTGGCAAAGAACATGGAACTAGTCATATCCTCATAACTACTACATTTCATCGCGATGTAGTCGGCGATCTTTCTGATTCTCTCTCTTATAGCACCCTTTTCTTGCAACAAATGCCCAATCTACTGGGCCCTATATTCCAAAGTTTGTTCGGCTACATGATTCTGTTCTTGAAGTTGTTGTAAATCTCTTTCTAACTGTGCCATCGCTGCATAACAGTGTTCCCTTTCTGCCTTAAAGTCTTTTGCTTGTTTGATCATTTTGTTCTCAAAGATGGTAACCTTTTTCTTCAACCCCACAATCTCATTGTCATATTTCTCTTTTAACTGTTTAACCAAGTGCGCTCTTTCTTCTGCATTCTTAGCCAATTTTGTTCGAGCCTTAGCTAGTTCACCCTCTGCTTTGTTCAAATCAAAACCATACTCATCCACCTTCTGCCTAAGGTTCTTTATAACCTTTTTATCCTTTGCACTTCTGGCGGGATTTTCAGCTGCTGTTTTCATTTCTCGAATCTGGGCTCGAAGGGCCTCATTTTCTTTAGCTAGCTTTTTCTTTTCACCTTCATCCATCGCGGCTTGCAAACCATTCTCGAATTGGAGATCCCTGACTTGCTTTTCCAATTTTCCTATTGTGGCCCTGTACTCATTCTCCTTGGCCAACCAAGCCCACTGTTCTTGTGACGCCTCAACGAATTCCTGAATGTGAGGTTTTTTGGCTGGTCTTTCAGGTTCAGCCCTTGTAGCGTTCTTCTTTCTATACCAGGCAAGATAGGTGGGTGAGACCTCGCCTCTAGATAGGTCACGCACTCGAGTGTTCGCTATCAAATACTGCCACTCGTTCCAAATAGAATGAATTGTTTCGTCATGAAATTGGCCGTCGGAGCTAACCTCGACCGCATAAACACTAAGATCTTCATCTGGGTGCATCACCTAACACCTTCCCAACCGTCTCATCACCCGATATGGAGTATAAGGTTGAATGCCTCGAAGACCCATTAGGAGGAAGTAAGGACCAGTGGCGGGCATATACACAATTTCTTCAACAGGAAGCCAACCTAGTATCAATTCTATTTGCCTCGAAGTGATGGAGCGAAGGCGGGATACCCAATCTCCAAACCCCTCTGGGAACTTTAACCCTGAAATCCTTGTGTCGAACTCTTCAACGCAGCTTTTCTCTGCGGGCCCACAACTCATATACTGAGGGCAGTGACACAGGTGTTCGATCATCCATATTTGTAGTAGTAAATTGCATCCCTCGAAGAAATTTGCCCCAGCTTTACAAGCTTTGAGAGCTCGGTATATCTCAGATACTATCATAGGGGCAAGGGTGCTCTTGGCATTGGTAATCAAGACTTTAACGACTCCAGCCACCCGCAGATCGATATTCCCATCTTTCCGGGGAAACACCACGAGGCCTAAGAAAGCTACCATGAAAGCGAAATGCCTATGCTCATCCCATTTTGCTCGGTTCCCTTTGCTACAAACCCCGCTTTCCGAGTTGTTAAATCCTCCTACATGCCCGTACCTCTAGTATATAAAACGTAGAGTGGAAAAACCATCCTTCAACAATCCGGCGAGGCCTCCCAAATATAGATTAACCTTATCTGCCTCTGATTTACCCAGATCCTCCCACCACATATGCAACTATAGGGATCTTATTCATGACTGTTATTGGCAAACTTTAACTTGTGCTCATTCTACACATTTATTAGGGTGATTAAGCAAAATCAAGACTCATTTGACTCAAAAACAAAGTTAACACTATTTTTCTCTCTTTTCTTTTCAAATATTCATTTCAAAATAGAACCCGGCTTTGCAAATACGGCCTTTCAGCACTTCCGGGGAGAAGATTTTAAGGTTGTGCTTGCTAACCTGCCAAAATGTCACAAACAAAAAGGCCAAAGGTGGCTATTCTTGCAAAAACAGCCTTCTGGCGTCCTTTTGGGGACATTCGGCTATTTTCGACAAGAATGGCTTCACCTTACTTATTTCCAACAAAGTAAGAAAATTTTGATGCCTTTGGGCTATTTTTTGAAAAAAAAGGAAGTTGGACCCGATGGGGGTTGCCTACGTATCCCACATCCGGTAAGAATCAAACTGGTGTAGTTTGAGCAATATAAAATAAAACCAACTATTTTTCAAAACAAAACCTTTTCTTCTTATTTTTTATTTTTTCCAAAAATCTGACAGAGTTTCAGTACCATTTGGACATTGGTTTTCCCAAAACAAGCAATTATCTCTCTTAGCCCTCACATTGACTTTCCTTCTCTCAACCTTTCCCCTATAAGCCGGTCAACATGCAAATTCGAAGCAAATGAATGCACAATTAGCAAGTAGGATGCATCAGGATGGTCTTTTTCATTTTTGGGTACACCTGTCCTAGACAGACCCAAACGTTCCTACTAGGGATCCGGCATGAGGTCTTGTTATACTAGGTTAAAACTAGGTTTATTTGTTCTAGACCTGGCTTACCCGAGCAGACAACTCGAGCCGAGGGGGGCTATGTACTGATAACCAAAAGATCATCCGGCTTTGCAACTTGTACGAACCTCATTCTATTTGCGACATGACACTAACAGAAAGAAGTCACGACCAGCGTGCACTCCTCGGGAGAGAGAAGAGAGGGGTTTCGTAGCAGTTTATATATACAGTTCAGATAATCTCAAAGCGGTAAAAAGCAATATTTAGCACATTAGGCCCAAACATGTAATAAAATCAGATAATAAATAAAGCCAAATACAACAACTCATCTAAGCTCGAATTCTAAACCCTGAACCAGAGATTCTGGGTTTGATCCCCTGCAGAGTCGCCAGAGTTGTCACACCTTCTTTTTACTAGATCCCGGAAGGGTATGAGGGAGTTTTTTCCAATTTTGAGTGACAATCGAAACGAGATTATTTTATTTAAAATTTAGAGTCGCCACTTGGGATGATTTATGGTATCCCAAGTCACCAGTTTCAAATCCCGAATCGAGGAAAGATTGACTCTGTATTACAGTCCGCGAACACAGAAATCCGAGTAAGGAATTCTATTAACCCGTGAGAAGGTGTTAGTCATTCCCGAGTTCTGTGGTTCTAGCACGGTCGGTCAATTATTACAATTGACCTATTATCTGATTTTAGTACATGTTTTAACCTACGGTTCGATTTTAACTTTATAACCGCTTTTATTTAATTATTTTAAAGGAAAATTGCAACATCATTTCAAAGATGTCTCGAACCACGTCACATAAATGCACATATGGCTTTCAACACATTTTATCTAATATTGTTGGGATTTGGATTTGGGTCACATAAATGCGCACCCAAGTTTAGGAAGGTAAATTATTAAAATAACGCGCCTATAGTAACTACGCGTTTGCAACTTTGCGAGGGCCATGGAAATTTAAGTAAATGGCACGCCCCGAATTCTAAGGATAAATAAGATTAATTAAATGAGGGCCATGCAATTTAAGATTTTTGTCTGGGCATGGAACAACTCGGTACCAATTTTTCTTTAAAAAGGAATTCAAACTAAATTTCGGAGGGCCATAGCTATTCGTGTTGTTAAATATGGCGCATCTCAAGCTCATTTTAGAGAATGTAATTAATTATGGAAGAGAAGAAACCCCAGGAGTTTAGAATATCCACTATGCTAAAAGCCCGAACTAAATTTGTTATCAGCAAACAAGCAAGTAAGGGAACTGGGCCAACGAAATCAAGCAGGCCCAAACGATGCCAAATACGCAATTCTGATTCTGGGCAAGTCTTTTCAGATTCAGGCCCAATATGAACCCAAAACCCCGTGAGTCTGAGAATGACGAGCAAAGACTCGACTTCGAATCCCTGAAGCGCCCAAATTGCATCCGAAAAGCCATGAAGGAATCAAATTTTAACAAGGGAAAACTGCTAATTCATGAAATTCTTTAAACACAAAATTAACGTTCAACTTTGACAACTAAATGATATGCAACTTCAAATCTCAAAACCTCACGTTAACTCTAAGTATTGACATGGGAGTAAACCACAACAAATCCTGTGAAATTGCCACTAAATAGCCATATGATTCCAACTTATTAAAAGAAATATGTAAGGAACTGTACTAGGCTGAGACATTCTCAGAGCAAAAAAACCAGATTTGACTTTCATTTGAAATCCCTCATTGAAACAAATCATCACATTAACAAAAGGAAAAGGTTGAACAACAAACTTCTGAAGTTACTAAACTATGCTTCAAACCATAAGAAAGCAGGTTTTAAAAACCAAATGGAAGGCAAAACATGGATCAATTGTGTTGTACCCAAAAATCTGAATTAAAACATTTGAACCATGACCATTAAAGGCACATCCACAGACAAACAGTTTCAACCAATCAGCTCAGAGCCACAATCCTCAATTAATACACATTAAAAGGTCTAAACAATTTTGAATCACTACATTCGAGCAAGCTAAAATCCAAACCTTAAAATGAAATAGAACATTAATGATATGGATGACTATATATGGTGAACTAAACTGAAGAACACATGAAGAAATTGTAATGAACTATAACATCATTTGACAAAGAAAAACGTAGCAATTATCATTTCTCTTCAAGCTTGGATACATGACTTTCATCTTTGCATTTCACATGCTACTCAAGGGGTCAGTACATACCTGAATATAGCAAAAATAGAATTAGAAACCAAAGTGGAGGTCCAGAAGAAAACAACAACAACAACAATAAACAGAAGGAGCAATAACTCAACAGGAGAAATAGCAGCAGAAACTAGCTCAACTCAGCAATAAAACAGTGTTTTCCAAATAGTAAACCCAAACCAGCTTTAAAATATCCAGAATTCAACCCATTTTTAGCCCAGAATGCAAAACTATAAAAGGTTCAGTGATTTCAACTGACTATTAGGATTAGAGTAACCAAAACCCAAGCAAAATTTTTAGTAGTTTCTCAGAAAATCCCAGAATTATAAGTTATTTCAGAATTTCTTCAAGGCAGCAGTTGTTTTTGATTTTTCTGGATTTTTATCTCTTCAACTCTGCCTTGAATGCCGAGTTAGAGAGCCTTTATAGGCAAGACATTTAGGGCAGATAGATGAGGATCAGATTTGCACCTAGACTCTTTTGCAATTTTTATTTTAGCTTAAATACCCCTAATCAACTATCAGAATTTCAAACACAGCCCCCCATCCCATTTCCTGGAAGCTTCCTAAGGTTGTTACATAAGATTCCCCTACCTATACTACCCACATTACCCCTGGACCCATGTTAATTAACCAGATAGACCAAACAGGTATGGGTCAAGTTGACCCTGGGTTGAATTAACTCACAACCCAACCCAGACCATGAGCCCATGAAACCCCAGGCCCAAATACAATCAGAACCAACTAGATTCTGAGTCTACCAAGAGCAGAAAGTAAATACTTGTTTGAAAATTAAAGTTTAACTACACGACTGATTAATTACATAAACAAGCAAAGAGTGAATTAGGTTAGTATATTGAGACGATTTAATTAACTTATGAGACTAAAGAAAAATCAAAGGTTCAAGCATGTTATTAACAAAATCAGGGACCAGAAAACTGAACGAAAAAAACGAACACAAAAAATTAAACTAGGGGGAAAGACCTAAGCTCAGAAACTTGCTCGAATTTCAGTCTACTTCAAGAAAGATGAGAAGAAAAGAAGAGGAGTAGGACGTGAAACAAAAGTAGACAGAAGAAAAGGACAAAGAAAGCTTACCGACTAGAATCAACCACAACGCTGGACTCCTTGATTTAACACAATCAATGTTAGTCGCTTGTTCTTTGTTAAGAACAAACGATCAACACTGCTTATGCCGAATTAGACTAAAAAATCTTGAACACCTGGATGCCTGTGGTCATGCAAACCACAAAATCAAAGGCAGAGCAATTTGGCTTTTAGGGCTTCGAACTTTGATCTGAGATTCGAAGGGATTGAGGGGGATTCAAGGGATATGGGTTAGGGATTTGGAAAGAGGGGATCATGAGGGTTTTAGAGTGTTAGTTTGGGGCGGTTTGGGGTGGCGCCGCCACCGGAGAACATCATGCCGGCACTAAGGTTTCTAAAGTTTGAGGCTTTATGGTGGGATTTGAGAGGAGTGGAGCGTGGATTTGGGATGAAGAGGTGGAGGAGAAATTGTGGTGTAAAAATGGGGGTGATTGGCCGTCGGTCGCCACCGTGGGCAATTTCCGGCGGGCGGCGGACGGTGGTTCAAGGTGGCGTTTGGTTGGGGTCTCTAAGGGTATGAGAGACGATGGTATGGGGGGGACGTTTGGACATTTTTATACTATAAGGGGTCCTAGTTCTGGACCGTTTGATCAACTAAGATCAACAGTCTAGATGGAGAATGACTGAGACGGGGTCGTTTGGTGACTAAACGGGGTCGTTTGGTAATTGAACAGGGCATACCGGGTTGAGGGACATGGTTTGGGCCGGTTTTGGACGGGTAATGGAGAATTGAATTGAGCTTGTGGTATTTAAGATTAAGAAGGCCCAAAATCTGAATTTTCCACTTCCTTTCCCTTTTCTAATTATTTCAAAATTCTCTTTTTTTTTTCTCTTTTCTCAAAATTAAAATAAAACCTAAACTATATCCTAAATCAAATTAATCCTACCACATTGAACTAATTGACTCCAACTAATAATTACCACAATTAATTAAGATCTAAATTGAAGGGAAAACTACCAAAATTTAAAAATTAAAATTAAAAGTGCAAAATAAACTATTTTTTGTGATTTTTCCCATTTTTATAAAACAACTAATTTGTCAATTAATCCTAAAATGTAAAATTAAATCCTAAATTCAAATGCAACATATTTTTGTATTTTTCATTAATTAAATAAAATAAACATGCACAGACAAATGCAAACAATAACAAACAAAAATCTACGAAATTGCAAACAAATGGAAAAATTATTTTGTTTTGAATTTGTGGGAGTGATTCATATAGGGCAAAAATTACGTGTGTAAGCACGTGATTTTTGCTTCGCGAAAGTCACTCCAAAAAAGAAAAAGAAAATCAAAAATATATGTTAAAATGGCGTGTTAATTGTTATAGGTGTTAACCAATATGTGTGTAAGTTTATTTTAATTTTTACAATTTTTTAGGAATTGTTAGTTTAATTTGTTGATTTGGAAAGAAGGAAAGGGAAAATCGGATTGGGCCCCAAAATGAGGCCCAAAGCCAAGGCAAAGACCCAGTCCAAACCAGGCCTGCCCAGGCACGTCCCCAAAACGACGCCGCATAGGGCGTTCGATCTGAGCCATCCGTCCAGGCCAATCCAACGGCTCAGGACCCCTTTCAGCAACCCGTTTTCAAACCCGATCCAATAACCGGTCTGACCCAACCCCTCACTTAAACCAAACGACCCCGTTTAACTACCAAACGACCACGTCTCACTTCTCACCATCAGATCCAAGCCGTTGAGATCATCTGATCTAAAGGCTCAGATCCAATCAGCCTCCCCGTATATAAGCCTCCTATCATACCCCGCGCCCCCTATCCGAACCCCCCCCCCTTTCATCGTCCCCAAGCTCAAACCTGAAACCCCAAACCCTAGCAAGCCGCCCTAGTTTCCCTTCCACCAGAACCCGGCGGCATGAACGCCGGTGATCACCTCCTGAACACCCTCAGACCCCCTCACTCTCCTGAACATGGATCTGCTATCCATTTGCCTCGAATCACTTTCCTTCGTCTCGAATCTTCATTTAAAGATTTGAGTCGAACCCGGACCTATACCAAATTACCCCATCTTCATACCAGACACTCCCCTGACCCTCCTCGTGACCAAACCAAACTTGGTTTGGTCCGAATCTACACACAACTCCTAAAAATCAGATCTGAAGATCCAAAACCTAGAACACTAATAGCCTTGGAATCCGGCCGGTCTTAACAAGGGTTTGAGGTTTAATGGATCTTAACCAAGGTGTTCTCATGTGAGAACACCCTGGTTAAAATTTGTTCGGCCTCAAATGGTCAAAGTTGAGTCTGATTTGGGTCTGTTTGGTTTAAACATTTTTCGGTAAGTTTTCCTTTCCCTTTGTTTAGTTCTAATTAAGTTGTCAGCATGATTTGTTGTTGTGAGTATTTGTTATGGTCCGTTACTTTTTCTGTTTTCTTCCATCTCTAGCAAAGACCTTTTATTTGGTCGATTGATTTTCTATGTGTGTGTTCTGAATGTACTCTGTGATATACATGTTCGTCGATTAGATTAATCGTCAAATAAGTTAACTTGTATAGGTTCCCAGTAATTGACCAAAGTTGTCCGAAGCCCTTTAGGTCCCTGAACGTATTGTTTATATGAGCGACTGATTATTACCTGTTATAATTAGTATAGTCGACCTGATAAATGTCGTCGATTAACTTCCTACGACTGATTGTTCAAATATTCTAATACGTACAACCTCACTTGACTGAATGGACCCGTATTGTGATTTGAATGTTGCGCATTACCTATGAATGTTAGTTTGTAACTACATTGTAAACAATTAAAAGAACCAGGCTGGGGCAGTTCTGAAATCGAATGATCAAAGCCCAAAGTGCCCTGATGCTGCAATAGGCAGGGCAGTAATAATCAAGGTTAAACAAGGGTAATCTGGGGTTTGAAAAGGACAGAAAAGATTAGTTTAAATGAAGCTGACAAGTAGGGTACTAATTAAGATTAAACTAATGCCAATAGGGAACAAGACATTAAGAGTATGGGGCTTAAAATGAATAATAAAATGAGCCCATAACTCTTGATTAAAGAAAACCAGGCGTGGGGAACCAATGGCTGGCATCAAAAGATGCTTAAGCATGGGTTTAAAGGAGTATGGGCAGTCTGCAAGTAGGAGAGGAGGCAACTTAACTGCACTGGGTCATTTGGCTTATAAATAAGCCATTTGAGAACTTAAAAGGGGGATGGAATTTTTAGTCTTGAGGCTGGAACTTTTAGTCTGAAGAGAGGTCTAGTGAGTTCAAAAGAAAACTGAAAAAACATAAGGTAGTTTCCAGTAAACATTGCAACCAAACACTGTCTGAAAGTTGTATAAGAGTGCATTTTGGTCAAGCTGTCTTGGCCAAGTTCTGTTGTTTGCATTGACTGAGCTGTTCATGGTTGTTGAACTGTTGGTGTTACTGCATTGAACACTCTGTTATTGCTGTTGTTTCTCTACTCTTTCCTGGGATTGCTCGTTTGATGCTCGACTATTTGCTGGTTCTCTTTGTTCTGGGAAATACTGCTGGTTGTCTGTGGACTGTAGAAAACACTTGTGGTTGTTGGTTGTTGCTGTGTTGTTGCTGTGTGTCTGCTGCTGCTGTGTTTGTTGCATACTACTCAACTTATTACTCTCTTTCTTCCTTTCCTTTCTATACCAGGTACACACCTAATACACTGTCAGATGTAGCTGGAAACTTGAGCATGAATATAAATGAAAAGACCTGAAGAATGTGTTTTTTATACATAGTTTGTTACCTTAAATATCATGTAATGTAGAAAAATTTTATTCTTGTTTTGGATGCTGGAGATAGCCTTCAGGCCTAATAACTGTCAATGAATGGTAGTTGAATGTTAGATTGTGTATATAGGATGGTGATAAGAGTATGCCCAAGGCAGCAGGTTGTATCTCAGATTTAGTGCAATGGTGTAGTATAAGCCTGTAATGTATGCCAAGCATGAAAATCGTACACTGTTAATTAAGATCTTTCCTTTCCAATAAATTGCCATATATAACTGTTAAAACCATGTTTTAAGATAAA
This sequence comes from Nicotiana sylvestris, assembly GCF_000393655.2. Lineage (NCBI taxonomy): Eukaryota > Viridiplantae > Streptophyta > Magnoliopsida > Solanales > Solanaceae > Nicotiana > Nicotiana sylvestris. The sequence continues at coordinate 30,060,681 of NC_091067.1, forward strand.
GAACACAGGGTTTACAATCTCAACCCCACGAAGGTCGAGCCCGGGTCAAAACAGACCAAGCAGGCTCGCATCGAACAAGCAGTGGCCCAGGTCTGGCCAATCACGCGTGGGCTGGATTTGGGCCCGTGATTATTTGTTCGGCTGACTGTGCACGCAGCCTCGTTTCTGATTTTTAAGCATTTCTGAATGTTGTTATAGATAACTTGCAAGCATGTAATTAGTTAGGACTATCTCTTGTTTTCAATTAGTAGAGACGAACACGACAAGAAACGTAGTTGCTATAGGATATCCTTTTAAAATAAGGACGAGACGAGCCTCGATGAAAATAAACAAAACGCGCAGGTGCGGGGCCCTCGTTAAATGTATATTATTGAAGCATTTAGTTTCCAGGACGGGTTGCTTAGCAAATCTCACAACCCTCCTAAAATAACAACACGTTAGTCTTTTTAGGATACGCTTTAATAAACCTTACCTTCTTAAACTCGGGTGCACATTTATGTGACCCAAATCCAAATCTCGACGGATTCGAAATGTATTTCTAATCACGGGTACATTGATTGTGACGTGGTTCGAGAGGCATATCCATGACGTCGCAAATTCCTTTTAAAAGTAGAACGAGACGAGCCTCGTCAAACAAAAAATGTACACAGCTGCGGGGCCCTCTAACTGTATATATATTAAAACACTTAGAATTCGGGACAGGCCGTTTAGCGAATTTTTCGGCCTTCCCCAAAACAACAATACGCTAGTTGCTTTAGGCGCGTCTTAATAATTTATTCTCCTTAATCCGGGTGCACATTTATGTGACCCAAATCCAAATCTCAACCGAGTCGAGATATGTCAACAACCACGGGTGCATTGATGTAACGTGGTTCGAGATATGTTTTCACGACGGTGCAAGTCTTATAAAATAATAGTAAATGATAAAAGCGGTTAAAAGTTAAATTTTGCACATAAGTTCACACTTGTATAAAATCAGATAATCAAGCCGAATATAACAGTTGAGCGACCGTGCTAGAACCACAGAACTCGGGAATGCCTAACACCTTCTCCCGGGTTAACAGAATTCCTTATCCGGATTTCTGGTACGCAGACTGTAATATAGGGTCATTATTTTCCTCGATTCGGGATTAAAATTGGTGACTTGGGACACCCTAAACCTCCCAAGTGGCGACTCTGAAATAAATAAATAAATCCCGTTTCGATTGTCCTTTAATTGGAAAAAACTCCCTTGCGCCCTATCGGGTGCGGAAAAAGGAGGTGTGTCAGCTCTGGCGACTCTGCTGGGGATCTCTAAACCCAGAACCACTGGTTCAGGGTTAAGAATTCGAGCTTAGAATAATTGTTATTATTTGGCTTTATTTATTATCTGATTTTTACATGATGTATGCCTAATGTGCTAAATGATGCTTTTACCGCTTTAATAATATTTGAATTGTGAATGTATACAACTGTTACGAAACCCCCTTCTTTCTGAGTCTTCTGAATTTATGGTGTACACGTGCGCGTGAACCACCTTTCTGTGAAAGTCATACCAAATAAGACGGAGTTGGGACAAGTAACTAGGCCGGGCAGACTTTCGTGCTCCCGGTACGTTTCCCCCGCTTCGGCTCAAACTGTCTGTTTGGGTAAGCCAGGTTTAGAACAATCAACCTTAGGTTTTACACTTAGAATAACTCAGCCATGTACCGGATCCCTAGTAGAAACGTTTATTTGCATCACGTGCATTTGACTTAGGGGACTCAACACAGGGGTTGGATCTGTCTAAGACAGATGAACCCGAAATAAAAAGACCATCCTGATGCATCCTACTTGCTATATGTGCATTCATTTGCCTCGAACATGCTTGCTGACCGGCTTAAATGAAATCATGGTAAGAGTTGAGGAATAAAATGGGTTTGTTTTTATATAAATAAAATATATATATATATATATATATATATATATATATATATATATATATATATATATATATATATATAATAAAAAATAAAATATAGTTTTTAAATCTTGAAATAAAGGTATTTAATCTTGAAAGGTATTTAATCTTGAAAATAGTTTGAAAAATTTCCAAAAATAGTTTTAAATCTTGAAAATAGTTTTGACTGAAAATGATTAGAGTATGTTTTCAAAATGAGTCATGACTTTATTAAATTAAATTTCAGATACAAAATGAGCACCACACAAAACCCCTCCTCCGCAAATACAGAAGAGTTTCTGTTCCAGCTTCAAATGTGGTGGTGTGAATTAGGCAAAAATGGTCAAAAGTGGGTCATCAAGCATTTGGGAAATCTCCCGGACATTATGAAAGTTAAACCCCGTGATGATCTGATTGCGGCATTAGTAACCTTTTGGGACCCTGTTCACAATGTCTTTCGTTTCTCTGACTTCGAGCTCACTCCTACATTAGAAGAGGTAGCTGGATATGCTGGTTTTGACGAAAGTTTAAGGAATCAAAGCTTGATATTCACAAAGGCTCCCTCGGTACATCGATTCTTCGGTCTTCTGAACATCAGCAGTCAAATCAGGAAAAGCAATGTCGTCAGCGGGTGTTGTTCTTTCAACTTTTTGTATTCAAGGTTCGGAAAGTCAGATGGGTTCGAAATTCATGAGAAAGGCCTTACTAACAAACAAGACAAAGACGCATGGCAGGTTCACCGTCGCTTCGCCTTCATGGTGGCTTTTCTAGGAATCATGGTCTTCCCGAACAAAGAGCGAACAATTGATATTCGCACCGCAAAAGTTGTGCAAATCCTCACCACCAAGGAAAATCACACCCTTGTCCCCATCATTCTCTCATACATTTATCGGGCTTTGACTTTATGTAAAGCAGGAGCGAAAGTCTTCGAAGGATGCAAAATTTTGTTGCAAATGTGGTTGATTGAACATCTCCAACAACAGCCCAAGATCATACAGTATGGGCCAAGCAACGATAATTACATCGAGGGTTATGAGGAAAGAGTGAAAAATTATCAGGTTCCAGAAGGGATAGAAGCATGGGTATCTCGGCTAAGGGCTCTAACGGCAAATCAAATTGAATGGACTCTGGGATGGCTACCGATGAGGGAAGTGATACATATGTCAAACTCAAATAGTTATCTGCTACTATTGGGATTGAGAAGCATCCAGCCATACGCGACATTGAGAGTCCTAAGACAACTAGGAAGATATCAAGTAGTTCCTGATGATGAAGATTTGAGTACGCAAGAAATCGAATTACACCCAGAGGCCACTATTCTTGAGGCGTTACTTCAGCAGATGTGGAATGGATGTCGATACTTAAAAAGCGATACTCAAGTCCCATACACTACAAAGGGTGAGATAAATCCTGGATATGCAAGGTGGTTCGAGAAACGGTCTCGCGTGGATGATGTACCAGAACCTGAGCTGAGAAGGCCAACTAAAAGACCCCATATTCAAAACTTTAATGATAAAATCCAAGAGCGGTTGATCTGGGGAGAAAAAGAGAAGGGGTACAAAGCAACTATCCATGCCCTAAAGGAAAATCTAAGGAACCTCAGTCTGGAGAAGGATTTGCAAGCACAAGAAGCTGAAGGCGAGAAGAAGAGTCTAGCCTGTGAGAATGAAAGTCTTCATGCTCGATTTCTGAAAATGAAAAAGGCTTCTGAAACGCCAATGAGGAATTGGAAGGATCAAAAAACCATCGCCAATCTTTTTGAAAGAATGCAGGATTATGATTCCATTCTTGCTGCAAAAGAAAGGGCGTTGAGCAAAGCAAAATAAAGGATCCAACAATTAAACGAAGAAGCCAGATCTGATAAGGAACGCCAAGATAGGCAATCCGAGAAAGACAGGGCACAATTCAAGAAGGAAAAAGACCATTGGATACGATCAGAAGACCAACTTCGTGCACAACTAGAAGAGGCAAGAAGGTACAGAGAGCATCAACAAGCGGACACTGATAGAGAAAGAGCGCAGATGAGATTAGAGCAGGCCAGACTCCGAGCTCTATTAGAGTCAGCCCTAGATCGTGAAGGCCGTATCCGAGATATAGCCACCACTCGCCAGCAGCAGTTGCAGAATCAAGGCCAACATCTCCAAGATTTCAGGGCACAGATCCACGACCTGGCGGTCTACACCTCTCAAAGTTATGTAAACTGCCAAGGAATGGATTATGAAAGGTTTACAAAGCATGCACCCACCTTTGCCCGTCATCTAGCAGTGGAGTTGGAAAGGATGTATCGAACATTGGGAGGTCATCCGGGTCAAGCCCCGCCTTGAGCAAGTGATCTAATAATTTACAACACAAGTGGAAAGTGGGGCACGTTATGAGATATTAAGAATTGTATCTGTTTATTTCAATTTGAATGTGTGTATTTCCAGACATTGTTTTTACAAAGTTTTTCAAATGTAATGTTTGTTCATCTTTTATATAAATGTTAGCCTAATGGCAGAACTACGCCTGGTCTGATTCACGCGGGGACGTGATACGTAGGCAATCCCCATAAGATTCGACCGCTTTTAATAAAGAAAGAAAAGAGAATACAAAAACGAATAAAAAAGGGACAACTGAGCAAGCCGGGATGATGCATGTTGTTTGAAGCAAAGCATGTAGAAACGGTTAACTGCCTAGGAGCATTGCATCCTATATGTGTTATGATCAAATCTGTTAAAGCTCTAACGCTAACAAAGTTTGTTGTTGTCTGATACCAGACAGTTAGTTGTTAAAGAATTCTGGCAACACACTCATACCAAACCAGATCCAAAGGACCGGTAGCAACAAGCATGACTACTTCGGAGAATAGCAATGAGGAAGAAAGGCCGATGAGCCAGTTGTTAAAAGAAGCGATGGAAAAGATTGAAAGGATGGGACTAGAGATGAATGCAATGCAGCTAGCCATAGCCAAAACACAAAAGAGCCCTGAAACACTGGGACACATGCCGGAATACCCTCACTCTGGCCCTTCCACAAGCCGTCCAAATCCCCTTTATCATCAAGAAAGAAGCCCTCAGGATTCCCAAGCTCCACCACCCCATCAACCTCTCCCAACACCCAATATTCCCATTTTTGTGGGACCAACATCAGTCCCTTTGCAGAGAACGACCAGTGAGCCATTGTTTCAGGCTCACGATACACAATACTATCCCCCTGAGCCTACATTCCATGCACCCGAGCCCCAAGCTTACAATCCACATCTGGAAGTACCGGCAGAGATTGAGAAGCCAGTTAAGGCCCCTGAATAGGATGAAGTGTTGAGAAAGTTCAAAAGCCTGGAGCAGTCCTTCAGGAACTTACACGGGCTGGGCAATCAAGTCAGCGTAGCATACAAAGATCTATGCCCTTTCCCAGACGTCCAACTCCCGGCTAGGTTCAAGATGCCTAAGTTTGATTTATATGAAGGGCACGGTGATCCCATGGCACATTTGCGGGGATTCTGTAGCAAAATGAGAGGGGCAGGCGGCAAGGATGAGCTGTTGATAGCTTATTTCGGCCAAAGTCTGAGCGGATCTGCACTAGAATGGTATACCAGGCAGGATTCCAGCAGGTGGTACACGTGGGATGATCTGGCGCAGGCTTTTGCAGGTCATTTCCAGTACAATCTCGAGATAGTCCCTGACCGTCTCACATTATTGAGAACTGGGAAGAAACCCGGGGAAAGTTTTCGCGAGTTCGGGTTCCGCTGGAGAGAGCAAGCAGCTAGAGTCGATCCTCCCATGAGAGAGGGAGAGATGGTGGACTATTTCTTGCAGACACTGGATCCAACCTATTTTGGTCACTTGGTGACAACAGTTGGAAAATCTTTCAACGAGGTGGTCAAGATAGGGGTCATGATAGAAGAGGGTCTGAGGTCTGACAAAATCTTGAACTATTCGGCACTCAAAGACACAACCCAGGCTATTCAAAGCGGCGCGGGAGGTGCGCTGAGAAGAAAGAAAGAAGAGGTTGCCACGATCGAGGCAGGCAATTGGTCCAGGGCTGGCAGGCCGCACTACAACCAACCCAGACCTCACAGGTCAAACTACCCATACAACCCACCACAAAATTTCTATCCGCCTCGAGAACCACATTGTTCCGTACACCAGGCCTAAGCATACACTCAGCCTCCGGTTCGCCCACAATGGCGCGCGCCGGCTCCCCGGAACATATATGCACCACCACAAAACAACTATCCTCCACCGAGGGCGTATAGAAACCCTTTAGGGGCAGGCTTCTGGGGAAATCCAGATGCTAGGAATGACAGGTTGCGGAAGCAGAGAACTTTCACGGAGTTGGGAGAAACCTACACCGCTTTGTTCCACAAGCTGAGGCAATTGGGTTTGGTTAGTCCTGTCCAGACTCGAGAACCAAATCCCCCACCTCAGAACTTGGATCGATCAATCAGTTGTGAATACTGTTCAGGGATGCTCGGGCATGATACCGAGAAGTGCTGGAAATTAAGGCATGCCATACAGGATCTTATTGACACCAATAAGATCGAGGTCCAGACACCAGAAGCTCCTAACATCAACCAAAACCCACTGCCAGCGCACCACAAAACTCATATGATTGAGTTGGTGTGTGAGGGAGGAGAATTTAGAAAACCCTCACAAACAGTGATGATGATCCAAGCCGCCCCGAAAGAAGTCTCAACCAGTGGAGGAACGAGTGTACAGTCGCAGGGAGAAGACGTCAAGCTGGTAGTGATATTAGGAAAGAGCCCGTCCGCCATAACAAGCAAACCCGAGCCAAGCAAGTTGGTAATACCAGGGATCCCGCCCACACCGGCGGTCGTGTTGAAAGGGGTATGTAGAGAACGGGTGACCATAAAGCCTGTGGTCCAGCTGCCGATGATTGACAGCAGGGCTGTGCCTTGGAAATATGAAAAGGCGGTGGTGATGTACAAAGGAAAACAGGTGGAAGAAGTCAGTTGTGAAGCGCAAGGGCTGACTCGATCAGGTCGATGTTTTGCTCCGGTGGAGCTAAGAAGAACCAACCCAGTTGCAACCAAGAAACCTGTGTCCGAAGAAGAGGCTGAAGAATTCCTGAGGAAGATGAAAGTACAAGACTATTCTGTGGTCGAGCAGCTGAGAAAAACACCGGCCCAGATCTCACTGTTGTCATTGCTGATCCATTCTGAGGAGCATCGTCGGGCCCTGTTGAAGATATTGAACGAGGCTCATGTACCTAGTGAGATTTCTGTAAACCACTTGGAAACCATTGCCAGCAAGATTTTCGAGGTGAACAGGGTAACATTCTCAGATGATGACCTGCCGGTGGAAGGTACGGAGCACAACAAAGCTCTATACCTAGCCGTCAAATGTGAAGACTCGGTGGTGACTCGAGTATTGGTGGATAACGGCTCAAGCGCCAATATTTGTCCATTATCCACTCTAGACCAGTTAAAGATCGACCGCGGAAGAATCCGGAAGAATAGCATCTGTGTCCGGGGGTTTGACGGAAACGGAACAGCCACTGTGGGGGATGTTGTACTTGAACTGACCATTGGTCCAGTCCTGTTTACCATGGAATTCCAGGTGTTAGATGCCACAGTTTCTTATAACCTGCTGTTAGGACGACCCTGGATTCATGCAGCCAAAGCGGTGCCTTCCACCCTATATCAGACGGTGAAGTTCGAGTGGGAAAGACAAGAGGTCGTGTTACACGGCGAGGATACAACATGCACCATGGGCGGAACCATCGTACTATTCATAGAGACCACCGATGACAAAGGTCCTTGGGTCTACCAGATTTTTGATACAGGGTCGGCCAACAAAATTTCTGAAGGAGAAATCATCTCGCACCCGAAGATAGCTGCCGCTACAGTCATGATGGTCTCGGAAATGCTGGGTAATGGATTTGTGCCAGGAAGAGGCCTGGGAGTCGAGCTTCAAGGGATAGTCCAACCGGTCTCCCTTCCTAAAAATCTGGAAACTTTCGGATTGGGGTTCAAACCAACCGCAGCAGACAGGAAGCAAGCGCGAAAAATGAAGAAGAGGGTCTGGTTTCTGCCTAAACCAGTGCCACGCCTCTCAAGGTCTTTTGTCAAAACAAGTGCCAAGGGGTCACCGGTCCCAAGGATTCAAGGACCTTTGATCAGTATAAAGGAAGACCTGAATCAGAGTTTTGAGAGACTATTCGCGGATGTCAGTATGGTGGAAGCTGGAGAAGGTTCCAGCAGAGCAAAGATACAATTTGTGGGGCCTGAGGCCAAGACCAACAATTGGACGGTTACTCCTCTTCCTGTCCGAGGGGAGTCTTGGTAGTAGGCTTTGATTTATGTTTTGTGTGTTTTGTTTTGTCCGGATTATTCAAGGGTGTAATCCAAATTTTACTTTCGTTTTTGTAAAAGTGTGAACCCTTTTATCCCGCAAGTTTAATAAAGTTCTTTTCTTTTGTCCCATTTTAATTTTGTTTTGTTCTTTTTCTTTCTGAACAGTTCTCTTTTTACTGGTTCTAATGACATGGCATGCACAGCGGATCTTCGACCTAGTCTAATAAATCAATCTGAATCTGACTCAATGATGCAAGAGGTCGTTTGTGATGATGAATCTGAATGTGATGAAGGTGAAGCCTTCGAAGAGATAAACCGAGAATTATGCCAATTTGAAGAAAAACCCAAGCCTAACCTAAATGACACTGAGGCTGTAAACCTAGGAGACGCTGATAGCGTCCAAGAGACCAAAATTAGTATCCACATTGAGCCGAATGTCAAAGAAGAATTGATCAAAACCCTCATGGAATTCAAAGATGTTTTTGCATGGTCATATGACGATATGCCTGGATTAAGCACCAATCTAGTGGTTCACAAATTGCCCACTGACCCGGCATACCCTCCGGTCAAGCAAAAACTAAGGAAATTTAAAACAGAAATGAGTGTAAAAATCAAAGAAGAAGTGATTAAGCAGTTGCAGGCAAAGGTCATTCGGGTCACTCGATATCCCGAGTGGTTGGCCAATGTGGTACCAGTCCCAAAGAAGGATGGAAAAATCAGGGTGTGCGTCGACTACCGCAACCTCAACAAAGCAAGTCCCAAGGACAATTTTCCGTTACCCAACATCCATATCTTGATCGATAATTGCGCGGGGCGCGAGATCGGATCCTTCGTAGATTGCTATGCGGGTTATCATCAGATCCTAATGGATGAGGAAGATGCAGAAAAAACAACGTTTATTACGCCATGGGGAACCTACTGCTATCGGGTAATGCCATTCGGGTTAAAGAACGCCGGGGCAACGTACATGCGAGCAATGACTGCTGTGTTTCATGACATGATACACAAGGAAATCGAGGTGTACGTCGATGATGTGATCATCAAATCTTGGCGTCAGGAGGACCATGTAGCAGACCTAAGGAGATTTTTCCAAAGACTCCGGAGGTATGATATCAAGCTTAACCCGGCCAAATGCGCATTCGGGGTTCCATCAGGAAAGTTGCTAGGATTCATCGTCAGTCGACGGGGGATTGAGTTAGACCCATCCAAAATTGAATCCATCCGAGATTTGCCACCGCCAAGGAACAAAACAGAGGTAATGAGTTTGCTGGGTAGACTCAATTACATCAGCAGGTTCATCGCTCAACTCACAGCAACTTGTGAGCCCATATTTCGGCTGCTGAGAAAGGATGCTGCGGTAGGTTGGACGGCAGAGTGTCAGGAGGCTTTCGACCAAATCAAAGGGTATCTGTCTAATCCACCCGTATTGGTCCCGCCTAAGCCCGGGAAGCCCCTAATTCTTTACCTGACGGTCTTGGAAAATTCATTTGGTTGTGTATTGGGGCAACATGATGACACAGGAAGGAAGGAGCAAGCCATCTACTATCTTAGCAAGAAATTCACAGTACATGAGGTCAAGTACACTCAACTCGAGAAAACATGTTGCGCCCTAACTTGGGTAGCTCAGAAGTTGAAACACTACCTGTCTTCGTATACTACTTATCTCATATCCCGCTTGGACCCATTGAAGTATATCTTTCAGAAACCTATGCCCACGGGAAGGTTGGCAAAATGGCAAATTCTGCTCACAGAGTTTGATATCGTCTATGTAACGAGGACGGCCATGAAAGCCCAGGCGCTGGCAGACCATTTGGCAGAGAATCCCGTTGATGAAAAATACGAGCCCTTAAGAACGTATTTTCCTGACGAAGAGGTAATGCATACAAATGAGTTGGAATTACCTGAGGAACCGGGTTGGAAGCTTTTCTTCGATGGAGCTGCAAACGCAAAAGGGGTTGGAATAGGAGCAGTACTCATTTCTGAAACAGGACGGCATTATCCTGTTACGGCTCAACTACGCTTCTATTGCACCAACAATATGGCCGAGTATGAGGCTTGCATTCTGGGTCTGCGCTTGGCTGCTGACATGGATGTCCAAGACGTCTTGGTCTTGGGAGACTCGGACCTCTTGGTACATCAAATTCAGGGAGAATGGGAAACACGAGATCTAAAACTCATACCATACCGACAATGCTTGCATGATCTGAGCAAGCAATTTCGATCGGTGAAGTTCAAACACATCCCGAGAGTTCACAATGAGGTTGCGGATGCCTTAGCCACCTTAGCATCAATGCTGCACCACCCTGACAAAATGTATGTTGATCCTCTACACATCCAGGTCCGTGATCAGCACGCCTACTGCAATGCCATAGAAGAAGAAGCAGATGGCGAACCCTGGTTTCATGATATCAAGGAATACCTCAGGATGGGGATATATCCAGAACATGCCTCTGGGGACCAAAAAAGAGCCCTTCGGCGTTTGTCTAATGGTTTCTTCCTCAGTGGGGGAATATTGTACAAAAGAACCCCGGATTTGGGATTGTTGAGATGCATAGATGCCAGTCAAGCAACGACGATTATGGCAGAGGTACATGCTGGAGTTTGTGGGCCACACATGAGCGGATATGTATTGGCAAGGAAGATCCTTCGAACAGGGTGTTATTGGCTCACCATGGAACACGACTGTATCACTTTCGTGAGGAAATGCCATCAGTGCCAGATACATGGAGATTTGATTCATTCTCCGCCAACAGAGTTACATACGATGTCAGCACCCTGGCCGTTTGTGGCATGGGGCATGGATGTCATTGGGCCCATCGAGCCGGCAGCATCCAACGGTCATAGGTTCATTCTAGTGACCATTGATTACTTCACCAAATGGGTTGAGGCTAAAACCTTCAAATCAGTAACCAAGAAGGCAGTGGTGGACTTTGTTCACTCCCATATCATCTGCAGATTTGGGATCCCAAAAGTGATCATCACGGATAACGGTGCGAATCTTAATAGCAGCTTGATGAGAGAGGTATGCCAACAATTCAAGATTACACACCGCAATTCCACCCCATATCGTCCCAAGGCGAATGGAGCAGTCGAAGCAGCCAATAAGAATATCAAGAAGATACTGCGAAAAATGGTGGAAGGGTCCAGACAATGGCACGAGAGATTACCCTTTGCTTTGTTGGGTTACCGCACTACCGTCCGAACTTCCATAGGCACAACCCCTTATTTGTTGGTGTATGGAACTGAGGCCGTAATACCAGCGGAGGTCGAAATCCCGTCCCTCTGAATTGTCACTGAAGCCGGGATTAATGATGATGAATGGGTCAAAGCTTGATTGGAACAGTTGAGCCTGATAGATGAGAAAAGATTGGCAGCAGTGTGCCATGGTCAGCTGTACCAGAAGAGAATGGCAAGAACATATAATAAGAAGGTGCGCCCCAGGAAGTTTGAAGTAGGGCAGCAGGTATTGAAGAAGATCCTCCCACATCAGGTCGAGGCAAAAGGCAAATTCGCCCCAAATTGGCAAGGGCCTTATATCGTGACCAGAGTATTGTCCAACGGTGCTTTGTGTTTGACAGATGTCGAAGGTAGATGTGTCGACATGGCTATCAATTCAGATGCAGTCAAGAGATATTATGCGTAATTTCTTTAATTATGGCAATTTTTGGTTTATTTGTTTGTATTTGGCATTTATTGGATAATGAGATGACGGAGGCAATTCTTTCTTCTATCCAAACACTTTTTAACCCTTGCTTCCCCCTTTGAGCCTTAAGTTATTCTTTCATACCCCTCTTTTGGAATCACTAATGGAAAAGACATGAAAAAAAAGAAAGGAAAAGAAAAAGAAAAAGAAAAAGAAAAGGAAAAGAAAATGAAAAGAAGGAAAAGAAAAAAAATAAAATCATAAGGAATATAAAACCGTGGGAACTACGTTTGACCTGATTCCTCAAAGAGGATACGTAGGCGCCTCACGGCTCGGTCATAGTATGCATCATAGTGAATAATAGGATGCATAAGGTACATAGTGTGCATAATAGGCACATTGTGCGTAACGCACATAACGCAACATAAGTGTAAAAAAATAAATTCCCCAAGCAAGAAAACTGGGGCAGAGGTTATGTTTTAAGTTCCAACAAAGATTTGATTCCAAAAGTTGTAGCACACCACCCATCAAATTATTTTCAATTTCATAGCCTTTCTTTAACTCTGCACCAAAACCAACATCAACGTCCAAAAGACCTCCCGATCAATGTCAAGAGATGTCGAGTCAGGAAAATAAGGCCGAGAATAATACACTGATCCCCAGCAAAGAAGAGGATCGTAAGACTGGGAATGAATTGATGGTCAAAGGAATCTCCAGAAGAGAGGGTCGTATCTACAACGCCCCGATTCCTCGAAAGAAATGAAATGAGAGAGTCTCATCGGTGAAAACCTTCACAGGCACCGAGAGGCGATGTAAGATGAGGGATGTGAAATGAGAGAGTCTTATTGGTGAAAACCTTCACAGGAACCATAAGGCGCCGGGAGATGAGAGAAAAGAGAGAGTCTCATTAGTGAAAACCCCTCGAAGGGCACTATGAGGCGACAAGACAGATCAACAAAAGCTACAACATCCGAAACGGACACTCCTTTATCATCCCCAGCAAGTCAGACCATCGGGCGAATAGATTGATACAAATAGACTGGGTCGGGAATCTATGGTGCACGTCATGATCACGGGGACCAGTCATATCCTCCAGATAAGTTCTTTTGAGCTTCTTCTCCCACCAAAATATTGGTTCAGAAAAATCTTCTTCTTTTTCTACCTTTTACTTCTTTTCCTAAATGCGTTTTGAAAGGATTTTTCAAAGCTTACTACCAGAAACCGGAGGGGAATTTATCCAATGCAGGATAATACAAACAGTCCTAAAGGCCGACCCCAGGCAATGCAGTAATCGCGCCCGGCAATTTTGGAGGAAGCAAGCTCATAAAGGGAGTGGTTTCAGGAGTTAAAAGCAGACTCCCACAGCACGTGCTTAAAGAGAAAGCGGAAAAGGGGGTTAATTGAAAGCCAATCCCCAGCAGGCTAGAGACCCCAGCAGGCAACTCGACCCAGTAATCAATTATGAGAACATAGAGCAAGAAAAGGGGAAGAGAGAAAAATCGGTCGCCGGAAAGGCACTCTCTACCACCACGTTTAAAACTGACTAAATCCTCTTGTCTGCTGCAGGAGAACAAAGGATTGATAATGGCAGCAATACGCAACGCCAGGGAAGTCACCAAAACCGGGGCAGAAAATTTTCTGCCGATTGTCGAAAATTTTCTCGGAAGAACGGGGAAGCAATTTCAATACTTTTAAGTTCTAGGTCGCCCACCAGTATAATGCGGGAATACATTTAAGTTCTAGGTCTCCCACCAGTATAATGCGGGAATACATTTAACTTCTAGGTCGCCCACCAGTATAATGCGGGAATACATTTAAGTTCTAGGTCGCCCACCAGTATAATGCGGGAATACATTTAAGTTCTAGGTCGCCCACCAGTATAATGCGGGAATACATTTAAGTTCTAGGTCGCCCACCAGTATAATGCGGGAATACATTTAAGTTCTAGGTCGCCCACCAGTATAATGCGGGAATACATTTAAGTTCTAGGTCGCCCACCAGTATAATGCGGGAATACATTTAAGTTCTAGGTCGCCCACCAGTATAATGCGGGAATACATTTAAGTTCTAGGTCGCCCACCAGTATAATGCGGGAATACATTTAAGTTCTAGGTCGCCCACCAGTATAATGCGGGAATACATTTCAGTTCTAGGTCGCCCACCAGTATAATGCGGGAATACATTTAAGTTCTAGGTCGCCCACCAGTATAATGCGGGAATACATTTAAGTTCTAGGTCGCCCACCAGTATAATGCGGGAATACATTTAAGTTCTAGGTCGCCCACCAGTATAATGCGGGAATACTTTTAAGTTCTAGGTCGCCCACCAGTATAATGCGGGAATCCATGTAAGTTTTATGTCGCTCACCAGTAAAATGCGGGAATACTTTTTAGCCCTAGATTTTGGAATCAGTAGCCCCCCACCTGAAGACGGAAGGTCACAACAGAGATCCCCCAAGCAGGAAACCATAAAATCCCCCAGCGCCAAGAAGCAGAAGGCTGCAAATGCAAGAGGAAGAAGGAACGCGTCTCAGAAGAAGCAGTTTGGAAACGTTGTAGCATTGCCCAATATAACAATGTTGATGAAGAAACATACCACTGAAGAAACCATTGAAAGATTTAAAGAAGAAAGCCATGTTCCCAGCAAATCAAGCAAAGTAATGAAAACTGGCATTCAGAAAGGGCGAAGGGCCAGCATAATCTGCCAAGTTCACAAAATGAAGGCGTCAGAGGAAAGCATTAGCCGACAAGAAAGCAAGACAACAAGAACAAGTCGGAGATAGATGAGATCTCCTACTCTAGCTTAGCTTCTTGTTTTTCCTTTCAAGATCAGTGTAACAAGGAGATCAGTGAGCGGTAGCATCCTATAGCAGCATGCAACAGCGCACAACAGCAGCAAACACTACAGTCACACGGTAGTCCCAGCTACCAAAAATTTCCCAAACTACATTGACCTGATTCCTGTTCAACCCAGTATATGTAGGAAACCTCTGAAGCAAAGGTTCAGTCAAATCTTTTTCAAAAAATGCTTCACACGGAGTACTCGGACGAGCAAAAATCGTCCGCTTTATCTTTGCGCGAAAACCCTTCGTGTCTTCGTGCAAAGAGGGGCAGCTGTAAGCACGTGATTTTTGCTTCGCGAAAGTCACTCCAAAAAAGAAAAAGAAAATCAAAAATATATGTTAAAATGGCGTGTTAATTGTTATAGGTGTTAACCAATATGTGTGTAAGTTTATTTTAATTTTTATAATTTTTTAGGAATTGTTAGTTTAATTTGTTGATTTGGAAAGAAGGAAAGGGAAAATCGGATTGGGCCCCAAAATGAGGCCCAAAGCCAAGGCAAAGACCCAGTCCAAACCAGGCCTGCCCAGGCACGTCCCCAAAACGACGCCGCATAGGGCGTTCGATCTGAGCCATCCGTCCAGGCCAATCCAACGGCTCAGGACCCCTTTCAGCAACCCGTTTTCAAACCCGACCCAATAACCGGTCTGACCCAACCACTCACTTAAACCAAACGACCCCGTTTAACTACCAAACAACCACGTCTCACTTCTCACCATCAGATCCAAGCCGTTGAGATCATCTGATCTAACGGCTCAGATCCAATCAGCCTCCCCGTATATAAGCCTCCTATCATACCCCGCGCCCCCTATTCGAACCCCCCCCGTTCATCGTCCCCAAGCTCAAACCTGAAACCCCAAACCCTAGCAAGCCGCCCTAGTTTCCCTTCCACCAGAACCCAGCGGCATGAACGCCGGTGATCACTTCCTGAACACCCTCAGACCCCCTCACTCTCCTGAACATGGATCTGCTATCCATTTGCCTCGAATCAATTTCCTTCGTCTCGAATCTTCATTTGAAGATTTGAGTCGAACCCGGACCTATACCAAATTACCCCATCTTCATACCAGACACTCCCCTGACCCTCCTCGTGACCAAACCAAGCTTGGTTTGGTCCGAATCTACCCACAACTCCTAAAAATCAGATCTGAAGATCCAAAACCTAGAACACTAATAGCCTTGGAATCCGGCCGGTCTTAGTAAGGGTTTGAGGTTTAATGGATCTTAACCAAGGTGTTCTCATGTGAGAACACCCTGGTTAAAATTTGTTCGGCCTCAAATGGTCAAAGTTGAGTCTGATTTGGGTCTGTTTGGTTTAAACATTTTTCGGTAAGTTTTCCTTTCCCTTTGTTTAGTTCTAATTAAGTTGTCAGCATGATTTGCTGTTGTGAGTATTTGTTATGGTCCGTTACTTTTTCTGTTTTCTTCCATCTCTAGAAAAGACCTTTTATTTGGTCGATTGATTTTCTATGTGTGTGTTCTGAATGTACTCTGTGATATACATGTTCGTCGATTAGATTAATCGTCAAATAAGTTAACTTGTATAGGTTCCCAGTAATTGACCAAAGTTGTCCGAAGCCCTTTAGGTCCCTGAACGTATTGTTTATATGAGAGACTGATTATTACCTGTTATAATTAGTATAGTCGACCTGATAAATGTCGTCGATTAACTTCCTACGACTGATTGTTCAAATATTCTAATACGTACAACCTCACTTGACTGAATGGACCCGTATTGTGATTTGAATGTTGGGCATTACCTATGAATGTTAGTTTGTAACTACATTGTAAACAATTAAAAGAACTAGGTTGGGGCAGTTCTGAAATCGAATGATCAAAGCCCAAAGTGCCCTGATGCTGCAATAGGCAGGGCAGTAATAATCAAGGTTAAACAGGGGTAATCTGGGGTTTGAAAAGGACAGAAAAGATTAGTTTAAATGAAGCTGACAAGTAGGGTACTAATTAAGATTAAACTAATGCCAATAGGGAACAAGACATAAGAGTATGGGGCTTAAAATGAATAATAAAATGAGCCCATAACTCTTGATTAAAGAAAACCAGGCGTGGGGAACCAATGGCTGGCATCAAAAGATGCTTAAGCATGGGTTTAAAGGAGTATGGGCAGTCTGCAAGTAGGAGAGGAGGCAGCTTAACTGCACTGGGTCATTTGGCTTATAAATAAGCCATTTGAGAACTTAAAAGGGGGCTGGAATTTTTAGTCTTGAGGCTGAAACTTTTAGTCTGAAGAGAGGTCTAGTGAGTTCAAAAGAAAACTGAAAAAACATAAGGTAGTTTCCAGTAAACATTGCAACCAAACACTGTCTGAAAGTTGTATAAGAGTGCATTTTGGTCAAGCTGTCTTGGCCAAGTTCTGTTGTTTGCATTGACTGAGCTGTTCATGGTTGTTGAACTGTTGGTGTTGCTGCATTGAACACTCTGTTATTGTTGTTGTTTCTCTACTCTTTCCTGGGATTGCTCGTTTGATGCTCGACTATTTGCTGGTTCTCTTTGTTCTGGGATATACTGCTGGTTGTCTGTGGACTGTAGAAAACACTTGTGGTTGTTGGTTGTTGCTGTGTTGTTGTTGTGTGTCTGCTGCTGCTGTGTTTGTTGCATACTACTCAACTTATTACTCTCTTTCTTCCTTTCCTTTCTATACCAGGTACACACCTAATACACTGTCAGATGTAGCTGGAAACTTGAGCATGAATATAAATGAAAAGACCTGAAGAATGTGTTTTTTATACATAGTTTGTTACCTTAAATATCATGTAATGTAGAAAAATTTTATTCTTGTTTTGGATGCTGGAGATAGCCTTCAGGCCTAATAACTGTCAATGAATGGTAGTTGAATGTTAGATTGTGTATATAGGATGGTGATAAGAGTATGCCCAAGGCAGCAGGTTGTATCTCAGATTTAGTGCAATGGTGTAGTATAAGCCTGTAATGTATGCCAAGCATGAAAATCGCACACTGTTAATTAAGATCTTTCCTTTCCAATAAATTGCCATATATAACTGTTAAAACCATGTTTTAAGATAAAGAACACAGGGTTTACAATCTCAACCCCACGAAGGTCGAGCCCGGGTCAAAACAGACCAAGCAGGCTCGCATCGAACAAGCAGTGGCCCAGGTCTGGCCAATCACGCGTGGGCTGGATTTGGGCCCGTGATTATTTGTTCGGCTGACTGTGCACGCAGCCTCGTTTCTGATTTTTAAGCATTTCTGAATGTTGTTATAGATAACTTGCAAGCATGTAATTAGTTAGGACTATCTCTTGTTTTCAATTAGTAGAGACGAACACGACAAGAAACGTAGTTGCTATAGGATACCCTTTTAAAATAAGAACGAGATGAGCCTCGATGAAAATAAACAAAACACGCAGATACGGGGCCCTTGTTAAATGTATATTATTGAAGCATTTAGTTTCTAGGACGGGTTGTTTAGCAAATCTCACAACCCTCCTAAAATAACAACACGTTAGTCTCTTTAGGACACGCTTTAATAAACCTTACCTTCTTAAACTCGGGTGCACATTTATGTGACCCAAATCCAAATCTCGACGGATTCGAAATGTATTTCTAATCACGGGTACATTGATTGTGACGTGGTTCGAGAGGCATATCCATGACGTCACAAATTCCTTTTAAAAGTAGAACGAGACGAGCCTCGTCAAACAAAAAATGTACACAGCTGCGGGGCCCTCTAACTGTATATATATTAAAACACTTAGAATTCGGGACAGGCCGTTTAGCGAATTTTTCGGCCTTACCCAAAATAAATACGCTAGTCGCTTTAGGCGCGCCTTTAATAATTTAATTTCCTTAAACTCGGGTGCACATTGATGTGACCCAAATCCAAATCTCAACGGAGTCAAAGTGTGTCGACGACCACGGGTACATTGATTGTAACGCGGTTCGAGATACATTTTCACAACGTTGCAATTCTTGATAAAAACAGTAAATGATAAAAGCGGTTAAAAGTTAAATTTTGCACATAAGTTCACACTTGTATAAAATCAGATAATCAAGCCGAATATAACAGTTGAGCGACCGTGCTAGAACCACGGAACTCGGGAATGCCTAACACCTTCTCCCGGGTTAACAGAATTCCTTATCCGGATTTCTGGTACGCAGACTGTAATATAGGGTCATTATTTTCCTCGATTCGGGATTAAAATTGGTGACTTGGGACACCCTAAACCTCCCAAGTGGCGACTCTGAAATAAATAAACAAATCCCGTTTCGATTGTCCCTTAATTGGAAAAAACTCCCTTGCACCCTATCGGGTGCGGAAAAAGGAGGTGTGACAGCGTGCTCACACTTTGATACTTTTGCCAGTCTGTTTCTCAACTTCACTACGGAACCTTTTGAACATTTCAAAAGATTCAGACTTGTGTTTCATAAGATACACAAATCCATATCTTGACATATCATCAGTGAAGGTGATGAAGTAAGAATATCCACCTCTAGCTTGAATTTTCATGGGCCCACAAACATCTGTATGAATTAGTCCCAATAATTCAGAAGCTCTTTCTCCACTTCCAGTAAATGGAGATTTGGTCATTTTTCCTTTGAGACAAGATTCACAAGTTGGATATGATTCAAAATCATATTTGTCAAGGTACCCTTCCTTGTACAACTTGTTAATTCTTTTCTTTCCAATATAACCAAGCCTACAATGCCAAAGGTACGCATGATTTACTTGATCATCTCTTTTCCTCTTAAGAATTGAAACATGCATAATCGAATTAGCATTCACATTAGGTAATACATAAACGTCATGTTGGAGATAGTCATTCACATATAAATTATCACTAAAAAAATAGAGCAAATACCATTGCCTATATTAATGCGAAAACCACGTTTGTCTAATATAGAAGCTGAAATTATGTTCAAAATAAATTTAGGAACGTAATAACAATCATCCAACATAAGTACTTTGCCTGTAAGCATTATTAAAGAAATTGATCCTACAGCTACGGCCGCAACTTTTGTACCATTTCCAACTTGTAGATT
Organism: Nicotiana sylvestris; assembly: GCF_000393655.2. Lineage (NCBI taxonomy): Eukaryota > Viridiplantae > Streptophyta > Magnoliopsida > Solanales > Solanaceae > Nicotiana > Nicotiana sylvestris. Next base: position 30,080,395 of record NC_091067.1, read on the forward strand.
AACTTCTCCTTTCTTTAGCCTCCTACTTATCTTGAGCCCTTGCAACATATTACAGATGTTATAACCACTGCCAGTATCTAATACCTACAGTGAAGAAATAGTAGTAGCTAAAGAAACCTTGAAAATATTTTTCATTAATGTCTCACCTTGTTTCTTGTCCTTTAGAGTTGCAAGATACTCCTTGCAGTTTCACTTCCAATGCGCTTTCTTCGTACAGTGACAATATTTAGCATCATATACTGACTGTAAGATCAAATCTTCAGAAATCTTTTTACCAAGCTTGTACCCTGATCGCTTCAAACTCCACACTATTAAAAAGGAGGAAGAGAGGGCCGCAATAGCTTTTATCCGATATGAGGTTCGGGATCGATTTCCACAGGGAGCTAGGAATGGAGTTGAGTATCTATCTAGACTAGAAGTGTGTATTTGCTCCAAATGTCACTTCCATACATTTTTGGGTATTTAGATTATAAACTACTATTACCAAGCTATTAATTGAAACTAGATTATGCTACGAGATAATTGTTAAGTTGTATCTAATGGGAAGAAGGGCACTAGGGTCGTGACATTACCTAGGTGGCTAATTGACGGGTAGAAGTTATTAAAGTTCGATTGACATAATTGGGGCTTATGATATAACCGTTGCACAATTTTATCCACTCTCACACCTCTCGGTAGAGAGTTATTTTGCCCAATTGACTCTCTCGAGACCAAATGGGTAAGCAAATTAGATCAAGCAACTAGGGTTCAAGTAGGATGATTACTCTCTCAAGGTTTAACCCGTTAACTAGGACTATCAATTCTCTCGAGTCCATCCCAATTCCTTGTTGGGTCAATTTTGGAGACTTAGGCTCTCTTTCTCAAGAAGAGTCAAGTCAACTTAGCACAAACCAGTGTTTGCAACCACCAATTCAAAGATTAAACCATAAAATTGACCCAAATAACAAACACTCATAGTCAATCTAACAATAGATGACAACACCCATCAATTATCCACACTAGGGTTGTGGCTCAACCCTAGCTAATGGGTTTAGATACTCATGCTTGAAGAAGAAAATAAAGAAATAGATGAAGAACAAAGCATATTAATTAAATGCTAATGTAAATACAGAGAATCTATCGTTAATTTGAAGCTAAGATGCCAAAAATGGCTACAAATGAGGTTTCCACGAGCGCAGCAGATATCTCTGATGACCTTAAAAATGGTAAAATGTTCTATTTATACTAGGCTGAAAAAACTGGACAAGAATACCCCTGCGGGGTCAGTGTGGGCCGCATAAAATGGACCGCGTCCGCACTAGGCTCTTGGACTTCAATTCTGGGTTCTCTGAACTTGGGCTACGCGGACCGCGTAGAATAGACCGCAGCCGCGGAGGCAGCTGTCACGGTCCGCACATCCATGACCGCGGACCGCACAAAAAGGTAGCGCGGACGCGGAGCCTTCACCGCGGATAGCAAAATGTGTATCGCGGTCGCGTTACCTGAAGCCCATTTTTACCAACTCTCTAAACCTCCTTCTGCAGACCGTACAAAAAGGTAGCGCGGCCGCGGAGCCTTCACCACGGACCGCGAAATGTGTAACGTGGCCGCGTTGCCTGAAGTCTGTTTTTTCTTCTCTCTGAATCACCTAGTGAGGCCGCATTCGACTTTGTACGGTCCGCACTAGGATTGTTTGCCCTCAGTTTACTGTGTCTTTGATACTTGAGCAGGTTTTACTCCTTTTGAGCCCATCTTTGACATTTCGTCACTTTGTCGATCAAACCTACAATAAAGCACAACTTATGAGCCTTTTGGGACTATTTTGTAACAATTTATAATCAAAGCATAGGCAAGAAAGAGTATGAAACTCATTAAAATCCCTACTTATCAACTCCCCCAAACTTAAGCCTTTGCTTGTCCTCAAGCAAACAAAATAAGACCACCCCTTAAGGAAAAATCCAAGTATTTCCAACTATCCTAAAGTAACCTCAACAAGCATCAATTGGGACTAACAATTGCCCTCAATACGAATGAATCATTAACAACATTTAAACTTTGAAAAACTATGGATCAAGTGTGACACAAGAGCATCAAGAGTTGACTCATTACATCAAAGAGCTTTCTCAATTACTTTGGTCATTGTGGAACCCAAACTCACACATCCTCAACTCTCCCTAAGAAAACCTCACCTTTTAGAGTATTAGCACACAAACCGAGGTTAATGGGAATTCACTAATCTCTCTCAAGGAAAAGTCACAAGTCCGGCTCTAAGTACCATATGTTTGCCCCTCATGTAAGTATCCACTAATATAAGCGTCCTTCAACTCAAGATCATATAGGGCTTTTAAGGAGTCACTGTGAAGGCTTTTGGTTCAGGGTAAGAAAAGTTTGGTCTAAATGGGTTCCATCTTCCCTTAAGCACTTCTTTTGAATCATTTGGCACAATTCTCTTGACTATTTGAGTATCTCACTTCTTTTTAAGGGGTTAGAGAGACGTAATGTCACTCTTTTTATTGCACTTCAAAGTGTTTCTCCTTTTTCAACTTTTTCCACATCTTTTTCTCTTTTGTTTTTTTCTTGAATCCTTTTTTATTCTTTTTCACATTGGGCTTTCTTTTTGTCTTTTTCTTTTCTTTTCTTTTTCATTGCCTTCCTTTTCTTCGCTTTAGTACCTTTTACCACTTGTTCCTTCTCTCGTCTCCCCAAACTCCCCCCCCCCCAAACTTGGACTTTTGCCATTGCTCAAGGGAAGATCGGGTGCCGAAAGAGGGTATATTTTAGAATGGATATATGCTGATAGTATTGGTTTTTGAAAGAAAAAGGTTTAAGGCTCAAAAAGGTTAACTAGGGAGTATATCATTGGTGGGCTATGGAATTATTCAACTATCATTTGGATCAAGGAGAGCCTATAATCACTTCTCAAGCCAAATTTCACTTAAGATTTCGCCTCAACAGACGTTGAGGGCAAGTTCTAGACCATTGGCTCGGAACTTGGACTCACAATTCAATTTCTTACCATACAAGCTCAAGGATTGTTTAAGACATAGAGTCGGGGACCCACAACAACCTTAGACACGATTTGAGCACACAATGGTCCCGAAAGACCACATGATGATTGTTTGGCCAACACAAGAGTTTCAAGGTCGCGACTTTCACCATCCTAAACACAACAACTTGTCTTTGACCATGGGATCAAAGGCAACTGTGTTAGGCCCAAGTGAAGCTTTGCTTGAGGAAACCTTAACTACAAGCTACCAAAAATAGAAACAAAAACGGACTCAAACCTTTAAGAAGGTTATCACGCCATCCATCATCGGGAAGAGCCACCCGGTTCACATAATACTCCACATTTGGAAAGAACCGTTGCATTAAGAAAACCAAAGGCTTATTGAAAGCGCCAAAAACAAAACAAAAAGCTACGAGCCTATCTATGAAACTAAAAACAAACAAAAAATTACAAAAATAGAAAATAGAATGAATGTGTACAATAGGGGATTTGAATATACAACGGGATAAATATATACAATAATGCAACTTTATATACAAACCAAATAAAAGATAAAAAGTGCGATAAAAGTAACTAAACGTAAAATTATATACAGACCAAAGATGAAAATCAAAAAGACATAAAATGTAACAATATATTCGGTCATCCAAAAATGTAGGGCGCACCCCCTCAAATAAAAGCTGGCATTGTCCCCAATACCAACTAAACAAATAAGCACCAAAAAGTATAAGGAAAGGATATGGGAACTCCCTAAGCTGTGTCCGTCTGCATGGGATCATCAGTGGTCCCTGGCTCCTCTGTATGCGCGGGAACCTCAGACTGGTTCCCGGTCTCCTGCTGCTCAGCTGCTGGGACTGGGGCTGGGACCTGGACGGGCTGAATATCAGGAACATCCTGTGGCTAACTAGAGGGAGCCTCTAGTGGGTCCACCAACTGGATGATCGCCTCATCTGCACTAGGGAGCTTCCTCTTCTTCTTTGGAAGCCTCTATGTCTGCTCCTGTTGTGGCTCTGCTGCTGGTACTGCTGTTGGAGCTGGATCCTCAAATAGCAAGTCTAAAGACAGCTGGTCTGCCTTCAGTTTGTCCACATCCGCTCTAAGCTCCTTCACAGACTCCTTGGAAGCCCGTGTTTTGCGCAGCTTCTTGTGCTTCTTGGCAAGCTCCTTCAGGGCCTTGCCATGTGAATCTACTGCCTTAGCCAAGGCACCTTAAGTACTGACGACCTTTTCCTGGTTCTCCAGGATCTTCTTCAATGTATCCTCAATGGCCTGTGGAAGTTGTGCTGGTTACGGTGCCGACTGAGCCGCAATGGTAGAAGTTAAGGTGGACAACTTGGATGATGCAGCTGACATCCAGTTGTTCAAGTTATGAAGTGTCTGGCTCAACTAGTGGGCAGTGATAGGATGGGCCCGGGAAGATGGAATCCCCAGGCCAGCTAAAGTAGAGGGACCAACAGTAGTGGAAGGTCTGGCAGGCATGTCAGCAACTGTGGAAGTAGGCTCAATGGAGGGCTCTACCGCAACCGGCTCTTCAGACTGGACGGTTGGGGAAGAAGCAGGCGACTTGTAATTTTTGTCCTTGGGATTGTTTGACCCCTTCAAACTGTACCATCAAAATGGAGCCACAGGTTTGACCTTTATGTCAAAAGGTCTCTTCTCCACCTCTAGGTCCTTGAAATACATAGTGAGGGTGCTGGGAAAAGGGTAGTTTCGGTCATGCTCTACCCCTACTGCAGAAATGATGCAGGACATCACATTGCCCATGTTGATAGGGTATCCCGCTATAATAGATGCAATAAGAACAACCCAGGAAGCGGAATAGTTTGATCATGGGTAGTGGGGTCGAGCCGACTACACACAAAAGTCAACCACCCCGTAGCCTCAAAGTTAAAAGTCCTCTGAAGTATTTTGACCCCTGATTGCAACCACTCTAGAACCATACCTGGGACTGCCAGGTATGAGGCTAACCATGGACAAACCTCCTCGCCCATTGCCAACTTTTCATTGTAAAAGGACTCATCTTCTTTGTTGAACCCCAGGTATTCATTTAGTGCCTTCCCGATAAATACCACATTTTTGTTTCGCACTTTGGTCACTTTAGTGCCCTTCAAGATGTGGGCCACATTTCTATAAAACTCCTTGACCATGTGCTCATTCGCTTTCACACAATTATCTTTGAAGTGCTCCCAACCCACTCGAGCTCGAAACTATCTATGTACATTGGGGTGTAGGGGTAGAAGGTCTCTGTCAATGAAGCTCCTCTCAAGAATCAACTTTCATGCTGGCCACCATTCCCTAAACTTGTGGAACGCCACCTGGCTGACGAATCTATCTTCCCAGACAGCGGGATTTCTAGTCCGGTCAACACCCCAAACCTGAGGCACACCACCCCCAGGTAACTCCCCATCTCCCTCATCACCTCTAGCACCCTCTCTATATGTTGACATTGTGGGAGAGGTAGAGTATTCATCCCCACTACCTGCCGCTGAGCCCTTAGACAACCCAGAATAAATGTTGATTGAAGCTCGAGCATCGGGGGAAGAGGGAAGAGTGTCTCTATATGTGGCATTCTCCGGATACGGGATGTATAGTGGGACTGAATCTGAAGAGATCTCCCGGGAGGGCTCGTACTCACTCCCCGAGTTGTCAATGGCTCTGTCGGCTGCTTTGATTGCTTTCCTCATGCCCTTTATGTTTTGTCTAGCCTGGGGAGTGAGTTTTACCATTCTTTGCTTCCCTTCCCGGGAGGAATTACCTCGGCCGAGTTGTTTCGAGCCTTTGCCTCTTTGTTTAAACATTGCCTGCAAGCATAAACATCTAGCTTTGTTTGTATCAACACAGACAGTGGAAGAAATATGGAAAATGAATTGCAGAATAGAAGCCACAAGCTGCAGAACATGTTGCAGAAATAGTGCACAGTGGCCCGCACAAAAAGGAGTGCGGCCGTACTGGGGGCACCGCGGACCGCATAAAGGCGACCGCGGTCCGCACTGAGGCAAGGTCTACAACACCACCTCTCTGAATCCCACCACCGCGGCCCGCACAAAGTGGTATCGCGGTTGCAGTGGGCCAGCGCAGACCACACTAAGTGCAATGCGGCCACGCTGGGCACAAGTCAACTTTCAGACACATGAGTACCGTGATCCGCACAAAATGGTAGTGCGGACCGCGTCAGGGCATCGTGGACCGCACAAAAGCTACCGCGGTCCGCAGAGGGTGCTTAGTTCAGGCACTGAGTTAGGGTTTCCAATTTTTGCATTTTTGTTCAAGTTTTCACCTACTTTGTCCCTACTCAATTTACCCAGTCATTATGCACATTAAGCACCCGAGAACTAACACTTAAACCAACCTAAGCTAACAAATATAGAGAAAATAGGACGAAAAAGAAGTTAGAGGCTAATAGTAATAAAATAAAAACAAAATTAATCAATTAAACGAACAAGGAATGAGTGAAATATTACCAGATGTGAAGATGAAATGCAATTAGTTAGTCTAAGCAAGAATTACGGTCACAAGAGAGTATGAACAGTAGCTTTTAGGTCTCTGAGTGTTAAAATTTTAAAAAGTGTAAATGGTGACCCCTGAGCTCTATTTATAGAAAAAGATGTGGGACCCAGTCCTACCTATCAGCGTGGCCGCACAAAATGGACCGCGGACCGTGCTGGGTTTATTCAGAAGAAGCTTGAGAAGGCAACCTCTGCGGTCCGCACAAAACCAGACCGCGGCCGCGGAGGTCCAGCGCGGACCGCACTAAATGGAATGCTGCCGTGGTGGCAAACTTCAGAGAGTACCTCACTTGGCCTTCACCAGTGCGGACCGCACAAAGTGCAATGCGGTCACACTGCCAAACTTCAGAGACTGTTCAATTTTTCCAAAATGTTTTGCACTACTTCAACACAATCCCTACAACATCTCACAAACAATTAGCTTAAAAATCAATCCTAAACTACAAAGAAAATCAGAGAAAACAAGAAGGAAAAGACATGGGTTGTCTCCCAAGAAGCGCCTGATTTAACATCGCGGCACGATGCATGTTACCATCATATCACTTTAGATGAAGAAGCTCCACCACGTGGTTGTCATCAATTTTTCCAAAATAATGTTTGACTCGGTGCCCATTAACTCTGAAAAACTTCACCATTTTTGTTCCTTAGATCAAGAGCACCAAATGGGGTCACGAACACAACTTCAAATGGCCCACTCCACTTTGATTTGAGCTTACCCGGAAACAGACGTAACCAGGAATTGAACAAGAGAACCATATCTCCAACCTTGAACTCTTTACCCTGAGCATATTTGTCATGAAGGCACTTCATTTTGTCCTTATACAAGGATAAACTTGAGTAGGCTTGGAATATAAACTCATCGAGCTCATTGAGTTGTTCAACACGAAGATTTGCCGCAACATCCCATTCCAAATTCAACTTCCTCAAAGCCCGCATGGCCTTGTGCTCTAACTCAACCGGAAGATGACAAGCTTTTCCAAACACTAACCAATACGGAGACATACCAATCGGAGTTTTGTAAGCCACCCGATAAGCCCATAGAGCGTCATCCAACTTTTTCGACCAATCGATCCTATTAGTATTGACAGTTTTTGACAAGATGCTCTTAATTTCTCTGTTGGAGACTTCCACTTGACCACTAGCTTGAGGATGATCGGGGATAGAAACCTTATGATTGACACTGTACTTGGAAAGCAACGTGTCGAAAGCCTTGTTGCAAAAGTGAGACCCCCCATCACTAATAATCGCACGAGGAGTGCCAAACCTTGTGAAGATGCTCTTTTTAAGAAACGCAACAACACTTCGGGCTTCATTATTAGGCAAAGCCACGGCTTCAACCCATTTTGAGACATAATCAACCGCCACGAGAATGTAAGTATTCCCACAAGAGCTAACAAATGGACCCATGAAATCGATGCCCCAAACATCAAATATATCCACTTCAAGAATCGTATTGAGAGGCATCTCATCCCTTTTTGAAATTCTGCCCGCTCTTTGGCACTCATCACATCTCTTCACCAAATCGCCTGCATCTTTGAACAAGGTGGGCCAATAAAATTCACAACTAAGAACTTTCGAGGCGGTCCTCACCCCACCATGATGGCCACCATAGGGTGAAGAATGACAAGCCTCTAAGATACTCAATTGTTCTTCCTCCGGGACACATCTACGAATCACACCATCCGTGCAAATCTTGAACAAGTATGGCTCATCCCAATAGAAATCCAAACTATCCCACTTGAGCTTCTTCCTTTGGTTAGAAGAAAGCTCACACGGGATTATTCTGGTCATAAGGTAATTGGCAACATCGGCAAAACATGGCATATCCTTCATTGACACCGCAAGGAGTTGTTCGTCGGGAAATGAATCATTGATCTCAAGGCCGTCACAAGGCCTCCCCTCCTCTTCCAAACGGGAGAAGTGGTCCGCCACTTGATTCTCACTACCCTTCCGGTCAATAATTTCTAGATCAAACTCTTGAAGAAGTAACACCCATCTCATCAATCTCGCCTTGGAGTCTTTCTTGGTCATCAAATACCTAAGGGCGGCATGGTCAGTGTGCACTATAACTTTGGCCCCCATAAGGTAAGGTCAAAACTTTTCCATAGCAAACACAATAGCCAACAACTTTTTCTCGGTGACTGTATAGTTCCTTTAAGCCTCATTCATAGTCTTGCTTGCGTAGTACACCGGATGAAACATCTTGTTGATTGTTTGGCCCAAAACAGCCCCAACCGCAACGTCACTAGCATCACACATGAGCTCAAAAGGCAAGCTCCAATTTGGTGCGGTAATGATGGGGGTAGAAGTCAACTTGAGCTTGAGAATCTTGAATGCTTGCATGCATTTCTCGTCGAACAAGAACTTTGCATCTTCTCTAGCAACTTGCACAAAGGGTGTACCACTTTAGAAAAATCCTTTATGAACCTCCAGTGCCCAAGAAAACTCCTCACCTCTTTAACAGAAATAGGGGAAGGAAGCCTTGAAATCACCTCTATCTTGGCTTTGTCAACCTTAATTCCTTGCTTCGAGATTTTGTGACCCAACACTATACCCTCTTCAACCATGAAATGGCATTTTTTTCAATTCAGTACGAGGTTTGTGTCTTCACACCGGGCCAATACTCTATCCAAATTTTTCAGACACTCATCAAAAGAATCCCTAACCACACTAAAATCATCCTTGAAAACCTCCAAGATATCCTCCACCATGTCGGTAAAAATAGCCATCATGCAACGTTGGAAGGTTGCCGGAGCATTACACAATCCGAATGGCATTCGAGAGAAGGCGAATGTGCCATAGGGATAAGTAAAGGTTGTCTTCTCTTGGTCCTTCGGGGCAATTAAAATTTGATTGTACCCCCGAAAAACCATCCAAGAAGCAATAGAAAGCAAGCCCCGCAAGACGATCTAGCATTTGGTCAAGGAATGACAATGGGAAATGATCTTTTCGGGTTACCTTGTTTAGCTTCTGGTAGTCCATACATACTCTCTACCCGATGACCGTGTGAGTAGGAATGAGTTCATTGTCGTCATTGGCCACCATACTCATGCCACCCTTCTTCGGCACACATTGCACCGGAGAAGTCCAAGAACTGTCAGAAATAGGATAAACCACACTGGCGTCCAACCACTTGATAACCTCTTTCTTCACCACTTCTTGCATCGCCTCATTTAATCTTCTTTGATGCTCCAAGGAAGACTTTGCATCCTCCTCTAAGATGATTTTGTGCATGCAAAATGTGGGGCTTATTCCCCGAATGTCAGCTAGAGTCCATCCAATTGCCTTTTTTCATTTTTGAAGCACCGCCAAAGTGGCCTCAACCTGCATTTAGTAAGGCAAGAAGAAAGAATAACTGGTAAAGTAGAATTTGAACCCAAGAATTCATACCTGAGGTGTGGAGGAAGTGGCTTCAACACCAACACCGGTGGCTCCTCAATGGATGGCTTTGTTGGTGGAGTTTTTTTATTTTCAAGATCCAAAGATAGCGTCCTCGGCTCATAAGAATAAGAGCCCATCCCATGTAGGGCATTGACACTTTCCACTCTACTAGCATCATCATTGTCATCCATGTTCAAGAGCACTGCTTCAAGTGGATCTTCCACGTTGATCATAGCACTGGTATCATCCACAATCACTACTATGACAAGGTCTACAAATGAGCACACCTTGGTGCTACTAGGCTGCTTCATAGATTTGCAAACGTGGAAAACGACTTTTTCGTCTCCCACTCGGAAAGTGAGCTCACCCGCTTCAACATCAACCAATACCTTCCCCATTGCAAGGAAAAGTCTACCCAAGATAATAGGAACCTCATAGCCCACCTCACAATCCAAAATCACAAATTAGGCCGGCAATATGAATTTGTCCACCCGGACAAGCACATCATCAATAATGCCCAAAGGTCGCTTTATCGATCGATCTGCCATTTGAAGTCTCATTGAAGTTGGCCTAGGTTGCCCAATATCCAAAGTTTTGAAAACCGATTAGGGCATCAAATTGATACTAGCTCCCAAGTCACAAAGAGCTATAGCAAAATCCGCACTCCCGATGGTGCAAGGAATGGTGAAAGCACCGGGATCTTCAAGCTTCGGGGCCATTGAATGCACTATAGCACTAACCTGGTGAGTCATCTTTATAGTTTCACAATCCATAGAACGCTTCTTTGTAACCAATTTTGTCATGAATTTTGTATAGCCCGACATTTGTTCAGGTGCCTCCACCAGAGGCACATTAATAGATAAGCTCTTTATCATGTCAATGAACTTTTTAAACTGATTATCATTCTTCTGCTTTGCGAGCCTTTGAGGATAAGGTGGAGGTAGCCTTGGAAGAGGAATCTTGGCTTTTGGCACCACCGGCTCGAGCATGTCAATCACATGTTCCCTAGACAGGTTCACGGCATCATGGGTTTCTACCTCGGCCTCACCAATATCAATACTTACATCATTGTTCACATTCTCTTCAACCACATCTTCAACAATCAAAGGTACATCAACATCCCGCAACTCAACATCTTCATCCATAACTTGTTTTTGCTTTGCGACATTCACATCACCGCCTCTCCCACCTCTTGTTGTAACTGCCATCACATGATTGTTATTTCCACCCTTCGGGTTCACTACCGTATCACTTGGTAGAGCACCCTTCGGGCGAGTATTCAATGACTGAGAGATTTTGCCTAATTGCACCTCCAAGTTTCGGATAGAGGTGTTGTGAGAAGCCAACTATGCATCGGAATCCGCATTCCTCTTCATCATCTGCTCGAACATCATTTCAATTCTACCCATATCATTACCAGAAGAACTAGAACCCTGAGAAGAGAAAGGGGTGGATTGTTCGGTTGTTGGTACATTGGGGGCCTTTAAAAGCCTTGCCCCCTGTTGCCTTGGTTTCCATTGTTGTTCCACCCACCTTGATTGTTGTTGCTGCCCCAGTTGTTGTTATTTCTATTCCAGTTTCCTTGGTTGTTATTCTGATTACCCCAATTGTTGTTTTGGTTGTTGTTCCAATTGCCACCACTTTGTTGTTGATTGCCCCAATTTCCTTGGGGTCGCCATTATTGGTTTGAAGAGTTGCCCTTATTGCCTTGATAGTTGTTGACATATTGTACCTCTTCACTTTGATCATCATAACCATCATTTTGACACCCATCATATTCATCAACAAATTGCTCAGAATTTCCTTGATTTTGTTACCTCATTTGCCTTCTCTTGTTGACAAGCATACTAACACCCTACATGGCATTCACTTGGCAAGGATTCTGAACTTGTTGCAACTGTGCCTTAGCTAATTGATTCATTGTGGTGGTAAGCTCAGTTATCGCTTGCCCGTGATCATGTAATTCCTTATGCAAATGGATAACCGTAGGGTCATCTTGAGGCACGTTTACTCTACTCTGCCATGTTGAAGATGTGTCCGCCATTTCATCAAGTACATCACATGCCTCCTCATAAGAAAGTTTCATAAAATTGCCCCCGGCCAATTGGTTAACAATGCATTGATTTGTAGTATTTATGCCTCGGTAGAAGGTTTGTTGGATCATGGCCTCGGTCATATCATTATTTAGGCACTCATTCACCATCTTTCTATATCGCTCCCAAATCTCATGCAAAGGTTCCGTTGGTTCTTGCTTGAAGGCTAATATTTCATCTCGAAGTGTCGCCATATGACTAGGAGAGAAGAATTTGGCAATAAACTTATTCGCCAACTCATCCCAAGTTGTGATGGAATGGTTGGGGAATCTCTCAAGCCAATCCAATGCCTTTCCCCCAAGTGAGAACGGGAAAAGTCTTAATCTCAATGCATCCTCGGACACATTCGTCTGTTTGCTCCCCCAGCATGTATCTACGAACCCCTTGAGATGTTTGTAGGCATTTTGATTTGCAGCGCCCGTGAAGTACCCACGCTACTCAAGTAAGGTCAACATCATATTGGTTATCTGAAAGTTGCCCGCCCGAATTTGGGGTTGGACAATAGCACTTACATTGCCCTAGTTCGGTAATACTCTAGGAGTCGCTCTTGGAGGTGGCAGAGGAGGGTCCGGAATATTATCATTTGGATTAGCATTGGCATTTCGGCCTCTCTGTTGTCCTATAAGTGCAAGAGGCACCTCATCTTGCTCAAGATCTTCTACCTCCTCCCCCGCTATCACGTTTCCAAGAGGGTCATTAGCGTTGTTTAAAGCCATGTTGGTACCTGAGTAATATCACAAACAAGTAAGTAACAAAGAAGTAAAGAAGAACAAAACTCAAAACTAACTAAATAGATAGCCAACACCGTTAGCTACCCGGCAACGGCGCCAAAAAGTGATCGCTTCAAACTCCACACTATTAAAAAGTAGGAAGAGAGGGTCGCAACAGCTTTTACCCGATATGAGGGTCGGGATCGATTTCCACAGGGAGCTAGGAATGGAGTTGAGTATCTATCTAGACTAGAAGTGTGTATTTGTTCCAAATGTCACTTCCATACATTTTTGGGTTTTTAGATTATAAGCTACTATTACCAAGCTATTAATTGAAACTAGATTATGCTACGAGATAATTGTTAAGTTGTATCTAATGGGAAGAAGGCACTAGGGTCGTGACATTAACTAGGTGGCTAATTGACGGGTAGAAGTTATTAAAGTTCGATTGACATAATTGTGGCTTATGCTATAATTGTTACACAATTTTACCCACTCTCACACCTCTCGGTAGAGAGTTATTTTGCCCAATTGACTCTCTCGAGACCAAATGGGTAAGCAAATTAGATCAAGCAACTAAGGTTCAAGTAGGGTGATTACTCTCTCGAGGTTTAACCCGTTAACTGGGACTATCAATTCTCTTGAGTCCATTCCAATTCCTTGTTGGGTCAATTTTGGAAACTTAGGCTCTCTTTCTCAAGAAGAGCCGAGTCAACTTAGCACAAACCAGTGTTTGCAACCACCAATTCATTGATTAAACCATAAAATTGACCCAAAGAACAAACACACATAATCAATCTAACAATAGATGGCAACACCCATCAATTACTCACACTAGGGTTGAGCCACAACCCTAGCTAATGGGTTTAGCTACTCATGCTTGAAGAAGAAAATAAAGAAATAGATGAAGAACAAGGCATATTAATTAAATGTTAATGTAAATACAGAGAATCTATCGTTAATTTGAAGCTAAGATGCCAAAAATGGCTACAAATGAGGTTCCCACGAGCGCAGCTCAGCTCTGATATCTCTGATGACTTGAAGAAAGGTAAAATGTTCTATTTATATTAGGCTGAAAAAACTAGACAAAAATACCCCTGCAGGGTCAGTGCGGGCCGCATAAAATGGACCGCGACCGCACTAGCTTGGACTTCAATTCTGGGCTCTCTGAACTTGGTACCGCGGTCCGCAGAGGCAGCTGTCGCGGTCCGCACATCCATGACCGCGGACCACATTGGTATTTCCCATCTCTCTGAATATCTCTTCCGTGGACCGCACAAAAAGGCAGTGCGGACCGCGAAATGTGTATCGCGGTCGCGTTACCTGAAGCCCATTTTTGCCAACTCTCTGAACCTCCTTCCACGGACCACACAAAAAGGTAGCGCGGCCGCGGAGCCTTCACGGCGGACCACGAAATGTGTACCGTGGACGCGTTGCCTGAAGTCTGTTTTTTCTTCTCTCTGAATCACCTAGTGCGGCCGCATTTGACTTTGTGCGGTCCGCACTAGGCTTGTTTTCCCTCAGTTTACTGTGTCTTTGATACTGGAGCAGGTTTTACTCCTTTTGAGTCCATCTTTGACATTTCGTCAATTTGTCGATCAAACCTGCAATCAAGCACAACTTATGAGCCTTTAGGGACTATGTTGTAACAATTTATAATCAAAGCATAGGCAAGAAGGAGCATGAAACTCGTTAAAATCCCTACTTATCATACCCCAACTTCTCATGTTCTTCTGTAAGAACAATCATATGATTGACAAGGGGTCCAACTGGAGAGTTTTCAATGTCCAACTGTGTATCAACCATCTTCTTAAGATAGACAATGGTTGCAATTGAATCCTTATTCTGATGTTTCCTCTGGAGTTCAGAACTCATAGAAGCGAGAATGATGTGTTTAATAGCAAGGCATTCTTCCAAATATTTCTGATAAACCTTGGTGCCTTGAAAATCATTCTCTGGTGGGATTATCTTTGCAGGCTTATCGATCACATCAATGAGTTTTTCATGCATGAGAACAATTCTCAAATTTCTATATCAGTCATCAAAGTTTGGTCCTACCAACTTGTTGGTCTCAAGTATTTCACGCAGTGATATAACAGACATATTGAGAAATCTAAAATATAGAAAAGAAAAGGCAATAATATAAGAACATATTTGCATATATCATAAAGACATGGACTTTTATCTAAATGATATTTCCACTAATTATTTTAAACTATTTACCCTCATTATAGTTTACGAAATCTTTATTTATGTTAGTGGAGTAAAGGAATCCTTTAACAATATGTATGAGCCCCTTGGAAGTCAAGTCGCTTCTCGCATATATTTTAAAGGTAGGTTCTCTTACCAATTGTATCCCCATACAATTTCCTTAAATAGCTCTATGTCAAATAGTCCCCTGGTAGTCAGGTCGATCCTATTGGCATAGTTGAGTTCAACCATCATGATAGCAAAGAACTTATTAAATTTTATATCCCCCGGGTGGTCCAGGCGTCTAGTGTAAAATTGAATAATTCTTTCAATCCATACATCTAATGCAATAAATAATTTTAACATATTCTCGAACTATAAGTCTCCTGGTAGTCAGGCCGCTCCTTATAAACAAGAAATAAGTAAAATTATTTACCTTGATGGATAGCTCTTATAATAAAATATCTTATATTTTATTATTTAAGAACTCAAATTTTAGTAAGAGGGAATTGTTACTAAAATAATTTTTAATAACATGAAGATCAAATCTTTTATAGCATGTGAATTTAGTTCAAGTTGTCTACATGCTTAGTCCTAAATTAATTTACATCACATGTAATAAATAATTCAAAATTATGTAATGAACAAGCACGCGACATAAAAACAAAATTCAACATTCTTCTAACATGTTTAATCTATATATCACATATATCACAAAAAAAGTAATTAATGCGAGAATATCATTATTAATTAACATCTCATGAACTAATAACAATTAAAAATAACAACAGAATCATATAACCTATTATAGATTCCCGTCGTATCTAATACAAAATTTCAAATTCAAGTTATGAACTATCGTAATAGTTATATGAATACATATTTTATCCACAATAAAATAATATCAACATTCAAACGATTTGACTATTGCACAAGACACATGTATTATGGTTTGAACTCTTCAAATATAATATTAAAATATTTCGTAAATAAATTTTAGACACGATAAACCACGGCTCTGATACCACTGATGGATTGCGTATAAATGTTCGTAACACGCAGCGGAAGACAATAACAATTCTAGGCAGATCTTTTCGTGTTTAAAATTTACTTACATGCCAAAGATCGGATCAAAGACATACCTGGTAAAGAGAGTCTCGTTTCAAAATTTCTTTCATAGTGCGAAGACTCTATGCGTATCCACACCAAGACCGATCCTTGCTATTAACTCTTTGATCAATGAAACCCGTGAACAAAATTGAACGAAATATTGTGTTGAAATTTTTCTCAAAAATCTCAACTCAATGTTATAAGAAGAACAAGAAATACTTTTCTTGTAATTGTATTTTCTCTCTTGGCTTGTGTTGCACTCTCACTTTCACCAAGTATTTTTCTTCTCAAGAATTAATTACACAAATTTTGTTCCATAACCCTTTATATAGTATCACCTATAAACTCTTTTCCTATTTGGTTGAGGTAATGATTTACTTAGGTTAAAATTTATTCCAAAAATAAATTTTACCTAATTTTCGTAAGGAATTCCAATTCCAGCCGAGTGGGACTGACGGCACAGCCTTGGTTAGTCCTTATGGACTTTTCATAGCTAATCCAATTCATAATTGGATTACTATTTTCCTATAAAAATTTAAATCCAAAAGGGCTGAAGTTGGCGAAGATGTCCTTGTGGACTTTCACTTTAGTTATCCAATTCAAAATTGGATTCTAACTCATTAATATATATATATATATATATATATATATATATTATATGTATACACATATATATACTCATATATAAATAGATATTAAAATATATCACATATATATTTAAACCAAGAGATATAATTTAATTTTCTATTCCAAATAGAAAACTTCAATTTATTCACAATATTAATTATATCCTCTGTGCTAGCAAAGAATATAACAATATTTCATTTGGACTAATAACTAAATATATTTGACTAATTAAATTCCTTAATTTAATTATCAAATAATAAGTTAATTAATCCTTTAGCAAAGATCAGAACACTCGTTAGTGTGTGACCCCATAGGTTCAATACTAAATCGGTAATAAATTGACCACATCAATATACTAATCAAGGGTGGCGTCTAGCAACACTCCTTAACGACCGGATAGCATGAAGTACACAATTTACTCTCAAGAACCAGTAGAAGAATAATGTAGTAATTCCTTCTGTCCTTATAGCTCTGGATCACCCTAGGATATGGTTCAACTGTCAAATCCTAATAGGCGACCAACTATGTGTTCATGTCAAATATAATCAACCAGTGAATGACCTAAGAAACTCATTTCTTCTTTCATTCAATTGCCCTGACCAAGGTCTTAGTTTGGTCGTTTATAATTCATGACAACATGGAGCTTAAACTCATTACCAAGAGTTGACAGATTTCATCTTGATCAATCACTAATTCTACAAGTATTTAATCGTACCCAACATCCTTTCAACTATCGCCCTAGGGTTATAGGTGTCTACTATCAAAGCACAATAAATAACTTGTCAATTACTATGCCGATCTCAGGTCAAAGGAAACTTTTACATCACATTCTTCAAGAGAATATCCTATTACAGTTATGGTAATTCTAACCATTAGGAATTATCCAATGAGTCGGGTCAATGATCATCTCTCTATATGCATCATCTATCTATGTGATTTAGTTAATGAGATCAACTAATCTTTATCCAATAAAGACGATCACATAAATATTTATCTAATTGGATTACTAATGTCCAAATTAATAATCCTACTATCAAGAACAAATTTAGATTAAATTGTAAAAGACTTTGCTCTCATTATCATGATCTCTATCACGATGACAAATCTCAAAATTTAATCAAGCACCTTATCAAATTAATCAAACAATTAATAATTATTATAAAAGAATAACAAATGGCATATATATTTTATATCAAATAGCGTTCACAAAAATATGTTCAAATCATCAAATATGATATTGGATCTAGGGTATATCTATTGTATCCCTAACATTGACATCCTTTAATGGAGTTAATTTCTGAGACCGAAAAGATTACATGCTTTGGACTGGCGCAATATTATCAACCTTTATGGGGATTCAAAGTCCTTTTTCATTTGTAAATCTATATTGGAGGGAATAAAAGTCATTACTTGAGCCCAAAATCTACCCCTAACCTGTGATATGCACAAAAATATAAATCCTCTTAACATGATATTAATAGTTAGTTGCCGTCTGTTTTAAAAATATTTACTATAAATGTAATTTACTCTTTTTTCTTTAAAGACAACTTAAATTGAGATTTTACCTAGCTATACTAAATTATCACTTAATTACATTCTCATATGCAAATTACTAATTATATACAAATTAGTGATAATGAGTCTCCTCTTTCCCATTTGTCGATCAAGATTCAAGACCATGAAATTAAAGCTCAAGTGCAATCACTCCGACATCTAAACGAATAAGGAGGTGAGGAAATATTAGAATCAATAGAAGCTTTTAATTCTAAAATTGATTCTAATAGTAAACATAATTAACATCCATTAAATTGGGTTTGGCAAAATTGTTATTTATTTGGATTGGATGTTCTTGCAAATGATTGGAAATATTCTTTAAAGTTTATATCTCGGTGAAGATTCGAGTTGGTTTTGGCTGGAATTTCAGATTGAAACTCAAAGAAAAAGATACAAATAAATTATATATATTTTGCATGTCGGGTGTACACACGACATATAAAATATATACAACTAACATAATTATATACATGTTGTACATAAATTTTATGTAAATTATAGCTTTTTGACCAAATTTTATATAAAAAGATATTGTATACAAGTTGTATATAAGTTATATGTATTATAGTTTTTGATCAGATTTTGTACAACAAAAAATTATGTTTAAGTTGTATATAAATTGTAAAAATATTTAATTACTTTTTATAAATAAAAAATCTAGCTTAACTGGGTAAATATTATCCTAATTTTGTACATATACGAAAAAATCCCTCTCTTATTTGATGTCCTAAAAATAGGGGTGTACAAATCGAACCGGAAAATTAAACCAAACCGAAAAGGCAAACCAAACCAATTAAAAAACTCGACTAGGTTTGGTTTTATTTGGTTTGGTATTGAGTAAAAAAACCGAACCAAACCGACATATAAATATATATTTTTTATATAGAATTTTCTTTAAAAAATGTCTAGAAATATTTGGGATTATCTTGTGGGATGTAATATTTAATAGTGTATGAAGTACTCCATATTTATTAACCTTAAATAATGGGTTGTATGATCACTTTCTCATAAAGTGTTACTGAAATGCGTCAATCTCGTTGTTCTTCCATATTCATATCATATGTTAAGATCTGCTAAATTATTATATCATTTTCGAATGTGAAGTAATTATTATTATTTAGGTATTATATTGATTTTTATGTTTAATTACTAAATTCGGTTAACCGTGAAAGTGTACATCAGTTAAACATTATTGTCAGACGACTAAAAAAATAACTATTACTATTTTTTACTAAGAAAATTATCTCATAAGAATATTTTAATATATAATATGTTTGTCAATTTTTATATTTTCACTAAACATATATATTTACTTATAAAAAATTTAACATAGTAAGATTGAAATAATATTTAAGTAACAAAAAACTCAAAAAACCCGTTCGTCAAAACCAAATCAATCCGAACCGATATAGTTGGTTTGGTTCGGTTTTTGAACCAACCCGGTTCATGTACACCCTTACCTAGAAACATGGGAAAAAGTTGGAAATCCATAAGAAGGGAGATGATGGATCAAGGAATGGGCCAACCTACTAAGCCCAAATCTCATAGTTTGTGGATCCGTGTACCTTCGGATGATTTTGACAATAAGCTGCATTTTCGGCCAATGATCAAAATATATCCACTATTTATAAAGTAACCGAAAATAGTCACTACTTAAAAATATAATAAAGTAATTGCAAAATAGTCACAGTTCATACTCCAATATTTTTTTCCCTGGAATTCGAACTTTACAAGTAGGGGTGTGAATGGATATTCGAAAACCGACTAAACCGATCGAACCGTACCGTATCGTACCGAACCGATTTTTAGGTTTCTTTTTAAGAAACCGTAGGTTTTTATATAAATCTATAACTACACCGATAATTAGGGTAGGTTTTTTATTTTATAAAAATAAACCGAAAAAATACCGAACCGTACAGAATAAATTTTACATGTGAAAAATATATTTATTTAGTAAGTTTAAGAATAATAATGCATTAAATTTTCTTTGGGCCATGGAATTATGAAAACTATTACAAGTCAACAAGTAATTAAACTCAAAATACTAATTCCTAAAACCTATTATGCTACTTCTACTTAAACTAAGTTATTTCAAGTATCTTTATTAGCAAGACACAGTATTCTAGCGATTATGAGCAAACTACAACGTATTGAATATGTTTCCTTTCATATAATTTAGATTTATCTTTTTGAATATTTAATCTTCTATAGACTCTATTCTTGAGTCCCAGCTTGGTATATCTTTCAACTCGTGTGATTATATTTTCTTTGCCTTTGTTTGATTTCTTTTACGTTGTTGCAGAATAGTTGATGGATCTATGCTCTAGCCATCTTTCTTTTTCTTTTTTTTTTAATTCATCACCTCTTAAACAGTAAAAATGTCTAGAGAATTTTTCTAAGTCCTATAAAAGAACGTATGTTATTGCATTCTACTTCTACTGGTAAATTTTACATGATATTAAAAAAAATACCGACAATTAACCGAACCGTACCGATACCGAAGAGAAACTAACATGATTGGGACGATTTCGTAAAGTATAATTTTGGTTATACATAATAGAATAACCGAAAAATTGGTATGGTACAAATTTTATAAAATAACCAGCCGAACCGAACCATTGACACCCCTATTTACATGTGAACACGTCATGAACTTCGAATTTCTTTTATATGAAATTTTACGTACTGTGCAGGAATTCAAACTTTAATACGTAAAACAACCTAACAAATAGAATCAAAGATAAAAGGTATGATAGTGAGAATGCATCCATGAAAATCATCCTATCACACTGGATGGGTTCAATTGAATCCATAACTTTTGACGCGGAATAAAAATTTATATGTAAAAATTTATTAAAATTACAAAATAGTAGATATGAACTCATAATTTTAAAAATATAATGGGTTCAATGTTAAAACCTCAATAATCGAACTCATACGTGCAAAAGCAAAGTAATGAAGTTGGTTCAGTCGATGCCACTCTATGAAAAAAAACATGGAACTTGGTTTTGTTTTAGATCCTTCTAACAGTATTTATTTTTCTAATTCAAATAACTGAAAAAAATTCAATGGGAAACATTTTACTCCCTTAATGAACTTATCCGAAAAGAAATTGAATTAGTTGCCAAGTTTGAATACTGGACGGTTGGAAAAAAAATTAAAAAATAGAAGCAAGCTCGAAAGCACACATTTGTCAAAATAAAATGCATTATCTAGCATCCCTTATAATACATAAATTTTAATTTTACGAAAACATAAATTTAAGTAAAGTTATGATTATAAATACCACCTACTAAACCCAAGCAAGAGTCTAACCTTTAGTCTATGTATAAAAGGTTGCATAACAACATGGAAAAAGAATATTGTATAGTCGCTCTTAAGATAATTGTTGAAAAATATATTTTTTTTATATAAATATACATTTATGTATATTATATACAAAAAATATATAAATTTTATACACGTTTACGATTACAACATATAAATAGTTTCGACCGCAGGCTATAAGTAATCTTTGCCCTAATAACACCGGGCCTAGTATTATATGACCCATTCTATTGTCATTCCCAGGTATTTGTTTGATTAGAAAAATAATAGAAGTTGAAGAGGTATCGCCATTTCTCAGTGCAATCTATAGGAATGGACTTCTTCGAAAGAAAACTAAAATTAAAGAGTTATTTGTATGATATACTAGCGAAGGTGAATCACGTACTGCGCACGAGCCCAATATTGAAAACCTAAAACTATGTTTGAGGTGCTCAGATATTTTGTATTTTGTATTTTTTATGAAGGTCTGGAAGAGAATGGTGGAAGCCAAGGTGAGGAGGAGCATGTCTATTTATGAAAACCAGTTCGGATTAATGTTAGGGCATTCGACGGCGGAAGCTATCTATTTGGTGAGGAGACTAGTGGAGCAGTATAGGGAGAGTAAGAAGGATTTGCATATGGTATTTTTTAACCTTAAAAATGCATACGATAAAGTCCCGATAAAGGTTCTATGGAGGTGCTTGGAGGTTAGCGGCGTCCCGGTGGCGTACACTAGGATGATTAAGGATATGTGTGTTGGTGCTAAGACTTGGGTGAGGACTATGGGAGGATAATCGAAACACTTTTCAGTTATAATGGGGTTGCACCAGGGATCGGCTTTTAGCCCGTTCTTGTTTGAAGTAGCGATGGACGTACTAACGCGGCACATCCGAGGGGATGTACCATGGTGTATATTGTTTGCAGATGATAAAGTATTGATAGACGAGATACGAGACGGGGTTAACGCGAGGTTGGAAGTTTGGAGACAAACCTTGGAGTCCAAAGGTTTCAAGATGAGCAGGACCAAAACTGAGTACTTGTAGTGCAAATTTAGCGACGGGACCCTTGAAGCAGACGTGGATGTGAAGCTCGATACTCTCGTTATCCCAAAGAGAAGTAGTTTCAAGTATCTCGGATCTATTATACATGGTAACGAGGATAACGACGAGAATATCACACATCGTATTGGAATAGGATGTATGAAGTGGAGGCTTGCATCCAGTATTCTATGTGATAAGAATATACCGCCAGAACTTAAGGGTAAATTTTACAGAGTGGTGGTTCGACTGACTGTGCTGTATGGGGCGGAGTGCTAGTCAGTCAAGAGCCCCCATGTGCAAAAGATGAAAGTAACTGAAATGAGGATGTTGAGATGGATGTGTGGGTGTACCAAGAGGGATAAGATTAGGAATAAATTTATTTGGGACAGAGTGGAAGTCGCCTTCGTGGAGGACAAGATGCGAGAGTCTAGGCTGAGATAGTTTGGGCATGTTAAGAGGAGAAGCATTGACACTCCAGTTACGAGGTGTGAGAGTTTGACCATGACGGATTTGAGGAGAGGACGAGGCAGACCTAAGAAGTACTGGAGGGAGGTTTAATTAGGCAGGACATAGCAAGGTTTCATCTCACTAAGGACATGACCCTTGATATGAGGGTGTGGAGGTCGAGGATTAGAGTAGAAGGTTAGTAGATAGTTGAGAGTTCCCCCTTTTCTTACCAGTTGTACTAGTACCACACATGTTCTTTCATATTTCTCAGATTCATACTACATATGTCACGACCCAAAAACCGACCCGGTCGTGATGGCGCCTATCGTGAAACTAGGTCAGCCGACGCAACTCCTGAATCGACCATTTTCCAATAAAAGTTATTTTTATACCATTTATAAATTAATAATCTCATAATAAAATTTAAAAAAGAAAAATGCAGAATAATTACACAAGCCCGACATCGGAGTGTCACTAATCATGAGCATCTACCAAGGTCTGAATACAACAAGAGTCTAAAAATGTACTAAATACAGTAATGAAAATGAGGGGAAGGAAGGAAATGATGCAAACATCGGGCAGCCACTTTGCTAACTCCGATGACTCCGCCTCTGAGGAATCAACGCCCGCTACCTGGTTCCAAAATACCTGAATCTGCACATGAGGTGCAGGGAGTAATGTGAGTACTCCAACCCAGTAAGTAATAAGAGTAAATAAAGACTGAGCAGTAGGAAACGATGAATCCACATTTATGATAAACTCAATAAGCACAATTGGCTTTCAAATCAGGATACGAGTCAATCGTCTCATTTAAAATCCAGCTTTTGGTAAAAATCATTTGAAAATGCTTTCCAACAGTTTTAGTAGGGGTTCAATACCATTTATAATAAAAGAGATGAAAACCATAATCGGCCCCTCGGGCGAAACATAGTTCGTATACAGCCCCTCAGGCAAAACTGGAATCATAAACACCTCATAACATAAAAATCTTAGTGGAAATAACAAAGCCAAATCAGTGATCGAATTCTGAACATCTCATAAAAACTCCAACTTAAATGAAAGTTGTTTAAAAGTATTTGTTCAACATTTTCAACAGATGTTTAGTATAAAGAGGAGTGGAAACAGCAATTACATAAAAACAAGCCCCTCGGGCAAAGCATCACTCACATATGTATACAGCCCCTCGGGCAAGTCTCTCAGTCACTCGAGACTCAACTCTCACCAATCAGCACTCACACTCAATAAGTACCATATAGTGACTGTTGCGGCATGCAGCCCGATCCATATATCGATGCGGCGTGCAGCCCGATCCATATATATATATAGTCGACTGTGCTCACCGGGGGTGTGCAGACTCCAGAGGGGATCCTATAGCCCAAACGTTATATCACTGCGGCGTGCAGTTCGATCCAACATATCGCTGCGGCATGCAGCCCGATCCATATACATATATACATTATATTGCTGCCATAATACCATAGTGAGGTTAAACTCAATCTTTCATAAGCTTGTGGAACACAGACCATCTGGTACTTTATATCTTCTGCAAATCTCGCATTCACTCTCGTAATAGTCGAGCCTACTCTCTTGAGCAACCCAAATTCAAATTGTAAAACATATATTTCCCTGGTAACAGAGATTTTCCAATAAATGAAATAAGGGATTACGCAAACTTCAGAACAATCCGCAGGAGATAACCCACCCGCGTCGCCTCAGCTAACATCTCTTTATACCCTTCCACCAATATAGACACTACACAGTCACTTAATCTTTCTGAGCCTGAACTCATACCGCAACATGAAATTTACTTCACTCCGAACTAGGACATCTGAAAAGATTCTTCACACACCCATAACTCGGGGCTATAAATCAAGATGGAAATCAAGCACCTAATAGTTTTTCTATCCTCCAGCAGACCCTTCTCGTCGCTTCCAAATCATATGAATACATCTCGCAGTCATAACATACTCATCGCATAGCCATCTAACCATCACTTCTACTAACAGGGACACTATCGAACATATAAGTTCAAAAATATGTGCTCACACAATCAGCACCTCGGTGCTCAAGCTGCAAGCAAAACCCGGCCTCAAGTCCTTCAGACTGGCCCAACATTAACGCACAGAAAATCACATCTCATCCCTTGATCAGGGAATCACAAGCCATCGATGCACATCTGATACTGAGCGCTCATGCGAGCATACAAATGCGTGGAAGGAATTCAAAGAGTTATATTTTAAGCTGAATCAATAATGTATGATAAGAATTCAAGAATGTGAAGTTTTTCCTAAAGGTTCTGCAGCCTCCCGAGGATAAGTACAGACGTCTCCGTACCGATCCGCGAGACTCTACTAAACCTGCTCATGACTTGTGAGACCTATATAACCTAGGCTCTGATACCAACTGTAACGACCCGGGCCCACATTGTGCATATATTGTCCACTTTGGGTCCCACCCGCACGGTTTTGTTCTCCCCCAGTCCCACTGGGAAAAAGGCCTATGCACATGTAAGTCCAAGTCTTACTAATATAGCCCAGGACTCCCCCTCTCTTTTCCGATGTGGGATTCCTGCGAGCTACAGTCTCACTGCACAGTTGGTATCAGAGCCGACACTCACCTAGTACGATGGGTGGGTACCCACAACGAGGACGTTGTTTCCTATTGGTGGGGGTGAGTGCAGTGGGACTGTAGCTCGCAGGAATCCCACATCGGAAAAGAGAGGGGGAGTCCTATGCTATATTAGTAAGACTTGGACTTACATGTGCATAGGCATTTTCCCCAGTGGGACTGGGGGAGAACAAAGCCGTGCGGATGGGACCCAAAACGGACAATATATGCACAATGTGGGCCCGGGTCATTACAACATGTTGTATAGTTTGTTTTATTTATTATATTCTCTTGTTGTTACTATTTTGGTACTACTGATTCTTTTCTCCCCTCCCCCTTTCTTCCCTTTCCTTTCTTTGTCTTCTTCTTTTCTCCCTCTGCTTCTTCTTGTTCTTATTCTTCTTTTTCTCCTCTTACCTATCTGAGTCGAGAGTCTATTAGAAACAAGCACTAGGTAGGGATAAGGCACGTGTACACACTATTTTTTTCAGACCCCATATGAGGGAATATACTGGGTGTATTGTTGTTGTTGTAATATATTCAAGTATCTTATGAGAATTTTGCAAAAATTTTAACTTCTTAAGTGTATTTTGTATATATTAGCTGATGAATATTTACTCCTTAATTCTCTATATCGTATGTCTTTTTTATTGAATACATATCATATACTAAATAGTGATTCAAAAATTTTATCCAGATTTTTTTGATAAAGTTATGCTACTTGAATTTCGGGTGCGATATTAAAAGTAGTTATCTATAGAAATTTGCTGATAGCAGCACAAATTTGCACTATTTCTTATTATTGAAGGATAGTGAAATCGGTTTTGAGCGCATGTAATACAAATAGACATATCACTTGCAACTCAAGAGGTAACTATACTAAAATACTGAACATTGTTGGATTTTTTTTCTATAGCGTAACTATTCTAATGGTCCATTGAATTTAGGGTTAAGTTTGATTATGGTGAATAATTTCATATCAAATATAATAATATATATTAAATCACTAATTGAATTAGTAAGTAAATTAAATATTACTATGTTAAAGTTAAACTAATTAAACTTATGACAGCGTAAGGATTAATAGGTTAGGAAACGAAGAAAAAAATAGATTGGAAATTTTATTTTATTTTTAAACTTTGTATTCAATGAAACATTATCACACAAGTTAGAACAAAGAAAATAATATACTTGAAATCATAAAATTTTATATATATTCAAAATTTTGAACAAATTATGCTGTATAAATTGAAACAAAAGGTGTAATATTAAAAATAAGAACAAAAGGCAATAATTTCAGTTGAATTTTCCTAAATTCATTTATGAAAAAATACAAATAATTGTATTTTTTTGAAAGCACTATCAACTACTTAACTTGCAAAATGTTATATACATTATTGTTACTAACTTTCATGAATTCATACTGTAAAATATTTTGATGAATATGAATGTAATTATTAACTTATTAATGTAGTTAAACTTTATCCTAGTATATATTTATATTCATATATTATTTTTTATTTAGTGTATTGTTTCTTCTATGCTTTAACTTGTTAATTTTCTTATACTCGAGCTCAATTGTTGGTTTAATATTTTTGCTGTTAAACTTAGAATTTTAGAAACTAGCTAGGACACTCTTCAAACTCTGAATGCATTAAAATTTCAATGAATGGTCTCAATTTTAAAAATAATAAGTCAGTAGGAATAAGACATTCAACAATCTAATCTTATTATCTCATTGCACGGTGGCATTATTCACAGAAAAATAATAAAATCCTAGTAAAATATTAAAGAATCAGTGCAACAACAACAACAACAACAACAACAACAAATCCAGCGTATTTCTATAAATATGGTCTAGGAGTGTAGCCTGTGCGCAGACTTTACCCCTACCTTTAAAAGATAGAGAGGCTATTTTCGGTAGAGCCTCGTATCACACCCCAACCTTGGGAGGTGTGGCTGGCACCCGATGCCCGAAGGCCCGAGCGAACCAACCATGAGATATGATCTGAAATATAATAACCTGCAGGCAGAAGAGCCCAACACGACATATATATATATATATATATATATATATATATATATATATATATAACCTAGGCCAACAAGGCTGCAACAACAATATAACAGCTATCCAGGAGGCCGATAGGGCCATACGAAAAATATATATATACAATGACCGCTAGTCTGCAAGCCTCTAAGAGTGTAAGACAATCTCAACAGGGCGGGACAAAGCCCCCGACATGCCCAAAACCACACATATACATCTGTAATAGTACCTATGGACTCAAAGTCAGCAACTCCGAAGAAGTGGAGTGCGAAACCCAACGCTGATCCTGGGGGTCCTACTGAGGAGGCACGCCGCTCTGTCTATCCGAACCTGTGGGCATGAACACAGCGCATAAAAATATGTCAGTACGAAATATGTGCTGAATATGTAGGGCGACAAGTGTAACATGAAAAATGTAATTAACAAGAGAAGAGATATAGAGACAATTTGAATTCTGAAACTAGCCTCGGTAGGAAACTAAAATTCAACATGGATATAAATGTATGCTCGTGAAATCGTCATTCACTATTGCTACTTATAATATATCACATTATATAATAATAAATCCCTCTGTGGGGCTATAATATCCATAACATACCCGGCCACGTGAAGCTCGGTAATCCCAACTAATCAGTGGTTACACAATATGTGTCATACCCGGCCGTCTATAGTGCGGCTCGGTAATGAAAGTAAATACATACATATACTAAATCATGAATTATATAGGTGCAATGCGAAACCAACCTTAAAAGACGTATTCTAAGAAGAGTCAAAGTAGCCTACCATCAATATTCCTCAACTATCATGGTTGTTGCTAAAATATTTAATTTTTTTTACTACGAGCCAACAAATACTAAGAACATGAGAGTTATGTATTATGAATACCTTTGAAGTAAGTGTTACTTATTCATGATTTATATGAACGTTGAAAGGAGAACGAGTAAAAAGGCTCTAGTTCTTTTTAAGCAAGGAACAAGGAAATCCGAGAATTCATAGATATCCTCTAGAGTAAGCAATCTATGAGAAAGGATCGGGTCTAAGCATCTTTATAAGTTGAAGGTGAAATAACTCGAATCCGACGAGACAATTCGATAAACGTTTATTCGAATTCTAGTCATGCCGAAAAGTATAGTGAAAGCCCTACATACCTTGTCGATGGAGTTATATACTGTTTCCAAAACCTCGAAAGCCTTAAGAATGATTTCCTATATAATACGAACCACTCAAAATCAAATTCAAGCTCATAGCTTATATAATTCTTCATTTAGACATTTACGCGAACAACTTGTGGCCATGAATTTATAGACTCTTTTGTAGATTAATTTTCCCCCAACACACCACCAAATTTTACTTTACTACATCTACTCATCGACAAGATTCCATCCATGTCTTCACAGTTCCAAACAACACAATAAAATCATATAGAACAGCCCCAACAATCAAGCCATATTAAGAGAGGTTTCTTAAAAATATCAAGAACATTTCTATAGAGGTTTCAACTATTTATTAGGAATTCTTATGGTAGAAGTTTACAAAGATCAAAGAGGAAGTTAAATCATACCTTATTTGACCAGAATTACTCAAAATTCGAAATTACTTCAAGGCGGAGTCTTGCTATGAAAAGTGAAACACCGAAGAATTCACGATTCCGAAGTTACCATGGTGTTCTCCATCTTGAGGATGACTAAATTGTTGTTATCATTTGCTAGATGGATGGGAGGAGTTTGAGAGGAAATTCCTAGGTGTTAGGTTCTATTTTGGAGAGGATAAAACGCAGGGGTTTCAGTTTTAAAGAATGACTTAAATAAATAAAAATTTAACTAAACCCTACTAAGCACATTGTTCCCGTAACAGTGTGCACCCCTGTACGAAAAGGTTAATATCTCTCTACACTGAAGTTGTATTAATGAACGGTTTGTTGCGTTGGAAACTAGACTCATAGACCTTCGATTCTGTAGGTAGAACACACCATAAATCCCAGTATATTGATAGAAAAGCTCATCAATATTTTATCCAAATTCCAGTGAAATTTAAACCCGTAACTTGTGGCGATCTTTGTCGAATTTTTAATCACAACTCAAATGACTTCCAATCTTAATGTATAACTATCGCATCATTTAAATATCTCATAGAAATTATCTTCCTATCGAATTAGCCCATTTACAGCATGATAACGCCGAATACACAAGGTGTAACATTCTCCCCTCCTTAAGAATATTCGTCCTCGAATGTTAACAGTTAACCTAACTTCTAAGTTTTTTTTTTAAAAAAAAAAATTCGCCAGAGTTTTCCCTATAAATAGGACTATCCAAAACCTGTCATCAGCCCAAACATACATATCTAAGGCCACACAGGGCTACACATCATCTTAATAACATCAACTTGGCCTCACACGACCATTTACTTATACAATAATGATAATAAGAAGGTTAGCCGTAACTTAATTACCTCAGTTGTCACTGGTTGATATCTGTGCAGCACCTGCCATATTTGTCTCAAGCATATCACCTGAAGACTCAAATAAATGAGGGTATCTGGACTTCATGTCCTTCTCGGCCTCCCATGTCATTTCCTCTACATTATTGCTCCTCCAAAGTACTTTTACTGAGGCTACCTCTTTAGTCCGTAGCTTAGGATTTGACGGTCAAGAATGGCAACAGGTATCTCTTCATATGACAAGTTCTCGAAAACTTCAATATCCTCAATACTGCTGATGCAAGAAGGATCACCTAAGAATTTGCGAAGCATGGAAATGTGAAATACCGGATGGATTGTTTCTAATTCCGGTGGCAGGTCAAGTTTGTAGACTACTCGCCCAATTCTCTGAACAATCTGATATGGCCCGACATATCTAGGGCTGAGTTTTCCCTTCTTGCCAAATCTCATTGCACCCTTCATAGGCGACACTTTCAAGAATACCCAGTCTCTCACAGCAAATTCCAAGTCTCGGCGTCGGTTATCTGAATATGATTTCTGTCGACTTTGAGCTGTACGCAACCTTTCCTGGATCAACTTTACCTTTTCTACAGCTTTTTGTACCAATTCGGGTCCTAGCAACTTTGTCTCGCAAACATCAAACCAGCCAATAGGAGATCTGCATTTCCTTCCATATAGTGCCTCATAAGGTGCCATCTGAATACCGGCGTGATAACTGTTATTGTAGGCGAACTCAATAAGCGGTAAATGATCTTCCCAACTTCCCTTGAAGTTTAAGACACAAGCTCGCAACATATCTTCGAGTGTCTGAATAGTGCGTTCGGCTTGTCCGTCGGTCTGCGGATGAAATGTTGTACTAAGGTTAACAAGAGTACCCAAACCTTCTTGAAAAGACCTCCAGAAATTAGCTGTAAATTGGCACCTCTGTCAGATATAATAGAAAACGGAACTTCAATGTAGCCGAACTATTTCCTTGATATACAGGCTCGCATAGTCTTCAGCTGAATAGGTGGTCCTAATTGGGAGAAAGTGAGATGATTTCGTCAGCCTATCCACAATGACCAAAATAGAATTGAACTTATGGCGAGAATTGGGCAATCCTGTAATGAAATCCATATTAATCGATTCCCATTTCCAAGCTGGAATCTCAATATCTTGAAGTAGCCCTCCAGGTTTCTGGTGTTCAGCTTTAACCTGCTGGCAGTTAGGACACTGAGCCACAAATATGGCTATATCTTTCTTCATGTCGTTCCACCAGTAAAGCTGACGAAGATCATGATACATTTTGGTTGAACCAGGATGAACTGAGTACCGAGACTGGTGCATCTCTGTCATAATTTGCTTACGAAACTCCCCAACATTAGGTACACACCATCGACCTTAATATTTTAGAATTCCATTATCAGATTGCTCAAACAACTGCTTCTTCTGAAAAGGGATGCTCTCTTTAATCTTGACTAGCTTCGGATCCTCAAATTGACGCATTTCTACCTCAGCTACCAGTGATGACCCCGCAATATTTTGGACTACTACACCCTGGTCACCTGTATCATGTAGCCGCACACTCAGGTTAGCCAATCGATATATCTCCTTAGTCATTTCTAATTTTCCAACTTCTACTTGTTTCAAGCTGCCCATGGATTTGCGACTAACGCATCAGCTACCACATTCGCTTTGCCCGGATGGTACAAAATATCCACATCATAGTCCTTCAGCAATTCAAGCCATCTTCTTTGTCTCAAGTTCAAGTCTTTCTGCTTAAATATATATTGTAAACTTTTGTGATCTGTATAGATATCCACATGAACACCATAAAGATAATGACGCCATATTTTCAAGGCAAATATAACGGCTGCTAACTCAATATCGTGAGTCGGATAATTGTATTCGTGCTTCCGCAACTGCCTCGAAGCATATGCAATAAATTTTCCATGCTGCATTAGAACACATCCCAATCCCACCCAGGATGCATCACAATATACCACATAACCTTCAGATCCTTCCGGAAGTGCTAGAACAGGTGCTGATGTTAAGCGTTTCTTCAACTCATGAAAGCTCCTTTCACATGCATCAGACCATTGGAACTTAACGGCTTTGTGTGTCAATTTTGTCATGGGAGCAGCAATAGAAGAGAAGTTCTCAACAAATCTCCGATAATAACCAGCTAAGCCCAAGAAACTACGAACTTCCGTAGGAGTTGTGGGTCTAGGCCAGTTTTGTACTGCTTCAATTTTCTGACCATCTACCTTAATACCTTTATCGGAAACGATATGCCCAAGGAAAGCCACTGAATTCAACCAAAATTCACATTTGGAGAATTTAGCATATAATTTCTGATTTTTCAAAGTCTGCAACACCACACGCAAATGATCCTCATGTTCTGCTTCTGATCAAGAATATACCAGAATATCATCAATGAAAACAATTACAAATATATCTAGAAATGGCTTGAAAACCCGATTCATTAAATCCATGAAAGTTGTTGGCGCATTAGTAAGACCAAAAGACATCACAAGGAATTCATAATGGCCATATCTAGTCCGGAAAGCCGTTTTCGGAATATCTCTCTCCTTAACTCGCAACTGGTGATAGCCAGATCGAAGGTCAATCTTTGAGAAATATTTGGCACCTTGCAACTGATCAAACAAATCATCAATTCTGGGTAAGGGGTACTTGTTCTTGATAGTCACTTTGTTGAGCTGACGATAGTCAATACACATTCTTAACGAACCATCCTTCTTACGAACAAACAACACTGGTGCACCACAGGGAGATGTGTTGGGCCGGATAAAGCCCTTATTCAGAAGATCCTTCAACTGGGCTTTCAATTCTTTTAACTCAGCAGGAGCCATTCTGTATAGAGGAATAGATATTGGCTGAGTATCTGGAAGCATATCAACAGCAAAGTCGATTTCTCTTTCTGGAGGAAGACCAGGAAGTTCATCAGGAAATACATCGAGAAATTCATTCATGACGGGAACCGATTGAAGAGTTGGAGATTTCACCTCCATATCATGCACTCATACCAAATGATAGATGTACCCTTTCAAAATCATCCTTCAAGCTTTAAGGTAAGAAATAAACTTTCCCTTAGGCGCTGCAGCATCACCTTTCCATTCAATAATAGGATCACCCAGAAAATTAAAACGAACAATCTTTGTCCAGCAATCTACATTGGCATAACAAGAAGCCAACCAATCCATACCCATAATGATATCAAAATCAACCATTTCTAGCTCATGCAAATCAGCTAACGTATGGCGGTCATGAATCTTCACGTCACAACTTCGATATACCCGTCTAACTATAACAGACTCACCCATTGGTGTAGATACCTCAAATGACTTATGCAACAATTCAGGCTCTCTATCCCATTTACTAGAAACAAAGGGGGAGACATACGACAATGTAGAACCAGGATCTATCAAGGCATACATATCGATAGAAAAGACGGATAGTATACCTGTAACCACGTTCGGAGATGACTCTAAATCCTGACGACTCGATAAAGCATATATGCGATTCTACTGACCTCCTGAACCAGAAGCGCCAAATCTTCCCCTACCCCTGACAGTTGATGTCTGTATACTCTGCCTAGGAGGACGTACCGAAGAAGAAGAAGAAGCCCCTGCATATGCCGTCGGCTGAGCCATACCCCCTCCACCTGTCATCGGACAATGTCTCATAATATGACCTGGCTGTCCACATGCATAACATGCATCAGAACCCTGGCGACATGGTCCAAAATGATTTCGGCCACATCGATCACATCTAGGAAACTGAGGCCTCATCTGACTGAACTCGCCTCTAAATTGTGAACCTGGGGTACGTGAACTCTGACCTAGACCAGAATAAGTGGTCTGATCATGTCGTTGTCCCTGAAACTGTGGCAGCGCACTGGCTACCGAATAAGATTAACGTCGGGGAAACTGTGGCCTAAATCCACCTCGAAACTCTCATGTGTTACCTGCGAACCGCGCCCTCTTCTGCTGACCTCTATCATGCTCTCAATTGGCTCATTGTTGCCTCTTGCGATCCTCTAGACCCTGTGAATATGCTTGAATACGGGCAATATCCATTCCTTGGTTTAGAGAAGCTGTAGTGCACTCATTTATCAATTGTACCCCCAAACCACTAACAAACTAGTGTACCCGATCACTCATATCAGCAACAATCGTAGGAGCATACCTAGCCAAAGAGTTGAACCGCATGCTATATTCCCGAACGCTCATATTACCCTGTTCTAAGTGTAAGAACCTATCTCGTCGGGCTCTTCGAATCTCGATTGGCTAATATTGCTGTAAAAATGCCTCAGAGAACTCCTTCCATGTCACTGGTGACACATTAGGCCCCCGAGTCTACTTCCAAGTCTCATACCATGTCACAGCAACATCACGTAGTCTATAAGAAGTAAACTCCACTGACTCAATATCCGTGGCATGTATAATTTGTAAGGTCTGTTGCATAAGATCCAGAAAATCCTGTGGGTCAGCATTAGGATCAACCCCTGTAAATACTGGAGGATCCAAGTTGATAAAGTCCTGAACTCTCGCACTCACGGACCTATCAACAATACCGAGGGTCTGGTGTTGGGCCTGGGAGGCCACTATTCGAGTCAGCAATTGTACAACACTCCGCATGTCTAGGTCCTGATCAGGAACAACTGGGAGAGGGACTGGAGGTATGTTAGCTCCTCTACGCCCTTCCGGGGGTGGTGGGGGTGCTGCCCCGGAAGCCTGAGAATCAGCCTCATTCTGTGGCTCATGTTGATCTACATTAGCAAGTGGCACCTGACTTGTGCCCTCTCCCGCCTCCTCATCCAACCTTTGAATAAATTTCATAGCCACTTGTCGTCTCGTAGTATTAGGCATCACTGAGAAGGTAAACAAAAAGAGAATTAGGAATGAACACTTATGATTAGGCTCTATTGCACGATCTAGATCAAGAAGAAAGTAATAATCCTAAATGCCCAAAAGCCTCATGTTTATAAGTGTGGTGCACAACACACCATAAATAAGACTCTACTAGACACGGCTTGCAGACTCCCTAGGATTGACCTGCTCTGATACCAAGTTTGTCACACCCCAACCTTGGGAGGTGTGGCTAGCACCCGATGCCCGAAGGCCCGAGCGAACCAACCATGAGATATGATCTGAAATATAATAACCTGCAGGCAGAAGAGCCCAACACGATATATATATATATAACCTGGCCAACAAGGCTGCAACAACAGTATAACAGCTATCCAGGAGGCCGATAGGGCCATACGAAAAATATATATATACAATGACCGCTAGTCTGCAAGCCTCTAAGAGTGTAAGACAATCTCAACAGCGCGGGACAAATCCCCCGACATGCCCAAAACCACACATATACATCTGTAATAGTACCTATGGACTCAAAGTCAGCAACTCCGAAGAAGTGGAGTGCGAAACCCAACGCTGATCCTGGGGGTCCTACTGAGGAGGCACGCCGCTCTGTCTATCCGAACCTGTGGGCATGAACACAACGCATAAAAATGCGTCAGTACGAAATATGTGTTGAATATGTAGGGCGACAAGTGTAACATGAAAAATGTAATTAACAAGAGAAGAGATATAGAGACAATTTGAATTATGAAACTAGCCTCGGTAGGAAACTAAAATTCAACATGGATATAAATGTATGCTCGTGAAATCGTCATTCAATATTGCTACTTATAATATATCACATTATATAATAATAAATCCCTCTGTGGGGCTATAATATCCATAACATACCCGGCCACGTGAAGCCGGTAATCCCAACTAATTAGTGGTTACACAATATGTGTCATACCCGGCCGTCTATAGTGCGGCTCGGTAATGAAAGTAAATACATACATATACTAAATCATGAATTATATAGGTGCAATGCGAAACCAACCTTAAAAGACGTATTCTAAGAAGAGTCAAAGTGGCCTACCATCATTATTCCTCGAACTATCATGGTTGTTGCTAAAATATTTAATTTTTTTTACTACGAGCCAACAAGTACTAAGAACATGAGAGTTATGTATTATGAATACCTTTGAAGTAAGTGTTACTTATTCATGATTTATATGAACGTCGAAAGGAGAACGAGTAAAAAGGCTCTAGTTCTTTTTAAGCAAGGAACAAGGAAATCCGAGAATTCATAGATATCCTCTAGAGTAAGCAATCTATGAGAAAGGATCAGGTCTAAGCATCTTTATAAGTTGAAGGTGAAATAACTCGAATCCGACGAGACAATTCGATAAACGTTTATTCGAATTCTAGTCATGCCGAAAAGTATAGTGAAAGCCCTACATACCTTGTCGATGGAGTTATATACTGTTTCCAAGACCTCGAAAGCCTTAGGAATGATTTCCTACATAATACGAACCACTCAAAATCAAATTCAAGCTCATAGCTTATATAATTCTTCATTTAGACATTTATGCGAACAACTTGTGGCCATGAATTTATACTCTTTTGTAGATTAATTTCCCCCCAACACACCACCAAATTTTACTTTACTACATCTCCTCATCGACAAGATTCCATCCATGTCTTCACTGATCCAAACAACACAATAAAACCATATAGAACAGCCCCAACAATCA
This sequence comes from Nicotiana sylvestris, assembly GCF_000393655.2. Taxonomy (NCBI): domain Eukaryota; kingdom Viridiplantae; phylum Streptophyta; class Magnoliopsida; order Solanales; family Solanaceae; genus Nicotiana; species Nicotiana sylvestris. The sequence goes on from NC_091067.1 coordinate 30,117,039, forward strand.
AGCCATATTAAGAGAGGTTTCTTAAAAAAATCAACATTTCTATAGAGGTTTCAACTATTTATTAGGAATTCTTATGGTAGAAGTTTACAAAGATCAAAGAGGAAGTTAAATCATACCTTATGTGACCAGAATTACTCAAAATTCGAAATTACTTCAAGGCGGAGTCTTGCTATGAAAAGTGAAACACCGAAGAATTCACGATTCTGAAGTTACCATGGTGTTCTCCATCTTGAGGATGACTAAATTGTTGTTATCATTGGCTAGATAGATGGGAGGAGTTTGAGAGGAAATCCCTAGGTGTTAGGTTCTGTTTTGGAGAGGATAAAATGCAGGGGTTTCTGTTTTAAAGAATGACTTAAATAAATTTTTTTTAACTAAACCCTACTAAGCACACTGTTCCAGTAACAGTGTGCACCCCTGTACGAAAAGGTTAATATCTCTCTACTCCAAAGTTTTATTAATGAACGGTTTATTGCGTTGGAAACTAGACTCATAGACCTTCGATTCGGTAGGTAGAACACACCATAACTCCCAGTATATTGAGAGAAAAGCTCATCAACAATTTATCCAAATTCCAGTAAAATTTAAACTCGTAACTTGCGGCGATCTTTGTCGAATTTTTAATCACAACTCAAATGACTTCCAATCTTAACGTATAACTATCGCATCATTTAATTATCTCATAGAAATTATCTTCCTATCGAATTAGCCCATTTACAGCATGATAACGCCGAATACACAAGGTGTAACACCTCAGCTCAGAAAAGATAATAGGGGAGGGGAAATGGCAAGCAAACAAATTAGAAAACCAAGCCAAAACACAAAACTAACAGTAGGTACTGCAATTAGAAAACCAAAATGAAGGCAACATCACGTAATAGGAGAAGTCTAGGAAGACGAAAACACACGAAAGACACTAAGTGGTGTACTAAAGTTGTTGTAACAAAACAAAGACAAAGCTCGACTACCTAACTCTCTACCTTAATTCTCAACCTCCACACTTTTTTATCCATAGTCATGTCCTTTGTAAATTGGAGCAATGCTATATCTTGCCTAATCACCTCCCCTAATACTTTTTCGGTCTGGCCCTACCTCTCTGTTGGCCCTCTAAGGCCAACCTCTCACACCTTCTCGGTAGTGCATCTGTGCCTCTCCTCTTCACATGCCCGAACCATCTTAGCCTCGCCTACCGCATCTTATCCTCCATCGAGGTCATGCCCATCTTGTCCTGGATAACTTCATTTCTAATTCTGTCTAACCTGGTATGCCCGCATATCCATCTCAACATCCTCATTTCAGTCATCTTTATCTTCTAGACATGGGAGTTCTTGACTGGCCAACACTCTGCCCCATACAACATAGTCGGTCTGATCACTGCTCTATAAAATTTTCCTAAGTCTTGGGGGCACATTCTTATCACACAAGACACCAGAAGCGAACCTCTATTTCATTCACACCGTCCCAATACGATGTGTGACATCCTTTTCGATCTCCCCATTCCCTTGAATAACTGACCCAAGATACTTGAAACTCTCTCTCTTATGGATGACTTGAGAGTCGCGCCAACTGAACTTGCACTCCAAGTATTCTGTTTTGGTCCTACTCAACTTGAAACCTTTAGACTCCAGGGTTTGCCTCCAAACATCTAACCTCTCATTAACACCTCAGGCGCGTCTCGTCAATCATCACAATGTTATCTGCAAATAACATGCATCACGACACCTCCCCCTGAATATGGCGCGTCAGTTCGTCGATCGCCACGTCAAATAGAAATATGCTGAAGGCTGACCCCTGGTGCAACCCAATCATAACTAGAAAGTGTTCTAAGTCCCCACCCACTGTCCTCACTCGCTTCACTCGTACATTTCCTTAATATCTCTAATATAAGCAATAGGCACACCTCTAGGCTCTAGCCTCCAAACATCCCCACAAAACCTTCCTCGGCACTTTATCGTAAGCCTTCTCTAAGTCGATGAATACTATGTGTAAATCCCTCTTTCTCTCCATATATTCCTCCATCAACCTCCTAACAAGGTGAATGGCTTCCGTGGTTGAATGTCCCAGCATAAATCCGAATTGGTTCTTAGAAATAGACACAATCCTCCCCTTTCAGCTCCACCATCTCTCTCAAACTTTCATGGTATGGCTTAATAACTTGATATCTTATAGTTGTTATAATTTGGATATTACCCTTGTTCTTATACAATGGGATCATTGTGCTCTATCTCCATTCTTCAGGCATCTTCTTCAAAACTGATTTTGTTCGAGAACAAATTGATTCATATAAAATTACCCAAATCAAACATGCAATAAATCTCACTGAGATCTGATTTATGGCTTGTTTGGCCAAGCTTCTCCAAGGCGAAAAGCATTTTCTTTTTTTCAAAGTTAAAGTGTTTGGCCAAAGTTTTAAAAGAAAAAATATATTTTTGAATAGAAACAGAAGCTATTTTAGAGAGACAAAAAAAAGTAATTTCTCCAAAAATATAGTATTATTTTTGAAAAACACTATTGAGAAAAATATATTTAAAAGTTTGACCAAACACTAATTACTGCTAAGAAGAGCTTTTCGAATTAATTAGTCAAAACACAAATTGTTTCTCACCAAAAATACTTTTGAGAAACACTCTTGAAAAAAAGCAATTTTAGAAGCTTGGTTAATAGTCGTCCAGAGCTAATTGGACTCGCCACATTGCTAAAAGATCATTTACTATTTTCCCCATTTTGGTGTGCACGTATATTAGTATTAGGAGGCAAGGATCTTCACAAGAAAAGGAAAATAATAGTCCCTAAGATCAAAACCATCCCAGCAGAATTGCAGAAATGTCAAATTACAGCCCAACAAGCAATAATGAAAGAACTAATTAAGTTAAAAATTGAACTAAATAGCTTAATTATATATTCCTCAATTAAGTCAAAATTGGACTAATATAGCTTAATTATATATTCCTCATTTTCTCTTTGGCTTCTTTGATAGCTTCCCAGATAGTTTCCCGTTCTTAACTCCCATGTATCTGTCAATCTCCTCGTCACCATCATCTCCCCCTCTGCGTTTCTTTTTGCCACCACTTTCTTTGATTTTCTGTATCAACACAGATTGGATGTTAATTATCCAAAAACTCCATTAAGCAATGTATGACCATGAAAACATGCAGAGAAAATCCTCCATAAACTACTAATAACCTATACAATAATAATGTATCAGGAGACTGCCACTGGTTGCATGGGACATGTGTTCCAAAACGATTTGAGGCGCTAGATATAAATAGTAGAAAATGGAATATGGCATCAATGGAGAAGCTGCTACGGAAACTAGCAATGAAGCAGGATATTCTATGGGTGAGATGGGTGCATGAGTTGTATATGAAAAATGATGTGAATATATGGGATCTTCAACCACCTCTTGACTGCAGCTGGTACTGGGAGAAACCCCATTCACTCAAGCTGGAAATGAAGCACTGGTACCTTGACGGCAGATATCTGCTGACATCAAATGGAGCTTACTCTGTATCTATGAGTTATAATGCTTTACAGGGGGACATGGTGAAACTGACAAAAGTTTATTTAATATGGACAAGGCTTATGCAACCAAAGCAAAGATTCATAGTTTGGTTAGCAAGCCAAGAGAGGCTACTGAAAAAGGAAAGACTCGAGAGAACACAAGTGCCAGTGACTGAAGATGCATGTTGTTAATGTGAGGGGCTGACTGAAACTCAAAATCATTTACTTTCTGAATGTTCATGGGTTACTCGTTACTGAAGTAAGGAGAGAGTTGTTAGTCTGGTTAGGAATTCAGATACAGAAGCATGGGGTAAGACGAACAATAAGATGGATCAAAATAAGGCATTGGAGACAATTGAAAAAGGAGTTGATCATGGCAGTCTGGGCGCAATGATATACTACACCTGCCAGGCTAGGAATTGGAAGCAGTTTAGGAACATCAATGCAAATACAAGTTTTGTTAAAGAACAGATACAGAAGGAAACTAAGCATAGACTAGATATGATACAAGGTACAAAAAGAGCTCGAGGATGTCAAGTGTTGATACGGAGATTATGTAACTAGTTTTCCAGTTGAGGCCTAGATGACCCCAGCAACCTTCCTAGAAGGTGGTTTGAGCTTTAGAGCATATCAATTTGGTTGTTATGGTAATATTTCACATTTATTACCAAAAAAAATAATGTATCAGCATGCAAACATCAGGAAATATGAGCAACTTCAACATTTCATGGAATAAGTTGTATACATGTCACCTCTCACAACATTCCACAGCCTCTCCAACCGAGAAATGCACATAACACGAATAACAGCTCTACATCCAAACCACACTCGAAGAATCAAAATATGCTCGCACTATCTCTACCTTATTACCTCTCTAACATTAACACCTGAGCCTAATGAAAATGGTGAAAGAGGTGAATTCAACTATAATATTAAGTCCTAAAAAGGGAAACTAATAATAAAAATTAGGGCTCATTTCACTTGATTTAATTGACTAAATTTAAACAGTCTTTAACCCGTGCATTCAGAAGCTGACCACCTAGTGATTGCCGCCCACTGAAGTACACCCTCCCCCTCCCGCAAAGGGAAAAAACACAAGGAGACGAAGATTACCATCTGTGAGATCCTCTTGGCTTCTGTTACACGCTCCAAGAGTAGCAAAACCTCCTCTTCCTCCGCAGGATACTCAGGTAGTTTCTTCCCTGAAGATTATCAGTTTTTAGTTTGGAAAACATGTACCAGATAGACTAGAAGTGCTAGAAGAAGAATATATTAGAATCTCGGAAATATAATACTTCTGTATTTTCATACCAATAAGCTTTTCTATCTGTATATACCACTCCAACTCATACTGATTCACTAACGATATGGCAACCCCAGAACGTCCTGCTCGTGCAGTTCTTCCCACCCTATGTATATAATCCTGCAGGCCATGCATACAGTGATAAGCTAATATCGCATCAACAACAACAACAGTCCAATGTAATCCCACAAGTGGGTCTGGGGAGGGTAGGATGTACGCAATTGGAAGGGCAGAGAGACTGTTTAAAAATCGCATCAGAAAATAAATTAAGATTATTCAAATTGAAATGATGAGTATGAAGTCAAGTTTCATTGATCTTATTGCATAAACAAAGGACCGACATATTCTTTTAATTTTTTTTGACTGTGGTGTCCGGGCCAGCTTGCTAGCACCTCGACAATTCCATCGGGTACCAACTACCTCTCACACCAGCACAGGTACTGGGTAGCTCTACCTACCAAGGGTTGGAAATATGGAAAGAAATCACTTAATATTCGATTTTTTCAAATTCCAAACAAGCTGAACTACATAATTAAGGTTCAGCTAAAGAGTTTTTATCTAGCGTTTGGACAACTTTTAAAAAGTTTGTTTTGAAATAACTTTTTGGAAGTAAAAGTTTGTGCAAAAGAAAACTTGTCTGGATAGCTGCAGTTTTTTGGAAGATTTGTGGGTGTTCTGGGAGTGGAAAAGTTTTTTTTAATTAAGGGAGAGTGGAAGAAGTTTTAGGTATTATTTTTTGAAAGCCAAAAAACAAACCAACACCTTCGAAAAGTTTTTCAAAAACTTCCTAACCAAAAAAGGTCCATGCCTCGCCATAGATAAATCCAGGACCACCCCAATGAACAGAAAAATCAGTATACAACTTTACAAGCAGTAAGAAAAAAAAGATCCACCTTTGAGTTTGTTGGAATATCATAGTTGATAACCATATCAACAGATGGGATATCAAGTCCTCGACTGGCTACATCAGTGCAGATAAGGATATTGCACTCTCCAGCCTTAAATTTGTTTAGAGCCCCAAGCCTTTTTGTCTGTCCAATAAAACATGATATTTTTGAGGGGGAATGATAACCAGCAAACTGAAAAGATGCATGCCTTGAAGTTCATATATACCTGAGTCATCTGACCACTAATTGGTATAGCTCTCAAGCCAAGATTTCGAAGCATCAGAGCCAGCAGACGAGTTGCATCACACGTACGAGTGAAAACCATTGATGTACTGCCAGACATCTCAGTCAGAATATAGACAAGATAGCAGTCCTGTGGGCACATAATAATATAGTCAGACAACAAATCATTATTCGATAATTAAAGTGGGACCAGAAATCATTATTCAGCAAACAAAAGGAATTACATCCTTAACCCCTCAACTTCTGGGGTCTTTTACGTTTATTCCTCGTATACTATCTCTAGCATCCAGTTCCACAATTATCGGGCACAGTGGCACAGCTACTTTTGTCCCAAGGGTGGTCACCCGAAAAATTTTATTGTGTATATAGGTCGAATACCAATTCACATGATCATATATTATATTTTGAACACTCTTAACTTAGGTGTAAGAGTTAGCCCAATGGTCAAGGGCGTTCAAAATGAGGAGGAGTTCATGTTCTCCAAATTAAACAGACACCATCACACCACCATGTTTGGTATAATTGGCTCTTCTCTTTTAATCCACAAATTTCTTGATAAATAACTGTTGAAGGTTAAATTTGTGTAAAAACAAACAACTAATCAAGTAATTTTATTAATTAAAAGTGCTTATTAAATAAATTGTAAAATTTAAAAGTCAAGCTCTACAAAAATTTCTTTAACAAAAAGCTCTTTACAGGGTAAAAACCCTCTCAACTCTATCTTTCCTTTGGTTGCTTACTAGAATTTTTTTGGTTCACTTTTTATGTTAGTTTTGATTTATAAAATTGTATTTCTATTATAGTAATTGTTTTTATGGTTTATTAGTTAAATATTAGTTTGATTTAAAATTTTCGGTGCATCCGTCAATCGAAAAAAAATTATAAACTTCTTTAAAGTTTGAACACCCTTAGCGAGATTCCTAGCTACGACGCCTGCTCGGGCACTAGCTAAACTAGTCGTCCTTTTTGAGAAGGAATTAGATAAACTAGTCCTTTTGATAATTTTTAATTTCAAATAAACTGGATTTGCCAATACCGAGCTTTAAAGATGCTATTTTACATATTGCTATTAAGGCCACCCTTCGCAACCTACCTCTCCACCTTAGCAGGTTCTGAATTCCCTGCTGCCTCCCCCTCCCAAGAGCCTTCCATGCTCTATCATCTGACCCCACACCCTTTTCCATCACTCATCTCTTGTTCACCATGCCTAATCTAACACCTTGCACCCCATCACTGTAGCACAGCTCCTAATGCTAGATCCCTCCCCTTTGCAGAAGCTTCCAACCTGCAGTGCCCCGTGTCCTATAGTGAAACTCACCAGAATTCTTCCCTGCCAACTCCGTGCCGTCACTTTCCCCTTCGCCCTACCCCTATCTCATGCAGAAACCCTAATGTTTTGTTTTGAATTCAACAAAACTTCTTCACTTAATTTTCCTCTCAGTTCCAATGTTGTAAGCCATACATTAAATCTCAAAAAAGGTCTGCTCACCAGGGAAAGAGGAGGTAAAGCCTGGCCAAATATGAATCAAGAGATGCAACTACTTAAACTTTCATGATTAATACTTTCACTTCAAATAATCAAGAGATGCAACTACTTAAACTTTCATGATTAATACTTTTGGGAAAGCTACAAATATGAATCTTGTAAAGAGTGACTGGTCATCCTAGTTATTATTTTGTAAAACTAAGTTAGCAGCACAATCATAATGATCATGTCTCTTCCCTCTTTTATCCACGTGATTGTATCTTATTCTAGTGGTGCCACAATGTCAAAACTCCCACATCCTTTAGCCACATAATGATGATTACTATGAGAGCACAGCAACACATATAGTGTTCTGTAGTAGGAATACACTTTCTCTGAACACCTTCGGCGCTTAAGCAGATAAATTCAAGCACATCGATTGTCATCAACAAGATGTAATTTACATGGAACATCATTATTAAGCCAATTGCTGGATACAATGCTTGCCACTTGGCTTGCTTTCTCCCAAACAAACCTATAAGAGAAACTTTTCACTAAAGAACAAACCTTATACTTGGCAGGAAGAAAACGAAACTGCTGCTTTAGTGTATCAACTGTGGAATACTTAGATGCAGCTTCAATCTGAAACAAATTATAAGCAAAGTTACGCAAAATACTCTTGACCACCTACAAATTATACTGTGAAAATTGGCATCGTTATATTTGTACCTTAACAGGATTTCTCAAACAAGCCCTCTGAAGTTTCTTTACCTGTAGTTCAATGTACAGATATATTTAGAATCAGACTTCCCATGCAACAAAGTTCACTCCTCTAAGGTTTCATCAAGAGTGACACAGCAGAAACTATTAAGCATGGAAATAAATTCCTTGAGGAGGAAAGCAGAACAGGAGCAAATTAACTTGCCAATTGCCATTCACAAGAACCCCACTTTCTCATTTTTCTTTCCTAGACAATTTCATGTAATAATCATATTGCTATTATGATATAGAGAATACGTGCATCTACTGCCATAAAAATGATTACTGATCATTAGCTGCATGGCAATATGAGAAAAAGTTCAAAAACAAGTCAAAAGCTCCTCCATTTTATGGTATCTTCTCATAAATGGCAGACCGAGCATGATATTTGGAAAATAAAAAAAGGAAATTTTAATGAAAGCACTTTTCCTACCCAAGTACTCAGGAAAAGATACCTATCCAGCCATCAGAGAAGGGAATTTCTCTTAAGAACGGAACCTAGAAAGAGAATTGTCCACACAGAGAATAGACTATTTATAATTAACAACGGATTCATATAAACCACGTGAAAACAAACCTTCTTGGTCATTGTAGCAGAAAATAGATAAGTCCTTCGATCATGAGGGATCGCATGCAAAATCTGATCAAGGGCCTTTTCAAAATCCTCATTTAGCAGCCTGTCTGCCTCATCCAATACCTGTTGCATGGACAAATTCATGACTCAGAATATGCATGCATGCTCTTATCCAGCTAAAATAATCTGTTGTGAAACACATATTTATATTTTTTTTAAACCTAGACTTGGTTACGAATAGAAATCAAGATATTAAAATATGGAATTCTAATACAAGTCTGAATACCAATCGAATCACATATAATGAACTGCATTTTATTTTTGGATAAATATTGCTTCAATTAATGAATTTCTTGCTTGGTCCAATTGTCCGCAGCTAAGGCGATGAAGCGATTGTGCCTCATGCTGTAGTTGGGGGAAAAGCATTTAACTGTCAACCCACATGGAGACAAGCAAGTTTCAGAGGAACATATCAAGTAAAGTAGTCAAATGCTTTCTGCGGCTCAATATGTTGGAAAGTTAAAAAGTAAAGACCAACAAAATTTGCCAATGCAGCCAGGAAAAAATGACAAGCAGCTTCTCCACTGACAAGAGATATAGAGCCCGTTTGGATGGGCTTGTTTTAAGTGACTTTTAAGCCAAAAGCCATAAGTTAGGAATTCTAGTTTTTGGCTTATTTTTGTCATTTTAGCTTAAAACTAATAGTCGTACCCGCGAGATGCGCGGTCAATATTAAAAAAATATTAATTAAATTAAATTATGATCGGGCTTGTTTGATCCTATTAGACGGTATTGCTTTAACAAATTTCAATTGTCATCTTATTTGTCAATACAATATACCCAATAATAAAATCTCTATTAAATTAAAGGTACTTATATATTTAGTGAATAACTTTTTTGTTCTATATTTTTCTTTATTACATTATCCATTGTTTAGTATTATTACATTGTTAATAGAAATTTTTGTTTGTATATTACTTTGTTTACTATTTTTGTCTGCTTGCTTTCTTTTTGTAATATAAGAGAAGATATATAATTTATTACTGTTGAAATATTTTTTTATTTTGAATTTTATTCTATTTTTTGTTTTGTATTTTTCTTTATTATATCATCCAATATTTAGTATTATTACATTGTTAATAGAAATTTTTATTAGCATATTACTTTATTTAATATTTTTCTCTGCTACTTTGTTTTTGTAATATAATAGAAGATATATATTTTATTACTTTTGAAATAATTTTTTTTTAAAATTTTATTCTATTGTTCTCAATAATATTGTCTAAATTTTAATGAACAAATTCTCGATTAAATTAAAGGAACTTATGTAGTCATCGAATCATTTTTTTTTTTTTTGTGCATTTATCTGTATTATATCACCCATGTTTGAGTAGTTAATTTTAGGTAGTTAATTTTGTTGTGTCTGTTTTATCATTTTTTTTTTGTATATAATTTTTCAATCTCCAAATTTGTTGGAGCTTTGTCCTAAAATTTGTCACTTTGTTAATTTTTTGACGTTACATTTGGAATTATCACAATGATTTGCTTCTCCTATTCTATATAAATAGAATAAATATTGTCTGAATTTAATGAATAAAATCTCTATTAAATTAAAGGGGACTTATATAGTCATCAAATAACTTTTTTGTTATGTATTTTTATTTATTATATTATCCAATATTTAGCATAATTATATTGTTAATATAAATTATTAGCATATTACTTGTTTAATATTTTTGTCGGCTAATATTGTAATATAATAAAAGATATATATTTTATTACTCTTGAAAATATTTTTTTATTTTAAATTTTATTATATTTTTCTCAAAAATATTGTTTGAATTTAAATGAAAAAATATATTTTTTATTTCAAAAAAGAAAAACAAAAATGATTTTAAAAAATAAAATAAAGAAATTAACTAACTTAAACCAACCCTCACCCATGTTTGAGAAATTAATTTAGGTAGTTAATTTCTTTATTAATTTTCAATAAATAATTTTGTTAGTATTAACTAATTATGCCATGCGACTTTTTTCTAGGCAACCACTTGAATTAATGTGGTGCCTTTTTCTTTGGCTTTTAATAATATATAGATAGATTATTAGCATATTACTTGTTTAATATTTCTGTCTGCTAATTTTTTTTGTAATATAATAGTAGATATATATTTTATTACTCTTGAAAATATATTTTTTATTTTAAATGTTATTGTACTTTTCTCAATAATATTGTTAGAATTTTAATGAATAAATACACTTTTTATTTCAAAAAAGGAAAACGAAAATGATTTTAAAAAATGAAATAAAGAAATTAACTAACCTAAACCAACCCTCACCTTGGGTAGTTAGTTTAGGTAGTTAATTTCTTTGTTAATTTTCAATAGATAATTTCTTTGTTATTAACTAATTTTGCCATGTGGATTTTTTCTAGGCTACCACTTGGATTAATGTGGTGTCTTTTTTTTTTGGCTTTTAATAACATATAGATATAGATTTGAATTAGCAATTTTTAATTTTTTTTATTTCAATTTTATTATAAAATAATTTTAAGAGTTCCAACTTTGTTGGAGCTTTGTCACTTGTTGTCTTATGGTTATACCACTTGGCATCATATAATTATTTACTTCTCTTTATATATATATATTCACACACACACACTACAATATTAGAAAGAAACTATTCCACAATTTGAATCAAAGGGTTTTTGTATTGCTTTATTTTCGTTTTCTTATTTTAAAATAATTTTAAAACTCCAACTTGAAACTACTCCAACCCAATTTGAATGGGTAGTTATTTGAAAGAATTACAGAAAATACACATGACTTCACACCATAACAAAAAATGGCCCATGTTTTTAAGTTTTACCCTACCTAGCCCATATTGTACATATTTTGAAAGCCCTAGAAAATTCAAAATTTGTGTTCTTATAATCATTGTTTCTAAAAGCTATAGAGTTAAATATGTATTCTCACAACCATTGTTTTCACTCTCTCTTCTTCTCACATCTTCTACATATGCTTCAAGGGGCTGAGTAATTTCTGTTTCTCCCCATGTGTCACCTGGTTGCAATGTAAGAAAATTGAAAAGTAGAAGTCCACCACTGAAGGCCATTCAAAGCTTTGCTTTCGAAAATATGATTTTTTGAGTTTGTTAGTTGTTTTGGATTGGGTGTTGTTCCAATTGATTGCAAATATCAAAAGGAGTTCAAGATTTAAATTTGAAGCGATTTGGAGTAGATTTGAGCAAGATTTGAGTTAAATTTCAGAAAAGATGCAAGGAAGAAAACGAAGTCAGTTTTTTGTATAATCTTGTATAATAGTGTATATGAGTGTATAAACACATCTTATACACTATGATACACTTTTATACACCTTTATACAAACGTCTGTAGACGAACTTCTTCCACGATTTTCAGTTGCAATTCTTGTTCAAAACTAGTCCAAATCTCCATTAAATTACTTCAATTTTTTATACAACCTCCTTATACTATTTCTAACAAGTTTAAACAATACCCACTCCAAAATTCTCACGAAATCAAATTTAGAATTTAAACCCACATATTTAAGCTTGTTAAAAATCTAATTTTCACTACCCAAGTGGATTTGGTTTGTTGAACTAATATTTGAGTCACAGTTATTGATTCGAAAGTTAACTTAAAAGCTTGAGCAATCTTTTTTAAAAATTAAATAATAATTTTGAGAACCTATTGGAGTTGAATGTTGAGTATTAGCCTATTATTTTGGGGCTAGTTGATTGTAAATTGAAATATGGGCTATAAAACTGAAAAGTAGGGAGCCCAGTTGTTCTTATGTGAAATTTTCCCTAGTTATTTTTATATATATTTATATTTTCGTTTTTTTAATTATAACTAATTATAAGATATTTATATTTATTAATTTAAATAAAGTAACCAATTAACATATATATATATATATATATATGGTAGTTTTTTTATTTTTTATTATTTTCATTTTTTATAGATATTTAAATTCAAAAATAATAACTAATTAGTAATTAATTATGCCATGTGGCTTTTTTTTAGGCTGCCACTTGGCTTAAGGAGACGGCTTTATCCTCTCCTTTTAATAATATATAGACAAGTGCTTAAAAGCACTTTTTTACTTTTTTATCCAAACACTACAAAATGGCTTAAAAGCTATTTTGACTTAAAAGCACTTAAAACAAGCCAATCCAAACGGGCGTATGCACGCTGTGGGGAATATGGACCAGACAGCATTCGAAAATCATATCACTTGCCAGACATCAAAAGGCCTAGCCTTGAACATGCAGCAAATATCACTTTTAATGTCAACAGTGACATAATAACATATGATATCCTTCAACCAAATTTCGTGAATCAACATTGCACTTTAGGGTTTTTATCCAAAAGAAAACAAAAAAAGTGCATAAACAGGCAGAACGAGAACACCTCTGGAACATTTTCAGCATAAGACTCAATGGACAAACTTACCAAGTACTTTATCGTACGAAGAGAAAACCCTTTAGTATTGGAAAGATGATCCAGTAGCCGACCAGGAGTTGCCACCTACATCAGACAGCATGCAAATGCGCACTCAAATAAATGTCAGAGATTAAGCATATTAAAAAATCTGTAATAACATACAATAGCTTTAGCAAATCTGGTGTAACAACTCGTCCACATGGCTTACTAAACTGACAAGGCAACAGAATAGATGTTTGGATGTTGAAAATAAACCAGCAAAATATTTGACTGAGTACACTTAGAAGTTTTCTTTTTTAGGTAAGCAAGACTGCAAGAGTTGTATCAGTAAGTTGCATCAAGATGATGCATAATGATACCTAAGGAACCCTACAAAAACACGGCCTCTGACTGCACAAACATGTCTGCTGGTTGAAGAAATCTAGTAAACTATCAATATCGTGTACATGTTTTAACTTGAACCAAAAAGCTGACAGAAAAGGCTGTTGCAATTTGTAAATATTCTCCTTTTTGTTCAAAAAACATCTCTGATTTCTTTCCCTCCAAATAGTCCACAGATACAAGTAGGGATGGTTGCCCATCTCAGTACGCTTAATAGCTGATATTATATTAATTCCACTCACTTAATAGTTGATAATCTATTACTTCCACTAAAGACTTCTATAACATGAGCTTTCGGATAGATAATCTTAATAGTCTTTTGTAGAGAATCGTGTTCTGATGTAAATTCTCTACTCTTTGGTATACTTCATGTATACGGGAGTTCTCTCCCTTTTGATTAATACAATTTACCTTATCAAAAAAAACCTGAGCTTTCGGATAGATACTTTTGAGCCTCTCATAAGGAAAAAGGTCACTGATCTTACAATCCTAGGATGTGGCATGGTGCTGAATGAACATGGTTTAAACTGAACAAATAGATTTGCCAAGGCAAGGCCAATGGTACACCAATTTTGTTTTTGCTTAGATTGCTAAAAGGATTCATCATCAACCTTTTACAACCATCAACTACCTCTTCCAAAAGAGGTATGGATATTAATCATTCATGAGGACTTCTGTATAAGCCAAGGCATTTTGCAAAGTCAACACAGAAGCACATTTCCTATCAGATAATCTAAGAACACATCTCCTATCAGATAATCTAAGAAGAAAAGGCAGCTAACATCCAGTAAAGGCCTAGCAGGATTAGGATCCCTTCTCGCAAAATATAGGCAACAACTTTAACAAAAAGCTGAGAAGAGAATGCAGTTTCAAACAACGGGGGCAAGGTAAGTGACTTTTTTTGGATAGGTGGGTAACTAACTATTTGACATCTAGTCTGGAATATTTTATACATCTATAGAAAAACAGATGACCCCCAAAATTATTTAAAGGAGACATCACAAACTTATGGAGCTAACTGCACAGTCCAAATAATAGCATGCGGCTACAGTGACCTGACATGCTTAGTCAAGGCTGGGATGGTATACTGAAGCAACAGCATCAGAGGTAAACTGCAGCTGGTGCTCCTCTGTCCCCTAAACATGCACTGCCATATGAATACTGCACCACCAACTCTTTTTAAAAAGGTCAAGTTTATATTACACCACCAACTCTGCCTGACATAGTAGTATTGCCTTATAATAAATCTTTCGAAAGAGATTTTACCATCTGTAGCTCCATTTCTACTTGCTTCATCTTAACAAGAGACACAAATATGTGGTAGTAAATGTTAGTACTTACAACAATGTGAGGCCGTTTCCCAAGGTTGATGCTCTGCTGTACTTGATCTACCCCTCCAACCAGCTGTGAAACAATTATCAGCAATCTTTTAACAAAAAAAAATGTCTAGCTGAATGCCAATGTCAACCATCATATATGACTGTTTCAATTCTGACATGCTCTACCCTGTCTACAGACATGTTGCTACAAATACCTATTGTCTAACAAGTGGTTATCAACCCTTTGGACTACATTTGAAGGGGAAAATGAATTGTTCATGCATGTAAATATGACTTAGTCAAGCTCACCACTGCACATTTTACTCCAACACCGGATCCTAAAGCTTCAAACTGTTCAGCAATTTGAATCGCGAGC
Source organism: Nicotiana sylvestris (assembly GCF_000393655.2). Taxonomy (NCBI): domain Eukaryota; kingdom Viridiplantae; phylum Streptophyta; class Magnoliopsida; order Solanales; family Solanaceae; genus Nicotiana; species Nicotiana sylvestris. Next base: position 30,132,309 of record NC_091067.1, read on the forward strand.
TCTCTGGAATACACAAAGAAAAAAGTTGGAAATTAAATCACTAAAGAGCTTCGACAAAATAAGACAAGTAATCAGACAAATAAGCGACCTTGTTGGAGAGAGAACGCAGGCAAAAAAGGCATGCGGAGAATCTAATAGGGCTTGCAGTATAGGAATTGCAAAAGCTCCAGTCTTTCCAGAACCCGTTTGAGCCAGACCAATTAAGTCTTTGCCTAGAACAGAACCCAATCAAACAGTTTATAAGAAAAAATACTTTCACCAAATAGAGGATGATATACAAAAGGTTTAAACAATAAAAAAGGATCAAAATACAAATAATGTTCTTTAGAAAAGTCTTCCAATCTACTATACAAATTGGAACACTTTTGAGTGCTTTGAAGTCCAATGACAGATAAGAAAATGTGATGCCAGCAATTTAGAAAATGAACTCTCTCTCTCTCTCTCTCCAAATTTTCAACTTCAATATATGTGGACTTCAAAGCTCACCCCCTACTAGTTTATTAGCAGCACTCACATTACTTGCTTGACTGAATTTTGCATGGTCCACCAAACGTCCCTCAAATGCAACATTATATTCCATAACTTAGTGGAAAATTTGCATTGCACAGACATGATTTCTGACCAGCTAGCAGTCATATAAGGATCTTACAGGAAACCCACATTACCTTTCCCTTGTCATTTCAAATTTTCAAGTTCCTAAAGAATTTCTAGTTCAAAAATATTCTGTTCCATTACACTGGATTGTATCAAATACTATCACTTGAGGCAATTGCATAAAGCTGCTTTATCCAGATTTCTACAATAAAATGTTACGTCTCTATTTCGCACTTCTCTATTATTCATAAAGCTAAGATTTTCCTGTACTTCTCAAACAATGGCTTCCACAAAATCACGTCTTCAGACGATTTGCTACCACGGGCAAAATAGGATAGTGGAAGTTTCAACCCCACAACCCAAAACAGACCTAAAACACACCAGCAATCTAGCATAATCAGCGTAGAACTTTAAACCTATTTGAATTATTAGCACAAATCTTAAAACCACTCGAAATATCATATTTATAAGGAGAAAAAAAGTAAAAGATAAGCAAAAAAGAGTAGAACGTGTGGTAAAGGCAGAGATGAAAAAACATAAAGAAGGGAAGAAGAAAAGACCTTCAAAGGCATGAGGAATAGCTTCAGCTTGTATTTTAGAAGGGGTTTTCCAACCCAAACTATCACAAGCCTCAATCAGTTGATCAGAAACACCCAATTCTTTGAAAGACTTCACTTCTTCTTTGGATTCTTCCATTTAGCGGTTCTCCACAGTTGGTTCTATTAAGACAGTAACTTCAAATCAACAAACGTTACTGAAAAGGGACTATAAGCAAACAGAAAAGTAATTTTTCTCCGAATTCTTTCTTTTTGTTCCAGTATTTAATAATCCTCTTTATTTTCCAAAGACAAATAAATAATCTCTCACAAATATCGACTCTGGATATTTCCCTTCAACTTTTCAATACTCAAAGCAGCAAATTTATCGGGATGATAAAAAAAGACGTATGAAGCAAAACATATTTAATATTAACTTATTGAGGAAGTTTGTTACTCTCATACTTTAAGGGCCTTGTCATAAATGGTAAAGTTGTTTTTATGTGACCACGAGGTCACGGGTTCGAGCCGTGAAAACAGTTGTTTGGAGAAATGCATGGTAAAAGTGCGTACAATAGACCCTTATGGTCTGACACTACCCGACCTCACACATAACCGGATTGTCAAATAATTCATTCAAAGGCATTTACAATCCAATGTAACGTTACTTTTTTAATTACAGAGAAAAAAAATCCAATTTGAAGCCATTTAAAATTGTGTAAGAAAAGAAAGACGAATTATACCATTTAAAGGACAAAAATTTATAACTCAACAACATATTAACAAATAACAAATCACTGTAAGTCTTCATTAATCATACTCCAATTGAAAAACCATAACAGCAGAAGTTAGACGACTCACGGCCATAAACTGCACGAAAAAAAAACACAAAAGGAGAAGAAGATACCTACGTCTGAAGACGGAATGGAGGCAAAAGGCCGCAGGCAGTGACTTTCGGCGGTGGCGGTGAACAAGGAGAGGCGGCAGTGGTGTTCTTCAGGTTGTGTAATGCCCTCTTTTCTAGTTTTGCCCTTTGAAGTTGGAAAATATTGGAAAGAAAAGAAAAAATAAATAGAAATTTATTTTTTATTATAAAAGTGTATAATAGTGTATAAGATGTGTTTATACACTCATATACACTATTATACAAGATTATACATAATTATAAAATAAATAAAAAAGTGACTTCATCTTTTTCTTTACATCTTTTCTGAAATTTAACTCAAATCTTGCTTAAAACTACTCAAAATCACTTCAAATTTAAATTTTGAACTCCTTTTGATATTTTCAATCAATTGGAACAACACACAATCCAAACAACTAACAAACTCAAAAAATCAGAATTTCGAAAACAAAGCTTTGAATGGCCTTCAATGATGGACTTCTACTCTTCAATTTTCTTACATTGCAACCAGATGACATAAGGGGAGAAGCAGTAATGGCAGACGGCCCTTGAAGCATATGTAGAAGATGTGAGAAAATAGAGAGTGAAAGCAATAGTTGTGAGAACACAAATTTAACTCCATAGCTTTTAGAAGCACTGGTTGTAAGAACACAAATTTTGAATTTTAGTGCTTTCAAAATATGTACAATATGAGCTAGGTCAGGTAAAACTTAAAAACATGGGCCATTTTTTGTTATGGTGTGAAGTCAAGTGTATTTTCTTGTAATTCTTTCATAATTTTATTGGAAGTCTATTTTTCTAGCTATTTGAGATGTAAAATTATTAATAATTTCTTTTTAATTGATAATACTATCAATCCATTTAATTGTTTTTGACACATTATTGATTTTAGGTAAGATTTTATCAATTATAATTTTGAAAAAAAAAATCTTTAAGGCAGCGGTTATAAGAAAACTCTACTTTTGTACTAAAAATACTAAATATTATTTTTTAAATACATATAAATTTATTATATTTTAAAAATGGGGCCCCCAAATTTGCGGGCTAAGGCGCAGATAATCTAGAGCCAGCGCGAACAATAGCAACCCCTGAAAAACTATTTTCAGTTTGGATAAAGTAGTAATTTAAGTTATTTTCCTAATATGTAGGTATAGTTATTTAATTAATTTTCTAATATTTAGAATTTAGAAATTAACTACAATATGCATAATAAATTTTTTCTTATTTGAACTATTTATATATGTAAGAAAATTCTAATATTTAAGGTTTAAAATTAATTAAAAATTTACCTATATAATTCTTTTTATATAGCTAATTTTGAGGGACATTTAAGGGGCAAATAGCTAAATTTGGACGTTACCTTCTAGTGATGTGAATAACATTTTACGGGGATGTTATTGATTTATGAAACAAAATATAGACCATATTGAGATGTAATTCGAACTTTAGGAGACAAATTATTTTCGATAGTAGAGAGGTAAATATGGCCCTTTTCTGTTTTTAAGATTAGCAATATATTTAACATCTGAAAGTAAATTAATTATCATATTTATCATATTACTAATTACTCAGATTTAGAGATTTATAATAATTACTTTATTATAAATAGTATTCATGAGCAAGTGAAACTCTACAACTCCTCGTCCTTCTCTTACCCTTACCCTCCCTATTAATTCTTTTGCTGATTTTTCTAACATGAGTTGTGAAATATAAGAAGACTAAATACATTGTTTTTGTTTAAACAATAAATTTCAAAGATCTGAAAATTTGCTGAATTCATAAGGAGACAAAAATACTTGACTCATCAGTACTAGTAATTCCCTTCCAATTTTCGTTATCTGAGAAAAGAAGGACCATGATAGCACGTACTTGAGTGATAACCTGCCGTCATTATTTAGCAACTTACCATCTATAGAGCTATAAGAGTAGAGGCGGATTCAAAATTTTAATTTTATATATTCATGACTCAAATTCTAACAATTGAATCTATTGCCTTGTTTGAGTTATTGATTCATAGTTTAGTGTTTTTAGAAATTTCAGTAAATTTTACATAGATAAATACAAGTATATACTAAGCTAAAAGTTAGGAATTCAAATGAATCCACGCCTAAAAAAGTAGATTCGCCCCTGCATTAGAGAAGGATAATCACACTTTTCTCGAAATGTTTTCTTTCTTTCGTGTTTTAATTAGATTAAATATTACTTCTAAAGACATAGTTAAAGTTAATAGTATATATTCCAACAACTATCACGATTTCTTTCTTTCCCGTTTTAACTGAGTAGATGCAATCGGTGCCGGAGCATTCTACATTGTCGTCGTTTTATTAGCTTCATCAAAATAGTAGCAACCACAAATTAGATTCATTAGTGCTTCTCACTTATACCAATTAAAATCCATTACAAACAGCATTATTCTTCACTCCATTTAAATCGCTTTGCTTATTTTTAACTTCATTAGAGTCACAAAGGTTTTTTATTGTTATTATTTAATTTTACATATATCTTAGCAATTGCTAGACTTTTCGGGAGGACATTCTTGGCGGCGAAAAAATCAGAGAGTTCAGCTATTGCATCAGTTGCTTCTCCTAAGTGTGAACATTTTTCGTATAAAAAAAGTGGCTAAATAGTATTAACTTTTAAAATAGTGACGCTAAGTATATAAAATAAAATAGTGACTATGTTGGTTACAAGTGTTAAAAGTTTCTATTTGCCAATTTTATCCTTAATAATTAATATATTTGGTCAAATTTCGTGAGGTCCAGATTATATTATTTTCAATAGGGAAATTATCTAGATATGCAAAATTGGTACCCTAATTACCACTATTAGGAACATTTGCACATAATTACCTAATATAGCAAGATTTTTAAAACATAGCAACTTAGAAATTTTAAGCTCCGATCTTCTTGATTTTCTCTTCCTCTTCTCTTTCTCATGCCTCTCTCCCTAACTTCCATCCACCACTCAACCCCTTGGACTTTCATTTAGTTCTCTCTAATTTGATTTATAGTATTATAGGTAGGTTGGGTGGCAAACTGGCGGGTCAGGTCGGATATGAGCGGGTTGAAAACGGGTAATTAAAAAAAGAGGTAAATTATCTGACCTGACCGACCCATATTTAATACGGATAAAAAATGGGTTATCCAGCGGATAATATGGATATCCATATTATTCATGGCTTCTTGAATATGGTCACTTTTAAGAGAATTCATAGTCTCCCAAACTTGAGGAATCCCCCAATTTGAGGCTTTACAAATGTTAAAAGTTAAGCCTATTAGTTATACATTGATTATCCATTTGACTATCCATTTCTAAGTGGATGATATGGTTCGTATCCATATTCGATCCATTTTTAAATAGTTCATTATCCAACCCATTTTTTTATGGATAATATGGGTGGATAACTGTTTTCTTTTAACTATTTTGCCACCTTTACCGACAAGCAATATTTTGAGTGAACATTCTTCTCTAAATAAAATTACTTTTTAAAAATTATCCTTGAGGTGGAGGGGAGTTTGGCATGACCCTTACCCTTCTACTAGAATCACCAAAAAAGTCATCAGAGAGAGGCCTTAGTATATATCCTTTGTATCCAAATTGAGTAATGACATATCCATTCCTTTATATATGTGCTTTCTCAGTTATAAATGCTTAAGCAAGGACTAAACAAAAGGAAAGTGCTAAGGGGTCATTTGGTACAAATATGGGATAAAATATGATATTCATGGGGAAATATCCGTAGGATCAACTATCCCACCTTTTATATGGGACAATTGTTTGACCAAAAAGTATAAACTTTTGGTAAAACTATTAAATTTTATGTAATGGAGGGTTAAACTTAGTTAATGATAATATTCTCTAGATACGAAGCTTGACAATACAGATAACGTAAGATAGCATCAGTTTGAGATCAAAAGTAATACACATTTGATATTCAGAAAAGGTGTGAGCAATAATGAGGGAATAATAAGCAATAAATAGCAATAATTGGCATTTAAGTGAATATAGAGAACGATTCACCCAATAATGAATGAGATAGATAATTGTTCCCTCTGACAATGATGAGTGACAGACAAATCCTAAAATATTTGAACTAAAGATCTGATGGAAAAGTATGAAATAATGTGAGTGTGAATATTGGAGAAAAGGTAAAGCTTGTATCTTTGCTAGAGAGAGAGAATGTTCCTCTGAAAATTGTTCTTATCAAGTGAATATTACATGTCGTATCCCCTTCTCTTTTTTTCTATCTATACAAGTCATGTCTCTAACAAACCCTAATAGTACAAGTGAAGAGAATATCCAATGGAATATTCTCTTCAATGTCTTACTTCAAATAATGACCGTTACAGCCATTTACACAATAATCGACCTCGGTTATGGTTGACTCCTCGGTCATGAACCTTGCTGCTTCCTGGTCAACCTCGACCGATTCTTTCCTTAAGACCATATCACGCCAAGTATCCTTAGGGCAAATTTTGGCCTATACAATTGGCCCCTCCGCTTATTGAGGCCGGCCCAATACAGCCTTGATGAGAAGACTTTGTCTATCGTGGTTGACAAAATTGGACGAGCAAGTTGAGTAGTGGCATTTCAGACGAGGTGTCAACATGACCTTTCCTGAGCCGCAACCTTTGGGGTCACATCGTTTCAGAATGACATCATGACATCATGCGTTATTATGGCGCATTTTTTCGATGCTATGCGTTGTTTCCCGCGCCTCTGCCATTTTGATACTTGTGTTGGGTAATGATGGCTTGATTTCTTGGCCATGACTTGAGTTCTTATAAATAGGGGCATGAGACCAGTTGTTTGTGTTTTGTATATTATTAACATTGAATCTTTGCGTCTTCTTCTCTTCTCTTCATATTGGATCTTTGCTTTCTATTTGCTTCATTAGTGCGTACTTGTTCCCTTGATTCTGATGATTCTAGTTGCTTCCAGCCCCATTGTGTTTAAAAACATTTTCTCTTTAAAAACATGGTTAGCACATCCTCTAGTTCTAGCATGGCAATCGACCCTGTTCCTTTGGTGGTGCGTATGCCTCCTAATGATGCCACTAAATCTGTTGCCGTTGAAGACGAGAATTCTCATACGGTGGAGAAAATAATTCCTCGTAGTGAAAAAAGTAGGTCTGACTTTTCGAAGGTGCCTGAGAATGACCCTGAGATATCGGAGTCGGCGATGAAAGAGGTCGACCTTATTGACCTTAGGGTAAAGTTCAAAATCCCTGCCCATATTGATCTGATCATGGCGGGGCGCAACGTGGTACAAATACACCGCCTTGGGTATTGCACGTTCTATGTATACCCTTTCTACATCGACTAATCCTTTCCTCTTCTCCTATTGGCGGAGGAGTTTTGCCATTATTACGGCATCTGCCCGACCCAGCTATTTTCATACATCTACAAACTTATCCGTATGCTCATGAAATATGTAGAGTTTGCCAGAGTCAGGGTCTCACTTCGCCACTTGATGCGTCTCTTCGCCCCCAGTTTCTATATGGGGACGATGTTGCACCTTCGCCACTGAGGAAGTAAATGTTTGGTGGTGAAGATGGAAAATAAGGTAAATCATTAGTTTTGGCTAAATTACTTATTCATCAAAACCGAGGACGTGGTGGCCAATGCGAGCGGATTCCCTGGAATCTGGAATTATGCTTGTAAGTCTCCCTTCCTCTTTTGTCAAGCATTTGTTTTGCCAGTTTTAGTCATGGTTTGACATTCTGTTCTCTTTTTGTGTAGCCGATATTGTACCCCCTCCTTTGGGTCGGAGACATTCATGACGGGTTAGCCGGGTTGTGCCTCGAACAATGGGGATTCGTGAATGGCCAGCCTTTCACAAGAAGTTCGGGCATGCGTCTTCCATGCCCAGTAAGTTCACCCATTTACATCTATACTGTTTCAACCTCATGGTTGCTTGCTTGTTATTGTCTTTTGTGGGGAGTGATGACCTTTTAATCTTCTTTTTTCAGCCCGAGGATCTTCTAGGGCTCCTCCTCCTGCATTTCGTAAGAGGAAAACTGCTTCTTCAGAGTCCGCTCCTGTCGTGACTGCGACCACCTGCCCGATTGGCTGCTTTCATTCCACCTTCTACTGCGATTAGGCCAGCTCGGTCGTCAACTGCATTAGCAATAGAACTCCCGACTTCTCCCTTGCATTATTTAATAAATAAAGAAGAGGAATCATCGCCAAGAGAGGAGGGTTTGATTTCTCGTAAAAGGAGATCGGTGGACGTCAACGATGGGACCATCCGAGCCGTGGATTCAGTAAGGGGTGGTTGTGAGCCGATGACCGCCATGCTTGAAGAGGACTTTGAGTTGCCATTTGAGGTCTCGCTATCTACGGAAGCCGTAGAAGGTGTACCCTTTCACGATGTCGAGGCTGGAACTGGGGGCATCTATGGAAATTCCGGCTGATGTACGACGAGATGAGCCATCATCCTTGCGAGCGGCTGAAGTTCCTTCATCGTCTACCAATGGGAGAGATAAGTGTGTTGTAGATGACGGCTATGAAACAAGCTCTGGTCTTGATGTCGGCGAGGTGCGGATGATGAGCGAGGGGTTTACCCGAGTTGAAGTTGGGTTGGAAGGGTCCACGCGGACCATTGTGATCCCCATGGATCGGGGCTTACTAGTGAATATGGAGAACGTGGTCCCTTCCTTAGGTCCCTTTTGCTCTGATGTGGAGGGTAGAACTCTCGAGGAACTGGAGGATACTACCCTATCAAGGAGTATAGCCCGCCTCGCCCTTAGGGTAATCTTTTTGACTTTCCTTTCAAATTCCATGCTTCGTACTTCGTTCTTACTTGTTGTTTGCCCTTGATTTTTTTAGACTATGATTTCAAAAATCAAGGGTGCCCGCCGATAGGAGAGGCACAAGGCCATTTTCCATAAGATGGAGCGGAAGTATAATGAGTTCCGTAATAAGCATCGCGAGATCTGCAGGACGGTTTCGTGAGAGTGGCAACTTCCAAGCTCTCTGAGACTAGCTGAAAGAGAAAGATGATGAGTTGGTAAGAGTCATCGGAAAATGTAGTGTCCTTGAGGGGGGTGTTGAGGGATAAAGAAGAAGAGCTCGAGGTGAGCAAGGGGGTTGAGGCCCAATGTGCCGATTTTCAAGCCCAAGTGGTCTCGTTGCGTGCCAAGCTCGAGGAGTGTCAAATCAAGATGAACACTCTGAGTGGCGAGGTCGCCGAGAAGATAGCGGACTTAGAGAAGGCAGAATTGGCTCGGTTAGGGGCTGCAAGGAAAATAGAGACTTTGAAGGTCATGATCTGCGTTCTTCGTTCTGAGCGGAAGAGTGCTCTAGAGACGTCTAGGCTCAGAGAGAAGCGACTCGATGAGTGGATAGGAGAGCTGGAGAAAAAGGCTTCATGCCTTAGTGACCGAGTTGGTGCTCTCGAGGTCGAGAAGGCACAGTTAGTGGCTCAGCCGTCTTCCTCTCCTACTTTTGCTTTTCCTGATGTTCTGCGGGATTTGTACAAAGTATGGATCCATGACGAGGCCCAACTAGATATATTTAGAGTTCTGATGGGGACGGGCACTATTTCAGAGGCTGACTTCGAGGATGCTCGTGCTAATGCACGTGAAGCTCAGGTTGCTTTTATCTATGATCCTGCTACCCCGGAGGCCGGCAATGATGAGGAAGATGCGGGGGTAGATCGGATCGAACAGGATGCCTATTATGAGGACGAGTATCCTGATGGTGATGGTGGTGGCGGAGAGGCAAACGGAGATGGCTTGGGTGATCAGGCTAATGATGCTACTGGGTCAGGCGACGATTAGTTGTTTTTCCTTTTCTTTTAGTCGCAAACTTGTGTATATATTTTTTTTGGGCGTCTTTTTTAGCCTCTGTAAAAAATAATATTTTGAGTATGAAATGATGATTTTGTTTGTACCTAATTCTTTGTTTTATTTTCTTCTGTTCGAGTTTGCATGCCTTTTTTCTCTTTGTTGGTTGGTTGCCTTAGTCATAAAAACTTAGTTTAAGTAGGTTAGATGAAGTTAAGACAAAACCCAGTTTTGATCATGTCCGAGGGCCGAATAAGTGTTAACTCGAATGAGGTCGAATATAACCAATGTATAGTTAAGGCCGATGGCTGGTGTCATGACCCAAACCGATAGGTCGCGACGGGTGCCCGAGTCTTACATATCGAACACCTCTAAGCATACGTATAAGATATAAACATGAACAACATCTACTGAATTACGAGAATAACATACATGATGGAAGTCTGCCCAAAAGACATATGTACATATACGTGCATCATACGTAGGGCGAGCCGACAATGCTGTTATAGACAACTATATACCTTAAAACTAGAAGTCGGCAAGGCCACATAAAATCCAACTATACATATTGTCTATAGACCTCTAACAGAATATACAATTGTACAAGGACGGGACTGGGCCCCGTCATACCATATGTATACAAATATATCATACCAAAATATAAGGCAGCTCTGGGTCAAATGGAGCACACTAACTCTCGTTGATCCAAGATCATAAGAAGAGGGACCGTCAACTTGTCTACCTGCACCTGCGGGCATGAAACGCAGGACCCGAGAAATAGGGCGTCAGTACGAATAATGTACTGAGTATGTAAAGCATAAAAATCAGTACATAACAAATATAAATGAAACATAGAATAAGGAATTCCACCTGTAAGTCTAAATCACTTTGTAAATCCTGAAACATTTATAATGTCATGCACGTACGTATATATGTCGTGTCATGCATGGGTATAGATGTACATAACATAATCAAGCCTCTAAGGGCATCCCATTATATCATCTCAACCACTGTGGGCAAAATCATCAACATATACCAGCTGATCAGGTAGTGATGCGTATATAACGCCGTAACCTTTTTTCATATCCCAAATACATACATACATACATACATACATATATATACATATATATAACGTCATCTGGTTATGGTTCAATGTACATACATAAATGAATGCAATGCATGAGAAGTACGTCAATAAAATCTTTCGGAATGTCATAAGACCATTATGCCTTTGATATATATATATATATATACATACATATATAAATACATACATACGCATATATAACGTCATTTATTCATGGGTCAATGTACATGCATAAATGAATGCAATGCATGAGAAGTACGTCAATAAAATCTTTCGAAATATCATAAGACCATTATGTCTTTGATTAATATCATGAAGTAAACTTTATCAACTTACGTATTTTTTGAGACCCATGAACAGATGATAGAATAATTAGACACATGGGGAATCAAGAACATAAGCATCTCTAGCATTTCTATGAATAGTCATTTATGGAAGTTATGAATTTGCTCGTTTTGTTTGTATCGTATGGATCATGCCAAAAAGAAAGAAGGGATAGCCTTAACATACCTGAGTCGATTCTCTCGACAATCCTCTAACGCACGTTAATTGCGACAAAACACGGAACAAATCGTATGAAAATCCCAAAGCAATCACGTTGATATGCAAAGAAAATCTTAGCTGAACTTTCTTCTTAAGATGCGAGTAGTAACGTTGCTTGTGCACAATAATATTTGCTGAAACTATTTCTTAAGAGAAGAGTATTAACCTTGCTATGCAAAGTAAGCTTTTGCTGAAACTATTTCTTAAGAGATTGCAATTGATTTTGAACTAGGGATGTTACTTTAGATGGGCCCCACTTAGGATGACTAATCCTTTGCTAAGGGCTTCTAATTTGGCCACCTAAATGTAATGAATCCTATTCATTTTTTGGGCTGCCACATTTTTGGGCCTCTTAGGCCTTATCCTAACATCTTAATTAATCACTAATGTCTTATTTAACTAATTAATATCCCATTAGCCAATAATCAATTAATTATCCACATAATTAAAAATTATCTCAAATTACTTAAAATACTATTCACTTTTAACACACTTTATGTACTCTACTATGGTGGTTATGAGGTACATTGTATGACACTAGTCCATAAATACCGGGCATTGTAGCTCGGACCGTATTTTATCCCAAATCGACAACCTTTAATGAAACTCACTTTCTTTGATTCGTTTACCCTTTAACCTTCACGGCACTTACTTATCGCTTATTAGGAATAGCACAAATGCTTATAACCTCAAGATAATCTCATCCCCGAGTCTATGTTGCTTAACTGAAGGCGAAACTTTAACGTACAAAAATGCGAGATGTAACATCCTTCCCCCTAGAAAAATTCGTCCTCGAATATTTAACTTCCTGGGATCTATATAAACTTTGGCAGAGGCACCTTTGTAATAATACTACTACCAGCTCTTCCCGTAGAAACTCAATAATTCAACGCCACATAGGACCACAATCATCAATAACAACAATAGCCTCACACGACCAATGTCAATAACTAACACAGGAATCCATGCATGTACCTTAAGGTTGTGATGTCTCAGTCGGACCCTTCTTTGGAAGAGGAAATAAGTGAGGATATCTAGACTTCATGTCTTCTTTGGTCTCCCAAGTCATTTCTTCCACATTGTTATTTCTCCAAAGTACTTTCACCGAAGCTACGTCTTTAGTCCTCAATCTTCGAACCTATCTATCTAGTATAACAATGGGAGTTTCCTCATATGATAGATGTTCTGTGACCAGGACATCGTCAACTGACACGATTCTGGAAGGATCTCCGATGCACTTATGGAGCATAGACACATAAAAGACTTGATGTACAGACTCCAAGTCCGAAGGCAAGTCTAACTCATATACTACCTGGTCTACCTTGCGTATGATCCTATATGGTTCAATGTACTGAGGGCTAAGTTTTCCTTTCTTACCGAACCTCATGACACCTTTCATCGGTGATACCTTTAGGAATACCTAGTCGTCAACCTGAAACTCCAAGTCTCGCCTTCGATTATTCGCATAAGACTTTTGACGGCTTTCAGCTGCTAATAGCCTTTCCTATATAAGCTTAATTTTCTCAATTGCTTGTTGTACCAATTCTGGTCCTACTAATGTAACTTCCCCAACATCAAACCACCCTATAGGCTACCTATACTTCTGTCTATAAAGATCTTCGTATTGAGCTATCTGAATACTGGAATTATAGCTATTATTATGTGCGAACTCAATAAGAGACAGATGATCCTCCCAGCTACCCTTGAAGTCTATCACACAAGCCCGTAACATATCCTCAAGTTTTTGAATAGTGCGCTCAACATGTCCGTCTTTTTGGGGAGGAAATGTTGTACTAAGACTTACCTGAGTCCCCAATCCTTTCTGGAAGGACCTCCAGAAATTAGTTGTAAACTGATCTCCTCTATCCGAGATAATAGATATAGGTATACCATGCAGTCGTACTATCTCTTTAATATAAAGCCTTGCATAATCCTCTGCGGAATATGTAGTCCTAACGGGCAGAAAATGGGCTGATTTTGTAAGTCTATCAACAATCACCCATATAGAATCGAACTTTCGCTGGGTACGAGACAAGACTACAATGAAATCGATATTGATTACTTCCCATTTCCAAGTCGGAATCTCCATAGCCTGCAATAATCCACCGGGCTTTTGATGCGCAATCTTAACCTGCTATCAGTTAGGGCACTAAGCAACAAACTCCGCTATATCCTCTTTCATTCCATCCCACCAATATACTTCTCTGATGTCATGATACATCTTTGTTGCTCCTGGATGGATAGAATAATGAGAATAATGAGTTTCTCCCATAACTTACCAACGTAGCCCTACAACATTAGGGACACATAATCGTCCTCGATATCTGAGGACCCTATCTTCTGTAATCTCAAATGGTGTCTTCTCTTTCTGAGGGGTGGTATCCCTATAATAAACTAACATAGAATCCTCGTACTGGCGTTCCTTCACTTCAGTTACTAAAGAGGATGTTGTCATATCCTGAATAGTAATTGCAATATCACCTGAGTCCAGTAACCGAACTCCAAGACTAGCTAGCTGATGAATCTCATGGGCTATTCCCCTCTTCTTTGGTTGTAAATATGACAGGCTACCCATAGATCTACGGCTAAGGGCGTCGGCTACCACGTTCACCTTTCCCATATGGTATAAAATATCAACGTCATAATCTTTAAGTAGCTCCAACCATCTCCTTTGACTTAAATTCAATTCCTTTTGCTTGAAGATATACTGGAGGCTCTTATGATCCATATAGATATCAACATGAATGCTATACAAGTAGTGCCTCCACATTTTTAGTGCATGAATCACTATGGCTAACTCTAAATCATGGGTCAAGTAATTCTTCTCGTGCTTTCTTAGTTGTCTAGAAGCATAAGCTACAAACTTACCATATTGCATTAGTACACAACCTAATCCGACGCTTGAAGTGTCAACATAACCATCGGTCCCTTCTAGGAGCGTTAGAATCGGCGCTGGAGTTAATCTGTTCTTCAATGCCTGGAAACTTTATTCGCAAGCATCAGTCCATTGAAACTTTGCTCCCTTCTGAGTCAACTTTGTCAAAGGTGCTGAAAGGGAAGAAAATCCCTCCACAAATCTTCTGTAATAACCTGCCAAACTGAGAAAGCTACGAACCTCCATCAGTGTCGTGGGTCTAGGTCAAGTCTTTACTGCCTCAATCTTTTGTGTATCAACCCGGATACCTTCACCCAAAATGATATGCCCAATGAAAGCTATAGAGTTCAACCAGAACTCACATTTAGAGAAATTTGCATACAACTTCCCTTTTTGTAGAACTTTGAGCACAGTACGCAAATGATCTGCATGCTCAGCCTTTGAACAAGAATATACCAATATATCGTCAATAAATACAATTATGAACAAATCTAAAAAAGGGTCTAAAAACATGGTTCATCAAATCCATGAATACTGCTGGGGCATTGGTCAAATCGAACGACATAACACGAAACTCAAAGTGCCCATATCTGGTCCTGAATGATATCTTCGGAATATCCTTCTCCTTAACCCTTACCTAATGGTACTCGAACCTCAATTCTATTTTTGAGAAACACTTGGCACCTTGCAACTGATCAAATAAATCATCAATCCTCGGGAGCGGGTACTTATTCTTGATCGTCACCTTATTTAACTGTCTATAATCTATGTACATCCGCAAGAAACCATATTTTTTCCTCACAAATAACACAGGTGCTCCCCACGGTGATGTACTAGGTCTGATAAAGCCTTTTTCAAGCAAGTCCTTTAGTTGTTCCTTTAACTCTTTTAGCTCTACGGGGGCCATTCTATAGGGATGAATAGATACTGGGTGCGTATCTGGTAGTAGGTCAATAGCAAACTCAATTTCTCGCTCTGGCAGAAGTCTCGGAAGCTCATCGGGAAACTCATTAACCACAGGGATAGATTGAATGGTTGGTGACTCTACTTTCACATCCTGAACCCGAACTAAGGTGATAAATATAGCCTTTTCTGATCACCTTCCTTGCCTTGAGATAGGAAATAAATGTACCTCTCGGCGATGCCATATCACCTTTCCACTCCAAAACAGACTCCCCTAAAAATTGAAATCGGGTCGTCTTTGATCTACAATCAACATTGGCATGACAAGAAGCCAACCAATCCATACTCATTATAACATCAAATTCTACCATATCTAACTCAATTAGGCCCGCTACTATAGATCGACTATGAGCTACTATTATACAACCTCTTTATACTCGCTTAGCTATCACCGATTCCCCAACAGGTGTAGACACCTCAAAAGGTTTAACCAATTCAAGTTTTATTCCAAACTTACTAGCAACCAACGGAGTAACATATGATAAGGTGGAACTTGGGTCAATCAGTGTATATACGTCATATAAGGAGATTGATAATATACATGTAACAACATCAGGCGATTGACTCCTAATCCTGTCGTCCGACCAATGCGTAAATACAATTTTGAGGACCGCTCGAGCTAGATGCTCCGCCTTTGCCTCTACCATGACTCATTGGTGCTTGTGAACCTTGCCTAGGAGGGCATACTAATAATGATGAACCAACTATAGATCCCGCTGGATGAGCTATGCTTGCATCACCTCTCGTCGGACAATCCCTCATAACGTGGCCCAGATAACCACAAGTATAACAAACACCCAACCCCATACGACACTACCCGACATGCTTCTTACCACACTGAGCATATCATGGCAAGGGCAACCTCATCTGACTTGACTCACCCTTATATTGAGAACCTGAGGCCCTGGAATTCTGACCAGGCCCTAAATATATAGAACGATCAAATCTCTTACTACCAAACTGAGGGGGCACATTAGCCGATAGATGGGCTGGATACCTCGGGTATACTGGTCTCTGAACACCTCGAAACTCACCAGAAGGACCCAAAAACCTTGCTCTCTTATTTTAGGCCCTATCATGTTCACGATCGGCCCTCTACTTACGCTCTTCTACACCCCGAGTGTATGCCTGAATACGAGAAATATCCATGTCTGCCTAAAGTGAGACCGACATACAATCGTTAAGCAAGTGCGGCTCTAACCCCATCATGAACCGGTGAACCCGATCCTCCATCTTAAATACAATAGTGGCAGCATACCTAGCCAACAAATCAAACTAAAGACTGTACTCCCGAACACTCATGTTATCCTGCCGAAAGGTCAAGAACCTATCAACTCTAGCTCGTCTAAGATCTGGTGGCAGAAAATGATGAAGAAAAGCCTCTGTAAACTCTTGTCATACTGATGGAGGGGAATCCTTACCTCTGGACAACTCCCAAGACTCGTACCAATTAACTGCAACATCTTGAAGTCTATAAATAACTATCTCAACCGACTCAGTCGTAGTGGCCTTTATTACTCTCAAAGTCCTCTGCATCCTATCGATAAATACCAGAGGGTCCTCATTTGGATCTACTCTAGTAAATACCAGAGGGTCCAAATTAATAAAATCACGAACCCTCGCACTGACAGACCTATCTGCATGACCAATACCTACTTTCTGACACCGAGCTTGTGTAACTACTAATCGAGTTAATAGCCGAATAACATCTCTCATCTCCTGACCCGGTGCATATGGCTAAGGGGCTGAACATACAGGGGCAGGCGCTGGAGCTGATGCCCCTCGGAGCTCTTCTACAGAGGGCGGGGTATGTGAAGTCTAAGATGGAATCTCACTATGAGACTCTCCCTGAGCCATAGTAACTCATGGCGCTCGACTAGTAGTCTCACCAGCCACGAACTTTCCCTTCTGGGCAGCTGTAGTCTTCGAAGGCATCGCTGAAAACGTAACATACCATTAAGAACATGAATTCTTATATCGCACGATCTAAGATAAGAAGGAAGGATAACATCCTATATGTCTCGTAACCTCCTGTCTATAAGTGTGGTACGCAATATACCCATAAATAAGACTCTACTAGCACGGTCTGTAAACAACCCTAGGATAGAACTGCTCTGATACCACTTTTGTCACAACCCAAACCAATGGGTCGCGACGGGTGCCAGAGTCCTACATGTCGAACACCTGATCATACGTATAAGATATAAACATGAATAACATCTGCTGAATTATGAGAATAATATACATGAGGGAAATCTACCCAAAAGACATATGTATATATACGTGCAGCATACGTAGGTCGAGCCGATAAGGCTGCTATAGACAATTATATACCTCAAAACTGGCAGCCTGCAAGGCCACATACTATCAACTTATACATACTGTATACATACCTCTAATAAAATATACAATTGTACAAGGACGGGACTGGGCCTCATCATACCCATATATGTATACAAACATATCATACCAAAATGCAAGGCACCTCCGGGTCAAATGGAGCACACTAACTCTCGCTGATCCAGGATCCTAAGAAGGGGACCGTCAACTTGTCTACCGGCACCTGCGGACATGAAATGCAGGCCCTGGAAAATAGGGCGTCAGTACAAATAATGTACTGAGTATGTAAGGCATAAAAATCAGTACATAACAAACATATTTTCTATGAATAGTCAACTTACGTATTTTCTATGAATACAAATAATGTACTGAGTATGTCATAAGACCATTATACCTTTGATTAATATCATGAAGTAAACTTTATCAACTTACGTATTTTCTGAGATCCATGAATAGATGATAGAATAATAGAACACATGGGGAATCAAGAACATAAGCATCTCTAGCATTTTTATGAATAGTCATTTATGAAAGTCGTGCATTTGCTCGTTTCGTTTGTATCGCATGGATCATGCCAAAAAGAAAGAAGGGATAACCTTAACATACCTGAGTTAATTCTCTTGACAATCCTCTAACGCACGTTAATTGAGATAAAATACGGAACAAATATATGAAAAGCCCGAAGCAATCACGTTGCTATGCAAAGAAAATCTTGGTTGAAACTTTCTTCTTAAGATGTGAGTAGTAACGTTGCTTATGCATAATAATTTTTTGCTTAAACTCTTTCTTAAGAGAGGAGTATTAACCTTGCTATACAAAGTAAGCTTTTGCTTAAACTCTTTCTTAAGAGATTGCAAATGATTTTGAACTAGGGATGTTACTTTAGGTGGGCCCCACTTAGGATGACTAATCCTTTGCTAAGAGATTCTAATTTGGCCACCTAAATGTAATTAATCCTATTCATTTTTTGGGTTGCCACATTTTTGGGCCTCTTAGGCCTTATCCCAACATCTTAATTAATCACTAATGTCTTATTTAACTAATTAATCTTCAATTAGCCAATAATCAACTAATTATCCACATAATTAAGAATTATCTCAAGTTACTTAAAATACTACTCACTTTTAACACACTTTATGTACCCTACTAACGTAGTTATGAGGTACCTTATATGGCACTAGTCCATAAATACGGGGTATTATAGCTCGTACCGTATTTTATTTCAAATCGACAACCTTCAAAGAAACTCACTTTCTTTTATTCGTTTACCCTTTAACCTTCACGACACTCGCTTATCGCTTGTTAGCAATATCATAAATGCTTATAACCTCAAGATAATCTCATCCCCGAGTCTACGTTGATTAACTAAAGACGAAACTTTAACGTACAAAAACGCGAGATGTAACAACCGGATAGGTGTTAATTCGAACAGGTTTGAATGTAACCTTTGTTTAGTTAAGGCCAAGGGCCGAATAGGTGTTAAATTTGAAACGGGTCAAATGTAACCTTTGTTTATTTATTAGTCGAGGGCCGAATAGGTGTTGATTCAAACGGGGTTGAATGTATCCTTCGTTTATTTAATGGCCGAGGGTCGAATAGGTGTTGATTCGAACAAGATCGAATATAACGTATGTTTAGCTAAGGCCAAGGGCCGAATAGGTGTTAAATTCGAACGGGGCCAAATGTAACCTTTGTTTATTTATTGGCCGATGGCCGAATAGGTGTTGATTCGAACGGGGTAGAATATAACCTATGTTTATTTATGGTCGAGGGCCGAATAAGTGCTGAGGCAATATTGCTTTGGCTATATGTTTGGCAAAATGTGGTTAAACTTCATGTATTTGTGCTTTGTTCATACACTTGGAGAAATTTACATATTTTTCGGGATGGTATTCCAGTCCCAGTCTATCTTGAGAAATGTACATGTTTTTCGGGCTGGCATTCCAGTCCTAGTCTATCTAGTCCCTTCATTGGTCGACCTGGAGAAGTATATCGAGAGGTTGAGCAATGAACTAGCCATCTTGTGCCTCCTTCTCTCACTTCAACTTGAAGTGTCCTCTTCATCGCCTCGTTAAAAACATCCTTGAGAAAACTCAATAGGGATAAAACTCAAGTAAAGGAAAAAAAAAGTACGACTTTGAGGACTCTTTTTCTTAAAAGTTGAAGTACTTGAGGTGGGAGATATTCTAGTTGTTTGGTAGTAGTTTTCCTTCAATTGTTTCTAATTGGATTGACTCTTTGTTTGTTGTTGCTGTGATTATGTATGGGTCGTCCCAATTCGTTCCTAGTTTACCCTCCCGTAGGTCCTTACTCGCTTGTGTTTTAGCTTTGAGCATGTAGTCTCCGACTTTGAGTGGTCTAACTTTTGCCCTTTTGTTGTAATAGCGTTCTGCTTGTTGCTTTTGGGCGATTATCCTTATGTAGGCCATATCCCTTCATTCTTCGACTTCTTCAAGCTCTTGTCTTCTGCTTTAGTCGTTCCCCTTAATGAATAAAGCATATCTCGTGTGCTCGTCTTAGGCGTTGTCCGGTAGGCCCAAAGCAGTTTTGGTAGTAATTCCGACCATAGTCCCTTAGTGTCTTTAAGTTTTTTCTTCATGATGTTTAGTATTAATTTGTTGGAGGACTCTGCTTACCCATTACCTGCGGGGTGATAGGGTGTTGAGAGTACTCTTTTGATATGCCATTTCTCAAAAAACTCGACGAGCTTTCTTCCTGTAAACTGGGGTCCGTTGTCGCAACTGATTTGGGAGGCGGAAACGACATATGATGTTTCTCCATATGAAGGCGATCACTTCTTGTTCGCGTATTTTGGTGAATGCTCCTTCTTCTACCCATTTAGGAAAATAGTCAATTAAAACCAAAAGAAATCGTACGTTACCTCGCCCCTGCCGGGAGGGGGCCCACGATGTCCATTCCCCATTTAATGAACGACTAAGGGGAAGTGATTGAGTGGAGGTGATCGCTTGCTTGGTGGATCATTGGGGAGTACATTTGGCATTGCTCGCACTTTTTTACAAAATTTGCGGCCTCTTTTGTCATGGTGGGCCAGTAGTATCCTGCCCATATGAGGTGTATAAGCAAAGCTCGATTGCTGGAATGAGCTACACAATGGCCTTAGTGGACTTCTTTAAGGTCACGCCGCGTCTGATTTGGGCCTAAGCATTTCGCTAGGGGGCCACCATACGTCCTCTTGTATAGGTCGTTACAAATGATATTGTACCTTACTGCTTGCATTCAAAGTTTCTTAGCTTCTTTTTTATTGTCTGGGAGTACGCTATCCTGCAAATATGTAATAATATGGTTGCGCCAGTCCCAAGTCAGGTTTATGGTTCTCGCCTCGATTTGATCTATCGATGAGTAGAGAAGGTGGACCACATTTCTTTCTCCGGTTGTAATGTTTTTGGTGGCTTCTGCCAATTTGGCGAGGCCATGCTCAGATGATCTAGTCGAGTTGACATTCATCAAACTCGGGCATCAGTTTATGGATCTCGGTCTTGTATTTTTTCAATCTTTGCTTTTTAATCTTGAAAGTCCTTGTGACTTGATTGATGATGAGTTGAGAATTACAGCGCAGTCTTACCCGTCTTGCCCCATATTTGAGTGCCACCTTAAACCCTGAAATCATGGCCTTATACTCAGCCTCATTATTAGTCATGTCCGGGCCTCTTATGGACTGGCGAATTACTTTGCCAGTCGAAACTTTGAGTACGAGTCCCAGTCCCTATCCCGACACATTAGAAGCGCCATCGATGTACAGGACCCTAAGATTCCATGCTTGGGGAGAAGTTTAGGCGGCCTCTTTCCCGACTTCGGGCATTATTTTTGCGTTGAAGTTGGCGACGAAGTCAGCAAGAACCCGTATCTTTATCGCTGTTCACGGTTGATATATGATATCATGCTCGCTTAGTTTTATGGCCCATTTAGACAACCTGCCCGATATCTCGAGTTTATGCAAAATGCTCCTTAAGGGGGAGTAGCGACTACCGAGATGGGGTGGTACTGGAAGTAAGGTCTAAGCTTTCGTGAAGCTACGACCAAAGACAGTGCCAATTTTTCGAGGTGAGGGTATCTCGTCTCGGCATCGACTAATGTTTTGCTAATGTAATAAATGGGAGACTGCGTACCTTTATTTTTTCGGACCAGGACTGCATTCACAGCTACTTCAGATATGGCTAGGTAGACGAGGAGACGCTCTCCGGGTTCTCGTTTTGAAAGCTGTGGTGGTGATGATAAGTAAGCTTTCAATTCCTTCAGGGCTTGGGCGCACTTAGAGGTCCATTGGAGGTTGTTATCCCTTTTAAGTACGCTGAAAAATTTGTGGCACCTATCGGATGATTGTGAAATCAACCTTGAAAGGGTGGCGATACATCCAGTCAACCTCTGAACCTGTTCTTTGGTAATCAAATGCTCCGGTATCCCTTTGATGGCTTTGATTTGGTTGGTGTTAACCTCAATGCCTCGTTGTGACAATAGGAAGCCCAAAATATTTCCTAAAGCCACCCCGAATGCACATTTTTCGGGATTTAGTTTCATTCCGTATTGCTTGAGTATTTCGAAGATTTCTCTCAAGTGATCGATGTGGATTTGACTAACATGTCGTCTATGTAGACTTCCATTGTTATTCCGAGTTGGTCTTTGAACATCTTTGTTACCAACCTTTGGTATGTAGAATTCTCTTAAGGTTGTTACCAACCTTCAGTCCGAAAGGCATAACTCTATAGCAGTACGTCCCCTGATAGGTGATGAAATTGGTTTTCTTCTGATCCTCCTATTCCATGAGGATCTGATTATAACTTGAATAGGCGTCCAGAAAACTCTGTAGTTCATGACCAGACGTCACATCGATGAGTTGCTAGATATGGGGCAAGGGAAATGAATATTTGGGGCACGCTTTGTTCAAATCCGTAAAGTTCACACACATTTGCCACTTCTCGTTCTTCTTTTTTACCATAACCACATTGGCGACCCATTGGGGTATTTTGTATGGGTGTTAATCGGGCCGGGCTGACCCGTTTTTAGCCCGTTTCAACCCGTGTCATCCCGGGTCAACTATTCACATTGGGACGGGTTGGGACGGGTTAGGACAGGGGACGGGTTGTGTACATTCACGTTTAGACTAACGATTCCCTGAACCCGTTAAACTCGAATTCCCTTAACGGGCTGAACACGGACTACAACCCGATTTCCATTTGAATTTTTTTTTAAAATTAAATTGGACCGTTCCCAACGGTCAAATTCAGAAATGACCGTTGGGGAACGGCCAGAAATTGCAGAAATGTCCAATTTCTCCCCCCCCCAATTAATAATATAGCCCTCCCACCCCAAATCTATAAATAGCCCCCCTCCTTCTTCATTTTTTCTCACAAATTCACTCTCTTACTACTCTAATTCTCTCTCAAGTATCAAACTCTAAATTCTCTCTTGATATTATAGTTCTTAACTTCTCAAATATCAAATTCTCAATTATTTATTATTTCAAGTTTCATCAATTATTTAGTTTAGCCATTACAAAATTATTATTATCAAATATCAATTATTCAAGTGAAGTGTGGTATCAATTATCAAGTATTCAAGTATTATCAACTATCAAGTTTCGGTCTATCAATTGAAGTTTGAATTTTGATATCAAAAATTCAAAATTAGTGCGGCATAAGGAATCCTGGTACACTCGTTCCATCTCTTTCTCTTATTTGGTATACACTTATTTTATTAATTAGTTTTTTAATTTAATTTCTTACCTTAATTTATATAATGGATTTACTTAGAGCGGCCAAAAAAGCATGCACTAGAGGTGGTAGTAAGAAAACTTCAAAAAGAACAAGAGGTGGTGTTGGTTCTTCTAGTAGCTTTACACATATTTCTGAAAGTTCACCTGAAAATTTAAATGTAGATTATGAGCGAATGAAAGAAAATTATGGTGTAGATGATGATTTAGATGCTTTGTTAGATGATATTCAATCACCCGATAATCTTGACACACCACCACCTACACCTGGTAATGCTAGTCAAACTCAAAATGTTAGGGGTGCAACAAGTAGGCCTCCTCTCCCTATTAAGAAGAATCGACGATTAAGAAGTAAGTGTAGGATATTTTTTGAAAGATTAGAAGATCAAAAAAATTATGTAAAATGTAAAATTTGTAGTTAACATTATAAACATGAGCCCGGTAAAAGAGGGGAACGGGTCAACTTCGTAGGCATATGGAAGAGAAACACCCTCTTGATTGGGGAGTAGATGAGTTATCTGGGCAACAAAGACTTAACCCGAGTACTGGTGGGTTATTTGGGAAATACGATATTAAGAAAGATCGGGAAGAATTAGCTAAAATGATTGTTTTAGATTGTTTACCTTTTAGTTTTGCTTCTTCACCGTATCTTGTTACTTATATTCAAAGAATTTATAACCCTATGTTTAAAGGTATTCCTAGAAGTACTTGTAGAGCTGATATCTTTAGGCTTTTTGGACAATATCAGACATATATACGTTATTTGTTCGCAAGTCTTCCTTGTAAAGTTTCTCTTACTTCTGATATTGGTCGTGCTGTGAATGGAAATGATTATTTGACTGTTACATGCCATTGGATAGATGATAATTTTTGTATGCAAAAACGTATTATTGCTTTTAAATATGATGAAGATCAAAGTCATACTGGTGCATTTATAAGTAATACTATACATGAAGTTGCTATATTTTATAATCTTGCAGAAAAAGTTTTGTGTATGTCATTTGATAATGCTTCTAACAACACTGCTGCTATTACAATATTAAAATTGCATCTACACCCACCAATTCCTGAAATATTTCATGTTAGATGTGCATGTCATATTTATAACTTGATTGTGAAGAGTGGCCTTGAATTATTTAGAGATGAAATTACTTTAATTAGGAGAGCTGTTGGTGTAATTCAAGGAAATAATAGAAGTGCTAGATTAAATGCATTTAAGGAAAAATGTGTACACTGTGGACTAAAACCAAGACTCATGCCTGAAGAAATAGTTACTAGGTGGAATTATACTTATTTGTTCTTAAGATGTTGTTCTAAATATAGAATGCCTATAACTGAAGTTGCTAATTCTCATTGTACCGATCCTAACCGTTTGTTAACATCTAGAACTTGGAAAGTCATTCATGATGTTATACAATTTTTACAAAAATTTTATGTGGCTACACTTGAGTTTTTTGGAGCTTATTATCCTACCATTTCAAATGGTTTAATTCATATTGCTGAAATTTCTCTTTTACTACACAATTTGAAGCAGAAAGAAGGATATGCTACTATTGTTGAATCTATTCTAGATAAGTTTAAAAAGTATTTCTACCCAATTCCCTATATTTATCTAATTGGTGCTATTTTAAACCCTACTGTCAAAATGATAAAGTGTCGCCAATTAATTAGAGCTTTATATACTTATATGGATACTGGCCCAATTGAAACTCCTGATATTGACACTTGTATTTCTGAGCTATACACACATTTACAAACTTTATATAATTATTATGCTAACATTGTTGATGCTTCTTCGGTTGTAGATGTAAATATTCCTTCAACTAATCCTTCAACATCTAGAACAACTATGGATGATGATGATTGTGTTCAAGATTATCAGATTGGGTCTACACTAGGAGAGCATCAACAAACCAGTAGCAAGAATATTGATGAACTATAATTCTACTTGCAAAAGTCACCAGAGCCCCTCACAAAGGATTTTCTACCGCTGAGTTGGTGGAGGAGCAACTCAAATTAATTTCCTGTTCTTTCGGCCATGGCTCGAGACGTGCTAAATGTGCCAATTTCAACAGTCGCATCAGAGAGAGCATTTAGCCAAGCAAGGCAGCAACTAGGAGATACCCGTCATTCATTGGGCAGCAACGCTTTGGAAATTCTAGTGTGCTTCAGAGATTGGATAAGATCAGAACGGCGAAATCAAGGGCGTGACGAGGTAGACGAAGAGGAGGACCAAGAAATTGGAGATATAATGGTTTATGGTTCCGATTCAACCAATCCCAGAAACCAAGAACCTCATGTTGACATGGAAGAACTTACAAAAATGATGCAAAGCATGTGATGTACTATTTCTTATTTTTTATAAATATTGTAAACTTTTAAGTTTTAATTTGCAAGTTCAAAAATAAAAATAAAATAAAAAAAGAACTTGCAAATTAATTTGAAATATTAAAAATATAAATGAAAGCCTTCGGAGTTTGTTCCTTACATTTGCCTATTGGTCTTATACTCTTATTAAATAATTTTTTGTAGCCACTTACTTTCTAATTTCAATTTTATAATTATAAAATACAAATTCAAATTTAAAACTTTAAACTTTAAACATCAAAGTTTAATTCTAACCCTTAAAAGTTTGCAAATACATAACTTTCAATAACATTGAATAAGAAAAACAAAATTAAAATTTAAAAAAAATTGAGCCCAGCCCGCCAGAGCCCGTGTGAGCCCTAACCCATACGGGCCCACGAAAACCCAAAAAATCTCAGCCCTATAATAGCCCGTTATCCCCAGCCCGCTAACAGCCCGCCCGCTAACCGAACGGGCTGGGTTTTTCCCGTTCACCCCATCCCAGCCCGCCCGATAAACACCCTTGGTATTTTGACTCCTTGATGGAGTTGTTTTCCAATAATTTTCCAACCTCTTCGTGTACTACACCGTTGATTGCAGAATTGAACCTACATCGGACCTGTCTCACCGGGGGGTGGAGTGGGTCGATGTTCAGCTTGTGCATGGCGATTTCCTTCGGTATACATGGCATATCTGCATGGCTAAAAACAAACAAGTCCACATTAGTGGTTAAAAATTGACGAAATTTACCTAGTTCTTGGAGCTTGGATCTGATGTAGGCTTTCTTTCTGTAATCGTTGCCATCTAATTGGACGGGGTCGAGGTCTTCTACGGCCGATTATGCGGCTTCGACCGTATCAGGATCTTTGATGACGTCCTCGTCAGACCTCGACCCAGTTGATTGCAATACCTCTTTTTCTTTGTACCTCATTTCTTGAGTGGTCGTACTGTCTAGAGTGATGCGATAACATTCCTGGGATCTCCGATATTCTCTCGTATGCTAAATATTCCCCATGGAGTTGGGAATTTGATGACTCGATACAAATTGGAGGGGATAGCCCTCATGGTGTGTATCTATGGTCGCCCTATTATGGCGTTGTATGTTGTGTCTTAGTCCATGATATGGAATGTGGTCTCTAGAGTGACTCCACCGGCTAGGACGGGGAGCGTGATATCGTCAGATGTCTACTCAACTACATTATTAAAACCTGTTAGCATGATGCAACGCGACACTATCTTATCCTCAAGTTTCATTTGTGTAAGCACTCGAGGATGGATAATGCACGCGCCGCTTACATCATCTACCATAATGCATCTCACATCAGTATCTAAAATTCGTAAAGTGATAACAAGATCATCATAGTGGGGGAAAGCCAAATCGTTTATCCAACTTATCAAAGATGATACTTTCTTCAAGTTCTTCATACTATTCATGGGTGATTGAGCATTTGAGCTTGTGGTTTGTGGTGAATTTCACGTTGTTGATAGAAGCATCGTGGCTGCCTCCAGTGATCATGTGGATGGTGCAGGTTGGCGAGTCTAGCTTTGGTAGTCCTTGAGGTTTTACGACCTCATGCATTAGAGCGATACAATCCTCGGTTTTGTGTCCTCGTTCTTGGTAATTCACACAGGGCATCTCATTTTTGGTATTCGGATCTGATCTCATCTTTTGCGGCCACTTCACCGTAGGTCCGAGCTTCTCCAAAGCGTGTTGATACCCAAATTTTTCCTATATATTTTTAATATATAAAATAACTTCAAAATAGCATATGTATGCATATATAAGTACGTCCAAATGTTTTATTATTTTTTCTTAATTTTTAAAGGTTTTTAAATTAATTTATTCCCCTATTTTATCCATAAAAACCCAATAATTATTTTCAAAAATTATTATTTTTGGTAATTCATTTATTGGACTTTTATATTTGTGCTAAAATATAGCTAAGGTAATTTTTTCATATTTTACAAATTTATTTAGTATTTTTAAAGCTAAATTGCATATAATTGCAATATTATCCTCTTTTAGGATTTAATTGCGTTTATATTCATAAAAATTAAGTCCAGTATTTTTAAATTGATAATTATATATTATAAATTATTTTAGTACTATTTATTTCCTGAAATTAATTTACTATGTTTATAATTTTAAAAGAGGGATAACTGGCTATTTAAATGATAGACCAATTTCATTTCAATTGTAGCCTAATTTGAACCCCAAATCAGACCCAATTTCCCCGGCCCAATTTCGTTTAAACCCGACCCCTAACCCAACTAAATCGACCCAACCCGGATCCCCACCTAACCCCTTTAATCCTAGCTGTTGATTATTTAAATCAACGGCCACTATACGCCCTTTCCATTTTTAACCTTAAACGACCCCTTACCCTACCTCATTCTTTAACAAACGCCGCCTCTGAATCCCTTTCCCTCCCAATTCTCTCTGCAACCTCTTATGAACCCTAGTTGCCGCCCTCTAACCCCAACCTAATCCACCCTAATACCTTCCTAATTCATGGCCCCTCGTGGTCATTTGAGACATGTATCAGCCTCTCATGGCTCTTGGGTGTTTATTTCTATGGTTTCATGGCCAGTCCTCGAAGGAATCTGGTCCAATCTTTGCTCGACTTCAGTTCATGGCCTTTCTCTAGCCATCCACGACCTTTCTCCGGCCATTCATGGCCTTTAAAGGCAGATCCTTGACTTTCCTGGTTAGATCGGAATCTTTCAAGGTCTTTCTCACCTTTTCTAGATTTTTCGAAACCCTAATCTTTAAAATCTTTTGATTTTCGTTCAGATCTACTTTAGATATGTACTTGCTATGAAAGTTTTAAGTATTTTTCTCGAAAGTTCTTCAGCTTTTCTTTCAAAACGACTTTTCGTTAAGGTTTTCCTTTAAGTTTTTCAAAAGATCTCTTCTCTGATTCTCGATGTTGTTTGTGATTTTGTTATGTTTTGCTCATGTTGTTCTTCTATCCGAGTCAGCATGTTAAAACCCTAGTTCCCTTTTTGTCTCATCCGAGTTCTGAACTGTATGTTTAAATGTGTACGGGTTTGATTAAGTTCTTCGTTCTTGTTTGACTTACTTGATTCTGAGTTTTACCATCTTTTAAACTCATTTATTGTGGAAAACCCTAGGTCTTTTGGTCTGAGACTGTTTGTTTGAAAATATACTTGACTCGATTAAAGGTTCCTTGTTTCAAACCCTCTTTTCTTTATGTGACTTATCTGATTCCGAGTTTTACTCGACTATGGTTGAAACCCTAATTTCTCAAAAGGTTTCCTCACTTGTTGTTGTGAGACCTTTATTTATTTCCGATTCTCTTTACCTATTGCTATGATTTCTTCACTGTTGATTCTATGTAACTACCTGTCATACTTGACTACTATGCTTCGAATATTTTTCTTACTACTGAATCCTATGCTTATTTCTGCTACTCTTGCATGTTGTTTTTTCTGCCAATGTGCTTGGCCTCGCATGTCTGATGCTTCTATTCACTCTATTTATATACTGATTGATCTTCCTTGATTGATCTTGATATTGAGACTGATTGCAAAAAAAGTTTTCTTACGAGCCCTAATTTCTACTCATCTATTTAAAGTTAATTGATTCCTTTCCTTTACTATGATATTTTACCTTACTGAATTTTTTCCAAAATAAGCATTGTGAGCAAGTGATTTTTGCCCTACAAGAACTACTCCCAAAAATTCAAAATAAAATGGTTTTGTGTTGTTTGTGATTTATTTGTATTTTTGTCTGTGCATGTTTATTTCTACTTTAATTAAGAAAAATACAAAAATATGTGTTGCATGTGCATTTAGGATTTAATTTTACAATTAGGAATTAATTAAACAATATTTGAATTTGCGAGAATGAAAATCACAAAAATATGTACTTTGCATTTTTTAGCGTTTAATATCAAATTGTGTGATTATCTTTGTATTTAATTTTGTGTGATAATTATCATTGAGGGTTAATTAGTATTTTTCTAAGTTAATTTTGGCTTTACAATTTATTTTGGAATTTTGGTAATTACGAATTAAAAAGAAAATAAAAGGAAAAAAAGAAACAAGAGAAGAAGGGTAAAAATCGGACTGGGCCAGTTTTAAAAAGGAAATGTTCAAGCCCAATGTCACACCCCATGTCCAGGCCCAACCGGCCGGTCCAAGAGACCATACCAAACGACGTTGTTTCATCGCCAATCAATCTCGACCGTTCAACCATCCAATCCAACGGTCCAGATCACCCCTCTCATAACCCGTGTTGACCCATTCCCCATATCCGTTCCAATACCCGAACCGCCCCAGTACTACTCCAAATGACACCCTTCCTCCTTAATGAAGTGATCAAGGCCGTTGATCGTGAATGATCCAACGACCAAGATCAAATCCCCACCCCACTATATATTCATAAACCATACCCCGCCCCCTAAGCCATACCCCCCCTTCGCCTTCGTCTCTAACCTAGAGACATGCCCCAACACCCGCCGCCTTCAACCACCGCCCTCCGCCTACCGGAAATCGCCTTACGGCGGTTCCGGTGGTCCAAACAGCCCCAAAATTACACCATAGCCTCCCCACAACGTCCTCTTTCCAAATCCCATATCAGCTTTCCTCGAATCAGTACCCAACGATTCGAATCTTAGATCGAAGAATCGAACCAAACCCTAATCCGTCCAATGACCACCAAAATTACACCATAGCTTCCCCTCGACCTCCCCAACCTAACCCCTCTAACTATCACCCTCGAATCGTGGACGACTGCTTCGAATTTCAAATCGAAGGCAAACCCTAGAGGAACCAGCTTCAGACTGTGTACGAAGTTAAAGGTTTGAGGTCTTAACCGACTTTAGTCGAGTGTTCTCAGTCGAGAACACTCGATTAAGGTCCGTTTTGGCTTCAAAAGCTTCAAGACGAAGTTCAGACTGAAACGGATTGGGTTTGGTCTAAAGTTTCGAGGTATTTCTTTTTGTTTGCCTTTTTCTTTTGTTGTTGTCTTATTTCTGACTGATTAGTTCGTCATTTAGGTCAACTAATCCTCCTCCTCTTCCGGACCTTTTTTTTGGTCCAGTTTTTCTCATCTTGGTCGATTGGTATATGTTGAATCAATTGAATGGTCTGTATATAAACTGTTACGAAACTTTTCTCTTCTCATCATCGGGGATGTGCTCGCTGGTCGAGACTCCCTATTCTGTTAGTGTCATACCTTGAAATTAGAAAGAGGCTCGGACAATTTACTAAGCCGGATGACCTTTTGGTTCCCGGTACGTAACCCCCTCCTCGACTCGAGTTGTCCGCTCGGGTACACAGGCTAGAACAAATACCTAGGTTATAAACCTAAAATAACTCAGCTTCATGCCGGATCCCTAGTAGGAACGTTTGTTTGCATCACGTGCATTTGACTTTGGAGGCTCAACACAGGGGTTGGGTCTGTCTAGGACAGGTGTACCGAAATGGCAAAAGACCATCCTGATGCATCTTACTTGCTACTTGTGCATCTGTTTGCTTCGGACTTGCATGCTGACCGGCTTTTGAATATTTTGAGGAAAGAGAGATAGGGGTACGAGGGTTAAGGAGAGTTAATCGCCTATTTTGAAAAAAACCAATGTCCAAATAGTGTCGAAACTTTGCCGAATTTTTGAGAAAATGAAAAAAAAAAAGAAAAAAAAAAGAGAAAAATAGTTTTATTTGCCAATGAAAAGAAGTCTTGTTTTATCAGCCCGAACTACGCTAGTTTGATTCTCACAGGGTGTGAGAACGTAGGCAACCCTCATCGGCTCCAACTTCCCTTTTGCAAAAATAGCCGGAAAAAAAAATGTCAAATTTTTAAATCTTTCGTCATAAACAAGTCAGGTGATGCCATTCTTGTAAAAATAGCCGAATGTCCCTAAAAAGACGCTAGAAGGCTGTTTTTGCGAGAACAGCCACCTTTGGTCATTTTCAAGGTTTTTGTTCGACACAGCCTTTAAATCTTCTTCGAAGTACTGAAAGGCCGTATTATCAATACCGGAGTTTTATTTAATGGTGTGTCAATTTTAGTTTATTCTTTCTTTGAGTCCAATGAGTCTTAATCACCCCAAACAAACATGCAGAATGAGCACGGGTCCAAGACTGCCGGTAACAGTTAGGAGCAAGATCCCTTTAGAGTTGCGCTTGTGGTGGAAGGATTTGGAAAAATCAGAGCGAGATAAGATCAAACTACATCTGGGAGGTCTCACCAGTTTGTTAAATGTTAGACCCAGATGTGACATCATAAAGGCTTTGGTTACATTTTGAGACCCGACCCACAACGTATTCCACTTCTCAGATTTTGAATTCACCCCAACCTTAGAAGAGGTAGCAGGTTATATGGACATTGCTGAGGGGCTAAGGCACAAATATCTGATTGCTCCAAGAGCCGTCAATGCGCACAAGTTCATGGATCTACTGAAGATAAGCAAGGGAGGCACGTACTCTGAGTTGGATAGGGGTTTTTCTACTCTGCAGTTCATATACCAGAGGTATGAGCAAATAGGAGGGATTCGACGATCCAAAAAGTGGGGTTTGCAGCAAAGGGAATCAGACAAAATGGGATGAACATAGGCGGTTCGCCTTCATGGTAGCATTCTTGGACATTGTGGTGTTTCCCCAGAAAGATAGAAACATTGATTTAAAGGTGGCGGGAGTCGTCAAAACCCTGATTACCAACAACAAAAGCACGCTTGCCCCTATGATAGTATCCGAGATATACCGAGCTCTCATAGTTTGTAAAGCGGGGGCAGATTTCTTCGAGGGGTGCAAATTGTCATTGCAGATGTGTATGATCGAGCACTTGTGTCATCATCCTCAGTACATGAGCTATAGATCTACAGACAAAAGCTGCAGTGAAGAATATAACAAGAGGGTTTCAGGGCTCAGATTGTCGGAAGGGTTTGAAGACTGGGTATCCTATCTCCGTGCCGTCACCACGGTACAAATAGATTGGACATTGGATTGGCTTCATGTTGAAGAAATTGTGTATATGCCCGCCACTGGTCCTTACTTCCTCTTAATGGGATTCCGAGGTATTCAACCTTATGCGCCTTACCGGGTGATGAGACAATTGGGAAGATGTCAGGTGGTACACCCAGATGAAGATCTCAGTATTTATGCAGTCGAGGTTAGCAACGACGGCCAATTTCATGAAAAGACCGTTCATTATATATGGAGAAAATGCCAGTATTTGCCGGTAAATACTCGAGCGTGGGACCTATCCAGAGGCGAAGTCTCACCTGCTTATCTCGCCTGGTATAGGAAGAAGAGCATTGCAAGAGACGAACCAGAACGGCCAACCAAAAGACCTCACCTCCAAGATTTTGCCGAGTCATCGCAAGAACAGTGGGGTTGGCTTGCAAAAGAAGAAAACTACAGGATAGAAATAGGCAAGCTGAAACAATAGATTAGGGACCTGGAGTTTGAAAACAGTGTGCAAGCTGCTGCCGAAAAAGGGGAAAAGAACAAATTGGCCCAGAAAATGGGGCGTCGAAGGCCCAAACCCGACAAATAAGAAAAGATGCTGACAACCAACAAAGGAGTCGGTCGGACGAAAGGTTGATAAATGGGCTAAAAAATCAAATCACCGAATGTCAAAAAGGTTTAAAGAGATCGGAAGATAGCGTGACGAGAATCCGAGCTAGATGGGCAAAGGGTACAGAAGCGCAAGCAAAGCATATGCGGCAAATAAAGAGGGATTACGAAGGGAACATCGCTATATTAAGACAAACAATATCCACTCTCAAAGAGCGGATCTTCAGACAAGCCCAAGATGCCAGAACAAATAGGAAGTGCTGCTATGATTTGATGGCCCGAATGGAGAAACAGGTGAATGAGTCAACTCTTTTACAACGCTCAAGTGCTGGGGACGCGGAATCAACAAATAGAGCGATTGCTTATGGAAAGGGACAGAATCAAGGGAAGAATCGACGATATCGGGCACTACATCACCATAAAGTGCCTAGCTTGTGAGGATATGTCTCGTACCACCTTCTTTGCTTTAATAATGATTTATGTCCACCAGATCATGGAAGATTTGAAAGATCTGCAGAGGGGCCTTACACCAAAGCCCGTGGCGAGGCCGAATGACGCCCCGCGAGCGCCAAAATTCAAAACTCTGAGACATTCATAGTTTGAGTCTGTATTTTCCTTGTCTTCACAGTCTGTTATCTGTTGGAGTTTGCATTTCCCTTTTTGCATAAAGTCTATAGTCTGTATCAAGTCTGTCAGTTTCCTTTCAAAAATGTTTTGCCTTGTAATAGAACGTTTTGCTAATGAAGATTGAAAAATCCAAAAATGGTGTCTTTATTTTTCGCACTTGTGGTCAGAACTACGCACGGTCTGATTCATGCGGGGACATGATACGTATGCAATCCACATAAGATTCGACCACCATCAAAAAGAAAAAATGTATATATATATATAGAAAAGAGAAAAAAGGAGAAAACAAAGAAAATAAAGGAAGGCGTTCAAAAGGAGCACAATTATAAGAAGCCGGAATGACGCACGTAACTGAAGCAAATGCATGATAGAAAGGGTTAACTGCCTAGTTGCATTACATCCACAATGTGTGTTTTCCTATCTGTTGAAAACCCTAACGCTAACAGGTTGCTCCCATTTTGTTCTCTTTCAATTACCAGAAAGGTGGTTGGTTGTGGTTCTAAAGTAACGCTTCCCTGCAACACAAAGGCAAAAAACAATAGCAGAGAACAACAGAACTAAGTGGGTTGGTACCGATGCCCGAAAATAGTTGGTTGAACAGGACTACGGATTGGTAGAAGAGGTAAAAATATTGAGACATCATGTGGCAGATATGTATCGGGCATGGATGACTGGGAAAGCACCACCCCTGCCACCGCCTAGCTTCCTGAACTCTGTCCTTACCCAAACACCTAACACAATAACGGATGATCCTCCATACTCTCCATATCTACCCACTTATGACAGCTTTCCCAGCCACCCGAGTAGCTCCATCACTCGTCGTCCAACTATATTTTTTCAACGCTACTCCCCTCCCCAATGCTACTTCTCTCCAC
The DNA here is from genome assembly GCF_000393655.2 of Nicotiana sylvestris. NCBI lineage: Eukaryota > Viridiplantae > Streptophyta > Magnoliopsida > Solanales > Solanaceae > Nicotiana > Nicotiana sylvestris. The sequence goes on from NC_091067.1 coordinate 30,167,061, forward strand.
GGGACTCCCAAAGACATGTTTCACTTTCCAAGTACCCAGCTCCACAAAATGCCTATCCACCCCCACGAGCACAACAGAAACCCCCTGGATCAGGTTTTAGGCCAAATCAGGCATTTAGGAACGAGAGGTTGCTGAAACGAGAAAAGACTCTTACCCCTATCGGAGAACCTTATGCAAGTCTGTTTGAAAAGCTAAAGCATGCTGGCCTAATTGAGCCGTTCCCCGGATATACTCCAGATCCACTTGCAAGAAGCTTTGATCCTACTGCACGATGCGCATACCACTCTAATGTCCCAGGGCATAGCATTGAGAGTTGTCATTCGTTGAAAAGGGAAATAGAAAGAATGATTCACGAAGGAGTGATTGCGATCGACGACAGTAATAAAGAGCATATGAATCCTCTTAGGATATTGACTAAAGTTGAAGATGTTGAAGCGAATAGTGGTCTTGATGCGATACTCAGTGGCTAAGATGATGTGCTTGGTAATTGGGAAGACACTCCCTTTCTTGGTCAGTCAGAGCGGAGCTTTGGTGGTTCATTTTGTTGTCATTTCTGTTGTCCAGGTTATTTGCAGGGTTGTAATCCGGACATTGTCTTGTGTCAAACCCTCTTATCCTTCCATTTTTGTCATAGTGGTTTGTTTGGTGTTGTCTAGGTTTGTTTAGGTTTGTTCCAAGGTTGTACCCCAGTTGTTTTGCTTGTTTTGTTATACGAACCGTTTCACCGCTTGTCTAATGCAAATTCCGGTCTTGTGTTATTTCCAGTCATCTTCTTTGTTTAGTTCTTTTTATCCTTTTGTTTTGTCTTTGTTCAACGCCGATTCTAGTGACATGACATGCGCGCACAGTTTGGGCCTAATCTTAAAAGTTAATTATAAAGCCATTGGGAGATGATCGTGACACTTAAGGGAAATAGGAACAGCTTGAGGTCATTCGAAGCCCGAGCCACGTGAAACTGGGGAAAGTAAAACATAAAGAAAACCATAAAAGCAAGTTATCCATATTGGCAAGGGGGTCGTTCATGGTAACGGAAGTGAGAGTGTTGCCCAACGGTGCTTTAAAAATGACAAATGAAAAGGCGAATGTGTGGATATGGTTATCAAGTCTGGCACAATCAGAAGATGTGGCGAATGTTTAATTGTGTTGTTTGTGCTTGGCATGTTTTGAAGATTGGAATGACGAAGGCATTTTATTCTTCTATCTAAACACTTTATCCTTCGTTAACCCTTTGAGCCTTATTGGTTTTCTTTCATACCCCTCGTTCGGAATGAGTAGCAAAGATTAGAAAACACAAGCATGGAAGATAAAGAAAAATAAAAAGAAAGAGGAAAAGAAAACAACAGAAACAACAAAACAACAAAAGAGAAAGGAGAAATGAGAAAAGAGAAAGAAAAAGAAAAAGAAAAGAAAATAATAAATAAGTGAAAAGGAAAACAAAAAAGGAATTGGGAACTACGTTTGACCTGATTCCTCAAAGAGGATATGTAGGCGCTTCACGGCTCGGTCATAGTGTAACAAAATCAAAAATCCCCAAGCAAGAAACTGGGACAGAAGTTGTGTTTTATGTAAAGAAATCTGGTTCCGAAGGTTGTAAATTTTGAACCCAAATTGATTCATTTTGAGTTGCTAATACCATTTCTTTCTAGCCCTATCCAAAATCCCACATTACGGTCCAAAGAAAGACCTTTTGACCAGTCTTCGTAAGATGCCAAGTCATGCAAATGGAGGTCGAGAATAACACTCTGATCCCTGGCAGAAAAGTAATAAAATGAAAGAGTCTTATCGGTGAAAACCTTCACGGGCACCTTGAGGCGGCTATAAGTTGAGAGAAAAACCAAAATGAGAGAGGCTTGATAGTGAAAACCCTTCGGGCACTACAAGTCGAATAAAGATTGAGAATCAGATAGGAAAGCACCAGACGAAGATTGTAAAAGGCGATTAACGACGGAGGATAGGCCACATGTGCATGTCATGGCCAATAGAGTTGGTATCCACATCTAGTAGGTTTTTCTTGTTAGGAGTCATCTCTTTCTTTTGTCTTTTACTCCGTTCCTTTTACCTTTGTCATTTACTCTTCTTGAGTCTCTTTGGTCAGATCAAGTGAGAAATGACTTCAAAATTTGCTATCAGCTTTCCAATTACGCAAGACGAAATCTGACTAGTACATCAAAGTGGTATAAGTCAAGAAAGAACAAGCGCAATGAGCTGGTAATAGTCAACATGCTTTGAGGTTCGCGCAAAATACCCAAGATTGGTCCATATCAATTCATGGACAATGCAACAAAAGAAGGTCCAGGGTGATTGAACTAAGGGTATATTCACTGATGAGATTGACAAAAGGGTGGATCAGTGTCAAGAAGGATATCTCCAGCAGAAATCGAAGGTTATAAGGCCAAGGCCAGCGGAAAAATCAAGAAATAACAACGCGGAGAGCAATGGACATAATTTGGAAATTCATAGGAGACTCAAAGGTTGGGGAAATGCCAGTTCACGAACAGTACCACAAAAGAAGATATTGGGGCTGCATGGGAAAAAAGGTATTTCAGTAACACAGACGATGGAGAAAGTGGTTAATCAATAAACATGCAAGATCTTCAAGTGAAATCAGCTGTCATGAAAAATACATGGGGTCAGATAAGAAGACTGGGAAAATGGTTGAGAGGTTTGTGAATAAGGAATCGTCAAGAAGGTCGGAAGGTATCAGCCAAGGCATAGCATGAAAAAAAAAGGAAAACCATCCCCAGCAGGAGTATCACAACCAACCACCACGTTTTAAACTGACCAAATTCTTTCTTTGATTTGAAATAGGGGCAGGAAATGCTATTGATGACGGAAAGGTATGATATAAGGAAAGTTATCAAATTGGGGCAGAAAAATTTTCGTTCATTTTTTGAAAATTTTCCTGAAGTCAGGTACCCACTTGAGGAAGAAGGAAGATAACACAAGTTTTAAGGGAGGTAGTCTTTGAAGGAAGAAGATAACAGGAAAAAAGAGGGAAACAATTTGTAGAGGAATGAAACACCAGTCTTAAGGGAAGTAGTCTTTGAAGGAGGAAGATAACATATTTTGAAAAGAAAAAAAAAAGTGTTATCCCCAGCAGTTTTGCGGAGGAATGAAACACCAGTTTTGAGGGAAGTAGTTTTGAAGAAGGAAGACAATACAAGTTTTGAGGGAAGCAGTTCTGAAGAAAGATAATTCAAGTTAGAAGGAAAATGGTTCAGGAGGCAAGGGGGAACAATGGCAATGCGTTTTATTTTGAAGTTGTTGTTGAAGTCAGGAGCCCGCCTGAAGAAAGGAATGGCGTTTTATTTTCAAAGTTGTTGTTGAAGTCAGGAGCCCGCCTGAAGAGAGGAATGGCGCTTTATTTTTGAAGTTGTTATTGAAGTCAGGAGCCCGCCTGAAGAGAGGAATGATGTTTTATTTTTGAAGTTGTTGTTGAAGTCAGGATCCCGCCTGAAGAGAGGAATGACGTTTTATTTTCGAAGTTGTTGTTGAAGTCAGGAGCCCGCCTGAAGAGAGGAATGACGTTTTATTTTCTAAAGTTGTTGTTGAAGTCAGGAGCCCGCCTGAAGAGAGGAATGACGTTTTATTTTCTAAAGTTGTTGTTGAAGTCAGGCCCGCCTGAAGAGAGGAATGGCATTTTATTTTCTAAATTGTTGTTGAAGTCAGGAGCCCGCCTGAAGAGAGGAATGGCATTTTATTTTCCAAGTTGTTGTTGAAGTCAGGAGCCCGCCTGAAGAGAGGAATGGCGTTTTATTTTCGAAGTTGTTGTTGAAGTCAGGAGCCCGCCTGAAGAGAGGAATGACATTTTATTTTCGAAGTTGTTGTTGAAGTCAGGAGCCCGCCTGAAGAGAGGAATGTCATTTTATTTTCTAAGTTGTTGTTGAAGTCAGGGGCCCGGATGAAGAGAGGAATGGCGTTTTATTTTCGAAGTTGTTGTTGAAGTCAGGAGCCCGCCTGAAGAGAGGAATGACGTTTTATTTTTTAAGTTGTTGTTGAAGTCAGGAGCCCACCTGAAGAGAGGAATGACGTTTTATTTTTAAGTTGTTGTTGAAGTCAGGAGCCCGCCTGAAGAGAGGAATGACGTTTTACATTTCAAGTCTTGAAGTTGGGAGCCCGCCCATATAACAGAGGAATACATTTCAGTCTTTACGTTTCAAGTTTTGAAGTCGGGAGCCCGCCCGTATAACAGAGGAATACATTGAAGTTTGAAGTCAGTAAAGCGGAGGGTTACAACAAAGATCCCCAGCATAAATTAAAGTTCAGAAGTCGGAAGGAAGGCAACACTAGTCAGAAGAAGGCAGTTTAAGATTCGAAGGAAAATAATGCGAAGCTCACAAAAAGGAAATAAGAAGTTCAAGTTCGGCAATTAAGAGAGAATACAAGTCAAGTCAGAAGTAAAGAAACATTGGAGGAAACACAAGGCAACAAGGCAACAACAGTCACATGACCAAGTTTGAGAATAAATCTTTGTAATTCATAGACCATAGCTTAGTATAACTTCTTTATTTTTATCAAGGTGTAACAAGGAGGTCAGTAAGCAGGTAGCAGCAGCAGCAATAGCAATGACAACAAAACCACAACTTCATGGTAGTCCCAGCTACCGAAACTTCCCGAACTACATTGACTTGATTCCCTCTTAGTCAGGGATATGTAGGAAACCTTTGAAGCAGAGGTTCAATCAAATCTTCAAAAATGCTTCACACGGAATAGCCTAACGGTCAAAAATCGCTCGTATCCACTCACTTTATCTTTGCACGAAAACTCTCCGTGTTTCCGGACAAAGAGGGGAAGCTGTGAGCACGTGATTTTTGCCCTACAAGAACTACTCCAAAAAATTCAAAATAAAATGGTTTTGTGTTGTTTGTGATTTATTTGTATTTTTATCTGTGCATGTTTATTTCTACTTTAATTAAGAAAAATACAAAAATATGTGTTGCATGTGCATTTAGGATTTAGTTTTACAATTAGGAATTAATTAAACAATATTTGGATTTGCGAGAATGAAAATCACAAAAATATGTACTTTGCATTTTTTGGCGTTTAATATCAAATTGTGTGATTATCTTTGTATTTAATTTTGTGTGATAATTATCATTGAGGGTTAATTAGTATTTTTCTAAGTTAATTTTGGCTTTACAATTTATTTTGGAATTTTGGTAATTAGGAATTAAAAAGAAAATAAAAGGAAAAAAAGAAACAAGAGAAGAAGGGTAAAAATCGGACTGGGCCAGTTTTAAAAAGGAAACGTTCAGGCCCAATGTCACACCCCATGTCCAAGCCCAACCGGTCGGTCTAAGAGACCATACCAAACGACGTCGTTTCATCGCTAATCAATCTCGACCGTTCAACCATCTAATCCAATGGTCCATATCACCCCTCCCATAACCCGTGTTGACCCATTCCCCATACCCGTTCCAATACCCGGACCGCCCCAGTACTACTCCAAACGACACCATTCCTCCTTAGTGAAGTGATCAAGGTCGTTGATCGTGAATGATCCAACGGCCAAGATCAAATCTCCACCCCACTGTATATTCCTAAACCATACCCCGCCCCCTAAGCCATACCCCCCCTTCGCCTTCGTCTCTAACCTAGAGACATGCACCAACACCCGCCGCCTTCAACCACCGCCCTCTGCCTACCGGAAATCGCCTCGGCGGTTCCGGTGGTCCAAACAGCCCCAAAATTACACCATAGCCTCCCCACAACATCCTCTTTCCAAATCCCATATCAGCTTTCCTCGAATCAGTACCCAACGATTCGAATCTTAGATCGAAGAATCGAACCAAACCCTAATCCGTCCAATGACCACCAAAATTACACCACAGTTTCCCCTCGACCTCCCCAACCTAACCCCTCTAACCATCACCCTCGAATTGTGGCCGACTACTTCGAATTTCAAATCGAAGGCAAACCCTAGAGGAACCAGCTTCAGACTGTGTACGAGGTTAAAGGTTTGAGGTCTTAACCGACTTTAGTCGAGTGTTCTCAGTCGAGAACACTCGATTAAGGCCGTTTTGGTTTCAAAAGTTTCAAGACGAAGTTCAGACTGAAACGGATTGGGTTTGGTCTGAAGTTTCGAGGTATTTCTTTTTGTTTGCCTTTTTCTTTTGTTGTTGTCTTATTTATGACTGATTAGTTCGTCATTTAGGTCAACTAATCCTCCTCCTCTTCCGGACCTTTTTTCTGGTCTAGTTTTTCTCATCTTGGTCGATTGGTATATGTTGAATCAATTGAATGGTCTCGTCGATTGACCCATTCATGTATATAGTTTAGTAGTTCTCATCAAGTTGTTTGGTGTCGTTTGTTTTGTTCTCAGCCTCAGGGTTCTATTCAGTATATCCTCAGGGCCCCTACATTTTGTGTTTAAAGCTATTTTAGAACTATGAGTGTGCTGTTATTATTGGTTCGAATTGTTTTATTTTATGTGATGTTTGGTTACCTTTTCTTTGTTGTCCATCATTTTGCATATGAGTTCAGTTTGTTTGTCGATTCAGTACATTTACAGTGATCGTTCATTTTTGCCTAAGTTTGATTTAGAATTATGAATGCAGTCAGTTATTCCCATATACATGTGCATCTTAGCAGCCTTGCATCAGTCTGCTATTTGATCTAATCTGAGTTCTAAGTTCGAACTACTAGGTGAATTGAATTAAATTGGTTATAGCTGCTGTAGTTTGGTGATTAATTAGGAATCAGTTTAGTTATCTGATTAAGGAGATTGGTTATAGCTGATGAGGTAAAAGGGATTGGGTAGGACAGTAATTTTAGGGACTCTAGGAGGGTATTTTGGGATTTAAAAGGTTTGAAATTGGTTTAAGTTGAATGGTCTGACAGTAGGGTACTAAAGTGCCATTAAACTAATGAATTGTTTAAGTGCTAATGGGGAACAAAACATAATGGTAGGGGAAGGTTTAAAGGAAATGGATTAACAAATAGGTGCCCATACCTATTTGAATTTAAATAAGGAAAGGACAAGGGATAATGGGAAAAAGGGACTCTAGTGGAATTGAAAAGGAGATCATGGGCAGAATTAGTTTAAGAATTCTGCCTGAGTGCTCTTGAGAGCTGGCAAGGTTAGTGTTTGGTATAAATAGGGGTCTGGACAGAGTTAAAAGGGGTCCTTTTTTTTGAGTCTGGGTCTTGGTCTTTTCTTTTTGGGGTCAGTCTTTGAGAGAGTGCTTTAGACAACCATCTCACGCTGTTACATTGATCTCAAGAGCAGAAGTAGTTCAAATCTTTCTGTTCTTGTTCTGTGCTTGGGTATTCAGGACATTCGAAGATATTTGGGGATTTACTCGAGGGGGCTGGGTATTGCCTGAATTGCTGAAAGGTGTCTTATGACTGCCTAGTCTAATTTCTAGTAGATTCAGTGTTTTGGTTAAGCTTCTTTCTTCCTGGGCTTTGTGACTGTGGTTTGGTCTTGAGCTTGGCCCTGTTTGTTGCTGTTGATTGTCAACCTGTTGGTGTTATTGTTTGTTGCTGCTATTGTTGCATTGTTGTGGCTGATCTTTTCTTCTTCCATTGTAATTGATTTCCAGGTACACAACTATAACTTTGGCATTTGTAAGCTGAAAACATGGAGTTTGAATATACGTGAAGAGTTGAAATTTTATTTTGGTTTCTATATGACTGATGTATTTAAATTATTCAATCATTGCTGTTAGTATATAGATCCCTGTTAGTATGTAGTAAGTGGACTGAAATGGAGTTGTATGAGAATTTTTTTAAATATAGTTCATACTGAAACATGTTAGCATCTGGTAACTGATTCTTGTAGTTAAAAATGAGCTTGTTAGACTATTAAATTAATCTGGACTGTGACTGTTAGATTACTGGATCATTGGATTATGTTCGACTAATTCTGAATGTCAGTTTTTATGCCAATGGCTAATTCAGGAAAGTACCACATCAATTGAAAGGAAAAGGAAAGTGTAGAATGTAAATAGTATTGGAATTTGGTTAAAGCGTCGACTGTAGGCATTAGCTATAGTTAGTTTAGTGTGTGTGTTCAGTTTAAACACTTAAAGCTAGAAATAACTGGAGTTAGCATTCTATTTTGGAACCTGTGATATTGTGCTTGCATTAAGGGCCGTTGTTCAAATTGGTGATAGCAGTCATGTAAATGTCGAACTAGATGTTAGGATGGCTGCGGCATAAGACGTTGGCTGATCGGTTAGTTAAAAACAGAGTTGGGGTGTCAATTGCATGTTTTGGAAAATACAAAATCATTTTGCGAGTTATTTACCTGCTTTCAGTGCATTATTAATTCGTTTTAATTACAATAGGTAATGAATTAGTGAATTGGTATTAAACTAGTGGCTTAGAAATTTCATTCAGGATCGTTTAAGTTAATATGAGCAGTCTGGGCCATATTGTGGCCCAATTGTATGGATCATTCGAATTTGGTAACAAGCCCACCCCCATTTAGGCCACTAACATGCTTGCTAGCCCGATGCTTTGATCAAAGGCCCCAAAATATGGCATTTTTAAACACGCAGGTTTTTAAATATAGTAGTTCATAAATTAACTAAGTTTTTTTTATTATTAGAGACAATGATATTAAATAGAAAATCGTAGTTTACTTTAGGTTTTCCTTTAATAATAAAACGAGACGAGCCTCGCCAAAGAAGAGAAAAAAAAACAAAGATCGCGGGGCTCTCGTTAAATGTATATATTAAAATACTGAGATTTCGGTACGGGCCGTTTAGCGAATTTTGCGGTTTTCCCCAAAATAATAACGTGCTAGCCACTTTAGGCGCGCTCTTAATAATTTACTCTCTTAAACTCGGGTGCGCATTTATGTGACCCAAATCCAAATCTCAACGGAGTCGAAATGTGTCAATAACGACGGGTGCATTTATGTGGCGCAGTTTGAGACGCATTTTCACGATGTTGCAATTCTCTTTTAAAATAATAGTAACAAAAGCGGTAAAAAGTTAAAATTTGCACATAGGTTCAACATTTATTAAAATCAGATAAATAAGCCAAATATGACAGTTGAGCGACCGTGCTAGAACCACGGAACTCGGGAATGCCTAACACCTTCTCCCGGGTTAACAGAATTCCTTACTCGGATTTTTGGTTCGCGGACTGTAATACAGAGTCAATCTTTTCCTCGATTCGGGATTCAACCGGTGACTTGGGACACCATAAATCTCCCAAGTGACGACTTTGAATCTTTAAATAAAATCCCGTTTCGATTGTCCTTTAATTGGAAAAACTCCCCTATGCCCCTCCGGGCGCAGGTAAAAAGGAGGTGTGACAAGCATATTTTTGCACTTAGACTCGATTGTTTCCATCATGCTTTTACTTCCCCTTTTATGGCAATAATCAGTCTGTCTCCAAACTGATTTTCTTTCCTTAATTGGACATTTTGCTACCCGTTAAACAATGATTCCTTAATTAAAGGGGAATCATTTGGGTTAATTGATTCTGACTTGTGATTGTTTACATGTTTGTGTTAATACTTTGCTTATTGTCACCTACTTTCAAAACTATAAATACCCACTCTCTTTTCTTTCGAACACACGAACCATCTGAGTTCAGAACACACATTTCACTCAAAATTCTCTCTTTTCTCTACTACTACTTGTGCTATTGCTTTGTCTAGCCGGCTGAGCCAAGGCTAGGCTGTGGAAATTTGCTTACCTTTCCTTTCTGCACTTTGTTTCTTACTGGTATGTCCTTGTTAATTTTCAAGCATCAACAACAACATGTTCTGTAATTGTTCCAACTTCTCTCATGTTTGTCTATTTCTGCTTATGTTTATGCAATCAAGTTACACTACTAGCATGTTGAAATGTGTCTCCTTTCCCCTTTTAAATTAAAGCTCTCCTATGTGTATGAATCCCAAACCCCACATTCCCTCTTTGTGTTTGTGTTCTCTGGCTGGTTTGTGGGCATGCCAACATCATCTATTGTTGTGCATGTCCAAACCTGACTCTTCCTGGGTCATATGCTTCATGCAATGTATTCTCAAAACCCCTGACCCCTTTGTGCAACTGCTAATTCTCAAGCTTTACTACTACTATTTTTAAATCCCATTTACCATTTACTATTTTCAAATAGATCTCTTTGAACTGTGTTCTGCACTTCCTCTATACTCTTAGAACCTAGGTTTTGCCCCTCTTGTGTGAGCCTTGCCTTGAGACCCTTGAGCTCCCTCTGAACTTGGACACATAAGGGCTGGCCCCTTTCACACTGCACTCATCTCTATCTGGTTATGCAAACCTGGGTGTAAGCACTGCCCGCGGTCCCTTGAGACCCTCGGGGAACTTTGACACACCCAGGCCTGAAAAAGGCTTTGAAACAAGTGGTACTTGAGGTGGTTTATTCCATAACTCAGAGAGAAAGTCAGAATCATGCTTCCTATGGTTGTAACTTCTTATTTTGCTTTTCTGGTGTAATTTATTCATTTTTTGTCTGTAATAATTTGTAACAAATATTGGGGTTGGCTAGTAAAGATGGATGGGTAATTATGCATGTTTAGCTATTAGAAGGGTCGAGAACATGCTTATAGGATCTGTTTCTTTAAATTCTGCATGTTTTAATTCTACATTTAGATAACATGCCTATAGGATCTGTTTTAAATTTTGCATGTTTTATTACCACAATTAGACACCATGCCCATAGGATCTAAATGGCTATAATCAGACGTCATATTCATAAGGTTAAAATCAGTATTTTTCATAGAAATCATGCCTATAGAAATTTCAAGTAAATCCTGCGTGCTTGTTTCAAGTTCAACTAGATATTATGTCTATAAGAATTAAAAAATCAGTGATAATAGAGATCATGCCTATAAGATCTGAAACTAGTCTAGTTTAAAATCAGTTTGACTCGTACTGTTCTGAATCAGTTTTAAACAACCTACTATTTTTATTAATACAGTTTATAAAGCATGCCTATAGGATCCAAATTGCTCGTTTAAAATTGTCTCTGCTTTGCTCCATTCTGAATCAGTAATAGATATCATGCTTATAGGATATCACCAATGCACACTTAGGCAAGCCTTAAGTGATAGTGATAAAACTAAATCCCCCTTTGTTTAATTAGCAACTGCTACAACCAGCAGACAGGCCTGATTTGGACTTTTTATATGAGTTATGTAATAAATTGGTCTACTTCAACAATTAAAACTCCCCTGCCTTAGTACTTTAAATTCTGACCTTAAATGTAAGTCATGCTATTTATATGCTTTACTTGAGGAGGTATATATGAGCCTCCTAGTTGTTTATATGTTTCCCTAATATGCAGTCCTATGCGTTTTGAATGTCGCCTTAGTCTCTTACCTTTAAAAACTCAAGAGTCAGTCTAAAATCCTCCCTCTTATAGGTATAGTAGTCCTAAGTTCCTCCGGGACTGATAGGAATAGGACGGGTAATAGCATGCAATAGAGGTCGAGACCAATCCACGCTTTAATACCTTAATGGGGGGGAAGGGTAGGTATGGATATGATGACCGGTGCGCTAATACCACGTATATCCCCTCTTCTGAGGAGTGTCATACCGAGTATTGCATTGATGTGATCCATATTATAAATAAACCTAGGACCCCCCTCCTTTTATATTTTCAAGTATTTTTTTTCAAAATTCGCCTTTTAATTATTTTCAAACTCTTATGTGTTCAAACCCAAATCCCCTACTACTTGAGCCTTTTCCTTGGGATAATTTCAAGCCCTTACCCTATCTCTGGTTATCAAGAAAACTTAGAAATGAACCTTATAGGTGTCCTAATGCACCTTAAATCATTAGGTGGAGACTCTTCAAATGCAAAACCAGTTCCAAAAGGAATGAGTTGTCATATACCCAAAATGTCATAAACCCTATTTTTCGATGCGAAGAGGGAAAAAGGGCGCGTGACAAAGTGTACACTATTTTTGTAGGCAATACACAAAAATTGTAAGCGGATAATAGGGGGCATACTCTTTCATTCTAGTGAGTCCCTGATCTTGGTCAGGATGGGCCCTCTTTGTGGTGCTGAGAGGATGTGATGGCGATTCTGACATACGGTAGATGTCGTTCCTTGTTGGGTCGTGGAGGTCCCTCTAGATATCATTCCTTTGATCTTTTCTGGATTTGGCTTGCACCGAGGTCAGTCGATGAGTTAGCCCATTGAGATCGTTTTTGTCTGCTCGGACCTCGGCATAATATGCATTGTGTAGTTCATCCCAAATAGTCAGGGGATACTTCATAAGTCGACTTAATAGTTTTCTTGTCGCTCTTGAGCCATTTCTTCTCAGCTCGTTCTGGAAAGCTGCAACGGCCATTCCTTCTTACACATTAGGTAAGGTCATTCTTATTCGGTTGAATCGGGCGAGGAACTCCCTCAGTCCTTCTCCCGATGATTGTTTGATAGCGAATATGTCGTTCACTCCTGCCTCTACCTTTTTGGGCCTTACATGGGACGTTACGAACTTATCAGCCATTTCTTTGAATGTTTCAATGGAGCGTGCAGACAATTGTGAGTACCATGTTAATGCTCCTCCAGTGAGGTTCTCATCAATTTTTTTCGACAAAATAGAAGATACTTGCTCTTTGCAGAGGTCATTGCCTTTCACAGCGGTGACATAGTGCGTTACATCACATGGTTTTCGGGATCTCATATTAAAGGTCTTTGGTATGGCATGCGGGGTAGCTTCATCACTGTATGGTTGCTCCACGAACCGACCAACATCTCTCTTTGGTAGGAGCTTTGGGGCACCTGGTATTTTGTCGACCATTTCTTGATTTTCTCTCATTTGGTCACGAAGTGCTTTGTTCTCGTTCTCCATTTCCTCCATCTTTTTCAAAATGGTTGCGAGGGTGTCATCATATGCACCATTAACGACGTTATGAGTAATACCTGTTGTCGGAGGGGGAAGTGGGTTACAACTCGACCGTTGGTGGTATAACACAAGTCCTTGCATTTTCTGCGACCGTCTCGTGAGCGGGCTTGTAGAGGATGTCGGTTAGCATGTCAGTTAGCCAAGCCTCGAGGAGCTTTTTTTACTGCTGGTGGCGTCTCTTCCACCACGAACGTGGAAGCTCTTTTATCGAGAGATGTTGTGATGCTGCAGTGAGGAGGAGGTGATCCGTCTCGCTTGGTAAAGGCATTGGGCGTTGTATTCTTGCCCTCTACTTCAAACATCTCATCAATGGTGTTCAAGAGATTGGTTGTCAGGTCGCCCATTATCCTCGTTCTTTCTTTTTTGTTACCTGCCATATCAGATCTGTGCATACAAGAAAAATGGAATCTTGTTCTGTTTTTTTTTTTTAACAATCCATGTTAGTTGCATATCTAGAGGGAACTAAAAATTTAACTGGGAAATCCCCACAGACAGCGCCAAATTGTTTGACCAAAAAGTATAAACTTTCGGTTAAACTATTAAATTTTATATAATAGGGGGTTAAACTTAGTTAATGATAATATCTCTTGACAACACGGGTAACATAAGATAGCATCAATTTGAGATCGAAAGTAATACACATTTAATATTCAGAAAAGGCGTGAGCAATAATGGGGGAATAATAAGCAATAAATGACATTTAAGTAAATAGAGAGAACGATTTACTTTTATTTTTCTCTCTTTAAAGATCGAAATTTCATTTAATTTTCTCTCTTTCTCTTCTATTTTCTCTCGTTTTTAAACCTTTTCTTAGTTTCACTTGATCGTACATAAATAGAAGAATAAAACTCAATTAATTGGGTTCATAGTTACTTCCATACTTGTATTTATAAACTAAGAGCCATTTCAAAGAAAAAAGTAGAATTTTCTATATATTTTACTTTATGTACAAACTAAACCATTTGACGAATCAATTACGCCTCAATTATGAATTAATTGTGCTTAGAAGCGGCAAATGAACATGCTTGGTCAAATTTAAATGGACCAAAAGATCAACCCAACAAACATAAATGAACGGGTCTACTTAAATTTTACTTGGATAAAAACGGGTTGGTCATGTTAGGCGAATTGGATCGTTGCCTTTTGAAACAAATGTAAAAGCTAATAAAATTTTTTGATAGGAAATTAAGCAATTTTGTTTTGTCTTATAATACCTTCGTCATTAGGAAGAAATTTCCTTAACACCTAATGAAGTTCCAACCTAAGGTTAATTAAATCATAATCAAAAGACGAAGGGTAAATTTGGACTTTTATTCTCAAAGAAAACATGTGAAGTTCACTAATTTTACTCTTCTCCTTCTTTGGGGGTCGATGTTGGGCTCTACGAAACCTTTACTTCATATCAAATGGTTTGAGATTGGAAGTTAGGCTTGCTAATGCTAAACTTCATACCCCACATGTTTAAAATTGATTTTGAAGCGATTAAATTTTAAATTTTTATAAAGTTTAATTAATTTTTAGATATGTATCCTAAAAACGTACATTGACTGGGTTAGACAAGGTACAAATTGATCCTGTCACCTTTACTTGTGCCCAAACTAAGTAACAAAAATAATAATCTATTATGAATAGTTTGTATATTGGATACTACTTTGGATACTACATTGGATGCTATATTGAATGTCCATGTGTGAATAACTTAAAGATTAAATTTCATATTTTATGTCCATCATCTTTACTTTTTATGCCTATAAAAGGCCATGTAATTGCAATGGAAAAATACACCAAAGTGAAAGAAGAAAACACTTCTCCCTTCTTTCTATCTCTTCTTATTTACATTTTACTGCATTACTTTTATTTTATAACACGTTATCAGCACGAAGCTCTAATTTTATTCTTAACTCCCGCTAAAGTTGAGCCATATTTTATTAAGGTATGTATCATTATAATCATCTTATTTATGGCAGTACATATCATATGCTCACTGTTTGCAGATTACTTGTGCGCTTGGGCATCTTAAATAGTTTAAGTACATTGCAGTGATTAAATAACTATTTCCTTCCGTGCTCAACTCTTAGAGGACCTCAAAGTCATCAAACTAGCTATGCACTAATGTCATGGACTCCCTGGATCAAAACATATCTTTAAGGCATTTTGAAGAACTGTGAGAAATGAATTGACAAGCAATAATTTTTTAATTACTTTATATTTATTGGAACATATAAATAATGTTAGTCACGTTCAATTCTATTAACACATATATATCAATAATATAAAGTGAAATGAAACAAGTATGTAATTTCTACTTTATGGCAAGAATAAAATGAAATAGTAGATTGTTAACATGATATAGCTCTATTTTCATTTCTTTTACCTTAATCGTTTTGTTTTCATTAATTGTTTATTATTATAATTATTTCTCTAACTTATTCATCTTTTATGATAGTTTTCACTATGTCAAATTTATCAAAACTTGAATTTGTGGCACTTGACATCACCGGAAGGAACTATTTATCATGGGTTCTTGATGCTGAAATTCACCTTGACGCTAAAGGTCTTGGAAATACTATTATACAAGGAAATGAAGCATCAAATCAGGATAAAGCGAAGGCCATGATTTTCCTTCGTCATCATCTACATGAAGGGTTAAAAACTGAATATTTAACCGTAAAAGATCCACTTGAATTATGGATTAATTTGAAGGATCGATATGACCACCTAAAACTTACGGTATTACCGAAAGCTCGGTATGAGTGGATACATTTAAGGTTGCAAGACTTTAAAACCGTAAGTGAGTATAATTCTGCTATCTTTAAAGTAAGTTCTCTATTAAAATTATGTGGAGACACTATCACAGATGAGGACTTATTGGAAAAAATATTTTCTACTTTTCACGCTTCAAATGTGGTGCTACAACAACAATACCGTGAAAAAGGTTTTAAGAAATATTCTGAGTTAATCACATGCCTACTTGTGGCTGAGCAGAATAATACTCTATTAATGAAAAATCATGAAGCTCGTCCCACCGGGTCAGCTCCATTTCCGGAAGTGAATGATGTAGCAACATATGATAAGTTTGAAAGAAAACAAAATAATTACCGTGGTCGTGGACATGGTCGTAAACGTGGACGTGGCAGGGGGCGAAACAATTATCGTCATTATGGTGGAAATAAATTGGAGAACAATAAGGGTTCTCAAATTAATCATTCAAAAGGTAAAGCTAGTATGTGTCACCGATGTGGTATGAGAGGTCATTGGGCACGCATTTGTCGTACGCCAGAACATTTTGTCAAACTTTATCAAGCCTCCCTCAAGAAAAAATAATAATGTAGAGGCACACTTGACCTTTCAAAATAATGATGATGAAGCAGGTCCCTCAAATAAATATGATTCTAAGGCACATCTTGCATATAAAGATGATGATTTTGAAGGCCTAACAAATATTACTCATTTAGAAGTTGGAGACTTCTTTGAGGATATTGACTGAAGAACTAATCATCTTACTGGGGAATGAAGCTATAAAAGTTGTTATTTTTATGTTTGCAACTAGTTTATTTTTCTTGAGTGTATTTTCCTAATGCATCATGTGTTGCTAGTTTCTACATTCCTAATGTATTTCTTAATGTTTTTTTTCCGCTTGTCTTTCATATTTCTTATGATGTATTATTTGTTTTTTTTATGAAGAATATGAAAATTCCCCAGTCTTCAGTTGGACTCAAGATTAATAAAGATGATATATGTCTTCTGGATAGTGCTACAACACACACTATTTTAAAAGATAAGAGATATTTCTCTTATTTGGTAATGAAAGAAGCGAATGTTAATACAATATCCGGTAGTACAAGATTAATTGAAGGTTCTGGAAGAGCCAATTTATTACTACCAGGAGGAACAAATTTGGCTATTGATGAAGCACTATATTGTAGTAAATCTCAAAGAAACTTATTAAGTTTCAAAGATATTCGCCAAAATGGCTATCATATTGAGACTACAAATGATGAAAAGATTGAATATCTTTATATTACTACAATAATGTCCGGTAAGAAATATGTACTTGAAATGTTATCTGCTCTTTCCTCCGTCTTATACTACACAAGTATTAGCAGGATTGAAACACATGCCATAGTAAACGAGAAGTTTACTAATCAAGATAATTTTATTATTTGGCATGACCGGTTAGGCCATCCTGGTTCTAATATGATGCGTAAAATAATTGAGAATTCACATGGACATGCAATGAAGAATCAGAAGATTCTTCAATTTAAGGAATTCTCTTGTGCTGCATGTTCTCAAGAAAAATTAATTATTAGACCATCAACTATTAAAGTTAGAATGGAATCCCCTGCATTTCTGGAACGTATACAGGGTGATATATGTGGGCCTATTCACCCACCATGTGGACCATTCAAATATTATATGGTTTTGGTAGATGCATCTACAAGATGGTCACATGTGTACTTACTATCAACTCGCAATATGACATTTGCGAGATTGTTGGCTCAAATAATAAAGCTAAGAGCACAATTTCCAGATTATGCAATTAAGACAATTTGTCTTGATAATGATTGCCACACCTCCTTTTCGCCCACGCCACCGCAAAGGGGCGCAAATGGAGTTTTTCCAATTAAAAGACAATCGAAACGGAATTTTATTTAAAGATTCAGAGTCGCCACTTGGGAGATTTATGGTGTCCCAAGTCACCGGTTGAATCCCGAATCGAGGAAAATATTGATCTCTGTATTATAGTCCGCGAACCAAAAATCCGAGTAAGGAATTCTGTTAACTCGGGAGAAGGTGTTAGGCATTCCTGAGTTCCGTGGTTCTTGCACGGTCGCTCAACTGTCATATTAGGCTTATTTATCTGATTTTTAATACATGTTGAATCTATGTGCAAATTTTAACGGTGTACCACTCTTATTATTATTATTTTTTACCGAGAATTGCAACATCATGAAAATACATATCGAACCATGTCACATCAATGCACCCGTGGTTATTGACACATTTCAACCCTATTGAGATTTGGATCTGGGTCACATAAATGTGCACCCGAGTTTAAGAAGATAACATTATTAAATACGCGCCTAAAGCGACTAGCGTATCATTATTTTGGGTAGGGCCATGAAATTTTGCTAAACGGCCCATCCCGAAGTCTAAGTAATTTTACCAATACGTATAGAGGGCCCCGCAACTTGTGTATTTTTGTTTGTCGAGGCTCGTCTCATTCATTATTTTTAAAAGGAATTTGCAACGTCGTGGAAATGCATCTCGAACCACGTCACAATCAATGTACCCGTGAATAGCGACACATTTCGACTTCGTTGAGATTTGAATTTGGGTCACATAAATGTGCACCTGAGTTTAAGAAAGTAAATTATTTAAAGCGCGTCGGAAGTGACTTGCGCGTTGTTATCTTTCGGGGAAGGCCGTGAAATTGGCTAAACGGCCCGTCCCTAAGTCTAAGTATTTTAAAACAAATATTTATTGAGGGCCCCGCAATTCTGTATTTTTTATTCGGCGAGACTCATCTCATTTTTATTCAAGGATATCCTAAAGCGACTATATTTTTCTATTAAGTTCGTCTCTAAAATAAAAGAGAAGAGGTCCTAATTAGTTACGTGTTTATAAGCTCGTGCCTCTTATTATTTATTAGATTAAGACAAATGCAAACAGAAAATTGCAACAGAGCTTACTCAAGGGAGATTGTATCGTTCCTTATTCTATTAGTTAATAACACTAAAGTTGAGATTATGAATAGAACACGAGATTGACACCCAGTAATATCAAAACAAACTAACTATTCTTTGATTAATTTAAACTAACATTATTAGATGAATTGAACTATTGAAATTACTATGTGTAATACAAAGCCATTTTTTAAACTCTTTTTACGACTTGTCGAAAAAATGCGTCAATGCTTAAAAACTGACATCAGGCTGACATCAATCACTAACATTTGAGAATATTAGTTACTAACATTATTCACATTGCTATTTAAAATGATGTTACTTACTCAAGTGAACTCGCAATTTCAGAACTAACCCTATTAAACCAACATGCTGATTTCCATGAACTATTTGAACCTGTTTTGTGGCATAACCTATTTGAAACTATTACACGACTACTGAAAAAGAATTAACTACATTATATTTCATAACTAGTAATCACAAACTAAGATTAATTACAATTGATATTGACATATTTGTAGAAATAGATTCAACAGTCCAGTTTATGCATTCCAAAGTCATTCTAATACATACTATGCGATATCAAGTGAACTACTGCTTATACATTAAATTAAACACAAAGAAACAGGAGAAATTCAGAAATCCATTCCAACAACTCTTTACTTCCTTTCCATTAAATTTGAGAGCTTTAGAACATGTACCTGGATAATGAAAATACAAGAAGATGAAGGAGCAGTCAGCAACAATAGTAACACAGCAACCCAACAGCAACCCAACAGCAGCAATTCAAACCAAATTCGAGGCTCAATTTTTTTTGAAGAAAACCAAACAAGCTCGATAGAACAGCCCCAAAAGTTTGTAAAAGACTAAACAACAACAACCAACATCACCACAAACAGACTCAACCACGCGTGTATTAAACCCAAAACTGAACTCGTAGACCACTGAACCAATTAAGCATTCAAAAAGGAATCAGGTTCACTGTCCCGAATTCGAGTTAATCCTACAGATGCAGTGAAAAAACCCTATCTTTCTTTTTGTTTTCCTCTTTTTAAACTCTCCAGCACTCTTTTTAGATTTTCAGAATCTTTTTTTTCTAAACTGTGTAAAACTCCTCTTATTTATATCCAAACTTTCTTAACTTTCCAGCTCTTAGGAGCATTCTGATTAAGAAAGTATTTCCCTCCATGATATTCCCTGCAGCCCATTATCAAGTGTCTTCTTGTTTGAAGTTATTTTGTTCCCCACACTTGCATGCCTTGTTCCCCACTACTATATGTCTTGTGCTCTTTTTAATTCACTTGTCCCCCACTACCCTTATCTTTTCTTTATTTAATTCCGTTATTCCCCACTACTATATGTTTTGTCCCCCACTATATTAAACAATGTATTATTTTAACATTATTAGTGCTTAGTGGACGAAGCACTCAAATTAATCATTTTTTAAGACTTTAAATCCCAAAATACCCTTGAAACTACTGAAATTACCATCCTACCCTGATCCCTTTTAATCTGTACTACAAACCATATCAGCTATAACCAAATCAAGCCTAACAATTGATTAATTGAACACATAAAACTAACTTCCAATCAACAACATTAGGACAAATCAACAAAGCCAGATTCATATCAAAACAAACTTAGCAGAACAAACAAGTAGATCCAAATCACTAAACACAATCATCAATTGAACTCAAAACAGTAGGAAAGTCGTCAAAACGCACGCACATATAATTTCAATGAATATGCCGTAGGATATTTCATACGAAAATTTTATCAAAATGAACTCACATATTAAAACGAAACCACAAATAGGTCCGTGAATAACATAGATTCGAGGTAAGAGATATGACCTTTACTACTGCACTTTCTTACTCCGTTACACACAGTGAAAACGAAATTCCAAAGAAAAAGCAAAAAAAATCCGTGAACGAGGTATGGCTGACCTTTATGCTAATGATCTGACGTCGAACAATGATGAACTTCCGATGAAACACAGCTTTGTTCACGACACTGTTTCGACGCTTGATTAACAGACACGGACTCGAACGAAACCTCGACGCACTGCTTTGACGTACGACTGAGCCCGACCTCGGATGGCTGGTCTCATTTTGGACTGGAGGATGGTTATGGAGAAGGATTGGGAGACGACGAAGGGGTCGTTGGCGTGACAGTGGAGCTGGAGCAGCAGTGGCTTGGAGATGTTGCTGCTCGACGGAAAAGGGTGGTCGATGGTCAGCTGGCGACGGGCTGGCTTGGCTGGAGGTGAACGGCGAAGTGAGGAAGATGTGAAGCAGTTGATGATGAAGCTCAGGCGTGGTGGTTTGGAGATTAGCATAACACCCTCACTCTCATTACCACGAACGACCCCTGCCGATTTGGGCAGACTTGACCGATGCGACATGATACATTTCGATAGGGTTTCTTTATGTTCTATCTACCTCAGTTTCACACAATTCGGGCTTGAAGGGATCTCAAAATGCCTTTACTTATTTTCCTCAAATGTCCCTATCATTTCCCAAAATTGTTTCATTGTTTCATGACTAAACCGACTTCTAAAACCAGGCCTAGAATTATGCGTGCATGTCATGTCACTAGAATCAATCAGGAAAAGAAAGAGAACTAAACGAAAATGACTGGAAATTACAGAAAACAGAAAATTGCATTAAATAGATGGTGAAAGGGTTTGGACGACAAAACAAACAAACTAAACTGGGGTCACAAACCTAGACAACACTAGACGAGTTAATATGACTAAATAAACTAGGAAAAATAAAAGGTTAGAAGGGTTTGAGTCACGAGACGATATCTGGATTACAACCCTGAAATAACTCGGACAACAGAAATGACAACAAAATAAACCACCAAAAACTCCTCCCTGACTAACCAAGAAATGAGCGTCTTTCCAATTGCCAAGCTTGGCATCTTAGCCACTGAATTCTGCATCAACATTACTGGGACCTTCACAAACGTCCATCTCATTGTTCTTAACAAATTGCTTTTGGGTTCCCTTTGCTGGCTCGTTCTTAAGATCAACCTCTGATAGTACCGAAAACTTTACAGCGCGCGGACCTCCGAGGATCTCAGAAGAATTCTCATATTCCTTTTCAAAACAAGTCACATTCACCATATGCATCTCATTACGAATAGGCGATGGACTTTGGCTAGTGTCTGTTGCATTTGGATTTTGCACAACAATGTCACCTGCATCAATAAGCTTCTGAATTGCTTTCTTCAAATTCCAACACTTCTCTATGTCATGCCCCGGGGCATCTGAGCAATATCCGCACCTTCGAGAAAAATCAAACTTCTTTGACAGAGGGTTTGGCATTTTTATATGAATCGGCTTCAACATGTCCAATTGCTTCAACTTTTGGAACAAACTGGCATATGATCCTCCAATAGGGGTGAAAGCCTTTTCTTTTTTCAGCAACCTCTCATTCTTAAATGCTTGATTGGGCCGGAAACCTGATCCAGAGGGCTTTCGGTAGACTTGTGAGGGTGGATAGGCATTTTGTGGAGCTGGGTACTGGGAAAGTGATGCACGATTTTGGGAGTTCCGTGGAGAGAAGTGGCATTGGGGAGGATCATTTGGTGTACAAGGATATCCACGGGGACGATGTCGAGACTGGAAGTGTTGATCGGGAAAGCCCATCAGATCATCTTTTCTGTTTCTCTTACTTCCACTCAAACTTACTGGGGTGTTCTGAATGTCTTTCGAACAACTCATGATTTTGCCTGACTTGATTCTCTCTTCTATGAGATCCCCCATTTTTAACACATCTTTGAAAGGCTTTCCCAAGGCCGGGATCAAATTACTGAAGTAGGTGGGCCCCTGGGCTTATAGGACAAGCTCAACCATTTCTTCTTCACCAATCGGGGTATTGACTCGAACAGCTTGCTCCCTCCATCTGAGCCCAAATTCCCTAAAGCTTTCCTCCGGCTTCTTTTCCATTTTGACTATGGAGGAACGATCTGGGGTAATGCCTGATCTATACTGAAAGTATAGAACAAAATCTTGAGCCATGTCACCCAAGTAGGCCACTTACCAACATCTTGATGAATATACCAGTCCAAAGCTGCCTCAGTCAGGCTCTTACTGAAATATGCCATCAGCAGGTCATCTTTCTCACCAACGCCTCTCATTTCACTGCAGTAGACCCTCAGGTGGTCTACCGGATCTCCATACCCATCATACAAGTTAAATTTTGGCACTTTGAACCCCACAGGCAGGCGAACGTTAGGGGACACAGACAGTTCTTTGTAAGTCATGCTACCTTGGTCTTCCCTGCCTTGTTTGTTTTTCAAGGATTGTTCCAAGCCTTTCAGCTTCCTGGGTATCCCATCTTTCCCTTCTCTTCCTGTGAACCTTTCATTTTCAATGTGTAACTTATCCCAAAGGCTCTGTTTGCCTGAGTTGGGAACTTTGTGGGCAACCTCTGAGGGGTAATATTGAGCATCGTGAGCTTGGAGATAAGGGGGTAGATTTGAGGGTATGGAGGATCATCTGGCATTGTGTTCAGAGCTTGGGTAAGGGCGGCATCTAGGAATCTAGGTGGAGGGGGTGGTGCCTTCCCATTCATCCAGGCCTGATACATGTCCGCCATGTGCTGTCTCAACATTTTTACCTCTTCTACCAACCCGTAGTCCTGTTCCACCAGCCGTTTTCGGTTATCGGTACCAACCCACTCAGTTCTATTATTCTCTGCCATTGTCTTTTGCCTTTGTGTTGCAGGGAAGCGTTACCTTTAGAACCACAACCAACCACCTTTCTAAAGATTGAAAAAGAACAAAACGAGAGCAATATGTTAGCGTTAAGGTTTTTAACAGATAGGAAAACGCACATTGAGGATGCAATGCAACTAGGTAGTTAACCCTTTCTATCATGCATTTGCTTCAGTTACGTGCGTCATTCCGGCTTCTTATAATTGTGCTCCCTTTGAATGCCTTCCTTTATTTTCTTTGTTTTCTCATTTTTCTCTTTTCTATATATTTTTTCTTTTTGATGGTGGTCGAATCTTATGTGGATTGCCTACGTATCATGTCCCCACATGAATCAGACCGGGCGTAGTTCTGCCACATAAGTGCGAAAGTAAATTTTTGGGAATTTTCCATTTTCTTTTGAAACATTATAATACAAACTAAACATTTTTTGGAAAGGAGAACAAACACGAAGTAAAACCAATTATGGACTAAAAAAAAACTACTGACACATTTTGATGCAAAAGAGAATATACAGACAGACAACAGACTCTAAAAACAAAAACACTGACTCGAACTATGAATACATTAAAGCTCCAAAAGTTGGTGCCCGCGAGGCATCGTTCGGCCTTGCCGTGGGCTTAGGTGCGAGATACCTTTCAAGTTGCTCCAGTTCGTACATTGTCCATTTGACGAAAATCATTACTGCTGACAAGAAGGTAGTGCGGGTCATGTCTTCACACTCCCGACATTTCCTGGTGATAGCCCGAGCAATAGTTAGAATCTTGTTCCTGGCTCGGTCTTTCTCTAGGAGTAGGCGTTCTATCTGATCCCCTCTAGCCTTCAAAACCCGAGAATCATACAGACGTTGTTTCCGTAACTGCTATATTTCATCTTCCATCGAGGCCATCAGATTATAGCAATGTTTACTCTCGATTTTAAAAGCCTTGGCTTGTTTAGCCGCCTCGCTCTCTAGGGTGGTCACCTTCCTTTTTAGACTGACAATGGTCTTTTCATGATCTTTTCTTGCCTACTGTAAGTATTGTGTGCGCTCTTTCGTTCTCTTTGCCCATTGTGCCCGGAGTTGTGCTATGGTATCCTCAGACTTCTTCAAATCATCCCGGCACCTACCGATTTCCTTTGCTGCAAACCCCGCTTTCCAGATCGTCGAACCCTCCTATATGCCCATACCTTTGGTATATGAACTGCAAAGTAGAAAAACCCATATCCAATTTAGAGTATGGGACTCCCTTGCTTATCTTTAGCAGATCCATGAACTTGTGCGAACTGACGGTTCTTGGAGCAATCAGATATTTGTGCCTTAGCCCCTTAGTAATGTCCATATAACCTCCTACCTCTTCTAAGGTTGGGGTGAGTTCAAAATCCGAGAAGTGGAATACGTTGTGGGTCGGGTCCCAAAATGTAATCAAACCCTTTATGATGTCACATCTGGGTCTGACGTTCAACAAACTGGTGAGACCTCCCAAATGTAGTTTGATCTTATCTCGCTCTGACTTATCCAAATCCTCCCACCACAAACGCAACTCCAAAGGGATCTTGCTCCTAACTGTTACCGGCAAACTTGGACCCGGGCTCATTCTGTATGTTTGATTGGGGTGATTAACACTCATTGGACTCAAAGAAAGAATAAACAAAAATTGACACACATTTAAATAAAATTCTGGTCTTGTCAATACGGCCTTTCAGCACTTCGAAGAAGATTTAAAGGCTGTGTTTTACTAACCGGACAAAACCTTGAAAATGACCAAAAGTGGCTATTTTCGCAAAAACAGCCTTCCGGCGTCTTTTTAGGGACATTTGACTATTTTTACAAGAATGGAATCACCCGACTTATTTGTGACGAAAGATTAAAAATTTTGACATTTTTTTTTGGCTATTTTTGCAAAAAGGGAGGTTGGACCCGATGAGGGTTGCCTACGTATCCCGCACCCTGTGAGAATCAAACCGACGATTAACTACCTATTTCGACGCTATTTGGACATTGATTTTTCAAAACCGGCGATTAACTACCTCTATTTCTCTTTCCTCAAAGTGTTCAAAATCCAGTCAGCATGCAGGTCCGCAACAACAAATGCACAAGTAGCAAGTTGGATGCATCAGGATGGTCATTTCATTTTTGGTACGCCTTTCCTAGACAGACCCAACCCCTGTGTTGAGCCTCCAAAGTCAAATGTACGTCATGCAAACAAATGCTCCTACTAGGGATCCGGCATGAAGCTGAGTTATTCTAGGTTTGTAACCTGGGTATTTGTTCTAGATTGTGTACCCGAGCGGATAACTCGAATCGAGGAGGGGGCTACGTACCGGGGACCCGCGGGATCGTCCGACTTTGTAACTTGTCTGGCCTCTTTCCTATTTCAAGGTATGACACTAACAAAATAGGGAGTCTCGACCAGCAAGCTTATCCCCGGAGGTAAGAAGAGAAGGGTTTCGGTACAGTTTATACACAGTTCAGATAACATCAAAGCGGTAAAAGCAGCATTTAGCACATCAGGCCCAAACATGTAACAAAAATCAGATAAAGCCAAATATAACAATTTATCTTAGCTCGAATTCTGAACCCTGAACTAGAGATTCTGGGTGTTCTCCCCAGCAGAGTCGCCAGAGCTGTCACACCTCCTTTTCGCCCACGTCACCGCAAAGGGGCGCAGAGGGAGTTTTTCCAATTAAAGGACAATCGAAACGGGATTTTATTTAAAGATTCAGAGTCGTCACTTGGGAGATTTATGGTGTCCCAAGTCACCGGTTGAATACCGAATCGAGGAAAATATTGATCTCTGTATTACAGTCCGCGAACCAGAAATCCGAGTAAGGAATTCTGTTAACCCGGGAGAAGGAGTTAGGCATTCCCGATTTCCGTGGTTCTTGCACGGTCGCTCAACTGTCATATTAGGCTTATTTATATGATTTTTAATACATGTTGAATCTATGTGCAAATTTTAACGATGTACCACTCTTATTATTATTATTTTTTACCGAGAATTACAACATCGTAAAAATACATATCGAACCATGTCACATCAATGCACCCGTGGTTATTGACATATTTCAACCCTGTTGAGATTTGGATCTGTGTCACATAAATGTGCACCCGAGTTTAAGAAGATAACATTATTAAATACGCGCCTAAAGCGACTAGCGTATCATTAGTTTGGGTAGGGCCGTGAAATTTTGCTAAACGGCCCATCCCGAAGTCTAAGTAATTTTACCAACACGTATAGAGGGCCCCGCAACTTGTGTATTTTTGTTTGTCGAGGCTCGTCTCATTCATTATTTTTAAAAGGAATTTGCAACGTCGTGGAAATGCATCTCGAACCACGTCACAATCAATGTACCCGTGATTAGCGACACATTTCGACTTCGTTGAGATTTGGATTTGGGTCACATAAATGTGCACCCGAGTTTAAGAAAGTAAATTATTTAAAGTGCGCCGGAAGTGACTTGCGCGTTGTTATCTTTTGGGGAAGGCCGTGAAATTGGCTAAACGGCCCGTCCCTAAGTCTAAGTATTTTAAAACAAATATTTATTGAGGGCCCCGCAATTCTGTATTTTTTATTCGGCGAGACTCATCTCATTTTTATTCAAGGATATCCTAAAGCGACTATATTTTTCTATTAATTTCGTCTCTAAAATAAAAGAGAAGAGGTCCTAATTAGTTACGTGTTTATAAGCTCGTACCTCTTATTATTTATTAGATTAAGACAAATGCAAACGGAAAATTGCAACAGAGCTTACTCAAGGGAGATTGTATCGTTCCTTATTCTATTAGTTAATAACACTAAAGTTGAGATTATGAATAGAACACGAGATTGACACCCAGTAATATCAAAACAAACTAACTATTCTTTGATTAATTTAAACTAACATTATTAGATGAATTGAACTATTGAAATTAACTATGTGTAATACAAAACAATTTTTTGTTAACTCTTTTTACGACTTGTCGAAGAAATGCATCAATGCTTAAAAACTGACATCAGGCTGACATCAATCACTAACATTTGAGAATATTAGTTACTAACATTATTCACATTGCTATTTAAAATGATGTTACTTACTCAAGTGAACTCGCAATTTCAGAACTAACCCTATTAAACCAACATGCTGATTTCCATGAACTATTTGAACCTGTTTTGTGGCATAACCTATTTGAAACTATTACACGACTACTGAAAAAGAATTAACTACATTATATTTCATAACTAGTAATCACAAACTAAGATTAATTACAATTGATATTGACATATTTGTAGAAATAGATTCAACAGTCCAGTTTATGCATTCCAAAGTCATTCTAATACATACTATGCGATATCAAGTGAACTACTGCTTATACATTAAATTAAACACAAAGAAATAGGAGAAATTCAGAAATCCATTCCAACAACTCTTTACTTCCTTTCCATTAAATTTGAGAGCTTTAGAACATGTACCTTGATAATGGAAATACAAGAAGATGAAGGAGCAGTCAGCAACAGTAGTAATACAGCAACCCAACAACAACAATTCAAACCAAATTCGAGGCTCAAATTTTTTTGAAGAAAACCAAACAAGCTCGATAGAACTGCCCCAAAAGTTTGTAAAAGACTAAACAGCAACAACCAACATCACCACAAACAGACTCAACCACGCATGTATTAAACCCAAAACTGAACTCGTAGACCACTGAACCAATTAAGCATTCAAAAAGAAATCAGGTTCACTGTCCCGAATTCGAGTTACTCCTACGGATGCAATGAAAAAACCCTATCTTTCTTTTTGTTTTCCTCTTTTTAAACTCTCCAGCACTCTTTTTAGATTTTCAGAATCTTTTTTTTTTCTAAACTGTGTAAAACTCCTCTTATTTACATCCAAACTTTCTTAACTTTCCAGCTCTTAGGAGCATTCTGATTAAGAAAGTATTTCCCTCCATGATATTCCCTGCAGCCCATTATCAAGTGTCTTCTTGTTTGAAGTTATTTTGTTCCCCACACTTGCATCCCTTGTTCCCCACTACTATATGTCTTGTGCTCTTTTTAATTCACTTGTCCCCCACTACCCTTATCTTTTCTTCATTTAATTCTGTTATTCCCCACTACTATATGTTTTGTCCCCCACTATATTAAACAATGTATTATTTTAACATTATTAGTGCTTAGTGGACGAAGCACTCAAATTAATCATTTTTTAAGACTTTAAATCCCAAAATACCCTTGAAACTACTGAAATTACCATCCTACCCTGATCCCTTTTAATCTGTACTACAAACCATATCAGCTATAACCAAATCAAGCCTAACAATTGATTAATTGAACACATGAAACTAACTTCCAATCAACAACATTAGGACAAATCAACAAAGCCAGATTCATATCAAAACAAACTTAGCAGAACAAACAAGTAGATCCAAATCACTAAACACAATCATCAATTGAACTCAAAACAGTAGGAAAGTCGTCAAAACGCACGCACATATAATTTCAATGAATATGCCGTAGGATACTTCATGCGAAAATTTTATCAAAATGAACTCACATATTAAAACGAAACCACAAATAGGTCCATGAATAACATAGATTCGAGGTAAGAGATATGACCTTTACTACTGAACTTTCTTGCTCCGTTACACACAGTGAAAACGAAATTCCAAAGAAAAAGCAAAAAAAAATCCGTGAACGAGCTATGGCTGACCTTTATGCTAATGATCTGACGTCGAACAATGATGAACTTCCGATGAAACACAGCTTTGTTCACGACACTGTTTCGACGCTTGATTAACAGACACAAACTCGAACGAAACCTCGACGCACTGCTTTGACGTACGACTGAGCCCGACCTCGGATGGCTGGTCTCGTTTTGGACTGGAGGGTGGTTATGGAGAAGGACTGGGAAACGACGAAGGGGTCGTTGGCGTGACAGTGGAGCTGTTGCAGCAGTGGCTTGGAGATGTTGCTGCTCGTTGCTGCTCGACGGAAAAGGGTGGTCGATGGTCAGCTGGCGACGGGCTGGCTTGGCTGGAGGTGAACGACGAAGTGAGGAAGACATGAAGCTGTTGATGATGAAGCTCAGGCATGGTGGTTTTGAGATGGACGTTCGTCTGTGGTCGGAGAGCTGATGGAGTCGATGGTGAGGCTGGTTGGTCGTGTCGCTGGTTTGGTGGTTCGTCGACGGGAATGGAGATGGCAGTTGCTCGACTGAAGAGTGGTCGACGGGCGTTCGAGCTGGAGTTGCTCGCTAGTGGTTATGGGGATAACAGAAGCAGACTAGTTGCTTGGTTTCGACGACGAGGCGGAGGCTGGGCTGTTGGTGGTCGCCGCTGGAGAAGACGACGAAGAAGATGAAGCAGCAGGGGTGGGGCGGGTGTCTTTCTTTTTAGGGTTTTTTGTTGTTGTTAGGGAATGAAAAATGAAAAATAGAAAAGGGGCGTTGGGGTTCGTTTGGGTTATGGTGCGGACTGGGTCGGGTCGACCCGGTGGGGGTTTAGTTCTTTGGGCCTGTGGTTTAAAATTGAAGAAAAGGCCCAATCCGATTTTCTTCTTCTTTTATTTCCATTGCTTCTTTTTCTTTTTTGTTTTCTTAAAATAAAACTAAAATTCTAAAAATTCTAAATTAACCTATAGAACTAAATTAATTTATAAAAGTACTAATTAACTCTTAAAACAATTAAGACACAATTACATAGCAATTAACGATAAAATCACACAATTTGGACATTAAATGCTAAAACTGCAACGTACATTATTTTTATGATTTTTGTTATTGTAAAACCAACTTAATTACTCCTAATTGTAGAATCGAATCCTAAATGCAGATGCAAACATTTTTGTATTCTTTTTATTAATTTAACACATAAACATGCACGAACGAAATGCAAACAATATAAGAAAAATAACCCAAAATTCCCAACAATTGCAAACAAACGAAAATTATTTTATTTTGAGTTTTTTTTTGGGAGTAGTTCTCGTAGGGAAAAAATCACGTGCTCGCAGCTGCCCCTCTTTGTCCGGAAAGACGAAGAGTTTTCATGCAAAGATAAAGTGAGCGTATACGAGCGATTTTTGCCCGTTCGGCTACTCCGTGTGAAGCATTTTTGAAAGATTTGACTGAACCTCTGCTTCAAAGGTTTCCTACATATCCCTGGCTAGAAGGGAATCAGGTTAATGTAGTTCGGGGAAACTTTGGTAGTTGGGACTACCGTGGAGCTGTTATTTTGTTGTTACTGTTGTTGCTGCTGATGTTACCGCTTACTGACCTCCTTATTACACCTTGATGAAAGATAAAGAAGTTATACTAAGCTATGATCTATGAATTACAAAGATTTATTCTCAAACTTGGTTATGTGACTGTTGCTGCCTTTGTTGCCTGGTGTTTCCTCTGGTATTCCTTTATTTCTGATTTGACTTGTATTCTCCCTTGATTGCCAATCTCGATCTTCTTTGTGGCCATGTCTTCCCACTGTCAATAACATTTCCTTTCCCTGCTTCAAATCAAAGAAAAAAATTGTTATTTTAAAATGTGGTGAATGGTCGTGCCACTCTTGCTGGGGATGGTTTTTCCCTTTTTCCTTTCCCTGCTTTGCGTTTTATTACAAAACTTGCTGGGGATGATATTCCTGCTGGAGATGGTTTTTCTTTTCTCTTCCTTCCCCGCTCTGTGTTGTCCGACCATCGCGGAACTTAGTCAATAATCTGTCGGAGTTGTTCCTGTATCTCGCAAATCTGCTGGGGATCCTCTTGGAGTTTGATCCATAATTTTTCCACTGGTGTTTTTCTGTTTTTCCCCAACTTCCCCCGGAATCCTAGATCAATCCATCATTTGGTCTTGCAACGAACGTCTTTCTCGTTCTATTGCATTATTGTTTGGCCCGTCCTATCCACATTGTGCTTTTGCACCATCTTGGCAACTGGTAATAAGCTCTGAAAATCCTTTTCAAAAACAAACTGCTGGGGAGATAAAGTCTTTAAACCAAGAAATGAAAAAGTGATGATTTTAAAAGATAAAAAGAAGAAATTTTTCTGAATAAATGTTGGGGAAAAGGAAAGAAAAGAACTCATCTGAATGATATAACCGATGTGCATTCCGGATTAACCAACTCAGTCTATTTGTATCAATCAATCTTTCGGACGACGTCATCTTGCTGGGGATAAACAAGCACTCAACTCTTTGCCAAATGCGGATCCTTTCCGCCAATCTTGTCTTGTCGCCTCATAGTGCCCTTCGAGGGGTTTTTACTAATAAGACTCTCTCGTTTCTCTCAACTCCCATCGTCTTATGGTGCCTGTGAATGTTTTCACCGATAAGACTCTCTCGTTTTATTTCTCTCATCTTCCGTCGCCTTATGGTGCCTGTGAAGGTTTTCACCGATAAGACTCTCTCATTTTATTTTATTTTTCAGCTGGGGATTGGAGTGCTGCCGATATGGCTCTCTCTGCTGGGGATTCTTTTCGGCTATCAATTCATTTCTAGTTCATGATCCTCTTCTCTGCTGGGGATCAGAGTGTTATTCCCGACTTCCGTTTGCATGACTTGGCACTTCTCGGATACTGATCGGGAGGTCTTTTTGGACATCAATATGGGTTTTTGTGTATGGCTAAAAGAAAAAGGGTAAAAGGTTCAAAAATAATTTTGATGGGTAAAACATTACAACTCTTGGAATCAACTTTCTTTCCCAAAATTATAAACACAACTTCTGCCCCAGTTTTTCTTGCTTGGGGATTTTTTTTTTCACTATGACCGAGCCGTGAGGCGCCTACGTATCCTTCTTTGAGGAATCAGGTCAAACGTAGTTCCCAACTGAATCTCCTTGTTGTTATATTTTTCACTTCTTTTCTTTTCTCTTTTTCTTTTTTTTTTCTTTTCTTCTTTTTTTTTTCTTTTTTTTTTTCTTTTTGAATCACTTTCCTTGCATTGCTTCATTCCTGTTTCAAACAAAGAAAATTTGTTAGTTTTGAAAGTGATGGTTGGTTTGTGGCCTTGACTTTGAGGGCGATTGCTCCTTCATTTCCCATGATGACTGATTTCCAATCGATGACCTTGCTTGCTTATGGACCAACTAATTTCTCTGCCATCCTTATCTCAAAAAATACCCTTTCTCAATTCAGACCCAATTCCCTCTATCTGTTGGTCTATTCATGAATTGATATATACCAACCTTTGCATTTCTGATGGACCCCAAAGCATGTTGATTATTACCAACTCAGTGCGCTCGTTGTTCTTTCCTGACTTATGCTACTTCGATGTGCTGGCCAGATCCCGTCTTGTGGAATTGGAAAGTTGGTGGAAAATTTTGAAACTTATTTTGACCAAACAGACTTAGGAAGAGGAAGTAAACAAGACAAAAAGGAACAGAGTAAAGGACAAGGAAAAAGATGATTCCTAACAAAAAATCTACAAAGTAAAATCCTATCAGACGTGGATACCAACTCTAATGACTATGACATGCACATGTGGCCTATTCTGTCAAGTAAGCCTGATGTTCGACTTTTGTGGTACCTTTAAACCATGAAACTAGGCTTCGATGCTCCGATTATCCAGCCACAATCCTTATTCGACTTGTAGTGCCCGAAGGGTTTTCACCATCTGTTACAACCCATATCCACATGTGTTAGTTCATGCCATATATTAGTTAACATAAATCCAAGAAGGAATTATCTTTGAGATGATAAGAAGTCAATCCTATTGGTCTTAAGTGATACAAGAGTGTATAAGGGTGATTAACCAGTATTAGAAGTTAAACGAATCAAGGATGTTGTAACTCGTATTTTCAGGTAATCTAGCGGTGCTTAATACACTCAAGAGGTCATTTATTAAGGTATTTTAATCATATAATATCCGTATCATAAGTCTTGAAGTCAAACGAGTTATGAAACAAAAGTCGACAAAAGTTGTCGCAACTTAGGTTCATAATTTTACTTAAACATTAGGTCAAATGTTTCTAATCTTTTCTCATAATTTACAAGGAATTACGGGGTGATCTACCAACCAAATTAAAGATCTATGAGTCTAGTTTCCAACGCATTAAACCGTTCATCGATACGATCTCGGAGTAGAGAGATATTCGCGTTTTCGCGAGACTGCGCCAAGCACCTCTCTATGGGGCCCACTAAGGCGGTTTAAGATATTTGGACCTATATAGGATGCCTCCAACCCGTTTTAAGTCATTTATTCTCACTATTTTCAGACCTTAGAACCCTAGGAACATCCTCTCAAGGTTCTCTCAAGATTCAAGACCCAAAAAAGGGCAAACAACACAAATCAAGTGTCGGGAATTCCGTGGCGCTAGTAAGTCTCTTGTTCTTCTTGTTGTTGCTCATTTTTGTGTCGTTCCAGCTCGTGTGGGAGGTTGTTTTAAAGGGTTTATGTTCTTTAAATACTCCCTCATGTTCTTAATATCAATCCTAGGTGATTTCAAGCCTTCTAAAGTGATTCTAGTGCCGAAAAACACTAATTGATCGCTAGTTTCGCTTTTTTGTTGTTGTGGCAGCATTGGAGGGATATTTCATGGAAATTTAAGGTCAAATTGGAGTTGTTCTTTCTGTATAAAGGTAAGTAACCTCTTACTCTATATGTATTTAAGATTATCCAAGTTGCAGCTAAGCCATTGAAGCTAGAACTTGTGAAATATATATCGAAAGGCTTGGAAGTAATGTTATTGTTTTGTGGACTGTTTTGCGTTGTTGTTGGGCTGCGTATTTTACTACTATCTTGTGGAGTTTTGGAGGAGTAAGGGTGTGGAGAAACACCATATATATGTAGGGTTATGGGCTGATAGTTATTCGTAACATTTCCAGGTTGTTTGACACGACTACGGTGGTCGTCGTATGTATGGAGTGATTAGGCTGTGTGTGGACTATTTTGGGAGGCTCAATATGTTTATTATTGATGTTGTTTGGGCTGTTTGGTGACTGTTTTGAATGGTGTGAGGTCATATATATAGGGGAGGTGCTGTCCGTTTCATCGTAAAATAGGTTGTGGTCGATACATAATAGTTATGACGCTTAAATGATAACGATAGTATCGTTTCTCTTATTGTAGACTAAGGAGTTTTGACAATTGCATAGCTTGAGATTGGGGCAGTATATACAAGGTATGTGAGGCTATCCCTTTCCTTCTTTTGCACGACTCCGATTGTACATAATGTAATGAACGATCTTCCAAGATACTCTACTCTTAGAAGCTAGCAGTACTTACATTGTTTTCCCTCTTATGGAACGATTGATGTTAATGTTGCTTCTCTTAGTCTTATGTTATCAATGTTGTTGGTACTTCCTGATTCTTATAAGGTTCATAGTGAAGAGTTAGTCCTAATAACGTGTACAGAGGATACCGACCTTACGTCACTCCGAAAGGTTTAGAATGTGATTCCATGAGTCGAGCATGCATTATATATATGTATCTATTTTACTCTACCGAGCCACGCTATAGTTGGCCGGGTACGACACCTATTGTGCAACCACTGATCAGTTGGGTTTTACCGAGCTCCACGTGGCCGGGTACGATTCTACCGAGCCTATTATGGTCGGGTACGATATGATGATGATGATGCCCATAGAGGCGAATGCTTTAAAGGTTTATGTATTTATACATATGTATCATGCATTTCATGTAAGTAGCCCTCAGAGGTACTAAGATGTTACAGGTTGTATATTCTCTATCCTTGCTTACATTACTGATCGTATTTATGGTTCCTTGCCTTACATACTCAGTACTTTATTCGTACTGACGTCCTTTTATTTGTGGACGCTGCATGTCGTGCTGCAGGTCCTGATAGACAGGCAGGTGCAGCTCCCCCACCACAGTAGACTGTCCAGTTCAGCGGTGATTGGCGAGATCCCTTCTCCGGACTTGCCTTGGTCTTGGTATGCAATTTTTGTTATAGACATTATGGGTATGTCGGGGCCCTGTTCCGGCTATGTTGCAACACTTATGTTCTTTTAGAGGCTCATAGATAGGTGTCGGCTCATGTATAGTTTGGTATGCCTTGTCGGCTAGTTTTTGTTGTATAGTCTTTCATAGTAGCGTGGTAGCTCATACCTTATATGTAGTTTCTTGATTGTCTGGTCATCCCCTGCTATGTATGTTCATGCCGTCATATTTTATTGCTGGTTGTCTATGATCTAGGTCTACCATTTATATTGATCTCGTCAGCCCTAAAAGATAATAATGAAGGTTAGATGAAATGTGCGTTGGTGCTCGGCAAGTGTGGTCGGGTGCTAGTCATGGCCCTTCAGTTTGGGTCGTGACAAACTTGGTATCAGAGCAAGTCTGTCCTAGGGGTTGTCTATGAGCCGTGTCTAGTAGAGTCTTGATTATGGATGTGTAGCGCGCCACATTTATAATCAGGAGGCTACATGACATCTAGGGTTGTTACCTTCTTCCTGAATCTAGATCGTGCGTAGAGTTGAGTCGTAAGTGTTCGTCTCTAATATTCACCTTGTTTTTTTTCAGTGATGCCTTCGACTAGGAAGCAAACGATTAGTAGACGGCTTGATACAGCAGCGGGAGAGGGTACCAGTCAGGTGCCCCAAGTCAGAGCAGGTTCTTTGCTTGGGGACTGTGGATTTTTATTTTGATGGGACCGAACCGTGAGGCTGCCTACGTATCCTTAAAAGGAATCAGGTCGAACGTATCGTGTCATAGAAATTACCTTGTTGTTATGTTTTTCTTTCATTCTTTTCACTTTTCGTTGTTTTGTTGTTTTTACTTCATTCTTTTTTCATTTTTCTTTTTCTTCTCTTCTTCTTTTTTTTCTTTTTTTTTTCTTTTCATTCTTCTTCTTTTCTATTTTTTCTTTACTTATCTTTCACGCTTGCGTTTCTGATCTTTGCTACTGATTCCAAAAGAGGGGTATGAAAGAAAATAAATA
Organism: Nicotiana sylvestris; assembly: GCF_000393655.2. NCBI lineage: Eukaryota > Viridiplantae > Streptophyta > Magnoliopsida > Solanales > Solanaceae > Nicotiana > Nicotiana sylvestris. The sequence goes on from NC_091067.1 coordinate 30,203,146, forward strand.
AGGCTCAAAAGGGGTAACGAAGGATAAAGTGTTTAGACAGCAGAACAAAATGCCTTCGTCATTCCAATCTTCAAAACATGCCACGTACAAAGACCACAATTAAACAAACCAATGAAAACATTCGTAACATCTTTTGATTGTACCAGACTTGATAACCATGTCCACACATGCGCATTATATATCTGTCAACTACAGAGCACCATAGGACAACACCCTAACTCTCATTACCACGAACGACCCCTGCCGATTTAGGCAGACTTGCCCGATGCGACATGATACATTTCGATAGGGTTTCTTTATGTTCTATCTACCCCAGTTTCACACAATTCGGGCTTGAAGGGGTCTCAAAATGCCTTTACTTATTTCCCTCAAATGTCCCTATCATTTCCCAAAATTGTTTCATTGTTTCATGACTAAACCGACTTCTAAAACCAGGCCTAGAATTACGCGTGCATGTCATGTCACTAGAATCAATCAGGAAAAGAAAGAGAACTAAACGAAAATGAATGGAAATTATAGAAAACAGAAAATTGCATTAAATAGATGGTGAAAGGGTTTGGACGACAAAACAAACAAACTAAACTGGGGTCACAAACCTAGACAATACTAGACGAGTTAATATGACTAAATAAACTAGGAAAAATAAAAGGTTAGAAGAGTTTGAGTCACGAGACGATATCTGGATTACAACCCTGAAATAACTCGGACAACAGAAATGACAACAAAATAAACCACCAAAAACTCCTCCCTGACTAACCAAGAAATGAGCGTCTTTCCAATTGCCAAGCTTGGCATCTTAGCCACTGAATTCTGCATCAACATTACTGGGACCTTCACAAACGTCCATCTCATTGTTCTTAACAAATTGTTTTTGGGTTCCCTTTGCTGGCTCGTTCTTAAGATCAACCTCTGATAGTACCGAAAACTTTACAGCGCGCGGACCTCCGAGGATCTCAGAAGAATTCTCATATTCCTTTTCAAAACAAGTCATATTCACCATATGCATCTCATTACGAATAGGCGATGGACTTTGGCTAGTGTCTGTTGCATCTGGATTTTGCACAACAATGTCACCTGCATCAATAAGCTTCTGAATTACTTTCTTCAAATTCCAACACTTCTCTATGTCATGCCCCGGGGCATCTGAGCAATATGCGCACCTTCGAGAAAAATCAAACTTCTTTGACAGAGGGTTTGGCATTTTTATATGAATCGGCTTCAACATGTCCAATTGCTTCAACTTTTGGAACAAACTGGCATATGATCCTCCAATAGGGGTGAAATCCTTTTCTTTTTTCAGCAACCTCTCATTCTTAAATGCTTGATTGGGCCGGAAACCTGATCCAGAGGGCTTTTGGTAGACTTGTGAGGGTGGATAGGCATTTTGTGGAGCTGGGTACTGGGAAAGTGATGCACGATTTTGGGAGTTCTGTGGAGAGAAGTGGCATTGGGGAGGATCATTTGGTGCACAAGGATATCCACGGGGACGATGTCGAGGCTGGAAGTGTTGATCGGGAAAGCCCATCGGATCATCTTTTCTGTTTCTCTTCCTTCCACTCAAACTTACTGGGATCATCGGGCATTGTGTTCAGAGCTTGGGTAAGGGCGGCATCTAGGAATCTAGGTGGTGGAGGGGGTGGTGCCTTCCCATTCATCCAGGCCTGATACATGTCTGCCATGTGCTGTCTCAACATTTTTACCTCTTCTACCAACCCGTAGTCCTGTTCAACCAGCCGTTTTCGGTTATCGGTACCAACCCACTCAGTTCTGTTATTCTCTGCCATTGTCTTTTGCCTTTGTGTTGCAGGGAAGCGTTACCTTTAGAACCACAACCAACCACCTTTCTAAAGATTGAAAAAGAACAAAACGAGAGCAACATGTTAGCGTTAGGGTTTTTAACAGATAGGAAAACGCACATTGAGGATGCAATGCAACTAGGTAGTTAACCCTTTCTATCATGCATTTGCTTCAGTTACGTGCGTCATTCCGGCTTCTTATAATTGTGCTCCCTTTGAACGCCTTCCTTTATTTTCTTTGTTTTCTCATTTTTCTCTTTTCTATATATTTTTTCTTTTTGATGGTGGTCGAATCTTATGTGGATTGCCTACGTATCATGTCCCCGCATGAATCAGACAGGGCATAGTTCTGCCACATAAGTGCGAAAGCAAATTTTTGGGAATTTTCCATTTTCTTTACTGAAACATTATAATACAAACTAAACATTTTTTGGAAAGGAGAACAAACACGAAGTAAAACCAATTATGGACTAAAAAAAAACTACTGACACATTTTGATGCAAAAGAGAATATACAAACAGACAACAGACTCTAAAAACGAAAACACTGATTCGAACTATGAATACATTAAAGCTCCAAAAGTTGGTGCCCGCGAGGCATCGTTCGGCCTTGCCGCGGACTTAGGTGCGAGATCCCTTTCAAGTTGCTCCAGTTCGTACATTGTCCGTTTGACGAAAATCATTACTGCTGACAAGAAGGTAGTGCGGGTCATGTCTTCACACTCCCGACATTTCCTGGTGATAGCCCGAGCAATAGTCAGAATCTTGTTCCTGGCTCGGTCTTTCTCTAGGAGTAAGCGTTCTATCTAATCCCCTCTAGCCTTCAAAACCCGAGAATCATACAGACGTTGTTTCCGTAACTGCTATATTTCATCTTCCATCGAGGCCATCAGATTATAGCAATGTTTACTCTCGGTTTCAAAAGCCTTGGCTTGTTTAGCCGCCTCGCTCTCTAGGGTGGTCACCTTCCTTTTTAGACTGACAATGGTCTTTTCATGATCTTTTCTTGCCTGCTGTAAGTACTGTGTGCGCTCTTTCGTTCTCTTTGCCCATTGTGCCCGGAGTTGTGCTATGGTATCCTCAGACTTCTTCAAATCATCCCGGCACTTACCGATTTCCTTTGCTGCAAACCCCGGTTTCTAGATCGTCGAACCCTCCTATATGCCCATACCTCTGGTATATGAACTGCAGAGTAGAAAAACCTATATCCAATTTAGAGTACGGAACTCCCTTGCTTATCTTTAGTAGATCCATGAACTTTTGCGAACTGACGGCTCTTGGAGCAATCAGATATTTATGCCTTAGCCCCTCAGTAATGTCCATATAACCTCCTACCTCTTCTAAGGTTGGGGTGAGTTCAAAATTCGAGAAGTGGAATACGTTGTGGGCCGGGTCCCAAAATGTAACCAAAGCCTTTATGATGTCACATCTGGGTCTGACGTTCAACAAACTGGTGAGACCTCCCAGATGTAGTTTGATCTTATCTCGCTCTGACTTTTCCAAATCCTCCCACCACAAGCGCAACTCCAAAGGGATCTTGCTCCTAACTGTTACCGGCAAACTTGGACCCGGGCTCATTCTGTATGTTTGATTGGGGTGATTAACACTCATTGGACTCAAAGAAAGAATAAACAAAAATTGACACACATTTAAATAAAATTCCGGTCTTGTCAATACGGCCTTTTAGCACTTCGAAGAAGATTTAAAAGCTGTGTTTTACCAACCGGACAAAACCTTGAAAATGACCAAAAGTGGCTATTTTCGCAAAAACAGCCTTTCAGCGTCTTTTTAGGGACTTTCGACTATTTTTACAAGAATGGAATCACCCGACTTATTTATGACGAAAGATTAAAATTTTTGACATTTTTTTTTGGCTATTTCTGTAAAAAGGGAGGTTGGACCCGATGAGGGTTGCCTACGTATCCCGCACCCTGTGAGAATCAAACCGGCGTAGTTCGGGTAGATAAAACAAACTTCTTTTAAAAACAAGACTCTTTCAATGGCAAATAAAACCATTTTTCATAAACAAAACTCCTTTCTTTTTTCCCTCTTTTTTTTCTCAAAATATTCGACAGAGTTTCGACGATATTTGGACATTGATTTTCAAAACTGGCGATAAACTACCTCTATCTCTCTTTCCTCAAAGTGTTCAAAAGCCAGTTAGCATGCAGGTCCGCAACAACAAATGCACAGGTAGCAAGTTGGATGCATCAGGATGGTCATTTCATTTTTGGTACACCTGTCCTAGACAGACCCAACCCCTGTGTTGAGCCTCCAAAGTCAAATGCACGTGATGCAAACAAACGCTCCTACTAGGGATCCGGCATGAAGTTGAGTTATTCTAGGTTTGTAACCTGGGTATTTGTTCTAAATTGTGTACCCGAGCGGACAACTCGAAACGAGGAGGGGGCTACGTACCGGGGACCCGCGGGATCGTCCGGCTTTGTAACTTGTCCGGCCTCTTTCTTATTTCAAGGTATGACACTAACAGAATAGGGAGTCTCGACCAGCAAGCTCATCCCCAGAGGTAAGAAGAGAAGGGTTTCGGTACAGTTTATACACAGTTCAGATAACATCAAAGCGGTAAAAGCAGCATTTAGCACATCAGGCCCAAACATGTAACAAAAATAAGATAAAGCCAAATTTAACAATTTATCTTAGCTTGAATTCTGAACCCTGAACTAGAGATTCTGGGTGTTCTCCCCATTAGAGTCGTCAGAGCTGTCACACCTCCTTTTCGCCCACGCCACCGCAAATGGGCGCAGATGGAGTTTTTCCAATTAAAGGACAATCGAAACGAGATTTTATTTTAAGATTCAGAGTCGCCACTTGGGAGATTTATGGTGTCCCAAGTCACCGGTTGAATACCGAATCGAGAAAAATATTGATCTCTGTATTACAGTACGCGAACCAGAAATCCGTGTAAGGAATTCTGTTAACCCGGGAGAAGGAGTTAGGCATTCTCGAGTTCCGTGGTTCTTGCACGGTCGCTCAACTGTCATATTAGGCTTATTTATCTAATTTTTAATACATGTTGAATCTATGTGCAAATTTAACGGTTTACCACTCTTATTATTATTATTTTTTACCCAGAATTGCAACATCGTGAAAATACATATCGAACCATGTCACATCAATGCACCCGTGATTATTGACACATTTCAACCCTATTGAGATTTGGATCTGGGTCACATAAATGTGCACCCGAGTTTAAGAAGATAACATTATTAAATACGCGCCTAAAGCAACTAGCGTATCATTATTTTGGGTAGGGCCGTGAAATTTTGCTAAACGGCCCATCTCGAAGTCTAAGTAATTTTACCAACACGTATAGAGGGCCCGCAACTTGTGTATTTTTGTTTGTCGAGGCTCGTCTCATTCATTATTTTTAAAAGGAATTTGCAACGTCGTGGAAATGCATCTTGAACCACGTCACAATCAATGTACCCGTGATTAGCGACACATTTCGACTTCGTTGAGATTTGGATTTGGGTCACATAAATGTGCACCCGAGTTTAAGAAAGTAAATTATTTAAAGCACGCCGGAAGTGACCTGCGTGTTGTTATCTTTTGGGGAAGGCCGTGAAATTGGCTAAACGACCCGTCCCTAAGTCTAAGTATTTTAAAACAAATATTTATTGAGGGCCCCGCAATTCTGTATTTTTTATTCGGCGAGGCTCATCTCATTTTTATTCAAGGATATCCTAAAGCGACTATATTTTTCTATTAAGTTCGTCTCTAAAATAAAAGAGAAGAGATCCTAATTAGTTACGTGTTTATAAACTCGTGCCTCTTATTATTTATTAAATTAAGACAAATGCAAACGGAAAATTGCAACAGAGCTTACTCAAGGGATATTGTATCGTTCCTTATTCTATTAGTTAATAACACTAAAGTTGAGATTATGAATAGAACACGAGATTGACACCCAGTAATATCAAAACAAACTAACTATTCTTTAATTAATTTAAACTAACATTATTAGATGAATTGAACTATTGAAATTAACTATGTGTAATTCAAAGCCATTTTTTTTAACTCTTTTTACGACTTGTCGAAGAAATGCGTCAATGTTTAAAAAACTGACATCAGGCTGACATCAATCACTAACATTTGAGAATATTAGTTACTAACATTATTCACATTGCTATTTAAAATGATGTTACTTACTCAAGTGAACTCGCAATTTCAGAACTAACCCTATTAAACCAACATGCTGATTTCCATGAACTATTTGAACCTGTTTTGTGGCATAACCTATTTGAAACTATTACACGGCTACTGAAAAAGAATTAACTACACTATATTTCATAACTAGTAATCACAAACTAAGATTAATTACAATTGATATTGACATATTTGTAGAAATAGATTCAACAGTCCAGTTTATGCATTCCAAAGTCATTCTAATACATACTATGCGATATCAAGTGAACTACTGCTTATACATTAAATTAAACACAAAGAAACAGGAGAAATTCAGAAATCCATTCCAACAACTCTTTACTTCCTTTCCATTAAATTTGAGAGCTTTAGAACATGTACCTGAATAATGGAAATACAAGAAGATGAAGGAGCAGACAGCAATAGTAGTAACACAGCAAAACAACAACATCAATTCAAACCAAATTCGAGGCTCAAAAAAATTTGAAGAAAACCAAACAAACTCGATAGAACAACCCCAAAAGTTTGTAAAAGACTAAACAGCAACAACCAACATCACCACAAACAGACTCAACCACGCGTGTATTAAACCCAAAACTGAACTCGTAGACCACTGGACCAATTAAGCATTCAAAAAGGAATCAGGTTCACTGTCCCGAATTCGAGTTAATCCTACGGATGCAATGAAAAAACCCTATCTTTCTTTTTGTTTTCCTCTTTTTAAACTCTCCATCACTCTTTTTAGATTTTCAGAATCTTTTTTTTCTAAACTGTGTAAAACTCCTCTTATTTATATCCAAACTTTCTTAACTTTCCAGCTTTTAGGAGCATTCTGATTAAGAAAGTATTTCCCTCCATGATATTCCTTGCAGCCCATTATCAAGTGTCTTCTTGTTTGAAGTTATTTTGTTCCCCACACTTGCATGCCTTGTTCCCCACTACTATATGTCTTGTCCCCCACTATATTAAACAATGTATTATTTTAACATTATTAGTGCTTAGTGGACGAAGCACTCAAATTAATCATTTTTTAAGACTTTAAATCCCAAAATACCCTTGAAACTACTGAAATTACCATCCTACCCTGATCCCTTTTAATATGTACTACAAACCATATCAGCTATAACCAAATCAAGCCTAACAATTGATTAATTGAACACATGAAACTAACTTCCAATCAACAACATTAGGACAAATCAACAAAGCCAGATTCATATCAAAACAAACTTAGCAGAACAAACAAGTAGATCCAAATCACTAAACACAATCATCAATTGAACTCAAAATAGTAGGAAAGTCGTCAAAACGTACGCACATGTAATTTCAATGAATATGCCGTAGGATACTTCATGCGAAAATTTTATCAAAATGAACTCACATATTAAAACGAAACCACAAATAGGTCCGTGAATAGCATAGATTCGAGGTAAGAGATATGACCTTTACTACTGCACTTTCTTGCTCCGTTACACACAGTGAAAACGAAATTCCAAAGAAAAAGCAAAAAAAAATTCGTGAACGAGCTATGGCTGACCTTTATGCTAATGATCTGACGTCGAACAATGATGAACTTCCGATGAAACACAGCTTCATTCACGACACTGTTTCGACTCTTGATTAACAAACACAAACTCGAACGGAACCTCGACGCACTACTTTGACGTACGACTGAGCCCGACCTCGGATGGCTGGTCTCGTTTTGGATTGGAGGGTGGTTATGGAGAAGGACTGGGAGACGACGAAGGGGTCGTTGGCGTGACAGTGGAGCTGGAGCAGCAGTGGCTTGGAGATGTTGCTGCTCGTTGCTGCTCGACGGAAAAGGGTGGTCGATGGTCAGCTGGCGATGGGCTGGCTTGGCTGGAGGTGAACGACGAAGTGAGGAAGACGTGAAGCAGTTGATGATGAAGCTCAGGCGTGGTGGTTTGGAGATGGACGTTCTTCTGTGGTCGGAGAGCTGATGGAGTCGACGGTGAGGCTGGTTGGTCGTGTCGCTGGTTTGGTGGTTTGTCGACGGGAATGGAGATGGCAGTTGCTCGACTGAAGAGTGGTCGACGGGCGTTCGAGCTGGAGTTGCTCGCTGGTGGTTATGGGGATAACAGAAGCAGACTGGTCACTTGGTTTCGACGATGAGGCAGAGGCTGGGCTGTTGGTGGTCACCGCTGGAGAAGACGAAGAAGAAGATGAAACAGCAGGGGTGGGGCGGGTGTCTTTCTTTTTAGGGTTTTTTTGTTGTTGTTAGGGAATGAAAAATTAAAAATAGAAAAGGGGGGTTGGGGTTCATTTGGGTTATGGGGCGGACCGGGTTGGGTCGACCCGGTGGGGGTTTGGTTCTTTGGGCCTGTGGTTTAAAATTGAAGAAAAGGCCCAATCCGATTTTCTTCTTCTTTTATTTCCATTACTTCTTTTTCTTTTTTGTTTTCTTAAAATAAAATTAAAATTATAAAAATTCTAAATTAACCTATAGAACTAAATTAATTTATAAAAGTACTAATTAACTCTTAATAACAATTAAGACACAATTACGTAGCAATTAACGATAAAATCACACAATTTGGACATTAAATGCTAAAACTGCAACGTACATTATTTTTATGATTTTTTTCATATAAAACAAACTTAATTACTCCTAATTGTAGAATCGAATCCTAAATGCAGATGCAAACATTTTTGTATTCTTTTTATTAATTTAACACATAAACATGCACGAACGAAATGCAAACAATATAAGAAAAATAACCCAAAATTCACAACAATTGCAAACAAACAAAAATTATTTTATTTTGAGTTTTTTTTTGGGAGTAGTTCTCGTAGGGCAAAAATCACGTGCTCACAGCTGCCCCTCTTTGTCCGGAAACACGAAGAGTTTTCATGCAAAGATAAAGTGAGCGTATACGAGCGATTTTTGCCCGTTCGGCTACTCCGTGTGAAGCATTTTTGAAAGATTTGACCGAACCTCTACTTCAAAGGTTTCCTACATATCCCTGGCTAGAAGGGAATCAGGTTAATGTAGTTCGAGGAAACTTTGGTAGCTGGGACTACCATGGAGCTGTTATTTTGCTGTTACTGCTGTTGCTGCTGATGTTACCGCTTACTGACCTCCTTATTACACCTTGATGAAAGATAAAGAAGTTATACTAAGCTATGATCTATGAATTACAAAGATTTATTCTCAAACTTGGTCATGTGACTGTTGCTGCCTTTGTTGCTTGGTGTTTCCTTTGGTATTTCTTTATTTCTGATTTGACTTGTATTCTCCCTTGATTGCCGATCTCGAACTGCTTATTTCCTTCTTGTGAACTTCGCGTTATTTTTCCTTCGAATCTTGAACTGCCTTCCTCTGCTAGGGATTTTTTTTGTTGTTTCCCGCTGGGGATTTTGGTTGTATTCCTCTGCTTTACTGACTTCAACACCAATTACTTCTTAAAATATAACACCTCTATTCTCCAGGCGGGCTCCTGACTTCAACAACTTCTTAAAAATATAACACCTCTATTCTCCAGGCGGGCTCCTGACTTTAACAACTTCTTGAAAATATAACACCTCTATCCTCCAGGCGGGCTCCTGACTTCAACAACTTATTAAAAATATAACACATCCATTCTCCAGGCGGGCTCCTGACTTCAACTGCTTCTTCAAAATATAACACCTCCATTCTCCAGGCGGGCTCCTGACTTCAACTACTTTTAAAAAATATAACACCTCCATTCTCCAGGCGGACTCCTGACTTCAACTGCTTCTTAAACTGTAACACCTCCATTCTCTAGGCGGGCTCCTGACTTCAACTACTTCTTAAACTGTAACACCTCCATTCTCTAGGCGGGCTCCTGACTTCAACTATTTCTTAAAACATAACACCTTCATTCTCCAGGCGGGCTCCTGACTTCAACTATTTCTTAAAACATAACACCTCCATTCTCCAGGCGGGCTCCTGACTTTAACAACTTCTTAAAATGTAACACCTCCATTCTCCAGGCGGGCTCCTGACTTCAACTACTTCTTAAACTGTAACATCTCCATTCTTCAGGCGGGCTCCTGACTTCAACTATTTCTTAAAACATAACACCTCCATTCTCCAAGCGGGCTCCTGACTTCAATAAACCTTAAAATATAACTCCTCCATTCTCCAGGCGGGCTCCTGACTTCAACTACTTCTTAAAAATATACGTTTTATTGATGTTGCTCCTTCCTGCCTCCCGAACCATTTTCATTCTAGCTTGAATCATCTTCATTCAACTGCTTCCCTCAAAACTGGTGTCCTATTCCTCCGAAAATTGATGGGGATAACCCCGGTGTTTTACTTACAACTATGTTATTTTCCTTCTTCACAAACTACTTCCTTTAAAGCTGGTGCCTTCCTTCCACTGGAACTACTTCCCTCAAACTAGTGTTTTCACTTCTCTGAAACCTGCCGGGGATAACACTGCTGGGGAATTATCTTCCTTCTTTAAGACTAGTTACTTTCCTCCCTTTAACAAGGGTGGGGATGGCACTGATTCAAAGACCACTACCCTTAAAACTCGGGTTATCTTGCTTCTTCCAAGATTGCTTTCTTTAAAACTTGTATTGCCTTCTCCCGTAAACTGCTGGGGATTCCACTTCCTTCAAAACTTGTGTTATCTTCCATCTTCCCCAAGTGGGTATCTGATTTCAAGAAAATTTTCGCAATGAGAGAAAATTTTCTGCCCCAGTTTGATAATCTTCTCTGTGGCCATGTCTTCCCGATGTCAATAACATTTCCTTTCCCTGCTTCAAATCAAAGAAAAAATTTGTTAGTTTAAAACGTGGTGAGTGGTCGTGCCACTCCTGCTGGGGATGGTGTTTCCCTTGTTCCTGTATCTCGCAAATCTGCTGGGGATCCTCTTGGAGTTTGATCCACAATTTTTCCACTGTTGTATTTCTGTTTTTCCCCAATTTCCCCTGGAATCCTAGATCAATCCATCATTTGGTCTTGCAACGAACGTCTTTCTCGTTCTATTGCATAATTTTTTGGCCCGTCCTATCCACATTGTGCTTTTGCACCATCTTGGCAACTGGTAATAAGCTCTAAAAATCCTTTTCAAAAACAAACTGCTGGGGAGATAAAGTCTTTAAACCAATAAATGAAAAAGTGATGATTTTAAAAGATAAAAAGAAGAATTTTTTCTGAACAAATGTTGGGGAAAAGGAAAGAAAAGAACTCATCTGAATGATATAACCGATCCCAACGATCATGTCGTGCATTCCGGATTAACCAACCCAGTCTATTTGTATCAATCAATCTTTCGGACGATGTCATCTTGCTGGGGATAAACAAGCACTCAACTCTTTGCCAAAAGCGGATCCTTTCCGCCAATCTTGTCTTGTCGCCTCATAGTGCCCTTCGAGGGGTTTTCACTAATAAGAATCTCTCATTTCTCTCAACTCCCATCGTCTTATGGTGCCTGTGAATGTTTTCACCAATAAGACTCTCATTTTATTTCTCTCATCTTCTGTCGCCTTATGGTGCCTGTGAAGGTTTTCACCGATAAGACTCTCTCATTTTATTTTATTTTTCAGCTGGGGATTGGAGTGCTGCCGATATGACTCTCTCTGCTGGGGATTCTTTTCGGCTATCAATTCATTTCCAGTTCATGATCCTCTTCTCTGCTAGGGATCAGAGTGTTATTCTCGACTTCCGTTTGCATGACTTGGCAATTCTCGAATACTGATCGGGAGGTCTTTTTTGGACATCAATATGGTTTTTGTGTATGGCTAAAAGAAAAAGGGTAAAAGGTTCAAAAATAATTTTGATGGGTAAAACATTATAACTCTTGGAATCAAATTTCTTTCCCAAAATTATAAACACAACTTCTGCCCCAGTTTTTCTTGCTTGGGGATTTTTTTTTACTATGACCGATCCGTGAGGCGCCTACGTATCCTTCTTTGAGGAATCAGGTCAAACGTAGTTCCCAACTGAATCTCCTTGTTGTTATATTTTTCACTTCTTTTCTTTTCTCTTTATCTTTTTTTTTTCTTTTCTTCTTCTTTTTTTCTTTTTTTTTTCTTTTTGAATCACTTTCCTTGCACTGCTTCGTTCCTGTTTCAAGCAAAGAAAATTTGTCAATTTTGGAAGTGATGGCTGGTTTGTGGCCTTGACTTTGAGGGCGATTGTTCCTTCATTTCCCATGATGACTGATTTCCACTCGATGACCTTGCTTGCTTATGGACCAACTACTTTCTTTGCCATCCTTATCTCAGAAAATACCCTTTATCAGTTTAGACCCAATTCCCTCTATCTGTTGCTCTATTCATGAATTGATATATACCAACCTTTGCATTTCTGATGGACCCCAAAGCATGTTGATTATTACCAACTCAGTGCGCTCGTTGTTCTTTCCTGACTTATGCTACTTTGATGTGCTGGCCAGATCCCATCTTGTGGAATTGGAAAGTTGGTGGAAAATTTTGAAACTTATTTTGACCAAACAGACTTAGGAAGAGGAAGTAAACAATACAAAAAGGAACAGAGTAAAGGATAAGTAAAAAGATGATTCCTAACAAGAAATCTACAAAGTAAAATCCTATCAGACGTTGATACCAACTCTAATGACTATAACATGCACATGTGGCCTATTCTGTCAAGTAAGCCTGATGTTCGACTTTTGTGGTACCTTTAAACCGTGAAACTGGGCTTCGATGCTCCGATTATCCAGCCACAATCCTTATTCGACTTGTAGTGCCCGAAGGGTTTTCACCATCAAGCCTCTCTCATTTTGTTCTTTCTCTCAACTTACCGTCGTTTTACGGTGCCCGCGAGGGTTTTCACCAATAAGACTCTCATTTTTCCTTTCCCTTGTTTGGATCGGAGTGGTTTCCTTGATATGATTCACCTCTACTTGCTCGGCTTGACATCTCTCGAAGATTGATCGGAAGGTCTTTCTTTGGACCGTAACGTGGGCTTTTGGATAGGGTTTCAAAAAGAAAGGGAATCAAAAAGGCTCAAAATAATTCACATGGGTTCAAAATTACAACTTTTGGAATCAGATTTACTGCCACCACCGCAACTTCTGCCCCAGTTTCTTTTCTTGGGGACTGTGGATTTTTATTTTTATGGGACCGAACCGTGAGGCTGCCTACGTATCCTTAAAAGGAATCATGTCGAACGTATCGTGTCATAGAAATTACCTTGTTGTTGTGTTTTTCTTTCCTTCTTTTCACTTTTCGTTGTTTTGTTGTTTTTACTTCTCTTTTTTTTCATTTTTCTTTTTCTTCTCTTCTTTTTTTTTTCTTTTTTTTCTTTTCATTCTTCTTATTTTCTCTTTTTTCTTTACTTATCTTTCACGCTTGCGTTTCTGATCTTTGCTACTGATTCCAAAAGAGGGGTATGAAAGAAAATAAATAAGGCTCAAAAGGGGTAACGAAGGATAAAGTGTTTAGATAGCAGAACAAAATGCCTTTGTCATTCCAATCTTCAGAACATGCCAAGTACAAATAACACAATTAAACAAACCAAGGAAAACATTCGTAACATCTTTTGATTGTGCCAGACTTGATAACCATGTCCACACATGCGCATTATATATCTGTCAACTACAGAGCACCATAGGATAACACCCTCACTCTCATTACCATGAACGGCCCCTGCCGATTTGGATAGACTTGCCCGATGCGACATGATACATTTCGATAGGGTTTCTTTATGTTCTATCTACCCCAGTTTCACACAATTCGGGCTTGAAGGGATCTCAAAATGCCTTTACTTATTTCCCTCAAATGTCCCTATCATTTCCCAAAATTGTTTCATTGTTTCATGACTAAACCGACTTTTAAAACCAGGCCTAGAATTACGCGTGCATGTCATGTCACTAGAATCAATCAGGAAAAGAAAGAGAACTAAACGAAAATGACTGGAAATTACATAAAACAGAAAATTGCATTAAATAGATGGTGAAAGGGTTTGGACGACAAAACAAACAAACTAAACTGGGGTCACAAACCTAGAACAAACCTAGACAACACTAGACAGGTTACTATGACTAAATAAACTAGGAAAAATAAAAGGATAGAAGGGTTTGAGTCACGAGATGATATCTGGATTACAACCCTGAAATAACTCGGACAACAGAAATGACAACAAAATACACCACCAAAAACTCCTCCCTGACTAACCAAGAAATGAGCGTCTTTCCAATTGCCAAGCTTGGCATCTTAGCCACTGAATTCTGCATCAAGAGGGCTTTCGGTAGACTTGTGAGGGTGGATAGGCATTTTGTGGAGCTGGGTACTGGGAAAGTGATGCACGATTTTGGGAGTTCCGTGGAGAGAAGTAGAATTGGGGAGGATCATTTGGTGCACAAGGATATCCACGGGGACGATGTCGAGGCTGGAAGTGTTGATCGGGAAAGCCCATCGGATCATCTTTTCTGTTTCTCTTCCTTCCACTCAAACTTACTGGGGTGTTCTGAATGTCTTTCCAACAACTCATGATTTTGCCTGACTTGATTCCCTCTTCTACGAGCTACCCTATTTTTAACACATCTTTGAAAGGCTTTCTCAAGGCCAGGATCAAATGACTGAAGTAGGTGGGCCCCTGGGCTTATAGGAAAAACTCAACCATTTCTTCTTCACCAATCGGGGTATTGACTAGAGCAGCTTGCTCCCTCCATCTGAGCCCAAATTCCCTAAAGCTTTCCTCTGGCTTCTTTTCCATTTTGGCTAGGGGGAACGATCTGGGGTAACGCCTGATCTGTACAGAAAGTATCGAACAAAATCTTAAGCCATGTCACCCAATGTAGGCCACTTACCAATATCTTGACAAATATACCAGTCCAAAGCTGCCTCAGTCAGGCTCTTACTGAAATATGCCATCAGTAGGTCATCTTTCTCACCAACGCCTCTCATTTCACTACAATAGACCCTCAGGTGGTCTGCCGGATCTCCACACCCATCATACAAGTTAAATTTTGGCACTTTGAACCCCACAGGCAGGCGAACGTTAGGGGACACAGACAGTTCTTTGTAAGTCATGCTACCTTGGTTTTCCCTGCCTTGTTTGTTTTTCAAGGATTGTTCCAAGCCTTTCAGCTTCCTGGGTATCCCATCTTTCCCTTCTCTTCCTGTGAACCTTTCATTTTCAATGTGTAACTTATCCCGAAGGCTCTGTTTGCATGAGTTGGGAACTTTGTGGGCAACCTCTGAGGGGTAATATTGGGCATCGTGAGCTTGGAGATAAGGGGGTAGATTTGGAGGGTATGGAGGATCATCTGGCATTGTGTTCAGAGCTTGGGTAAGGGCGGCATCTAGGAATCTAGGTGGTGGAGGGGGTGGTGCCTTCCCATTCATCCAGGCCTGATACATATCTGCCATGTGCTGTCTCAACATTTTTACCTCTTCTACCAACCCGTAGTCCTGTTCAACCAGCCGTTTTCGGTTATCGGTACCAACCCACTCAGTTCTGTTATTCTCTGCCATTGTCTTTTGCCTTTGTGTTGCAGGGAAGCGTTACCTTTAGAACCACAACCAACCACCTTTCTAAAGATTGAAAAAGAACAAAACGAGAGCAACATGTTAGCGTTAGGGTTTTTAACAGATAGGAAAACGCACATTGAAGATGCAATGCAACTAGGTAGTTAACCCTTTCTATCATGCATTTGCTTCAGTTACGTGCGTCATTCCGGCTTCTTATAATTGTGCTCCCTTTGAACGCCTTCCTTTATTTTCTTTGTTTTCTCATTTTTCTCTTTTCTATATATTTTTTCTTTTTGATGGTGGTCGAATCTTATGTGGATTGCCTACGTATCATGTCCCCGCATGAATCAGACCGGGCGTAGTTCTGCCACATAAGTGCGAAAGCAAATTTTTGGGAATTTTCCATTTTCTTTACTGAAACATTATAATACAAACTAAACATTTTTTGGAAAGGAGAACAAACACGAAGTAAAACCAATTATGGACTAAAAAAAACTAGTGACACATTTTGATGCAAAAGAGAATATACAGACAGACAACAGACTCTAAAAATGAAAACACTGATTCGAACTATGAATACATTAAAGCTCCAAAAGTTGGTGCCCGCGAGGCATCGTTCGGCCTTGCCGCGGACTTAGGTGCGAGATCCCTTTCAAGTTGCTCCAGTTCGTACATTGTCCGTTTGACGAAAATCATTACTGCTGACAAGAAGGTAGTGCGGGTCATGTCTTCACACTCCTGACATTTCCTGGTGATAGCCCGAGCAATAGTCAGAATCTTGTTCCTGGCTCGGTCTTTCTCTAGGAGTAGGCGTTCTATCTAATCCCCTCTAGCCTTCAAAACCCGAGAATCATACAGACGTTGTTTCCGTAACTGCTATATTTCATCTTCCATCGAGGCCATCAGATTATAGCAATGTTTACTCTCGGATTCAAAAGCCTTGGCTTGTTTAGCTGCCTCGCTCTCTAGGGTGGTCACCTTCCTTTTTAGACTGACAATGGTCTTTTCATGATCTTTCCTTGCCTGTTGTAAGTATTGTGTGTGCTCTTTCGTTCTCTTTGCCCATTGTGCCCGGAGTTGTGCTATGGTATCCTCAGACTTCTTCAAATCATCCCGGCACTTACCGATTTCCTTTGCTGCAAACCCCGCTTTCCAGATCGTCGAACCCTCCTATATGCCCATACCTCTGGCATATGAACTGCAGAGTAGAAAAACCCATATCCAATTTAGAGTACGAGACTCCCTTGCTTATCTTTAGCAGATCCATGAACTTGTGCGTACTGCCGACTCTTGGAGCAATCAGATATTTGTGCATTAGCCCCTCAGTAATGTCCATATAACCTCCTACCTCTTCTAAGGTTGGGGTAAGTTTAAAATTCGAGAAGTGGAATATGTTGTGGGCCGGGTCCCAAAATGTAACCAAAGCCTTTATGATGTCACATCTGGGTCTGACGTTCAACAAACTGGTGAGACCTAACAGATGTAGTTTGATCTTATCTCGCTCTGAATTTTCCAAATCCTCCCACCACAAGCGCAACTCCAAAGGGATCTTGCTCTTAACTGTTACCGGCAAACTTGGACCCGGACTCATTCTGTATGTTTGATTGGGGTGATTAACACTCATTGGACTCACAGAAAGAATAAACAAAAATTGATACACATTTAAATAAAATTCCGGTCTTGTCAATACGGCCTTTCAGCACTTCGAAGAAGATTTAAAGGCTATGTTTTACCAACCGGACAAAACCTTGAAAATGACCAAAAGTGGTTATTTTCGCAAAAACAGCCTTCCGACGTCTTTTTAGGGACATTCGACTATTTTTACAAGAATGGAATCACCCGACTTATTTATGACGAAAGATTAAAATTTTTGACATTTTTTTTTGGCTATTTTTGCAAAAAGGGAGGTTGGACCCGATGAGGGTTGCCTACGTATCCCGCACCCTGTGAGAATCAAACCGGCATAGTTCGGGTAGATAAAACAAACTTCTTTTAAAAACAAGACTCTTTCAATGGCAAATAAAACCATTTTTCATAAACAAAACCCCTTTCTTTTTTCCCCTTTTTTATTTTCTCAAAAAATTCGACAAAGTTTCGACGCTATTTGGACATTGATTTTTCAAAACCGGCGATTAACTACCTCTATATCTCTTTCCTCAAAGTGTTCAAAAGCCAGTCAGCATGCAGGTCCGCAACAACAAATGCACAGGTAGCAAGTTGGATGCATCAGGATGGTCATTTCATTTTTGGTACACCTGTCCTAGACAGACTCAACCCCTGTGTTGAGCCTCCAAAGTCAAATGCACGTGATGCAAACAAACGCTCCTACTAGGGATCCGGCATGAAGCTGAGTTATTCTAGGTTTGTAACCTGGGTATTTGTTCTAGACTGTGTACCCGAGCGGACAACTCGAATCGAGGAGGGAGCTACGTACCGGGGACCCGCGGGATCGTCCGGCTTTGTAATTTGTCCGGCCTCTTTCTTATTTCAAGGTATGACACTAACAGAATTGGGAGTCTCGACCAGCAAGCTCATACCCGTAGGTAAGAAAAGAAGGGTTTCGGCACAGTTTATAAACAGTTCAGATAACATCAAAGCGGTAAAAGAAGCATTTAGCACATCACGCCCAAACATGTAACAAAAATCAGATAAAGCCAAATATAACAATTTATCTTAGCTCGAATTCTGAACCCTGAACCAGAGATTCTGGGTGTTCTCCCCAGCAGAGTCGCCAGAGCTGTCACACCTCCTTTTCTCCCACGCCACCGCAAAGGGGCACAGAGGGAGTTTTTCCAATTAAAGGACAATCGAAACGGGATTTTATTTAAAGATTCAGAGTCGTCACTTGGGAGATTTATGGTGTCCCAAGTCACCGGTTGAATACCGAATCGAGGAAAATATTGATCTCTGTATTACAGTCCGCGAACCAGAAATCCGAGTAAGGAATTCTGTTAACCCGGGAGAAGGAGTTAGGCATTCCCGATTTCCGTGGTTCTAGCACGGTCGCTCAACTGTCATATTAGGCTTATTTATCTGATTTTTAATACATGTTGAATCTATGTGCAAATTTTAACTGTGTACCACTCTTATTATTATTATTTTTTACCGAGAATTGCAACATCGTGAAAATACATCTCGAACCACGTCACATCAATACACCCGTAGTTATTGACACATTTCAACCCTGTTGAGATTTGGATCTGGGTCACATAAATGTGCACCCGAGTTTAAGAAGATAACATTATTAAATACGCTCCTAAAGCGACTAGCGTATCATTATTTTAGGTAGGGCCGTGAAATTTTGCTAAACGGCCCATCCCGAAGTCTAAGTAATTTTACCAACACGTATAGAGGGCCCGCAACTTGTGTATTTTTGTTTGTCGAGGCTCGTCTCATTCATTATTTTTAAAAGGAATTTGCAACGTCGTGGAAATGCATCTTGAACCACGTCACAATCAATGTACCCGTGATTAGCGACACATTTCGACTTCGTTGAGATTTGGATTTGGGTCACATAAATGTGCACCCGAGTTTAAGAAAGTAAATTATTTAAAGCACGCCGGAAGTGACCTGCGTGTTGTTATCTTTTGGGGAAGGCCGTGAAATTGGCTAAACGACCCGTCCCTAAGTCTAAGTATTTTAAAACAAATATTTATTGAGGGCCCCGCAATTTTGTATTTTTTATTCGGCGAGGCTCATCTCATTTTTATTCAAGGATATCCTAAAGCGACTATATTTTTCTATTAAGTTCGTCTCTAAAATAAAAGAGAAGAGATCCTAATTAGTTACGTGTTTATAAACTCGTGCCTCTTATTATTTATTAGATTAAGACAAATGCAAACGGAAAATTGCAACAGAGCTTACTCAAGGGAGATTGTATCGTTCCTTATTCTATTAGTTAATAACACTAAAGTTGAGATTATGAATAGAACACGAGATTGACACCCAGTAATATCAAAACAAACTAACTATTCTTTAATTAATTTAAACTAACATTATTAGATGAATTGAACTATTGAAATTAACTATGTGTAATTCAAAGCCATTTTTTTTAACTCTTTTTACGACTTGTCGAAGAAATGCGTCAATGTTTAAAAAACTGACATCAGGCTGACATCAATCACTAACATTTGAGAATATTAGTTACTAACATTATTCACATTGCTATTTAAAATGATGTTACTTACTCAAGTGAACTCGCAATTTCAGAACTAACCCTATTAAACCAACATGCTGATTTCCATGAACTATTTGAACCTGTTTTGTGGCATAACCTATTTGAAACTATTACACGGCTACTGAAAAAGAATTAACTACACTATATTTCATAACTAGTAATCACAAACTAAGATTAATTACAATTGATATTGACATATTTGTAGAAATAGATTCAACAGTCCAGTTTATGCATTCCAAAGTCATTCTAATACATACTATGCGATATCAAGTGAACTACTGCTTATACATTAAATTAAACACAAAGAAACAGGAGAAATTCAGAAATCCATTCCAACAACTCTTTACTTCCTTTCCATTAAATTTGAGAGCTTTAGAACATGTACCTGAATAATGGAAATACAAGAAGATGAAGGAGCAGTCAGCAATAGTAGTAACACAGCAAAACAACAACATCAATTCAAAACAAATTCGAGGCTCAAAAAAATTTGAAGAAAACCAAACAAACTCGATAGAACAGCCCCAAAAATTTGTAAAAGACTAAACAACAACAACCAACATCACCACAAACAGACTCAACCACGCGTGTATTAAACCCAAAACTGAACTCGTAGACCACTGAACCAATTAAGCATTCAAAAATGAATCAGGTTCACTGTCCCGAATTCGAGTTACTCCTACGGATGCAATGAAAAAATCCTATCTTTTTTTTTGTTTTCCTCTTTTTAAACTCTCCAACACTCTTTTTAGATTTTCAGAATCTTTTTTTTTTCTAAACTGTGTAAAACTCCTCTTATTTATATCCAAACTTTCTTAACTTTCCAGCTCTTAGGAGCATTCTGATTAAGAAAGTATTTCCCTCCATGATATTCCCTGCAACCCATTATCAAGTGTCTTCTTGTTTGAAGTTATTTTGTTCCCCACACTTGCATGCCTTGTTCCCCACTACTATATGTCTTGTGCTCTTTTTAATTCACTTGTTCCCCACTACCCTTATCTTTTCTTTATTTAATTCCATTATTCTCCACTACTATATGTTTTGTCTCCCACTATATTAAACAATGTATTATTTTAACATTATTAGTGCTTAGTGGACGAAGCACTCAAATTAATCATTTTTAAGACTTTAAATCCCAAAATACCCTTGAAACTACTGAAATTACCATCCTACCCCGATCCCTTTTAATCTGTACTACAAACCATATCAGCTATAACCAAATCAAGCCTAACAATTGATTAATTGAACACATGAAACTAACTTTCAATCAACAACATTAGGACAAATCAACAAAGCCAGATTCATATCAAAACAAACTTAGCAGAACAAACAAGTAGATCCAAATCACTAAACACAATCATCAATTGAACTCAAAACAGTAGGAAAGTCGTCAAAACGCACGCACATATAATTTCAATGAATATGCCGTAGGATACTTCATTTGAAAATTTTATCAAAATGAACTCACATATTAAAACTAAACCACAAATAGGTCCGTGAATAGCATAGATTCGAGGTAAGAGATATGACCTTTACTACTGCACTTTCTTGCTCCGTTACACACAGTGAAAACGAAATTCCAAAGAAAAAGCAAAAAAAATCCGTGAATGAGCTATGACTGACCTTTATGCTAATGATCCGACGTCGAACAATGATGAACTTCCGATGAAACACAGTTTCGTTCACGATACTGTTTCGACGCTTGATTAACAGATACAGACTCGAACGGAACCTCGACGCACTGCTTTGACGTATGACTGAGCCCGACCTCGGATGGCTGGTCTCGTTTTGGATTGGAGGGTGGTTATGGAGAAGGGCTGGGAGACGACGAATGGGTCGTTGGTGTGATAGTGGAGCTGGAGCAGCAGTGGCTTGGAGATGTTGCTGCTCGTTGCTGCTCGACGGAAAAGGGTGGTCGATGGTCAGCTGGCGACGGACTGGCTTGGCTGGAGGTGAACGACGAAGTGAGGAAGACGTGAAGCAGTTGATGATGAAACTCAGGAGTGGTGGTTTGGAGATGGACGTTCGTCTGTGGTCGGAGAGCTGATGGAGTCGACGGTGAGGCTGGTTGGTCGCGTCGCTGGTTTGGTGGTTCGTCGACGGGAATGGAGATGGCAGTTGCTCGACTGAAGAGTGGTCGACGGGCGTTCGAGTTGGAGTTGCTCGCTGATGGTTATGGGGATAACAGAAGCAGACTGGTCGCTTGGTTTCGACGACGAGGCGGAGGTTGGGCTATTGGTGGTCGCCGCTGGAAAGACGACGAAGAAGATGAAGCAACAGGGGTGGGGTGGGTGTCTTTCTTTTTAGGGATTTTTGTTGTTGTTAGGGAATGAAAAATGAAAAATTGAAAAGGGGGGTTGGGGTTCGTTTGGGTTATGGGGCGGACCGGGTTGGGTCGACCCGGTGGGGGTTTGGTTCTTTGAGCCTGTGGTTTAAAATTGAAGAAAAGGCCCAATCCGATTTTCTTCTTCTTTTATTTCCATTGCTTTTTTTTCTTTTTTGTTTTCTTAAAATAAAACTAAAATTCTAAAAATTCTAAATTAACCTATAGAACTAAATTAATTTATAAAAGTACTAATTAACTCTTAATAATAATTAAGACACAATTACATAGCAAGTAACGATAAAATCACATAATTTGGACATTAAATGTTAAAACTTCAACGTACATTATTTTTATGATTTTTGTTCTTGTAAAACCAACTTAATTACTCCTAATTGTAGAATCGAATCCTAAATGCAGATGCAAACATTTTTGTATTCTTTTATTAATTTAACACATAAACATGCACGAACGAAATGCAAACAATATAAGAAAAATAACCCAAAATTCACAACAATTGCAAACAAACGAAAATTATTTTATTTTGATTTTTTTTGGGGAGTAGTTCTCGTAGGGCAAAAATCACGTGCTCACAATGATGATGAGTTTACATCCCAAGCCTTTAATGATTATTGTATTTCAACTGGGATAACAATTGAGCATCCGGTTGCTCATGTTCATACACAAAATGGTCTAGCAGAATCATTGATCAAACGCCTCCAATTAATTGCTAGACCAATGCTTATGAGAACAAAACTTCCCATTTCAGTATGGGGTCATGCTATTTTGCACGCAGCAGCACTTGTGCGGATAAGGCCCACAAGTTATCATAAAGTCTCCCCATTGCAATTGGCTTTTGGTCAGGAGCCAAATATTTCCTATCTTAGGATCTTTGGTTGTGCGATATATGTTCCAATTGCTCCACCACAACACACAAAGATGGGTCCTCAAAGAAGGTTGGGGATATATGTTGGATATGAATCTCCTTCTATTATAAAATATCTAGAGCCGATGATTGGAGATTTATTTACGGCAAGATTTTCTGATTGCCATTTTGATGAATCAGTATATCCAACATTAGGGGGAGAAAATAAGCAGCTGAAAAAGAAGATAGATTGGAATGCATTATCACTGTCTCATTTAGATCCTCGAACAAATCAATGTGAACAAGAGGTTCAAAAGATTATTCATTTACAAAATATTGCAAATCAATTGCCAGATGCATTCACTGACCTACCAAGGGTGACTAAGTCACATATTCCAGCTGCTAATGCTCCAATTCGAGTTGATATCCCGGCAGGACAATTAATTAAAGCAAATGAGTCTAAGCCATGCTTGAAACGTGGTAGACCAATCAGTTCTAAAGATAAAAATCCTCGAATAAGAAAAGGAGCAAGTGATCAAAGTGAACATAACACAGAGGTAGTGGCTCAAGAAGAGCCCCAAGACGTAACAAATGATAAGACCTTAGGAGAGGTCCATGTACCTGAAAATAATGAAAATGAAGAGATATCAATAACTTATGTCTCAACCGGAAAAAGATGGAACCGAAATAATATTGTTATCGATAACATTTTTGCTTATAATGTTGCTGTTGAAATAATGCAACAAGATGAGGATCTTGAACCAAAATCTGTCAATGAATGTAGACAGAGAAATGATTGGCCAAAATGGAAAGACGCTATCCAGGCAGAGTTAACTTCACTTGGAAAACGTGAAGTCTTCGGACCCATAGTTCGAACACCTGAAGGCATAAAGCCAGTAGGGTATAAATGGGTTTTTGTGCGAAAACGAAATGATAAAAATGAAGTCGTTAGATATAAAGCACGACTTGTGGCACAAGGGTTTTCCCAAAGGCCTGGAATTGATTATATGGAGACATATTCTCCTGTAGTGGATGCTATCACCTTCAGGTATCTCATAAATATGGCAGTGCAAGAAAAACTTGATATGCATCTAATGGATGTTGTTACAACCTATTTGTATGGATCATTAGACAACAAAATTTTTATGAAAGTACCTGAGGGATTTAAAGTGCCAGAAGCATATAAAAGTTTTCGAGAAACTTGTTCAATAAAGCTTCAGAAATCTTTATACGGATTGAAACAATCAGGTCGTATGTGGTACAATCGCCTGAGTGAATACCTGTTGAAAGAAGGGTACAAGAATGATCCAATTTGTCCTTGTGTCTTTATAAAAAGGTCTGGATCTGAATTTGTTATAATCGCTGTGTATGTTGATGATTTAAATATCATTGGAACTCCTGAGGAGCTTCCAAAAACAGTAGACTGTTTGAAGAAAGAATTTGAAATGAAAGATCTTGGAAAGACAAAATTTTGTCTTGGTCTACAAATTGAGTATATGAAAGATGGAATATTTGTCCATCAATCAACATACACCGAAAAGATTTTAAAGCGATTCTATATGGATAAAGCACATCCATTGAGTACCCCGATGGTTGTGAGATCACTTGATATAAAGAAAGATCCATTCCGACCTCATGAAAATGATGAAGAGCTTCTTGGTGCCGAAGTACCATATCTTAGTGCAATTGGGGCATTAATGTATCTTGCCAATAATTCCCGACCAGATATAGCTTTCTCAGTAAGCTTATTGGCAAGATTTAGTACTTCGCCAACACAAAGACACTGGAATGGTATTAAACATATATTCAGATACCTCCAAGGGACCATTGATATGGGTTTATTTTATTCAAATGAATCCAAGCCATCATTGATTGGTTATGCAGATGCAGGATATTTGTCTGATCCACACAAAGGTCGATCTCAGACAGGCTATTTATTTACAAGTGGAGGTACAACCATATCATGGCGTTCGACAAAACAAACTATGGTTGCTACTTCTTCAAATCATGCAGAGATAATAGCCATTCACGAAGCAAGTCGAGAATGCGTTTGGTTAAGATCTATAACTCAACACATTCAGCAAACATGTGGTCTTTCTTCGAAAGAGAATATTCCAACAATATTGTATGAAGACAATGCTGCATGCATAGCTCAATTGAAAGGAGGATATATCAAAGGAGATAGAACAAAACACATTTCACCGAAATTCTTTTTCACTCATGATCTTCAGAAGAATGGTGAAATAGATGTACAACAAGTTCGTTCAAGTGATAATTTGGCTGATCTGTTCACTAAGGCGTTACCAACCTCAATATTTGAAAAGCTGATATATAAGATTGGAATGCGTCGTCTTCGAGACATTAAGTGATTTTTCATCAGGGGGAGTAACTACACGCTGCACTCTTTTCCTTAACCAAGGTTTTGTCCCACTGGGTTTTCCTGGTAAGGTTTTTAATGAGGCAGCAAGCAATGCATATTATAAATAACTATGTACATCCCAATATTTTTTTTGTAAGTTCTTAATGAGGCACATTATCTTACATGGACATCCAAGGGGGAGTGTTATGAATAGTTTGTACATTGAATACTACTTTGGATACTACATTGGATGCTACATTGGATGTCCATGTTGTGAATAACTTAAAGATTCAATTTTCTATTTTATGTCTATCTTTACTTTTTATGCCTATAAAAGGCCATGTAATTGCAATGAAAAAATACACCTAAGTGAAAGAAGAAAACACTTCTCCCTTCTTTCTATCTCTTCTTATTTACATTTTACTGCATTACTTTTATTTTATAACATAATCTACTTTCCGTCACATTTCCTCTACTTTCTTTCCTAGTACTTCCTTTGTCTTACTTCATACGACATAATTTTTAGGGCCAAATTAAAATTTGGATATAAAATCTTTAAATTTAGTGCAATAAAAGTTATATATATATTTTAAAATTACATAAAAATATACTATAAATTATAATAATTAATTATTTAAAATATTTAAAAAGCATATAAAAAAGTCATGATAAGTATAACTCGTGTAACTCTCTAAATAATAAATTATATCACATAAAGAACATCATTAAGCGCTATTTACAAACGTCTTTTGAAATGAAAAGGGCAAAAAGGGAAATCCAGAAATCATACGCATTATATAGCATGATAAAGTTATCGGATACCAAGCAAACCCTCCATCTGTCTTTCATTTTACAGCCCCTTTGCTTCCCACTGCTGCTAGGGTTTTAGCTCACTCTTCAAGGTTAGCTCTCTGTACCCCCTACCACCCCACCCACCCACCCTACTAATCTCTGTAATGGGTCTCCAATTTTATGCTTTTCTTAATTATTCTTGTTTGTATGCATCTTTATTTGTACATATCTCTAATTCTGTGTTAGTATGGTTTTTTTAATGGGATAATATTATTGAAGAATAGCTTGTATTTATATTATTGATGGGCTTGGATGAATCTGTTTTATTGATTGGATTATGGTTTATGTTTATTGGATCTTAATCTGTTGAAAAAGTTGCAACCTTGTGCTGGGTTCCAGGTATCCAGTGGAATTAGGCGACGGGCAGTAAGGTGGCCTGGACACTATAATCATAAGAGCAGTTGCAAACTTTATGGAACTTTGACTGTTTTCTCCTATACTAAAAGTGTGTGTATATGGTACAATAAGGATATTTTTGCGTTGCCAAATTTTTCTTTCTGTTAGATAATGCAGTTCCAAGTGTAAAGTGAATTTGGACATTATTTTTAAAATTTTAATTAAATTTTACATATTCTTGAACTATATTAAAGGGTTGTTGGTGACAAATTTATGGTTTAAAATATTCATAACATAGTTTAGAGCGATAGTTGAGGAAACTGGTGCTTACCTCTAAATATGAGAGTATTGTTCTTGGGGGTAATGATATACTTAAGATGTTCTCTGGTCTTGCTTTTGTTTAGTTGGTACCTACTGTTAGCTCTAGTACTCATGTATACACTTGTGTTTCAGACTCCTATAGTATTTTTTTTAGTTTCAACTTTGTGGCTGTTGTTTAGTGTAGTTTATACTTGGAGGTTGTTACAGATATACTGTGCCTAATGAAATAGAAATGCAAGTTTTTAATACATTATTTTGTTTTTTTTGAGAAATATTGATTTATGGTGATTTTCTTGGACAGATGAATGTAGAAAAGCTGCGTAAGATGGCCGGTTCGGTCAGAACCGGTGGAAAGGGTACCATGAGAAGGTCTGTT
This sequence comes from Nicotiana sylvestris, assembly GCF_000393655.2. NCBI lineage: Eukaryota > Viridiplantae > Streptophyta > Magnoliopsida > Solanales > Solanaceae > Nicotiana > Nicotiana sylvestris. Next base: position 30,230,137 of record NC_091067.1, read on the forward strand.
TATTTTTCTGTAGCTGCTGTAACTAGTCAACTACACCACATGGGAACGGGTAGTGTACTGTATTAAAAAAGAATGTCTGTCTTGTTGCAAACTTAAAAGATATAGGTTATGCAGTTTCATTAAGGTCAGAACTTAAGCAAAGAAAGGAGAAAAAAAGGAGGGCTTATTGTCTCCTTTCGTATCTTAAAAAAAGGGAAAATAAGAGCGAGATAGTCGCTAACCTTGCGCCTTCCCTTCTGCTTACACCATTTCTTTGTGAATGCTCCATCCAACACCTTATCAAGAAAAAAAAGGGGAAGCAGGAGGAGAATGATAAGGTATCTCTTTGTGTCCTGTCATGTTTTTAAATAGCGCTTAATGAGTGCTTCTTCTGCAGAAAGAAGAAGGCCGTTCACAAAACAACTACAACCGATGACAAAAGACTACAGAGCACCTTGAAAAGAATAGGTGTCAATGCCATTCCTGCTATTGAAGAAGTCAACATTTTCAAGGAGGATGTTGTTATCCAATTCATTAACCCCAAAGGTATCAAATATATTTATATTTCACTTATTAGTTTAGTCATTTGTTATTTGCCATTTTAATAACCTTTTTTTTTTGAATTCTTTTCAGTTCAAGCATCTATTGCTGCAAACACATGGGTCGTTAGTGGTTCCCCTCAGACAAAGAGTATGTGTTCTACTCTTTCCTCATGCTTTGGTTTTACTAGGTAGCTGCTACATTGTGAATAAAACCACAGCTTACCTCTATAAACTATGTCCAAAAGAAAAAATAGCATTTTCTTCTACCGATTTTTCCGATGTAAGGGTCCTTGGTTGTTTGAGGAGATATGCTCTTCTGCACTGTTTACCTCCTTTTGCTTAATGTTTTGAGCACGTATTAGTATTAAAACTCTTGGAATTGGTGATAAGGCGCTCATTCTTGTTTCTTGTATGATGCATGACAATTTCTAAGCTATATTTCTTTCTTCTTGCAGAATTGCAGGATATCCTTCCTCAAATTATTCACCAATTGGGTATGTAGTCATTATTTTGACTGCAGTTTAGATATGACCACTGCTTTTGAACAACTAAACATATATTGATTTTTCAAAAAATTACAAATTTTTCAGGTCCTGATAATTTGGAGAATTTGAAGAAGTTGGCTGAGCAGTTCCAGAAGCAGGGTGCTGCTGCAGGTACAGGTGAGGCTGCAGGTGCGGCCGCAGCACAGGAAGACGATGATGATGAAGTACCAGATCTCGTGGCTGGTGAAACTTTTGAAGGTGCTGCCGAGGAGGGTCACACTTCTTGAAGTTTTTGTTAAATTTTGTGGCATCCCTTACTTTCAATGTTTTGATGTCAGTTTTACATTTTAGCTTTTGAGTGTTCTATTTGATTTCTATTTGCGACACATCTCAAAAGAATTCCTTAAATGCTTTTAAGTAAGCTACTTTGCCCTTCAAAGCCTACTCATCTATGTGGGAATAGTATGTGTTGATCTGTACTATCTAGTCTTTACTGGCCTCTCAGCCATCGGGTGATAAATTGTGGGGAGAACTTATTTTTCTTCTCGTTTTAAAAGGCCAATGCTAATTGTGTCTGGATTTCTTTGCTGTGCTTAGTAACACACAAGTTTGAGTAGTTATAGTTCTCAGATTGCTAGGGCAGCTCTCTCGACGGACGACTTATAAACTTCTAAGTTGCAATTGCAATGAAGTAGAACATTTGTTAGTGATTTCTTTTACACATTTCAATTCCAAACTAATTATAGAGATCAGTATGAATCTTTGGTATACATTACATCTTCAAGATTTTTGGTAGTCTAAGGGATTGTCAGGGGTGCATCAACTGTTGTTAGGTAGGTTTTTAATTTATTGCAATTCACCTTTTTCTATTTGAAGTTGGAATTGTTTATGCTTTATCTCACATTTATTGTTCAGCGCTCAGTGATATGCCATGAAACCTATAGCTGATAATGCAAAGCAACTATCCTGGGAATTGAGTGCGCGTTGTAAAACAGGCTCCTATGTTTGGCAACTTATTTGAAAGAAATCACTGGATACCATTATGTCAATGTGTTCCCTAAAGTTTAAAAATAAGCTCAAATTGAATCATCCAAATGAAAAATAAAATATAAAAGAGGTTGGTACAATCGGGAGTTGCAACTAGTTGATGTGAGGCGTTTAGGTGTTGTAAAAATAGCCTTGGCGTTGCACAAAACACAAATGGGAGAAGGACAGTCACGTTTGTTAAATGGTTCACAAGTTCTACCGAATGACAAAATTTGGTATATATAGTTGGTCATATGCATGTGTTGTTCAATTGTTGACAACGACAAAACCTGATTCTATCTTCATTCTATTTATCTTGTTTAATTGTTCATAAGTTTTGCAAATGACTTTCTATTTTCATGATATACCAATCAGAATGAGGGTCCTACCTACGTACATGATTGATGGGTGGGGGTAGGGAGGGGCGGGGGTTCAACTTAATGCGGGAGAGGCATGAGTGCAGTTCGATCTTGTGGTGTATTCGTTTATAGCCTCTTTCTCGTTGATCATTGTCGAATGGAAAAATCTTGCTTGTGTTCAATTTTTCACAAGTTTTGCAAGACAAACAAAACTTGATATTATCTTCATTCTACCTATCTTGTTGAATTGTTTACAAATTTTGCCGAATGGATAAATCATGTCTGTGTTGTACATATGTTCACTCAACATTTGTCAACGATTCAATAGCAGAGGCATGAAGGGTGGACAGTGCGGACTTCACAGACGACATAAAAAATAGATGGAGTAATGTTCCAATTTGTCATCGATTCAAGTGGTCAGAAAATAATTCTCACTGACAGTGAATCATTCTTTCATATCAAACTGTCTAGTGAGTCAGAAAGAAGAATAGCCTCTCTTTTATGTACACAACATTTATCTACATTAAGAATGAGAATCACAAATCAAGAGCTGGTTCCCAATGACCGGAGAAGCAATGTGTTCCCAAATAGAGCAACAAGTAACAAAACAGTAACTGCGTGCTGTCATAAGGTATTGGTGTTGGTGTAACCAGAAAACAAGATGAAGCGAGTAGAACGTAATATGCCTCAATTGTTAGGCTACTACGCGTTTTGCTTTAGGGTGTGGCCTAGCGGTCTAAGCATTAATAAGGTGACCTACCAGTCAATGAAATGAATTGAAAGTTATGAAAAATCACGGTCCAAATACAAGCAATGTAAAAAGCCAATCAGGTTATAAACCAAAGTGGATAGGAGTTACCTATACATGCGAATAGTGAGAGGTAGTTGGATGATAGTTATGAAAAATCAGGGTTCAATTCTTAGTGTGGGTACCAAACGTTAGATGATTTCTTCTCATTTATCTAAGACAGGTGGGTAGCCTAATGAAATAGACGATGAGCGTGCAAATGAGTCTGCGCATCATCATTTATCAAATGGAAAATGCCTTTTATACATTTCCTTTCAGAGAAATATCATATAACAAAGTTCTAATGCAACTCAATAAGTAAGGCAGATTTGTAAAAGTCAATAAGCCAGAACTCCAAAGTAGAGAACAAAATATATTGCAAAACAAACAAGCATGCACCATTGCGCACTTGCATCCGAGACAACACATCGCATTCAAAATTTAATATTGCAGGAAACATTATGTGAAACTTCTCTCAAGATCCTCATGCCACATTTTGAAGGTTAAGCACCGAAAAACAAATGCCCCGGTTACCTATTCATGTAACTGGAATTGATCTACTAAAAAAAGTTACCATCTTGTACACTATTTAATCATAAGTCCTACGAAAAATTGAAAACTGTACATGTATATGCTAAAAAGAAGAATTATGCTTCTATATTTGCCTGGAATAACCTCCTTGTTTGTCATTTGTTGATTTGTCAAAAGAAAAGGATGTGAAAAATCACCTTTTCTCCTGTAATTCTGCAACAGGTACAAAGATAACCGAAGATTCATCTACACGTGAAGCATCTGCTCTTCTATATCTGCGATTTGGAAGCCTTAGTAAAATGTCCTGTAGTCTCGCTATTTTGTCCTTGATTCCGCAAAGCTTCTGCATCTCAGCTTCAGCTTCTTGGATTCTTTCCCTTTCCTTGGAATTGAGTTTTCTCCTTTCCTTTTTTGCTCTCTCTCTCAGTAGTTTCAAGCTCACATCATCGCCAAATTCTACAGTTGTCTGCTTGGAACAGAAAATTCTTAGAACACAAATATAACGTACCTCGGCCTTTCAAATAGACTTCTCAAGTGAAAAATGACTAAAATGGGAAATAAATCTGTTTTTTCAACTAGAGTACACATTGAACAATAACTAAGAAAGGAATACGGGAAATGCTACTTGTATAAACTTCTACGAAAACTGAAAAAGTTTGAATTTTGAAATAGGAAATAGCAAGCAAATTGTGCTTGAAATAGCATGCATTGAGATAAAAACGGGAGGGTTTCCACGATTGCGTTCATAGATTGGTTGCCTATTTCTGCAGCTAAATTTGCATTCATTATTTTTTGAAAACCTGTAGTACATGTCACTTCAGTCATGGTCACGATCCTCTAACCGGCAAAAAGTATCTTCTCACCCAGATGATAAGCTATTTTCTTTCCTAATACTCTTTTGCCTTTGTTAATTTCCTTTTAATTATTCTTTTAAATAATTTTCTTTTTCTGATAGTTAAACCCACATGATAACTTTCTCTAGAGAGAATATGATCCCGAGCTAAGAAATGAAGCGCAGGCAAAGAATATTTTCTTATACTTCAGAATAGAAATCAGTCATCCAATATGCTATAGCATATATTTATTAATGTAGAAGAAGACCAAATAGAACTACACATGGGTTCTCCGATAAAACGTACCTCTAATTTGTCAATTGATGGTTTTACGGCTTTTTTGCCATGCTTTTTCTTGGAAGTACTGATCATCAAGTTGGCAGTTTCTTCATTAGGTGATCTCTCAAGGTTACATGCATGGGCTGCATTTTCTTCTTCATCCCTTGACGAAATCTGATCTGCAGGTTTATCCTTTACAGTCTCATATACACATCCTTCTGATGTTGTAGGACTAGTAACTTGGCACGGTTCTGCACTCTCAACCTGCTGATACCCATGAATGTAAAAGGACTTCAGAACAGAAATATTCAGCTCTGGGCCAAATGTACGTCAGCCCCTGAAGTTTAGAGTTCATAAAGTAGCCCGTAAAAGAACAGAAAAGTAACTGATAAAATGATAATGCCAAAGGTAATGTAATGATCATCATAGTCATGACAAAAGCAGAAATGGCAAGAAAAAAGATGGAGAAGGCTCTGAGAAACTTAAGGACTAAAATTGAAGTACGGATCATCAAGGAGAATCGGAAGAGGCTCTGGGTAACTTAAGGACTAAAATTGACGGACACCTGTAACTTTAGCTCAATCCTTACCTTTCGAGCTTTAAGAGCCATATACCGTGCATTCTTGAACCATTTGTTAACCTAGAAATAGCATGAAAAAGACAAATAAGCAAACGGCAACAAAATATAAAGCTAATAGTTTAAAGTAGCTTCCACCAACCTATCCCTCAACAGACATCTCATCAGGCCTTAAGGTTTAGGCTTTCGAACATTCAATTTATACCCCGAACATGTAACAATATCAGTTGCTAGAGTAACACATTAAACTACGTGGATTATTGACCAATTAAGTTGCCAATTTCTAACAGTTTTGGCTTCAAACGTTAGCTTTAATAATAATGGAAGACTACAGTACTACAGGAATTAAACTTCCAGGTGTTTATCAACAAACTAATATTATCATTACCTTCTCCGATTCAAGTCCTAGCTGCTTGGAGAGGTTCTCCCTCATTTCTTTAGATGGAAGTTCATTCTCAGCAAATGCACGGCGAAGTTCCTGGTAAAGATCAGAAGTATTGAACGGTTAGAATAGTGTAAAAGATGATACTCTTTGATGTAACAGCAAATAATGCAAAGACGCATATCTACCTCGACCGCATCAGGAGGAATCCTGAATATTGCTCTCTTCGCTGGTTTATCAAAAGACTCTTTTTCCTCATCATCCGCTCTTTTTTCAGGACAATTTTTCTCACTTTCTAAAAGGGTTATAAGGGTGCTTGCAGCATCTGATTCAGACTCCTTTCTTCTACGCTTTCTTTTACCTGGACCCCAATCTTCGTCTTCACTATTTTGCTCGATTGCAGGAGCATGCTTTCCAAACATTTCCTGTGCCACATAAGAGCATCAATGGTTTCTCGCTAACAGCATGCAGTAGAAAGTTAAATAGCAACTTATGGACACTAATGTACTCACATCATTTAATTTGATATAATCAACAGCTTTTCTCTGTCGGGGCCCAGATAGAACTTCAAAGTCAGTCATCTCCTCATAATCTAACCCAGCAATCTGTTCAGAAAGATAATCTTTTCCACTGCTTCCGTCTTCTGGCTTTCCTGTTAAGGCTAACAATTCATCCTCAAGTGATCCCAACATGCTTGCACTGCTTGCTTCACTGGAAGAACCACTCTCAAAGCTGTCAGTACTACTATGACTATAAGCAATTTTTTCGGGATCATAGTCATCATCTTCAGAGTCATCAGATGGCCAGTCTTGTTCTGGGCATAACAGGGATTCCCCACCTTCGGGCAGAAGAGCTTCTTCCTTAAAGATATCCTATATTAATCGAATAGATACATAATCATTAAATACTGATCAATAGATATTTCTTGGAGGGGTGAAAGATGATTTTATGAAGAGTACAACAATGTATTAGCCAACCTCCCAATTACTATCCATAGCAAAGTGGGTGCCGATATGAGCATTTGTTGCGTCTATTATTTCCATCTTACATTTGCAAAATTTGCAAAACCAGCCTTCATCATCTGGCGGTACTGCAAGTTAACAGAAGTTACAAATTTAGACGTAACACGCTGCTCTGCATAAGCAGTGGAAGAAAAAGGAGCAATAAAAACACATATTCAAGCGAACTTACTATTTTCTGTTGATAGTGGAGGATCAAGACACTTCTGATGGAACGCGCAGTTGCATGTACCATCACAAAGTATGATATCATTGTCAGGGAATGCCTCTTGCAATTTGCATTTGGCACAGATAATCTGAAAATAAAGCAGGAAAAATCTAAATTCTGTACCAAGTTTGATTATCTGTCTATTTATGCATTTTCCCCCTATTTCAGCTTTGATGCTGCTATAAGTTTGTAAGAGGGTAGGGAAAAAGGGAAGTTGTGCAAACATAAGTATGCACAAGCAAAAACATGAAATGAAGTGTAATAACAAATAGAAAAGAGAATCAGCCACTCATAGTACTGGGTGACACGCAAGAGTTAATTAACAGTCGAAGACAAAAACGTATTGTGAAAGGATGCTTACATGTTCATGATGGACAGATCCATCAGGAGCAATAGCAGAATCCTCGATCTGCCCGGGAGAGCTAAGCAAATCCAGACGGTGAACTATCTCCCTTATTCCAAGCTTGCATTTTAATATTTGTTTCTTCGCTCTTTGTAATTCTCTTTCTGGCCTAATTTTTTCTCGGCTGAATGAAAAACCGAAAGCTGTCACTTATCACATGAGCTGCTCACTTGAAAGCAAAAAGTTATACTAGCATTTACAAATTGAATATGTCTAAAGTGGACACTGAGTGTAATTGATCCTTTCATTCTGCTGATTCTACTGTCAGAGGTTTAATTTTGGGGTAGTCACTTGTGGAGTCAAACAATATTCGGATTGCAGGTCAGAAAATGATGGGCATGGAAATTGTTACCCTAGTTTAAGACATAAATACATCTTCTGGACTGGAAAAAAATTATATCGTGTTTTCTCTTGTCATATACGAAGGCATCGCTGATGCTCAGATCCATATTAATGTTTTAGATCTTTACTATTTTTTTATTTATAATGGTGGTGTCCGGTCCAACTTGTGTGTAGCATCGTATATTAGAAGTAATCAATCTAATATTTCCCTCATTATTCCAATCTCAAATTTGATGCATATCGTCTTTTATTTCTCAAACCACATAACGGATCTTACTCACTATTTTCCTTTTTCGATTGAACTTACTCTTTTTCAGCATCAATATCATCATTAGCAATGAATGATCAAAAATAAAGAAACATCACAGCTATGTGCTTATACAATGTTCAAGACCCATTTGGCCAGAACAAGACCAACCTTGGATGGAAATCCAAATAGATCTCTCTATCTATCTTTATACACACACACATATACCATAAATGGAGTGCGAGAGAGAGGAGCTACGTGTGGTTTGGGTAAATGACTGAAGCAGTAGAGAAGATTAGAAATAATTACGTCTGTCAAAGGTGCTAGTATCACACATAAAGGCTAACTTCAGAGAAAGTGGCATGAGATGGTTTGGCCATGTCATACGCAGACCTCTAAAATGCACAAGCTAAGAGATGTGACACTATAATGATTGAAAATGCTGAAAAGGTACGAGATAGATCTAAAACTACTTGAGGAAAATTGCCTCAAGACCTACAATCTCTTGAAACCTATCCAAACTTAGTGAATAAGAACATAATGGAAGCAAAGAATTTATAAAGGAGATACCAACTAGTCAGGTTTCTGTTGTTGAAACACTTAGTACATTTGTCTTCTAATATCTTGCAACTCAAAACTCAAACAGGATAATCTTTCCCGCTATTTGAACTAACTATACATTAATATCTAAAATAGAAGGTCGATCCAATTTCTTTTCCAATTTAATATCAAAATGGTACATCTTTTCAACTTGCAATGTTAAAAACCATACAGAAGTTGAACCAGGATATTCCGTTTGAAGCAGAGCAAACTACATGAGCTATTATGAACAACATGGAGTCCCTCATTAACAATGGGCTGAAATTTTCCTTCTGCTAAACCTCTTACTAGAAGCAGTCCTCCCAATACCACACTCTAACTTAAAGAGCAGATAGTGATATTTGCATAATAACTTTATACCCTTCAGTATATCAGTTAGTCAACCGGTTGAAGCAACTGCCCAGCACCATTAAGATTTAACAGCAAAGGAATGTTGAATATCTTTAGCGCCAAATATTTCAAGTTCCTCAATTTCTCATTCTTTTAGAGCACAAGACAAGTTTCAAAAATTACCTAAAAAGGCTTATTGGATTAGAGCATTCAACTAAAAGCTTAAAGCAAAAAAGTTGAAACTTTTTAGTTAATGGTTAACGAGGAAACAAATCCATCAAACATGCATATTTATCACACCTTCGACCAAGCGGACACAAACATTTTTACTTTTGCAATTTGTTTCTTACCATTTGAGGACCAAAACAGTTCAGATACTCGGTATAGAGTCTCTAGGCAAGTAAATCCGTCTATGTAGATAAGAGGGATAAGGCACGCACCTCTGACCTTTCCAGCCTTCTGCAGAATAAGCATCAATAAGGTTCTGCTCTAGCTTCATCTTAATCAAGAGGTATCTCGTCCTCCTTTGTAAACGTGAAACATCATCGGGATCTGCATTATGTTTTCTCTTTTTCCTTCTCCTTCTCTTTAACTTCTCAGACCCGGTATCCACGTTTTCATGTTTTAAGTTGACTTTTGAGTTGCAAGCTTGAAGCTCTTCTCCTCGACAGCTCAATTTAGACTGCTTCTTTGACGATTTAGCTTTTTGCGGAATTTCCTTTCTCTTACCTTCACCAGCAACTGTTCTCTTTGATGAAGATGCACGAGCAGCCCTCCCGTGAGATTTTGATTTCAGCTTTGATCTCTTTTTGTCTAATCTTCTCAATGCATCTTTTACTTGTGACAAGTTTGCAACCGTTTTGTGCATATCTTTATTTGTTTTCCCAGCCATAATAGTTTGTTGCTTGACATGAAAAGTCCTGCATGGACAAGAGGAATCAGTGATCAATGAACTCTAAGACAACGCGACAAGGCAGTATGAAAATTGTAAGTTTAGTTTCATTATTCACAGAAAAGAAAAAGAGAAAAAAGAAAGAAAGAAAGAAAGAAAGAAAGAAAAACTGCGTACAGGCATAGTAACTCTTAGTTAACTGAGAAGCATGAGTGCAGTATACCTATCAATTAGGAGACTAAGTACACAAATCTGAAGAGCCTAAAATGTGGATGTTCATCTCCATGAGAATCTTTTCTGTTACAGGCAAGAAATTTCATCTATGTTAAAATTGTTTACTTTCCTCGACTGAAGCTGTCAATGAAGCATGATAAAGAATAAGCAAGACATCTGAGCAAATACCAATATATACACAAGAGTAACCTCTACGATCTAAACATTGACAAGTATCAAGACCCAGCTAATGAAGAAAAGTGAATTATGCTAATTGAGATATCCACGAAAAGAAGCAACCTTCTTGAAAACAAATAGTACATACTTACTATTAAAGTAAAACTAGTTTACTCTTGGATCAGATTGGGTTTTGAGACACCAGAGAACTGTACTGAAAGTTATCAGACAATGTAACATGCCAATGGATAACGACTGTTCGACAATGGACTTGTGTTTTTCTAATTCTTTTCCTCTGATATACAGTTTCAATTGATTAATTGGGGAAAAAGTTGAAATGGGGTATTGGCTTTCATCAAATAGAAATCATCAATCTAATAAATCAAACTCTCAATCAGGATCCAATCTTTCATTAAATCTTCCCCCAAATAAACCCCAATTCAAGTCACTCTATGCACAACCAGCAAAGCTCAATGTATTCAAGAAACACAAAAAAAAACTTACAACAATGATTCATGTATCACTTAGTGTAATAACAAAAGGTGAAAACTTTACAAATACCCATAAAATAATTAACCAAGAATTCTCAAAGAAACCACTAAACACACACATTTACACAGCAAAAAATCCAAATTTCAACTCATGATCAATCAGTTCCCAACCCCAACTAGGCACAAAAGACTCAAAACTTTACCAAGAATTCTCAAATAAACCAACAAAAACTTACTTACAACAGTAAAAGATTCAAACTTTACATAATTAATCAAATGGGTATCCTTAAAAAGATGGAGAAACCAAATGGGTTTACCTTATAATGGAGGAAAAGAAAGATCTTGAGAGTAGCAGAGATTCATCAAACGGACGGTTAAGTATCTTACTAGTCTTTTTGAATGCACAATTCTACCTTCTTGCTCTTTGAGAATTTGGATTAAGGAAGTACTTATTGCTTAAGTGCTTCTAATTACTCAATCATAATGAATAATAGGAATAACAATACATGATTTATTGTTCATATATAGTACTACTACTTAATAATCTTCAGTAACTTGATATGCCTACCGTTTCTGTTTGTTTCTTTTCTTTAATCACTTCTAAGTATTGATGAGTTTCATGTTTGGTTTGGTAATTTTTATTACCACATTTATCATTATTATATCTCGTCATATTAAATTCATGGACATTTGAGAATAAAAAAAAAACTTAATGGAGAGCGTTTTTCTTTTAATGATCTCACATAAATTTGAATTCGATCAATTAAAAAAATATCATGTAAATTTGAATTAAGCGGCTCAATACTAATACTAAACACCAAGCAGAAAACAAAGTAATCAAGTTCTTGTCACAATTTATTAGATTATACTATGATAATATTATGTCGAAGTGTAATTGATACTTGCTTATGAGTTTGTTCTGAATTGCCTTCTAAGCGTTGATAAGCAGGGGTGTATGTCGTACGGATTAATCAGTTTTTACTTAAAAAGGATCAAAATACTATGCCAATTATTTTTTCAATATTTGCTCGTGCTTTTTATCTTTTATTTTTTGTGATCACATACACATACTCACATATCATATATTTAAAAGTTTTACTGTAATAATTTATGTTGAAAATAAAAAATAAAAGATTTTTTTGAACATAAAAAAATATTTATTTATTTATAATAACTAGAGTACGGACAGTAGCGAACTACCGTCGTTATAATTGCCTCGATGGGCTATAGTTATGCCTCTTAGGGCATTATCATTAACTAAGGTAGCCAACTTACAACACAAAATATTCGTAACTTTCCCTACACAAACAAAACCTTCCTGGTCTTTGTGATAGGCATCTATCATTGATTCAAAAGGCGAAACTAAAATAACAATTTATTATAACTAGGGTGCATACGAGCTTCCTTTGCCAAGAGATGTGCCACACTATTTCCTTCACGAAAGTTATGTTTCACCACGATCTCCTCTATTTGCATTGCCTTCTCCATTAAACACCTGTAATCATAGATTAAATCATTGTAAGTTGGATAATCATCATGCAGAGATCTTATAATCTCCATAGCATCTGTTTCCATTTCCACTGTGATTATTTTTTCCCTGACAATGATTTGATGTGCCTGCTTCAGTGCTTGTAATTCTACATGTATGCCATTTCCCACTGGCCCTTGCTGTTTCGGATGGCTCCGCTTATTCCTCCCTGTAGGTTGTCGCTTTTAAAAGCACCATCAATATTGATTTTGTACCAACCCTTTGAAGGAGCTTGCCAGTTGATGCTAATATTTTTCTTTAAGTTATTAGTAGTAGGATTAGAAGTTAAGAGTTTGTATTTTATAGCTTGGTCAATAATCCTTTTTATATGAATACGGTTATTAGTATAGTTTTGGTTATTATGGTTTCTATTGTTCCATATAGTTCACAGGGTGAATGGGAATAGTTCTTCCCATGTTACGTACTTGTTTTTTATGTTGATATTAGCAATTTTGAGCCTATCAACCCAGTGTATTGCAATAGTTTGAGGAGTTATATTCTATTCCATTAATCCCAATACGATTTTGTAATGTTACATTCCCAGAAGATGTGGGCTATTGTCTTATTTGTGTTCTTGCATACTCAGCAGTTAGGATCAATATTAACACCAATTTTACTAAGGTAAGCCCTGCTTGGAAGTCTGTTATGATAGCATTTTCACATAAACTTAATTTTATTAGGACATTTTAAGTCCCATATCCAATTGAAGTTATTATTATGAGATTCTTGATCGTCAATTAACTTATAGCAAGAACTTATAGAAAACACGCCACTAGAATTTATATTCCATGGGAGATTATTGGGAGATCTAACAGGCTTGTTTGGGGTTAGCGCATTAATGTTATTTATAATATTTTCTGGGAGTTTAAAAGAGATTTTTCCCAGATCCCATATTCCTTTATCACATATAACCTTTATTCTCAAATTGCTCTTTTTCATTGTTAATGGGCCAGTAATATTGCTCCTAAGGTTAGTAATGTTTGGAATCCAATTTGTGTCCCAAATGTTTAAATCAAAGTGTTGGTTTATCGTCCACCTAATGCCCTTGTTGCAAAAGGACCATCTTTTTAGGAGACTATTCTGTAATGACCCGGCCGATCATTTTTAGAATTAACGTCCCGATCCCCTATTAACTACTTTCCCCAAGTTTATTTCTGCCAATTTGATTTGTCGGGACGTTCGGTTTTGAGTTTCGGAGAATTTTGGGACACTTAGTCCCTAAATGAGAGCTTAAGTGTTGGAAAGTTGACCGTAGTCGGAGCAGTGTGAAGATGGCCTCAAAATGGAAATCCGATGGTTCCGTTAGCTCCGTTAGGTGATTTCGGGGTTAAGAGCGTGATCAAAATGTATTTTGGAGGTCCGTAGCTAATTTAGGCTTGAAATGCCGAAGTTTGAATTTTTGAAGTTTCGGGTCCAATAGTGAGATTTTGATTCGAGGGTCAGAATGGAATTTCGGAAGTTCCGTTATATCATTTGGGATGTGTGCGCAAAATTTCAGGTCATTCAGACGTGGTTTTGTTATGTTTCTGATCGAAAGCGTATTTTGGGAAATTTGGAGTTCTTAGGCTTAAATTCTTAATTAATTCGAGGTTTCGATGTTGTTTTAGGTGTTTTAAGGATTGGAACAAGTTTGAATGAGGTATTAGGTGATGTTGGTGCTTTTGGTTGAGGTCCGGGGGGCCTCAGGATGATTTCGGATGGATGACGGAAGAATTTTTGAAGTTGAGAGATTGCTCATGCAGCTGGTACCTGTCATAACTGCACCTGCGGTTTGGGTTCCGCAGGTGCGGAGCCGCAGAAGCGGATTTTTGGCTTCTTCTTCAGTTTCCACAGATGCGGAATGTATACCGCAGAAGCGGTTGCGTATCTGCGAAAGAGTGATCGCAGATACGGTCTCTGGCCTTTTTAATGATAGCCGCAGATGCGATGTTGTGTCCGCAGAAGCGGGACCGCAGATGCGGTTCCTTTGTCGCAAATGCGGAAATCGCTGGGCAGAACATATAAATAGTTGCCTTTGCAAAAATTGGCTATTCTTCCACCATTTTCATCCGGGTTTGAAGCTTTTGAGAGGTATTGTTGAGGAAAACAAAGGGAAATCACATGGAGGTAACGTCCTTGACTTCATAACTCGTTTTTATGTGATTAAAGACCTAACTAATGGTGAAAATTTTGGGAAAATGGGAAATTAGGGCTTGAGTTTATGAGACCTTTAATTGAGGAATTGAAGGGCCATTTGGACTCTGATTTCAGTGTTCTTGTTATGTATAGACTCGTGAGAGTACGAGGCTTCTGAAAATATAAATTTCACCCGATTCCGAGACGTGGGTCTAAGGGGCATTTTGGTCATTTTACATAATTTCGCTTATTAGCTTAGAATTTAATTGTAGAATCAGTTACTTGAAGTATTATTTACATTATGAAATTGAATTGAATAGATTTGGGCCATTTGGAGTCGAGTACTCGTAGCAAGAGTGTGGTATCCGGTTGAGTATTGAGCCGGTTCGAGGTAAGTGGCTTGTCTAATCTTGTGTGGGGGACCTTCTCCTTAGGATATGATATTTGATACTTGAAATGCCTTGCACGTGAAGTGACGAGTGCGTACTTGAGCTAATTGTTGAAAATACAATTTTATTTCAAGTATGTAAACTGAGTTCCTTTCTTTCCTGTATTATTCTACTTGTAAACTTAGCATGTGTTAGTTTAGAGAAGCATGCTTAGATGACTTAATTGCTTATTTGCTTAAACTGCCTTAATTGCATTTCGTGGAGCATGTTAGACTAGAATTAATTGTTTATTTAGTACGAAATTAGCATGTTATTGAATATTCTTGTGTTGCTACTGTGTGTTTAAATTTGGGACTATAGGACGACATCCCGGGAGATCCCCTTCACGTATTTATGATCTGGACTGAGGTGTGGGATACCAAGAGATACCTGGCACGTATATTGAGGATACTGAGAGATCCCCGGGATACTAAGAGATCCCTGTCACATATTGAGGATACCGCGAGATCCTATATTGAGGATACCAAGAGATCCTCGGGATATTAAGAGATCCCCGATTATTATCCTTGTTGTGAGTGGTATTTTCTTGTAGTTTTCCTTTATCTCTGTTTCCGTTATTGCACTCTTATTATATTGTGTAGATCTTTAATATAGATTCTCAGTTTTACTGCTTATTTATCCGGTCATTTTATTATTTATTAACCTCAGTAGGGCCCTGACCTTCCTCGTCACTACCCGACCGAGGTTAGGCTTGACACTTATTGAGTACCGCTGTGGTGTACTCACGCCTTTTCTACGCATGTTTTTCAAGTGCAGATCTAGGTACTTCTACCCATGACTACCATCATTGAGGGAGACATCTGCTACGGAGACTTCGAGGTACATCTGCCGCATCCGCAGACCGAGGAGTCTCTTTCCTTTCTAGCTGTTGAACATTTTACCCCTTTTGTATTTTTCCTTCTTGTTAGATATTCTGGAGTTAGACTGTTAGATATTCCAAAGGCTTGTGTTCCCGTGAGTTTTCGGGTTTTGGGATAGTGTTTTAGAAATTATGAGATGTTGAGCTGTATATGCCGAGTGACATTCTATTTACTGTTTCTCGTTGGTTATTCTTGGCTTTTAATTTATATTTTTGCAAGTTTCTAACTATTTTCGCGTTTGTTAGGCTTACCTAGTCGTAAAGACTAGGTGCCGTTGACAGTTCACATAGGGCGAACTGGGGTCGTGACAAGTTGGTATCAGAGCTATAGGTTCATAGGAGTCACGGATCACAAGCCGGTTTATTAGAGTCTCGCTGATCGGTATGGAGACGTCTGTACTTATCTACAAGAGGCTATGTAGTTGTTAGGAAAATTCCACTTCATTTGATTTCCTTGTCGTGCGATATTTTGACATCATAATTCTAAACTTTTGTCTTCTATTCTCTTACAGATGGTGAGGACACGTGCTACTCGAGATGATGAGGCACCCGCGCCCCCTATTGTAGCCGCCAGATGCCGGGGCCGGGGTAGAGGCCGAGGGCGCGCACATGGTGCAGCCAGAGCACCTGCGCGAGCTGCCGCCGAGGTACCACCAGTAGATCCAGCCGGAGTCCAGGCACCTGACACGCCTACTGATACTACTACTCCAGCCCTTCAGGAGACTGGCACAATTCATGAGCATGTACACCATTTTGGCTCAGGCAGGGTTGCTTCCCCTTGCTGCAGCCACATCCCAGGCCGGGGGAGGAGCACAGACTTCCGCCGCCCACACTCCTGAGCAGCGAGTGCATGTTGAGCAGGTCCTTGAGATTATTCCTGCACCGCATGCAGTGCCAGTTCAGCCCGAGGGCATGGCAGCGGCTTCCGAGCAGGAGCAGCTGAGACTTGAGAGGTTCAAGAGGTATAAGCCTCCTGAGTTCAGTGGTCTAGCATCAGAGGATGCTTTGGGATTTCTTGATGAGTGTTACCGCATTCTCCATACTATGGGTATCTCAGATCGAGCGGGGTTTCTTTCACTACTTTCCAGCTTCGAGGAGCTACCTATGATGGGTGGCGCACCTATGAGTTAGACAGTCCAGATGAGGCTGCTTCACTGACTTGGGCTCAGTTTTCGGATTTGTTCTTGAGAGAGTATGTTCCTCAGAGCCTCATGGACGCATGGCACGCAGAGTTTGAACATTTACACCAGGGCGCTATGACCGTTTCAGAGTATGCTGTCCGTTACACCAGTTTGGCTAGGCATGCACCAGCCTTGGTTGCTACTGTTCGTGAGAGGCTTCGTCAGTTTATCGAGAGGCTTATTCCCAGCATCAGGTCTAGCATGGCTCATGAGTTGGGGATGGATATTTCTTATCAGTAGGTGGTGAGCATTGCTAGGAGGATTGGGGTATGCATACTAGAGAGAAGGAGGAGAGGGAGGCCAAGAGGTTTCGAGAGTCGAGCCATTTCTCTGGTGCCCGTGCCCCAGCTTTAGGTCGTCATGGTAGGGTTATATGAGTCGCCCCGTTCATTCAGCTCTTCCAGCAGCCAGCAGTGCTCCAGCTCTTCCTAAGCCTCACGAGCCTTATTATGCACCTCCGGTTTCTAGCGCGCCTCCTGCGCGGGGTGCTTTCAGAGGTTAGTACAGCAAACCTGGCCCGAGCCAGTCATAGCCACCACGTCCTCCCATAGCTTGTTTTGAGTGTGGTGACACCCTCCATGTGGTGCGGTATTTCCCTAGACTTGGGAGGAGTGCACCTCCATAGACTTCTCAGCCACAGCGTGCCCCACAGAGTTCTCAGGCTATGATTACAGCTCCAGTTGCTACCCCACCTGCTCAGCCAGCTAGAGGTGGAGGTCGAGGAGGTAGAGGTCGCCCTAGAGGGGAAGGCCATGCCAGATATTATGCTCTTCCTACCCGTACCGAGGTTGTTGCCTCCGATTCTGTCATCACAGGTATTGTCATGGTTTGTCATAGAGATGCATTGGTTGTATTCGATCCAGGATCCACTTATTCTTATGTGTCTTCTTATTTTGATCCGCATTTGGGAGTACCTCGGGATTCTTTGAGTTCCCATGTTTATGTTTCTACTTCTGTGGGAGATTCTCTTATTGTGGACCGCGTTTATTGGTCGTGTTTGGTTGCTCTTAGTGGTTTTGAGACCAGAGATGATTTATTGTTACTCATAATGGTTTATTTTGATATTATCTTGGGCATGGACTAGTTGTTGCCCCATTATGCTATTCTTGATTGTCACGCCAAGACCGTGACGCTGGCTATGCCAGGTGTACCACGTGTTGAGTGGAGGGGTACTTTAGATCACACTCCCAGTAGAGTTATTTCCTTCCTTAAGGCTCAGCGTATGGTTGAGAATGGGTGTGACACGTATCTAGCTTATGTGAGAGATGTCAGTATTGATACCCCTTCTATTGATTCAGTCCCTATAGTACGGGACTTTCCCGATGTGTTTCCAGCTGATCTTCCGGGTATGCTGCCTGATAGAGATATTGATTTTGGCATTGATCTGTTGTCGGGCATGCATCCCATTTTCATTCCTCCTAAGTTGAAGGATCAGTTACAGGAATTGCTTGATAAGGGTTTTATTCAGCCCAGTGTTTCACCTTGGGGGTGCTCCGGTCTTGTTTGTGAAGAAAAAGGATGGTTCTATGCATATGCGTATTGATTATTGCCAGTTGAACAAGGTTACAGTGAAGAACCGTTATCCTTTGCCTCATATTGATGATCTTTTTGACCAGCTTCAGGGCGCACATGTGTTTTCTAAGATTGACTTGCGCTTAGGTTACTATCAGTTGAAGATTCGGGAGCCAAATATCGCGAAGACTGCCTTCCGGACTCGGTATGGTCATTACGAGTTCCTTGTCATGTTATTTGGGCTGACCAATGCCCCAACAACTTTCATGCATTTGATACACAGTGTGTTCAGGCCATATCTCGACTCATTCGTCATTGTCTTTATTGATGATATTTTTGTGTACTCTCGGAGTCAAGAAGATCATAAGCAACACCTGAGGATAGTGCTTCAGACTCTGAGAGAAAAGAAATTATATGCAAAGTTCTCGAAATGTGAGTTTTGGTTGGATTCCTTGGCTTTCTTGGGTCACGTGGTGTCGAGTGAGGGTATACAGGTGGATCCGAAGAAAGTAGAGGCAGTACAAAGTTGGCCCAGACCATCCACAGCTATAGAGATTTGCAGTTTCCTTGGCTTGGAGGGTTATTATCGTCGATTTGTTGAGGGGTTTTCATCCGTTGCAACACCTATGACTAGACTGACCCAGAAGGGTGCTCCGTTTCAGTGGACGAAGAGTGTGAGGCAAGCTGAAGACAGCTTTGACTACAGTCCCAGTTTTGATATTGCCTACAGGTTCGGGTTCTTATACTGTCTATTGTGATGCCTCAAGGATTGTCCTTGGAGCGATTTTGATGCAGGAGGGTAGGGTGATTGCCTACGTGTCTAGACAGTTGAAGGTACATGAGAAGAATTATCCTGTCCATGATCTTGAGTTAGCTGCTATTGTTCATGCCTTGAAGATCTAGCGTCATTATTTGTACGATTTACCTTGTGAGATTTATACGGATCATCGGAGCTTGCAGCACTTGTTCAAGCAAAAGGATCTAAATTTGCGCCAGAGGAGGTGGTTAGAGTTGCTGAAGGACTATGATATCACTATTTTGTATCACTCGGGCAAGGCCAATGTGGTGGCCGATGCCTTGAGTCGCCGGGCAGAGAGTTTGGCATATCTACCAACATCAGAGAGGCCTATGGCGAGGGATGTTCAGGCCTTAGCCATCCAGTTTGTGATATTGGATCTTTCGGAGCCCAGTCGGGTTCTAGCTTGCGTGGTTTCTCGGTCTTCCTTAACTGATCGTATCAGGGAGCGGCAGTATGATGACTCTCATTTGTTTGTCCTCAAGGACAGGGTTCAGCATGGCGATGCCAGGATGTGACTATTGGTGATGATGTGGTATTGAGGATGCAGGGTCGGGTTTGTGTACCCAATGTTGATGGTATTCGGGAGTTGATATTAGAGGAGGCTCATAGTTTGCGGTATTTTATTCATCCGGGTCCTGCGAAGATGCATCAGGATTTGAGGAAGCACTATTGGTGGAGGTGGATGAAGAAAGACATAGTGGGATTTGTAGCTCGGTGCCTCAACTGTCAGCAGGTGAAGTATGAGCACTAGAGGCTGGGTGGATTGCTCCAGCAGATAGAGATTCCGGAGTGGAAATGGAAGAGGATCACCATGGACTTTGTAGTTGGACTCCCTCGGACTGCGAAGAAGTTCGATGCCATTTGGGTGATTGTGGATCGGCTGACCAAGTTCGCGCACTTCATTCCTATGTGTACTATTCATTCCTCGGAGCGGTTAGCAGAGATTTATATTCGGGAGATTGTTCGTCTATATGGTATTCCAGTTTCCATCATTTTAGACAGAGGTACACAGTTCACATCACGGTTCTGGAGGGCCATTCAGCAGGAGTTGGGTACTCGGGTGGAGTTGAGCACATCATTTCACCCTCAGACGGACGGACAATCCGAGCGCACTATTCAGATTCTTGAGGATATGCTCCGTGCGTGCGTGATTGAGTTTGGAGGGTCTTGGGATCAGTTCTTGCCATTGACGGAGTTTGCTTACAACAACAGTTATCAGTCCAGCATTCAGATGACACCGTATGTGGCTTTATATGGTAGGAGGTGCAGGTCTCCGGTGGGTTGGTTTGAGTCGTGTGAGGCTAGACTATTGGGCACAGACTTGGTTCAGGATGCTTTGGAGAAGGTTAAGGTGATTCAGGATAGACTCCGTACAGCCCAGTCCAGACAGAAGAGTTACGCGGGTTCTGCTTCGGGTCTCGCCTATGAAGGGCGTCATGAGATTTGGGAAGAAAGGGAAGTTAAGTCAGATATTTATTGGCCCTTTTGAGATATTAAGGCGTGTTGGGGAGGTCACTTATGAGCTTGCCTTACCTCCCAGCTTGGCAGGAGTTCATATGGTATTTCATGTTTCAATGCTCCGAAGGTATCACGGTGATCCGTCGCACGTGTGGGATTTCAGTTCAGTCCAGTTGGACAAGGATCTATCCTATGTTGAGGAGCCAGTGGCAATATTGGACAGGCAGGTCAGAAAGCTGAGGTCAAAGAACATTGCATCGGTGAAGGTTCAGTGGTGGGGTCAGCCGGTCGAGGAGGCGACCTGGGAGACCGAGCAGGATATGCGCAACCGATACCCTTATCTTTTCACTACTTCAGGTATGTCTCTATGCTCGTTCGAGGATGAACGAATATTTAAGTGTGGGAGGATGTAACGACCCGGCCGGTCATTTATAGAATTAACGCCCCAATCCCCGATTAACTGCTTTCCCCAAATTTATTTCTACTAATTTGATTTGCCGGGACGTTCGGTTTTGAGTTTCGAAGAGTTTTGGGACACTTAGTCCCTAAATGAGAGCTTAAGTGTTGGAAAGTTGACCATAGTCGGAGCAGTGTGAAGACGGCCTCAGAATGGAAATCCGATGTTTCTGTTAGCTCCGTTAGGTGATTTCATTGTTAGGAGCGTGATCAGAATGTGTTTTGGAGGTCCGTAGCTAATTTAGGCTTGAAATGCCGAAGTTTGAATTTTTCAAGTTTCTGGTCCGATAGTGAAATTTTAATCCGAGGGTTAGAATGGAATTCTGGAAGTTGCAGTAGTTCCGTTATGTCATTTGGGATGTGTGTGCAAAATTTTAGTTCATTCGGACGTGGTTTGGTTAGGTTTCTGATCGAAAGCGTATTTTTGGGAAATTTAGAGTTCTTAGGCTTAAATCCTTGATTAATTCTAGGTTTCGATGTTGTTTTAGGTGTTTTAAGGATTGGAACAAGTTTGAATGAGGTATTAGGTGATGTTGGTGCTTTTGGTTGATGTCCGGGGGGCCTCGGGATGATTTCAGATGGTTGACGAAAGGATTTTTGAAGTTGAGAGATTGCTGATGTAGCTGGGTTCCGCAGGTGCGGAGCCGCAGAAGCGAGGTTGGAGCAGCAGAAGCGGATTTTTGGCTTCTCCTTCAGTTTCCGCAGATGCGGAATGTATACCGCAGAAGCGATTGCGTATCTGCGAAAGAGTGATCGCAAATGCGGTCTCTGGCCTTTTTAATGATAGTCGCAGATGCGACGTCGTGTCCGCAGAAGCGGGACCACATATGCGGTTCCTTTGTCACAAATGCGAAACTCGCTGGGCAGAACATATAAATAGTTGCCTTTACGAAAATTGGCTATTCTTCCACCATTTTCATCCGGGTTTGAAGCTTTTGAGAGGGATTGTTGAGGAAAACAAAGGGAAGTCACTTGGAGGTAACGTCCTTGACTTCATAACCCGTTTTTATGTGATTAAAGACCTAATTAATGGTGAGAAATTTGGGGAAAATGGGAAATTAGGGCTTGAGTTTAGAAGACCTTTAATTGAGGAATTGAAGGGTCATTTGGACTCTGATTTTAGTGTTCTTGTTATGTATAGACTCGTGAGAGTACGAGGTTTCTAAAAATATAAATTTCACCCGATTCTGAGACGTGGGCTTGAGGGGCATTTTGGTCATTTTACATAATTTCGCGTATTTGCTTAGAATTTAATTGTAGAATTAGTTACTTGAAGTATTATTTACATTATGAAATTGAATTGAATAGATTTGGGCCATTTAGAGTCGAGTACTCGTGGCAAGAGCGTGGTATCGGGTTGAGTATTGAGCCGGTTCGAGGTAAGTAGCTTGTCTAACCTTGTGTGGGGGACCTTCCCCTTAGGATATGATATTTGATACTTGAAATGCCTTGTACATGAGGTGACGAGTGCGTACTTGAGCTAATTTTTGAAAATACGATTTTACTTTAAGTATGTAAACTTAGTTCATTTCTTTCCTGTTTTATTCTACTTGTGTTAGCCTGTGTTAGTTTAGAGAAGCATGCTTAGATGACTTAATTGCTTATTTGCTTAAACTGCCTTAATTGCATTTCATGAAGCATGTTAGACTAGAATTAACTGTTTACTTAGTACGAAATTAGCATGTTATTGAATATTCTTGTGTTGCTACTGTCACACCTCCTTTTTCCGCCCCCGCGGCGGTGAAGGAGTTTTCTCCAATTGAAGGACAGTCGAAACGGGATTTATTTAATTATTTCAGAGTCGCCACCTGGGAATTTTAAGGCGTCCCAAGTCACCGGTTTTAATCCCTGAATCGAGGAGAATATGACTCTGTTTATTATTCTGCGAACCAGAAATCCTGAGTAAGGAATTCTGTTAATCCGGAAGAAGGTGTTAGGCATTTCCGAATTCCGTGGTTCTAGCACGGTCGCTTAACTGTTTTTATTCTTGGCTTAATTATCTCGATTTTACATTTTTTATTGCATGATTTTGTTATCGCTTCTGTTTAGATTGTTTATAATTAAAGACCCTTCTTCGAATCGAATCACGCATACGTGTATCCGTTTTATATATTATATATTTTTTAACGTGAAAAATTGTGTTACGCATACGTATACACAATGATATTGATAATATAACAATAATTATTTATTTTTTTTTCGAAATTTTTATTTATTTATAAAAATAGACTTAAGTTCGAAATTGTGCTTAAAATAAAATTAAGAACGTCTGTCGCTCTTGTATGATTAAATAGTGAACTGCACATCTCGGGTTATATGAAATTAATTTGATATTCTCCGAAGAACCCCTTTTTAATAAAAATTTGCTCGAAGTTGCGCGAACGCATAATCCGAATTGCCTTTAGAAGTATAATCAAGTCACGCGAACGCATCCTTAATTATGCAAATATTCTTTTCAGTAATATAAATTCTCTACAAAAGTTTATTGCATCCATCTATTTTTAAATGTAAGAGACATGGAGAATCACCGATTGGGATGCCACCAAATTTCTTGACAAAGAATTCAAAATTTATTAGGCGTTGACTGCGAGTTATATTTTACGCGTATGAATTATATTCCTCCAAGTCATTCGAATTTAAGGAGTAAAAATGAACAACGTGTGATTACTACCATTTGTAGTGAATACATTATTTGCCTACCCAAATAAACAACGTGCGAATTACGTATAAACATTGGGAAAGAATTGATGTAAGAAAGGAAATGATATTTTCCAAGAATTTTCATCATTCTATTTGAGGCGAATACTATATTTTTTTTATATTTTTTTAAAATGTTATAATCTATAGACCTAATCACCTTCTACGTTACTTGTTTTTAATCCAAAGTTATAATCGTTTAGTTAATTTGTTTTCAATGGTAGATAAGAATCAAGTTGATAAGAAAGAGAACTATTATACAAATTGATTCAATAAAATTGCATCACATGCTATATCAAATCACCTTCCACATATGATTATATATATACTCATCTTCATGCCATATATGAACATATAACTTATATCAATCTAAACCAAAATCAGATTTTTTGCAAGATATACTAATAATGTAATTTCTTGATACTTCCATTCTATTTTACATTTAGCTAACAATATTACGAGATGTAATTAATGGCCCATTTTATACCATGTTCCCTACCTTGATATTTCAATCATGACTTCGCTTAATGAAAATTCCGAAATAGGTGATATTATTACAACACTTAAACGAACTTTATGAGGTAACAATTATCTTATATTCATTACGTCAAACGTACTACTATATTAATCAACTGAAACAAAAAACCAAATTTTAAACTAATGAATCTTGAATGAATGGAAAACATAATTATAATTCCCGAACTTCATTAATTTGTCATGTTGAAGCTTTTCATGACATGAATTTACAGATATGTACCTGATATTGGAAGCAAAAGAAAATGATGATGAGAATCAACAGCAGTAATAACAGTACAATAGCAACAACTGCCCAGCAACAGTAACAACCCAGTAACAGACCGGTGGAGTAGTAATCCCAAAAATAAAAGCTTTAAGCTTTGAATGAAACAACAACCATTAATACTAATTTCAAACAAAGAAAGAAAGCAGAAGATTTTTTAGTTTTTATTTTTTATTTTGAAAGCTTAAATATTTTTCGGAATTTTTCTTTCTCTTAAATGTTCAGCCCTTTTTTCTCTCTTCTATTCTCTGTCAGTTTTTTTTCTCTCTATCTGTATGTCTATTTTTTCTTATCTCGTATCTCTCTTTGTATTTTTCTTGTCTTGTGTTCAAGACCTCCTATATATAATCCCAACCCTTTAATCAATTAAAATCAATCCATCTTCTCTACCAAACTCATTATCTTCCCACTCATCCCCATTACATTAAATAAACATATCACACCACCCCATTATATTTTGTCCCCCATGCCTATATTAAACAAGTACAAGATTCCTCCCACTAAATTTTGTCTTGTCCCCCTTTATATTAAACAACTATATCACAACCCACCCCATTTCATTTTGTCCCCCATGCTTCATATAAATAATTACAAAATGTACAATTCCTAAACTACCCCTCCGACCCTATTACAAATTACTATTTTACCCCCGAAAGTACTATAAATTACCAAACTACCCATCAGCTATAACACATCAATTAATCAAACTTAACCAAAATATAGACAATATGATTAATTTCTAACAATGTTCAAACAACAAATTTCATGAACATGATTTCTTCAACATTTCAACAACAAATCACATGAACATGATTTCTTCAACATTTCAACAACAAATCACATGAACACAAATTGAACAACAAAGAACAACTAAAATTTGATTGAACAATATTTTAGCAACAAACAATCCTATTTTCGGATTCAACAACAACAACAAACAAGTATATTTAGATTTCTAAATTCAATAATATTGAACTTAAAATCAACTCTAACAACATTACAACAAACAATTCTTATATTAAACTTTAAACAAGATTATGAGACCAATTCAAGAAATAATCATAAATGGTAAACAAGAAATCAAACTATACACATTTCGGATTCAAGATCAAACAAACATAATATGAACATGAATTAAATCTAAAAATAAAAACGACGGATTCAAATGATTAAAACCAACATACTTCCCTTATTACAACTAAATTCTTTTAGGCAAATGACAAAACAAAACCTAAGAAGAAACAATTATGAATTTAAACTTGAACTTAACAATATTAACAATTTCCGGAAAATACATAAAATACATGAAACAAATTGAAGAAACAATTAATTAAACTTCAATTTGTATCTAACTAATATTAAACTAACAAATATTCACTTAAACAATAATACAAACATGAAATAAACATGAAAACAACTAATTAAACTTCCATTTTGAAATCTGAAAATTAATTTAACAAACAACACATGAACATGAACTAAAAATTAATTCAAACGATAAACAAAACAAACATTTGTTGATTTTAGATTCGAAAATATCAAAACAAAATACGGACAAAATAAAACTCAAAAACTACTAACCGGATCGAAATGATGAACAACGACCAAACAAACAATGAACTTGACGATGAACTCACGACGTACAGGATCTTCACTCGACGAAAAACCCTCGACCTTTGCCGGACTTTAACCGGACTGCCTTGCGTCGTCAACAACAATACAATGGTGAGCAACCAAACGGCAGACTCATGGGGTCGTCGACGGCAGTACGCAGCAGCGAAGGAGACGACGTGAAGCAGCAACAGTCCGAAGCAGCGAGCAGCAGCACGGCGCGGACAGCCATGGACGACGACATGGTCGACGTCGAAGCTCGTCCATGACTGGACGTAGTAGAAGGCAGAAGAAGATGGAACGCAGCAACGACAGTGGCAGCAGCTGTCCGTCGAGGGGGACAACGGGGAGAAGAAGAAACATCGGCAGAAGCAGCGATGGGGAGGTTGACGATGAAGCAGCTGCGACACGAGTGTTTGGACGTAAGGTTTGAGCTGGTCGACGAGCAAAACGCAGCAACAACGTTGCTCGTCAATGGCGGACGGTGGATGGGTCTGGTTTTGGTGGAGATGGTGAAGTAGCCATTGATGGAGCTTGTCTTTCTTGAGGAAGAAGAAGAAAAAAAGATAGAAAAGGGGGGGGGGTAGTTTAGTGTTTAGGGTTTTTGTCTTCTTTTTGTTTTGTTTTGTTTTGTAAAATGTAAGACAAAGGGGTTTGGGTCTTTTGGGTTATGGATTGGGTCGACCCAGTTCGAAATGGACTGGGTCGTAGGGAAGATTGGGCCATTTCTTGGGCTTGTGGCTTGAAATCGAAGAAGAGGCCCAATTCCGACTTTCTTTATATTTTTGCTCTCTTTTCTTCTTTTATTTTTTTAAAACTAAATTATAAAAATACTTAAACTATTATTAAGAATTAAATTAAGTTATAAAAGCGCAAATTAACTCCCAATATCAATTAACGCCCAATTAAGTAGTAATTAAGCATAAAATTGTATATTTGGACATTAAATGCTAAAAATGCAAACGATGCTTATTTTTGTAATTTTTAATTTTTGTAAAACAAATTTAATTACTAACAATTGTAGAATTAAATCCTACATGCAAAATGCGACATATTTTTGTATTTTTTTATTATTTTAGCAAATAAACATGCACAGACAAATGCAAATAATTATTCAAAATATCACAAAATTGCACACCAAAGAAAAATCATTTTATTTTTGAATTTTTTGGGAGTAATTCTCATATTGGGCAAAAATCACGTGCTTACAGCTACTGTGTGTTTAAATTTGGGACTATGGGACGACATTCCGGGAGATCCCCTGCACCTATTTATGATCTGGACTAAGATGCGGAATACCAAGAGATCTCTGGCACATATATTGAGGATACTGAGAGATCCTCGGGATACTAAGAGATCCCTGACACATATTGAGGATACCAAGAGATCTCTAGCACATATTAAGGATACCGAGAGATCCTATATTGAGGATATCAATAGATCCTCGGGATACTAAGAGATCCCCGATTATTATCCTTGTTGTGAGTGGTATTTCCTCGTAGTTTTCCTTTATCCCTGTTTTCGTTATTGCACTCTTATTATACTGTGTAGATCCTTAATATAGAATCTCAGTTTTACTGCTTATTTATCCTATCATTTTATTATTTATTAACCCCAGTAGGGCCTTGACCTTACTCGTCACTACCCGACCGAGGTTATGCTTGGCACTTACTTAGTACCGCTGTGGTGTACTCATGCCCTTTCTGCGCATGTTTTTCATATGCAGATCCAAGTACTTATACCTAGGCCTACTATCCTTGAGGGAGGCATCTGCTACGGAGACTTCGAGGTACATCTACCGCGCCCGCATACCGAGGAGTCTCTTTCCTTTCTAGCTATTGAACATTTTACCCCTTCTGTATTTTTCCTTCTTGTTAGATATTCTGGAGTTAGACTGTTAGATATTCCAAAGGCTTGTGTTCCCGTGAGTTTCCGGGTTTGGGATAGTGTTTTAGAAATTCTGAGATGTTGAGCTGTATATGCCGAGCGACATTCTATTTACTGTTTCTCGTTGGTTATTCCTGACTTTTTATTTATATTTTTGCAAGTTTGTAATTATTTCCGCGTTTGTTAGGCTTACCTAGTCGTAGAGACTAGGTGCCATCACAACAGTTCACGGAGGGCGAACTAGGGTCGTGACATATTCCAAGTACGTGAACCACTCTTAGTATTTTTAGTCTTCCTATATTTACCAATTAGAACTTTTGCCCAAAGAGATGACGGGTTGTTAAGGATTCTCCATGCCACGCTGGTTGATAGATCTAAGTTTTTTGACTTAGCTTTTCTAATACCTAAGCCACCATGAGTTTTTGTTCTGGTAATAGTGTCCCACTTAATTAAGTGAAGTTTTTTCTTCTCTGCAGTAGTACCCCATAAGAAGTCTCTTTGTATTTTGTCGATTTCTTTCAGTCTTTTTTTAGGTAGAAGGGATATTTTCTGAGGTGATTTAGAATGGTGTTGAGGGTAGATGATACTAAGGTACTTCTACCAGTCATGCTTAACCACCTAGCATAACAATTGTTTAGCCTTGCTCACATTTTATCAATCAAGAATTGACAATCCTTGTGCTTTGGATTATTATTGAGTATTGGGAATTCTAGGTATATCCCAAAATTATTACTAATTTTTATGTCAAAGAAACTGGTCAAAAGGTTTTTGGTTGAAGCTTTACAAATTTTGGAGACAATTAGATTCGATTTTTCTCTATCGATATTCAGCCCACAATAGTTACAAAAACTATCCATGCTCCACCAAATTGTATGAATTGTTTTGTCATTGCCTTCCCCATCAGGGTTACAAAAAATAGATGAGATAGGGGAGGGCTTCTATGGTTTAATTTAATAGGATCCCAATTCCTGATGTCTACTTGATTTTTCATATTTTTTGAGAGCATATCCATGCATAAGATAAATAGGTATGGGGACATGAAGTCTCTTTGTCTTACGCCCCTTGTAGGAATGAATTCTTTTGTTTTGTTTCCGTTCACTCGAATGGATATAGTACTAGTTGAGTTGCAGCTAGCCACTTGAGTGGAAATTAAGGGAGTTAATAGGTTATTATCATCTAGTGGATTAATTTGATTAGACTTATCCAAATCATTTGGTATTAGTATAGCAAATTGATTAGTGGTTAGTATAGGGGTTATAGGTTTTTCAGAAATATTATGAGTATTAAGTATATGAGTAGTACTATTAATGGTTAATTTTGTAAAAGGAAGATTATTAGGGGTTGTAGATACATACTTACCTGAAGCCTTTGTAGGAGTAGCACCCAAAGGTGGCACTGATTGTAGTTGATTTGCTTTGTAAGGATTGATTGACATGGAATTTTTTCGTTTGGGGAATTACACCGTCTTCTATTCCTCAGTAGATGTAACATAATTATTTGTTAAGTTAGGGGTGGGAATGGTTGAAGGTGTAGTGGTAGACATATCAGTAGTAATTTGATCTTGTAATTGATAGGTACAACCTCCACTTCCAACCGAGAGGTTGTGAGTTCGAGTCTCCCCAAGAGCAAGGTGGGAAGTTCTTGGAGGGAAGGATGTCGGGGGTCTATTTGGAAACAGTCTCTCTACCCTAGGGTAGGGGTAAGGTCTGCGTACACACTACCCTCCCCAGACCCCACTAAGTGGGATTATACTGGGTTGTTGTTGTTGTTGTTGTAATTGATAGGTACAAACCCTTTGATTATACCCCATCCGACCACACTTAGTACATAGCAAATTTAATCCTTCATAAAGGATATTTTGCTTATGAGTTCCAAGGTAAATATGTGTATGTAAAGGTTGATCCACTGGTATTTCAACACATAACCTGGCATATCTTCCTCTAGTTGTGGAAGAGGTGCAAGTATCAACAGTTAATAATTTCCCATTTTGTTACCTACTTTCTGAAGAATCTGAAAATCATAAAATTCCGTAGGTAATTCAAATAATCGCAACCATATAGCAGAGTAAGTTATTTTTGTTTCAGAAGCCATAAATTTAGGTTCCCATTGACGAACAGATAGAAAGTGACTTAAGATGAACCAATTTCCATCATGTAGTGCACGATTCTTATTTTCTTCTTTTTGGAATTTAAGAAGAAAAAATCCGATCCTAAATCAATGAGAGGTAGATTTTCAGTAGGTTGCCATGCATCCTAGTAAGATCAAACCTATTCAAGGACAAGGATGAAGCTTTGGAATCTCAAAGAGGGCATTTAACAAGATCTCAAGCTAAAAAGCTATAAAACAAGGTCATTGGACTTCACGAGCGATCAAAGAAGTTGTTAGTTGAGAGGAAGAGCTTAAGGATAAACTATATGAGTTATCTAGGTGTTATAATTATTTTATGGCCCAAGTTCATGTCCAAGAAGAGGTGGATTAGATCCCAAGAAACATCATCTGAAGAAAGTCCAAATCAGGCCATTGTTGGACAATTTTGGTAAACTTTTATCAAAGTCTGTTCGTTTTTTCTATTCGTTTTTTCTACACTTAAACCACACTCCCAATCCATAAATCAAGAAGATGTTTTCACCCAATCTAAATTACCTACGCAGACTACAAACTACACCCAGGAAACCCACTCATCGTCTCCAACACAACAACACTCCATTCACTCCATTCTCCCACCCTCCTCCACATCTGATAATGGAGCCCAATACCATTATCTATACAGCTCAAACCCCTCATGCACCAACACATCTCACTTTCTGGCTCGATACAGGCTTACAAAATCATGCCTTAACTTTCACGATGGAGGTCAATCATCAAGAGGTGACAATTCTAATCAACCATCCCAGGGACCTAGCACAAATAGTAGCGGAGGGCATGCAGTTAAGGACGAAGATTTATGGGAGATACCATTGGTCCATGATGCAAGTACCCTACCTTGCGCCTTATCACCTAATTCCTCTCCCAACACCATATTGAGATCCCCTTCATCTTCACCCACATCTTCTCCAAATGCCATTTTACCCACCACCCACTCCTACCATACCATGGATCCAACCCTACATGGATCCACCGATAAATATACTACCACTGGAACCAATAACACCTCCAACACCAACTTCATCACCAATTCACTCACCACCCCACATTCCCAATCCAGTAGAACAAGACATCAACTTTCAAGCAGAACTAGAAGCAGTAGTCCTTTACAACAGAGAAATACGACCAATTCATTTATGACTCGACGGAATCAAGGTCTTTGTCCAGAAGGAGGAGTACAAAAGAAAGATATACATAAGGTGTCCTCTGAATCTACTAAAAACATCATTCAGACTAAGGCCAACTACAAATCCATACGTGGGGAAGTATGCCATGCTTCTACTTCCTAGGTTTCTACTTCGACCAGGGCAGTCAAGCAACCAGAGGAACCACAGGAGCAGTCCGCAGCTTGAACCAATCCTTAGCTATATGAATTTTATTATTTGGGATTGTATGGGTGCTCAGTCAAATGATTTTAGAAGAAATTTTCGTTCACTACTTGACTACAATAGACCATCATTGGTTGTATTGTTGGAAACTCACTGCCAAAGTCATCAAACAGTTAAGGAGGATTTTAATTTTATTGGATTAATTGAAGTTGCTGCAACTGGCCAGTCGGGAGGAATTGCTATTTCATGGCTTTCAGATGTACTTTATGTGAAACCAGTGGCCACTACCTCTCAGGAAATCCATTGCCATATTCAGGTGCTCCCTTTTCCATTTAAAGTTTTATTTACTGCCATCTATGCTAGTACTGACTTAGCAACTAGACAATCTTTATGGCATAATATAATGTGTGTATATGATCATTATACGGGTCCATGGTTATTAGGTGGTGATTTTAATGAGATACTGCATGCAAATGATAAATTTGGTGGTTTATCTATTAATAATTCAAGATCTAATAAATTATTAGTCTGTTTAAATTATTCACGTTTAACGGATTTGGGATACAAAGGCAGTCGTTATACATGGATAAATGGTAGACATAATAGTTTTAATATACTTGAATGCATTGATCATCTTACGGCTAATTATGATTGGCTCAAACAATACCCTGATGCACTGGTTACACATCTTCCCCGTACACATTCAGACTATTGTCCTATAAAATTAGAACTTTAACACTGTCCTTTACCTCGTAAATTTTTTTTAGTTTTGAAACTATTTGGACTACACACCCTACTTTTCCATCTATAGTTCAACAAGCATGGCTTGATAATTTATATTTACTACCTGCTATTAATCAATTCGCTAGTACAATACAAGAGTGGAACAAATCAACTTTTGATAATTTATTTAATCATAAAAAGAAAATAATGGCTCGTTTGAATGGTATTCAATCCTCTATCAATTACCCAACTAGTACTTTTCTACACAACCTGGAATATACATTAAATGGAATTTAATAAAATCCTTAGACTTGAGGAGGATTTTTGAAAATTAAAGTCACGTATTGACTGGTTAAATGATGGAGATGCAAATACTAAATTTTTTCATCTTACCACTCTAAATCGTAGAAGACATAATCATATCACTGCTCTTCAAGACCAAGGAAAAAATTGGATAACTGATCATTATCATATTCGGGATCATATTACACAATACTATCCACATCTATTTACTACTCAACAAATAATTTCTACTACAAACAATAATTTACATCCTTTCAATATTTTAACAATATATGAACAAGCTGCTTTAACTAATCGGTTACAAGACTGTGAAATTATTAATGCTATTAATTCTTTTAAATCACTAAAAGCACCAGGACAAGATGGATTTCATCCCTTATTTTACCAAAAATATTGGCACATAATTGGTAATTCTGTTAAAAACTATTGTCATAAAGTTTTTTACGAACATCAGATTGAGCCTTCTATTAATACAACTTTCATTTGCTTAATTCCTAAAAATAATACTGCATCCACAATATTACAATTCCGACCTATTAGTCTTTGTAATACGAGCTATAAAATTATTACAAAAATAATTGTAAACAGACTAAAACCTATTCTGGACAATATTATTCATCCAACTCAATCCAGTTTCCAGAAAAATAAAAGGGCAGCTGATAATGCTATCATTGTACAAGAAATTCTTACCAAATTCCAAAAAATGAAGGGTAATAACTTAAACATGCTCTTGAAGCTGGATTTGGAAAAAGCTTTTGATAAATTAGAGTGGTCGTTTATATATAATTCACTAATCACTCTTAATTTCCCATCTTCTTTTATTTAACTCATTATGTCATGTATAACAACTAATACTACTTCTATTTTGATTAATGGTAACCCTAAAGAATACTTCACACCCTCAAGAGGTATTAGACAGGGAGATCTTTTATCACCATACTTATTTATTCTATGCTTGGAAATGCTTTCGCGAAAAATAAATACATCAGTGAATTATCATAATTGGATGCCAATATCAATGGGGAATAATGGGCCTCAGTTATCCCACTTATTTTTTGCTGATGATATTATTCTCACATCTAAAATAACTGATAAATCTTGTCAATCCACTGTTAATACTATTGCTCATTTTACATATCACTCGGGACAAACTATAAATTTTGATAAATCTAAAATCTTCTTCTCTAATAATTGCTCACCTAATATAAGATCTACTGTACTACAAATTTTCAAAATGAATGAAGGAAAAAGTTTTGAAAAAATACTTAGGTTTTTCCATATTTACTAAGAAGCCTACTAAAAGTGATTATCAATTCCTAACTGACAATTTCAAGAACTAATTAGTAGGGTGGAAAACCAGCTTTTTATCAAAAGCATGCAGGACTACTCTAATTCCTTCCACTTTAAACCATCTTCCCAATCACATTATGCAATACATTAAAATCCCTTCTTATATACTTTCCTATCTAAATCGTTATCAATGTAACTTTCTCTGGGGAACAACTCAACAAAAGAAAAAAATTACATTTAATAAAGTGGGCTACCAATACACAACCTCTGGATCAAGGAGGATTAGGCATACAAAACCTCTCTACAAAAAATCAAGCATTACATGCAAGTCTTGCTTGGAGGTTGTTTCAGAACCTTCATCAGCTATAGGCACAAGTGTTATTACACTATTACGTACGACCACCACATTTGATCAAAAAACAAAATTCAATAACTTGGCGTAATATTATGAAAGGATGGTCCTACTGTTGTCTAGGGTATAAATGGAATCTAACCACGGAAAATCATGTAAAATTCCGGAATGATCCTTGGATTAGTCAGAATTATTTAATTCGTAATTGTATATATGAACCCCTTCCACAATATGAGGACAAAAAAATTATTTCACACTACTATTACAATCACAAATGACACTTTAACATGTTACCTTTTTGTTTACCTCCTAACTTACAAACTGCAATCACTGATATTTATATGCCATTTGCATCCTCAACATATGATAAAATATTTTGGGCTCTCACACATAATAGCATTTTTCAGTCAAATCAATGTACACTGCTATCATAAATAACACACCTTCTACAACAACTGCTCCACTCTATGCTTTTAAATGGATTTGGCAATTGCATATTCCTCCAAAAATTTCTTTCTTCTTATGGTTAATTTGTCATGATCGACTTCCAACAACTGCATATCTCACAAGAATAGGTATTCTTAATTCCTCTATATGTCCACAGTGCCATATGGCCCCTGAAACATTACAGCATCTCTTCCTAGAATGTCCGACTACCATACAATTATGGACTATGCTTAAGATGTCAACTATCAATGAAAATTTCCCTCTATCCCACAATGCTACTATAAATTGGTTATACCAATTTATACATCAACAGTCAATATTCAAACATCATACAATTCCAAATACCACCCTCATACCCTTTGTATTATGGGAGCTTTGGATTATACGTAATAAAAATACACTAGATCATAAGAAAACCTTTTTGAATATATCTTTCATATTAAAAAAGGCTGCAGAATTTTATTACCTCACAAATCCAATATCAAAAAATTATACTCTCATACCTTTATATATAAAATGGCACCCCCCCAAACAATCCCTTTTACAAGCTTAACATTGAGGGTTCTTGCTCAATCCAACAAAATAACTATGGTATTGGTGGTATTTTTCGTAATCATCTAGGCAATTGGATCATAGGATTTGCAGAAACAACACTACATGGGGCACCTCTCCAGACAAAACTTCTAGCTTTGCTCATGGGATTGAAACTTGCTGTCCAAAAGAACCTCAAATCACTCATCATTGAGACAGATGCACAAGCCCTACTCGGTATGTTTAATAGCACTACAATGCAATACACTAATATAATTAATGATTGTAGGTTATTACTACTACAGCTGGATAGTCCCCCTCTCCAAACCATCTATAAGGAGCAAATTTGTGTGGCAGATTGTCAGGCCAACTATGGAGCTTTGCATGCAAAGGAAACCTGTATCATTTTTGAAAGTCCACCACTTTTTGCTTCCACTTTACATCAACAAGATCAAGGAGGGATGCTTAGAAAAAGGTTGATTAAAAAACAGTCTGTTTTGTGTAATAATAGGTCTTCCACTAGTACTGTACTAAGTAACTATAGTAATGTTTTAGCTAGTTCAAGTTTAGTTCGTAGTAATGGTTCCTATACGGGGGCCTTAAAAACAATCACTACTAATGTAAATCTGATGCCACTCATACATCTTGTAAACAGCTCTCTTGTACGAGCTTAGCTATATATATATATATATATATATATATATATATATATATATATATATAATATAAATATCTTTTTGACCAAAAAAATAATAATTAGAGAAGAAATATTTGGAGGGAATTTAAATTTTTTTAAAGTTTTGTAAATGTAAGACCATTCTAATTTATCAAAAGCCTTCTCCAAATCAATCTTAAGGATTAAGCTAGGCCTGCCCATTGATGAATTGATCTTCTTCATGACTTCTTGGATAACGATAGCATTATCACTAGCCCAACTATATTTTAAAAAGCTAGATTGTTGTTGGTTGATAAGTTAGTGTAGGAAGGGCTTGATTCGATTGGCAATGATTTTTGTTATAACTTTATAGATGGTGTTACATAGGCTTATAGGCCGAAAGTTCTTAGAAATTGTTTGTATTATTGAATTTGGGGATGAGGCATAGGTAAGTGTTATTGATGTCCGGTGGCATTGTTTTTGTTTGAAATTTTTTTGGCACAAATTTATGACCTTGCATATAATGTGCCAATATTTTTGGAAGAAAAAGGAGTGCAACCCGTCCGGGCCTGGAGCTTTGTATGGTTTAAATGAGAAGACTTTCCTTATTTCATGATTTCTTAAGGGATCATCAAGGCTTGAGAGGTCAATATTACGAAAGCTTTTCTTGTCACTTTTGATAATCGACCAATCAGTTTTTACATGGGAGGTTGTGAAAATGTTTAAGAAATAATTCCTTGTATGGTTCATTAGAGAAATTTAGTCATCTATCCAATTCCCATTATTATCTTTGAAGAAAACAATGTTGTTTTTCCTCCTTCTGTTGGTTGCCTTAATATGAAAAAAATTTATATTTGTATCGCCATTATTTAGCCAAGTTAAATACAATTACATAGACTATAAATCAAGATGAGTAATAAAAATATAAAATAAAGACCGTACACTAATAAAATTGCACAAGTATCAAATATAAGATCATTTTGGTTCTTACTCTACATATTGGCAAGACGAATTATAAGAAGCAACGCCAACTATTATTAATACAAAATCATTTTGGAATCCTCTATAACAGTCTATGAAAATACTTTTCTTATTTTTCCTCAAAAAAAAACAAAAATTGTAAACTAGCACCATAATGATCATATATGAAGTATTCCAAAATTATAAACACGTCAAACTGTCATTCAAGATAGATAAATCTATTCAGAAATAATAATTAGAACTTACAAAAGAGGAACCTAAATGCAAGTGAACCGATGTTTCTTTCTTTTGTTATTACAATATAATAAGAGCTAAAGAGATGGAGGAAGGAAGCGAAAAGGAATGATACTTATAAAATCTAGTTGAACAAAACTGTAAAACTTTTCTACCAAAAATATTTTATTGGATTTCTTTCTTAAGTAATCAATTCCATTTTTCTTCAAGTTTTGATTTCCTATTACAATAACAACCACCACCCAATATAATCCCAGAAGTGGGGTCTGGGGATGATAGGATATACGCAGTCTTACCCCTACCTTGGATGGGCAGAGAGACTATTTATGATAGACCCCCGGCTAAAGAAGGTGAAAAAAGCCCTGATATCAAGTAATAACAAGGCAAATAATTAAAAAACTAAATCAAAAGTAGCAACAGAGAATATGAAAGGGGTATCGATAGCAAGTAATAGCAAGTTAATATGTTTAGAAAACTAAATCCAAGGCAACAAACGAGAATATGAACGAAGTACTGCTAGCAAACTACGGAATTACCGATGGCAAGTAATAACGAAACAAAACATGCGAATATAGCAAACTAAGAAAAAAAGGGATACCGTACTAGTACTAATACTATCGAACTGAGAAGACAAAGGGAAACACATGACTACCTACTAACCTTTTATCCTAATCTTCAACCTCCACACTTTTCTATCTAGGGTCATGTCCTCGGTTAGCTCAAGCTGCGCCATCTCCCGCCTGATCACCTCTCCCCAAGACTTCTTTGTCCTACCTCTATCCCTCCTCCCACCTCCCAAGGCCAACCTCTCACATCTCCTGATTGGGGCATCTGTGCTTCTCCTCTTAACATGCCCGAACCATATCAACCTTGCTTTACGCATCTTTGCCTCCATAAGAGCTACTCCCACCTTGTCCCGAATAATTTCATTCCTAATTCTATCCAACCTATTATGCCCACACATCCATCTCAATATCCTCGTTTCCGCTACTTTCATCTGCTGGACATGAGAGTTTTTGACTGGCCAATACTCTGCCCCATACAACATAGTCAATCTAACCACTACCTTGTAGAACTTACCCTTAGGTCTCAACAACATATTCTTATCACATAAGACATCGGAAGCGAGCCTCCACTTCATCCACTCTGCTCTGATACGGTGTGTGAAATCCTCATCTATCTCCCAATCCTTCTGAATTATAGATCTCAGATACTTGAAACTCTCTCTCCTGGGAATGACTTGCGTATCGAGTCTCACATTCCCGTCTGCCTCCTGGGTAACACTGCTGAACTTGCACTCCAAGTATTCTGTCTTGGTCCTACTCAACTTGAAACCCTTAGACTCCAGAGTATGTCTCCATACCTCCAACCTCTCGTTAACGCCACATCGCGTCTCATCAATCAGGACTATGTCATATGCAAATAACAAGTACCAAGGCACCTCCCCTTGAATGTGACGCGTCAAAGAATCCATCTCCAAGAAAAACAAAAACGGGATAAGTGTTGATCCCTGATGCAACCCCATCTCAACCGGAAAGTAGTCAGAGTCTCCTTCTGTTGTCCTAACCCGTGTCTTAGATCTATCATACAAGTCCTGAATCACTCTAATATATGCTACATGCACTCCTCTAGCCTCCAAATATCTCCATATAACCTCTCTTTGGGACTTTGTCATAGGCTTTCTCCAGGCCAATGCACACCATATGCAATCCTTATTCACCACCCTATACTGCTCCACCAACTTTCTCACAATGTGAATGGCCTCAGTAGTCGACCGTTCCGGCATGAAACCAAATTGGTTCTCGGAAATAGACACACACCTCCTCAACCTTCCTTCAATCATCATCTCCCACACTTTCATCGTATGACTTAACAACTTGATACCCTTATAGTTAGTGTAGTTTTGGACATCCCCCTTGTTCCTGTACATCGGGATTATCGTACTCCTCCTCCAGTCTTCGGGAATCTTCTTCGTCCTAAAAATGACGTTAAACAACCTAGCAATCCATTCCAATCCCTCCTTACTCACGCTCTTCCATAATTCCACCGGAATCTCGTTCGGTCCAATCGCTCTACCTCTGCTCATCCTGCGCATTGCCCTTATAACCTCCCCCACTCGTATGTGTCTACAGTATCCAAAATCTCGTTGCCGCTCCGAGTACTCTAACTCCTCCAGCATAATGCCCCTATATCCCTCTTCATTCAAGAGTTTATGGAAGTAAGATTGTCATCTCTGCCTAATCTGTGCCCACTCCAATAAAACTTTTCCCTCCTCATCTTTTATGCATCTCACTTGGTCCAGATCCCAGGCCTTCCGCTCCCTCACCTTCGCTAGCCTGTACAACTTCTTATCCCCGCCTTTATCCCCAATTTCTTTGTATAAACGACTAAACACTGCGGTCTTAACCGTAATAACCGCCAACTTCGCCTCCTTCCTAGCCTTCTCATACCCCTCCCTGTTGGTACTCTTCTGCCTCTCGTCTATACTTTCTACTAGCTTCAAATATGCTGCTTTCTTGGCTTCCACTTTCCCCTGAACCTCTTCGTTCCACCACCAACCCCCTTTATGGCCACCAGAAAAACCCTTTGAGACCGCTAACACCTCTCTCGCCGCCTCTCTAATACAATTTGCTGTCATAGACCATATACAACTCGCGTCCCCGCTACTCCTCTAGGTTCCCATAGCCAGCAACTTCTCCCCCAACTCCTGGACCTTGTCCTTAGTCAATGCACCACACCTAACCCTAGGTATAGCCCTCTTCTTCCTCGTCCACTTGATCTCTAAGTCCATAATCAAAAGCATATGTTGGGTCGTACGATTCTCACTCGGGATGACCTTGCAATCCGTGCATAAACCTCTATCACATTTTCGGAGAAGTAGATAATCAATCTGGGTTTTGTCCACCGTACTCCGAAAAGTTATCATCGCCTTCTTCGGGTAACACGAGTTAGCGATCACCAGCTCAAAAGCTTTAACGTACTCCAGCAGCGAAGTACCTCCTCCATTTCTATCTCCAAAATCGAAGCCACCATGCACACCGTCATATCACCCGGGCGACCTCCCAATGTGGCCGTTAAAATCACCCCATATGCTTCTCGGTGGACGACATACCCCGCACCAACCCATCCAAATCTTCCTAGAAGCGTCTTTTAACCTCCTCGCCCAAACCCACCTGAGGCGCGTAAAGACTAATTATGTTCAGAGTATACCCTCCCACGACTATCTTAATGGCCATCAACCTGTCATTCACCCTCTTAACCTCAACGACAAGCTCCCTTAGATCTTTATCAACTAAAATGCCTACCCGTTCTTCCCTCTCACCCTCCCTAAATACCACAACTTAAACCCATCAGCCTCCCGAACCCTGTTCCCCACCCATCTAGTCTCCTGGACACAAGCTATGTTAATCTTCCTATTATGGAGAATCTTTGCTAACTCTCTAGACTTCCCTGTTAGAGTCCCTATGTTCCATGACCCCACTCTCAACCTAGAAGGTGCCTTAGCCCCCCTTGCCACCCTTACCATCTACCCCCGCTCCTCTGAGGACATGCCCTCACTCTATCATAGCTCAGCGCGACCACTAGATCAGCACAAAGCAAAAAGAATAGACTCAAGTTTTTATTTCCTATTAAGGAATCATTTTTTTTAATTTTTACTATTTTATTAATTGTGTGTGTAATTTTAGTAAACTTTGTACGTATTAATAGGGTTACAGACACGAATCGTATGCCGAGAAACTAGTTAATTTAGAAGTAGAGCCATCTTGCAAAAAATACATTCAGCGACAAACATCTAAGATATAATTATCTTGAACCATGAAGAATAGAAAGAAGAAAAAGCAAAAAGAAATTTAAAATCATCCAACGAAAAGTATATTTTCAACAAATCTTTGTAATACAATCAAACATAAAATTACTTTGGGATACATGAATCATAAGTTAAAAAGACTATTCATTATAAATAAACAATTTGGATCACTCTTCTCCGTAGGATCCATAACATGAAATCTACAACTTAGTGCTTTCCATGACTTTCTTGATGTTTTTTATGTTCAAGGTGACGAAGTTCTTCAGGGAGCGCGACCAAATAAGAGAAGGCCATACCACCAAAACAAACATGATAAACGGGTTCAACTGAACTCGTTATAATGTATCTCGAATGATAATTGTCTAAGCCTTTGGCTATAAATCTTCTCACATACGAGATCATTATGACTTTGTAATCTTCAAATAGGAATTTAGAAGCAAAAAAGGATGAGGGTCTTGTAACAAATCGCAAAAGGAAGACAAAGCAGAAGTTTTAAGAATGGAGTTGGGAAAGATTTTAAAATGGAAAAAAAAAACATAAGAACTTGGGTTGTTATATACTGTGCCTTTTAACTAACGACGTGTGCCATTGTGATCCTTAACTCGAGGATAATATGAGGTTCTTTTGCTTGACTTCAGTTATCCATTTTGCCTTTTATTCCTCGGAATCGAGCGGGCAGCAAGAATTAGAATCAACCTATATAACATTTGTTCCCATGTAGTCGGCATTCTAGACTGCAGGGAAGATTGATTTCGTAGTTGGAAACTTTATTAAGTTGTGAAATATGCGATCAAATTAAAGGAACCATAATTGTTCAAAATGGATAAATTTTCGGATTATGAATGACGTTTACGAGCACTTATAATTCGGATACATCTTTAACGAAAATTGAATTCTCGCAAATAAAATTGTCATTGTTGAACTTGTCCAAATTTCTGATGATGGAAATATGGATACTTTTCAAAATATCATACATAGTTTCTTAAGTTCTGGGCTTGATAAATGGTCTTATCATGTTAAATAACAGACAATTGTAAAAGGTAAGAGTATTTGAAAATTTAAGAGATTACTTAAAGTTCAATTAACTACAATTCAATCTCAGATCAGTTGTGATTGGCGTCAATTTCCAACACTAAATAATAGCCATTTTAACATAAATTATTCTCTAAATTTAATTTTTTTCTAAATCCCGCACTTAATGTTACAAGCATTTTGGTACGAGGAAATGTGAAATGAAGTGGGTAGTAGAGAAAGAGTACAGTAGTAGTGGTATTACAAAATTACCATTACTCCTCCGTTTTGAGTAAGTTGAGGTGGATCATATGAATCTTTACTGATTATGTCTTTCATTAAAGCCCGTTAAGCATGTCTCAAAGCTGAAAACAACTCCAGTTGCATAGCTCAAAGCTGCCTATGGATTAAACAAGTAAATCTGTCAGTCCACTGCAGATGCAGGTTTATACTAACCTGGGACCTTTTTCATAAGGTAGACAAGATAAATAACCCAGCGAAAAAGGAATAACAAAACAAAACCAATTTCTTTTTAGTCAATAAAGCAGTGAAAATGTAAAGAAATTTCCAATAGGAACAAAAACCGGGCATCAATGGTGACTGCAGTTGTTGTGAGATGTTCTACTAAGTTGATAGGGTGGTTTATTATAAGAAGAGATTGTAAAAGAGAGTATGAAACTCGGAGGCTCACTCTCTCCATTATAAGCTTTCCCAATTGCAGTAAATAAATCACATATTGGTTGACTCGTTTATTTGCAGAAAATGTCCGAAACCAATACAGAGAATCGAAATAAGTTGAAGTGTCCGCACACTGCTGGCAGAACACCTTTTGCTTTAATTCGCGAGGTTTGATGTTTTATCTTTCTTATTTTTTTAAATTATGAACTTGCTAACTTTATATGGAAAGATTCTTATACTTGTTTTCATGTAACTAGGCAAAAAAGAAGGAAATCTCTGATACTTCAGATACTATATCAAGTAAGGACATCTTTGCGGCTACAAGAAAAGAAAACTTGCCCGAGTATACAAAAGCTCATATGACAATACGATTAGTAAAATTGTACGAAATTTCTAATTTAAAGTTTGTCGTGCTTATTTATTTGTTCTTAATTATTGATTCAACTTTAGTTACTTAAAACTCTTTTTTCTCGCATTTTTGGTTTGTAGGCTGAAATGGAGAGAATACAATCAACTCAGAAAAGTGAAGATGACCGTCATTTAGATGACGCTTTTGCATCAGTCATGGGACCTGAACATCCAGGTCGCGTGAGATTGTATGGACGAAGGGTTACCAAGA
Source organism: Nicotiana sylvestris (assembly GCF_000393655.2). Lineage (NCBI taxonomy): Eukaryota > Viridiplantae > Streptophyta > Magnoliopsida > Solanales > Solanaceae > Nicotiana > Nicotiana sylvestris. Next base: position 30,273,295 of record NC_091067.1, read on the forward strand.
CTGTGTTAAAGGGGCAAAAAGGGAATCTTGGATCTTCTGATGAGAGGATGCATCAGAAAATGGAGGAAATGGAAGAGAGGACGCAACAAAGAATGCATGAAAATTTGAACGAACAAAAGGATGCCATGGAACAAAATATTACAATGAACGTCATCGCACGACTTCAGCGTCTGAACCCAGATTTGCGACTTGATCCTGACATGTTAAGGTTCAGTGCACGTTCACTTGTAGAAGCTTCCTCTGCACAATAAGTTGTTGTTCAACTAAACAGTCGACCATCTGCTGGTAGTAACAATCAAGGTCAGTACGTACCAAATGTTATACATCTTCTTCTATTTCTTCTTCTTCTCCTCCTCTTTCCTTGCTTGGGATTTTGCTTTGGTTCAAGGCAGAGGGGATATGGTAAAGTGTTTAGCATAATCCTCTAAGTAAGAAATGAACTGTTTTTTTGAAGGGTATTTAGGAATTTTTTTACGAAAACCAAATAATGGGAGTTGACAACAATTTGTCAAATTTTTAGGAAAACCAAGTAATAGTACCAGGATTTCTTGAAAATGATGTTGTGTGTTGACTTTGATGAAGATTCTCAAAATTGTATCCTGCATATTCTTCAGTGAGTTCTCTGCCTCTTTACACTTTCTTTTCTGCCTGCATAAAGCATGAAAAAAGAAATAGCATAAGCATAATATCATAGAAATGATACAATATTTCAACAGTGCAATTGGAGAAAAATGCCAAGGGATAATGTTCACCATTAATATACGCAAATCATTAAGTCTTTACGAATTGACTGTGCAGAAGTAAGTAACTAATACTAGCTAGTTCCAATTTTAAATATATTGAGTTATTAGTTTTAAGAATACTTTAATTCAAATTTCTTTATGCATCCAAGGACATTTGTATGATTATTAAGTTGTTATTACTGAAATGTGGTGAAAGAACTGTTGATAAATGCTGTTTATTGATCATTTTCACCGTTTAGTTAAATCGACATTAGCTTGCTTAACAATATATTTGTTGTTTCTAAATTGTTGTCAAATTTCAGTACTTTGAAAATGATTCATTATTGTCAAATAAGAATGTTGTTGGCTATCAGGTACCACAACTACTTAGCTTAACCTAGTGGTTTAAACTAGTTCCATGTAGGAAGTTTTGAAGTATCAGTTTTAGAAATACTCATGTCTCTAGAAACTGCGAGCTTCTTGTTCTTTCCTTACTTTCTTCAACCGTGATATGAGAACGAGTAAGTAAAGACTCCAGCACTACCTGTATGGTATGATATGGAGAAACATATGGTAGCGGCCTTCATCCTTGTGAAGGAAATGTAGATTTTGTTACCACATATCTTAGGGTAGAAATATTCTACCCTCTTTTTTCTTTATGTGAGAAGAATTTGGAGCAATTGTCATCTAATGAGCTGAAGCAACTATTAGTGTCTTTTCCTTGATAAATGTGGTGTGTATTTTCTTTTTTTCTCACTGGAGCTATTTTTCTTCTTCCTCACTGGTGATTGAAACTGCTAAACCAGAGGTCCAGCACCTACTATTATAGGTCCATTAACCCATAACCATTTTGGTTGTTGATCATTTTTTTTCTTCTTCTTTACAAGAACCTATGTTGAGCAAAAAGAATATAGCAAAAGAAAAAGAGAAGGCACTTTTCAGTGGTTAATCCTCCATTGAAAAGAACTTGATCAGATTGGAGTAGATCTTTCTTCTGCATTAGGTTCTTGAAATAATTGTTGTCAAGCTTTTTGTCTGTGACCAAATCGAGTGGGGCCAAACTTCCATTCCCTCCATTTTTAGGACATTGCAATGTCCCTCTATATCGGATGTATTGTATATTCTGTTCCGAAATGAAGAGCAATGTGATTGGCCAATGGTGTGTGCCCCTACAAATAATCGAGTTTGATTTACAGCAAGTAATGAGAATGTTATTTGGAAAATGAAATAAGTTGACGATGATGAATATATATATTCCAACCCATTTTGAGCAAAAAGAATATGGCAAAAGAAAAAGAGAAGGCACTTTTCTGCTTTAGCCTTTTGAAAAAGAGTGTAATAACTGAGAGTTTTCTCTGTTTTTTGCACTCTGTAATAGTAGCTAGCTCTCTGTTCTTTTTTTTTTCATGGCAATTTGTACTATGAGTATTCTTAGACCGTATTCTCTTGAAGGACAATAACTTTATTTATCCTCTTTTGTAGGTGGAGTAGATCAAAAAATGGATGATGAAGACGATGAAGAACTAGACTTTACTTGAGATAATTTTGAATTGTTATAGATGAATGTTCTAGGAATCTTTTGTTATCAACATTTTTTGAAACTTATTTACCCTCTTGAAATGTACTAAACTTATGCACTCACATGGTAGAACATTTGCCTTATGAATATTATTATTTGCTTGATGGATAATTTTATATTATTAATAGTTTCATTTTATGATGTATTTAAATTTTAGTGTTATTATAATTTATTATATGTATAAATTTTATTTATAACATGTGCTATATTTTGGTTTTAATTGAACTGATACAATAACCTACCAGAACCGTTGCAATAGGATACAAATGGTGTTCTAGTAGACAATGTAAACCGTTGCAATAGGTCCCATAACCTGTTCCAAAATGATCTACAAAACCGTTCCAAATACAAATATAACCGTTACGATAGCTTAAAGAAACCGTTGCTATATCCAACATAACCGTAGCAATAGCTTACATAAATATTGCTTTAAATAATATGGCAACGGTTAACAACCGTTGTATAAACAATATAGTAACGGTTTTAAACCGTTCCAATTGAAAAAAATAATCGTTCCAACAGAGAAGGGGAAAACTGTTGCGATAGACATATCTATTGTCACAGCGATGCAAACCGTTGCAAGAACCGTTCCAGTAGACCTATGGGTACGCCGGCTGATGTAACGGGCGGTAAACCGTTCCAAAATCCCTACGGCAACGGTTTGGCAGTCTATGGGGACGATTTCCAACCGTTACCGTAGACCAATTTTTCAGTAGTGAATTTCATTAAAGCCCGTTAAGTATGTCTCAATGTGAGGATTCATCCTAAATTGACAGATTTTATGTTTGTTGTCAACCTACCATAATTTTCATTCTTTATTCGGATTTGAGACCGATAATATAAACAAGCTCACAAATTAATAGTAGTAAGCAATGACTGATGATTTTGTTCTCATGCTTTGGTTAACCATCGTGTAATTCGTATGGATGCAGAAACTCTATTTTGGTAACAAGTGCATATGAGCTTAGTTTTTGAATTTACAATTTCAGAATGCTCTAAAATGTTTAAGGCCAATATCAGTTTATTTACTACAAAATTCATCTTTCCTAAGCAAGACTAGGAAAGATTTTGAAGTTTATGTCTTGGCTTTTTTACGTACTCAAGTATGTGAATCTCATCTTCACATCTAATTTTCCATATTAGTTCATATGTTATTAATTTGTCCATATTAGTTCATATGGAAACATCGAAGTTTTGATCCACTTGAGAACACCATCCCAAATCCTAATGTCGGAGTAGTAACAAGGTCTGCTTTAAGAAACTTATATGCCTTCACAACTTTTTTGTCTCAAATTGAACCTAAAAATATTAAAGAAGCCTGAAGTGTTGGCTAAATTGTTGTAATGCCAAAAGAACTGAACCAGTTTAAGAGAAGCAAGATTTGGAATCTAGTGTTAAGACATTATGATCGAACAGTTATTGGAACAATGTGAACAACCTAAATGGTCAGAATGAAAATGTCAGACTGGTTGTTCAAGGGTATAATCAGGAAGAGAAACTTAATAGTGATGAGACATTTGTTCATGTAGCTAGAATTTAGGCTATTAGAATGCTGATAGCTTTGTATTTATGGAATTCACTTTGTATAAAAAAAGAGGAGTAGTAGGGACGCAAGCGCTATGTGAAGAGTTGTGGACCACGACCGTGCAGTGCATTAGGGAAGCCACGAGAGAGGTATAGGGGTCTCAAAGGATTACTCTGGTGGTCACAAGGGAGACCGGTGATGGAATGGAGAGGTGCAATGAAAAGTGGAACCAAGAAAGCAGCGTATCTGAACCTAGTGAAAAGTGTAGACGAGGAGGAAAAGAGGGCGAATAGGGAGCACTATAAGTTGGCTAAGAAAGAGGCAAAGCTAGTAGTTACGGCGGCCAAGACTACAACTTTTAGTCGTTTGTATGAGGAACTCGAGGGCCGAGGTGGGGATAAGAGGTTGTTCAGGTTAGCTAAGGTGCAAGAAAGAAAGGCTCGTGACTTGGACCAAGTGAAGTGCATCAAGGACGAAGACGGTAGAGTTTTGTTGGATAAGAGGCTTATCTATCGGAGATGGCAGACTTACTTCCACAGTCTCTTGAACGAGGAGGGGGACAAAAGCATTGTACGGGGTGATTTGGAATTCTCCGGAAGTCGTTGTGACTCTGGGTATTGTGGGCAACCTAGAGTTGATAAGGTTGAGGCGTAAGATGAGCAGGGACAAAGTGACCGGGCCAGTTGAAATCCCAATGGAGTTTAGGAAGAGTACGTGCAAGGCGGGCTTGAAGTGGCTCACTAGGTTATATAATGTCATTTTTAGAATAAATAAGTTACCCGAAGAGTGGATGTGGAGCACGATAGTTCCAGTATAAAAAAAACAAGGGTGATATCTAAAATTGCAATAACTATCGGGGTATCAAGCTTCTCAACCATACTATGAAAGTCTGGGAGAGAGTGATAGATCTAAGGGTGAGGAAGAGTGTGTCTATTTTCGAGAACTAGTTCGGGTTTATGACGGGGCGTTCGACTACAGAAGCCATCCACCTTGTTAGGAAATTGACGGAGCAGTATAGGGAGAGGAAGAAGGACTTGCATATGGAGTTTATCGACTTTAAAAAGGCGTACGATAAAGTTCTGAGAGAGGAGTTTTATGGAGATGTTTGGAGGCTAGAGGTGTACCTATTGCTTACATTAGGGTGATTAAGGACATGTATAATGGAGCAAAGACCCGAGTGATAACGGTGGGTGGGGACTCGGATCATTTTCCAGTTATGATTGGATTGCATTAGGGGTCGGCACTCAACCCCTTTTTGTTTGCCCTTGCTATAGATGTGCTGACGCGCCACCTCCAAGGGGAGGTTCCGTGGTACATGCTATTTGCAGATAATATTGTAATAATTGACGAAAGGAGAGGCGGTGTGGATGTGTAGTTAGATGTATGGAGGCAGACCCTAGAGTCTAAAGGTTTCAAATTAAGCAAGACCAAGACAGAATACTTGGAGTGTAAGTTCAGTGGTGAGACTCAGGGAGGGGAAGGGGAGGTGAGGCTGGACTCGCAGGTTATCCCTAGGAGAGGAAGTTTTAAGTACCTTGGGTCTATTATTCAGGGGAATGAGGATACTGATGAAGATGTCACACATCGTTTTGGGATGGAATGGATGAAATAGAGACTCGCTTCCGGTGTTTTGTGTAACAAAAAGGTGCCACCGAAACTTAAAGCTAAGTTCTACAGAGTGGTGGTTAGACCGACTATATTGTATAGGACTGAGTGTTGGCTAGTCAAGACCGCACATGTCCAGAAGATGAAAGTAACATAAATAATGATGTTGAGATAGATGTACGGGCAAACCAGGTTAGATATGATTAGGAATGAGGTTATTCGCAATAAGGTGGGTGTGTCCCCTGTTGAGGACAAGATGCGGAAGTGCAACTTAGGTGGTTTGATCATGTGAGGAGGAGGAGCACAGACTCCCCGGTGAGGAGGTATGAGAGGTTGACAATAGAGGGCCTACGGTGAGGTAGAGTAGGGCAAAGAAGAGGTGGGGAGAGGTAATTAGGAAAGACATATCGCAACTTCAGTTGATCGAGGACATGATCTTTGATAGGAAGGTATGTAGGTTGAGGATTAAAGTAGCAGGATAGGTAGTCTAGAGTGATCATAACAGTAGTATTGGCACGCAGTCTCGCTTTCTTTTGGTAGTAGGTTTTTATGACTAACCATTATTTTCTTTCATTGTTGATCACCTTACTATCTTGTTGTTTTTGTTCTGCTTTTATATGTCTTTTTGGTGGTGTCCCTTATTATTTATATTTTCGTTAATGTGGTGCTTATATTTTCTTGAGCCGAGGGTCTATTGGAAACAACCTCTCTATCCTCACAAGGTAGGGTTAAGGTCTGCATACACACTACCCTCCTAGAGTGGGATAATACTATGTATGTTATTATTATTATTATTATTGTTGTTGTTGTTGTACTTTGTATCAAAATGATGTCAAAAGTGCCATCTAGAATATATAACTTAAAGAAGAAGAGTTTATTAAATAACCATCCGGTTTTGAAGTAGATGACTTTTCAGATTTTATTAATATGCTAGACAAAGCTATGGAGTGAAGCAAGCTCTCAGATCTTAATATGAAAGGTTGTCAAAGTTTCTTCCAAAAAATTGTTTCTAGAGAGAAAAAATGAATAACATACTGTTCTTGAAAAGTAAAGGTAAAAGTCTTCTTATTGTGTAAGTTTTTGTAGATGGCATTATTTTTGGTTCAATTAGTGATGCCCTGTGTCAGGAGTTTAGTACACTTATAGGGAGTGAGTTTGAGATAAGCATGATAACTGAAATACATCGAGGAACTACTTAATAGATACAACCTAGAGTCAACCAAGTCAAATGATAAACATATTGTAACTGCTACAAAACTGAACTTTGATGTAGAAGAAAAGAGTGTGTATCAAAAATTATATAGGGAATAATAGGATCACTCTTGTACTTAACTACTAGCAGGACTGATATTATTTTCAGTATATTTTGTGCAAGGTTTCAAGCAGAACTAGAGGAGTTTCATATGAAAGTTGTAAAAACAATATTTAAATATCCGAAGGAGACAATTGATTTATGTCTGAGGTATCCCAAGGGATACAACACTTCAGGAACATCTCATTTTGTTAGTTCTTGCCTAATTTCTTGGGCGGCTAAGAAGCATAACTTAGTTGAACTTTCCACAGCTGAAACAAAATATATTATTGCAGGCCCCATGTTATGCACAGGTGTTCTGGATCAAGCAAAATTAAGGGATTATGGTATCTTTATTGATAATGCACCTATTTTCTATGATAACACCAGTGCCATTAATATTGCTAAAAATCCTCGTCAACATAAGAGAACCATACATATAGATATTAGGCACCATTTTCTCAGGGTCAATATAAACAAGGAAAATATCTTAATAATTTTTTGCAAAATTGAAGATCAAATGTTGTTAGGTACTAAGAAGAGATTATTTTGAAAGAAACATACTAGATTTAGGACTAAAAAAACTTCCTCTCTGATTATGAACCCAATGATTGGTTAGTAAGTTACATCTTTATTAAAAAAACTAGCAAGCGTTTGGCACAGTCTTATGCTGTTAAAAGAATGCATGCTAGCATTAGGAATCTAACAATTACTGATATCTGATGATATTACTGTATTGGGAAAAAACTGAGTCTGAATATTGAAGATGACGTGTCATGACACGTGGACTGGTCAAAAGGTCAAAACGCAACGAATAGCCAAGAGGCACGGTAGACAACAGATAGGGGGAAAAGAAAGCAACATAGGTGTGGACCGTTACTAAAATAGGTACGAGTCTCGTACCTATTCGAGTCGTTTAAAGATTAAAGATCAGAAGAAGTTGAAGATACGAATCTGATGACACAAAAGAATCCAAATACAACATTAAATGTCAAATACGTTAGAGAATCTGAATTAAATAGAAATGATTGTGTAACGTTTCTTTTAAATATCATTTATTGCTCATAATTGCCTCATTAAGACAAAGACATTATATCTTCTCCTAAAATCAACTATAAAAGGGAAAAGACTCAACATCTGTAAGGACACGAAATACGATTAAGATCTTACTGAAATACAAAACTATTTACTACTTTACCATCATTCTCAAAAATATTTTATTTTCGTCTCCTGATTATTAGTAACCCGAATTTCTTTCTAACTTTGACCAAAGACTCAGATTTTTGGTTAAACAAATTGGTTCTGTTATCGGGAATCTGATAATCGTTTCTTTTAAGCTACATCTTGTCCATTGTTATCACCATTTCAAACAACAACACCAACAATAACAATGAAAATATTTTGGGAAACCCTGAAAATCAAATCCATCAAAATCAAGGAGATTTACATAACATTGAAGTGGTTCCCTCCCCTCAAAATTCACCACGTCAATCTCGTGAAGGCACTCCTGAATCTCGTGCTGATCAACAAGAACAATCTGAACACTTTGAAGGTGGTACAAATGAAGTTTTACAAAAGCTAATTGATGCACAGGTCGGCAAAGCTCTTCAGGCTCTAGTTAGTCGATTGTCTGTTGCACCACCCACACCAACTCCTAATAATAATACATTGGAGAATCCTCGTTCTGGTCTTGTTAATTCTGGAAATTGAGGAACCATCAGTGAACCACAGGAAGGGGAACCAGGTAATTCAAATAATTCCTATTTGCAAAATTTAGTACTAACCTTGCAGAAACAGATTAAGGAACAAAATGAACGTATTGAGCAAATCCCTGGAGTTCCGCCTGTAATAAAAGGAGTTGACATGGACAAATACTCACAACAACCTTGGAAGCCAAGTGTTGCTCCCCTTCCAATTCCGAAAAAGTTCAAAATGCCTGACATCCCGAAATATGATGGTACTACAGACCCATGTGACCACGTGACTGCATTTACAACAGGCGTAAAAGGCAACGACTTGACCAAACAAGAAATTGAATCAGTACTGGTCAAGAAATTTGGAGAAACACTCACCAAGGGTGCATTAACCTGGTATTCTCTTTTATCTGAAAATTCTATAAATTCTTTTGCTGAGCTTGCAGATTCTTTTATTAAAGCACATTCGGGAGCACAAAAGGTTGAGAAAAGAATGGAAGATATTTTCAAAATCAAACAAGGAGATTCAGAGTTGCTCAGAGACTTTGTTGATAGATTCCAACGTGAAAGAATGACTCTACCCCGTGTGCCTGACAACTGGGCTGCAATAGCTTTTGCAAGTAATTTAAATGACAAAAGTTCTGAAGCCACGAGAAGACTCAAAGAAAGCCTTCGAGAATTCCCTGCAACCACGTGGAATGATGTTTACAACAGGTATAGTACGAAGCTGCGAATTGAAGAAGATACCGTACCTAAGTTTCATCATGAAGAAAGGGGTGGTTCCAGAAGATCAGAAACCGAAAAAAGATCAGGTAAAAACAGGTACGATCCATATACGGGACCAGTAGGAAAAGACCCACGGTCAAAACAAGATAGCCAGCAATATGATCAAAAATCGAGGAATAGGGACTCTGGTTCTTCATCGAAATTTAGAAATGATCGGAACAGACAAGAGTCACGAGATGATGACAAAAGTTTAAAGGCACGGTTCAGCGGATATAACTTTAATGTCACTACCTCCGAGCTCGTGGATGTTTTGAGAAGTATGGGAGATAAGGTGAGGTGGCCAAAAGAGATGCGTTCAAATCCAAATAGACGCAATCCAGATCATTGGTGCGAATTCCACAATGATCACGAGCACAAAACTTCAGAATGTAGATTCTTGCAAAGTGAAGTGGACCATCTATTGAAGCAAGGGTACCTCACTGAGTTATTTAGTGAAAAAGGTAAACAGGCCTATATGAAAAATAGGCAAGAGCCATCAAAGCCTCATTCACCCAAGAGAACAGTGAATGTGATAAGTGGGGGAGAAGATATTCACGGCATAACCTACACAGCCTCCAACAAGGTTTCTAAAGTAACAATTACACACGGGAAACAGGTACGATAGGTTTTAGAAAATGAAAGTATTTCATTCGATGATGCAGATACCGAAGGAGTGATAACTCCACATAATGACGCACTGGTAATATCTTTACTTGTACGTGATACTAATGTAAAACGAGTTTTGATTGATCCAGGGAGTTCCGTAAATATTATATTACTAAGGGTATTATGTGAAATGCAAGCTGAAGACAAAATGATACCCAAGGCGCATACCTTGTCAGGCTTCGACAATTCAAGTGTGGTAATAAAAGGAGAGGTAATTCTAACAACCTTTGTTGCAGGTGTTGTTAAAGAAACTAAATTTCAGGTGGTAGATATGGAAATGGCTTATAATATGATCATGGGAAGACCGTGGATACAAGATATGGATGATATCCCATCAACTCTACATCGAGTTATTAAATTCCCATCACTATGGGGAATTTGCCAAATTCGTGGGGATCAGCAAACAGCTAAGAGTATCAACGCTGTAACAGGTACGAGCACTGTAAATAAAGAAAAATAGCAATTACAGGAAACAGTTGAAGGATTCAAGGATCAAACCTCAGTTGAACAAGAAAAGACGGATTTAGACTCGAGACCTGATACAATTCAAGAACCTGAAGAGAATGAAAATATCAAAACAACAATTGAAGAACTCGAAACTGTGATATTATTCGAACAGTGGCCTGAACGGAAGGTTTACATTGGAGCCAATTTAAGCTCAGATATGCGAGGTATGTTGATTAAATTTTTAAAAGCTAATGTGGACTGTTTTGCTTGGTCCCACGCCGACATGACAGGGATACCACCGGATGACTCACAAATTAAACGAAGATCCATCCTTTACACCAATAAAGTAAAAGAAAAGAAAGCAAGGGGCTTTCAAAAACCAGGTGATTCAAGATGAGGTCCAAAAGCTATTAAAAATTGGGTCAATCCGCGAGGTAAAGTACCCTAATTGGTTAGCCAACAGAGTTGTTGTACCTAAGAAAAATGGTAAGTGGCGAGTCTGTGTAGATTATATAGATCTTAATAAAGCTTGTCCAAAAGATTTTTTTCCTTTACCACATATAGATCAGTTAATCGATGCAATTGCAGGACATGAACTTCTAAGCTTTTTAGATGTATATTCAGGGTACAACCAAATTAAAATGGACCCTAGTGATGAAGAAAAAACTTCTTTCATTACAGACAGGGGGACTTACTGTTATAAAGTAATGCCTTTTGGTCTCAAAAATGCTGGGGCAACCTATCAAAGGTTGGTTACCAAAATGTTCCAAGAATATTTAGGAAAAACAATGGAGGTATATATAGACGATATGCTCATCAAAACCCAGCAGTCTCATGATCATATTTCTCATCTATCTGTTACATTTGAAATTTTGCGAAAATTTAATATGAAACTCAACCCAGAAAAATGTGCATTTGGAGTTGCATCAGGTAAGTTTTTGGGTTTTCTTGTTTCTAACCGTGGTATTGAGGTAAATCCTTCTCAGATCAAAGCAATAGAAGAAATCCCTGATATCCTTACTAATAAAAAGGAAGTCCAAAGATTAACGGGAAGAATTGCAGCTTTGGGGAGATTTATTTCCAAATCCTCAGAAAAGTGTTTTAAGTTTTTCTCTGCACTCAAAAAGCAAGATCATTTTGAATGGAATGAAGATTGTCAACAAGCCCTTAGAAATTTGAAAGCTTATTTGTCAAAACCACCGTTATTGGCAAAACCAAAGGTGGGAGAAAAGCTTCTCATCTATCTGGTTGTATCTGAAGTTGCGGTAAGTGCTGTTTTAGTCCGTGAGGACCAAGGTAAACAATCTCCTATTTATTATGTAAGTAAGTCCTTATTAGATGCTGAGACACGATACCCACAGCTAGAAAAGTTAGCATTAGCTTTGATCATGGCATCTAGAAAATTAAGACCTTATTTTCAATGTCATCCCATTATTGTAGTTACTGCTTTTCCGCTTCGAAATATTTTGCATAAACATGAACTGTCAGGAAGATTAGCAAAATAGGCTATAGAACTAAGTGAATACGAAATCATTTATCAACTCAGGACCGCTATAAAATCTCAAGTACTAGCTGATTTCGTGGCTGATTTTAGTCAGGGGATGCATTTAGAAGCAACAAAAGAATTACAAGTTTTTAATGGTGCAAACCCGGGGACTTGGGTTTTATTCACTGATGGTTCATCTAATATAAAAGGAGCAGGTGGGTATAGTTCTCATACCACCTACGGGTGAAATTATTAGGCAAGCTATAAAATGTCATTCTATAACTAACAATGAAGCAGAGTACGAAGTTGTAATTGCAGGTTTGGAATTGGCAAGAGAACTCGGCATAACACAAATTATAATCAAGAGTGATTCTCAACTCGTGGTCAATCAAATGCTGGGGACTTACAGCCAGGGAAACTCGAATGCAAGAATATCTCGAAAAGGTACGGGAACTAATTAAGCAATTCCAAACTTGGAAGGTAATGCAGATTCCAAGAGATGAGAATGTGGAGGTAGATGCTTTAGCTAATCTCGCATCTGCAGCTGACGTAGCAAACGACGCAAATGCTTCAGTCATACATTTATTTCATTCCGTTCTCGAACCTGATAAGAATGAGGTAAACTTTAATCATCTAACATGGGATTGGAGAAACGAAATTATTGTTTTTTACAACACGAAACCGTGCCTATTGACAAAGGTAAGGGTCACGCGCTTCGCAAAAAAGCCGCTCGATATTGTTTGTATCAAGGAAATCTTTATTGAAAGATGTTCGGTGGACTACTAGCACGGTGTCTCGGACCCTCTTAAACAGAATATGTGATGAGGGAAGTGCACGAAGGACATTGTGGAAATCACGTAAGAGGAAGGTCGCTGGTAAGAACATTGATTCGAGCAGGATATTATTGGCCTAAGATGGAAGACGAGGCAAACAGTTTCGTGTCCAAATGTGATAAATGTCAAAGATACGACAATAATATGCACAGACCAGCTGAGTTACTACACCCTGTTATAGCCCCGTGACCTTTTATGAAATGGAGAATGGATATCGTAGGTCCACTTCCACAAGCAAAAGGTCAGGTAAAGTTTCTACTTGTACTCACAGATTATTTCACTAAATGGGTAGAAGCATGAGCATTTAAACAGGTACGAGAGAATGAAGTTAAAGACTTCATATGGCGAAATATAATATGCCGTTTTGGAGCACCAAAGGAGATCGTGTGGGACAATGGACCACAATTCATAGGAGCTCAAATCACAGAATTTCTTCAAAGTTGGCAGATTAAAAGGATAACGTCTACGCCATACCATCCAGTGGGTAATGGACAAGCGGAATCCACTAACAAAGTCATTATCAACAACTAGAAGAAGAGGTTACAGGATTCAAAAGGTAATTGGCCTGAGGTATTACCTAGAGTATTATGGGCTTATCGTACAACGACAAAAACAAGCACTGGAGAAACACCATTTTCAATGGTTTATGGTGCGGAAGCCTTAATTCCAGTTGAAATAGGTAAACCAAGCACACGGTACGTTCGGGAAACGGAGGAATCTAATGATGAAGAGATGCGGGTCAACCTTGATTTGCTTGAAGGAAGAAGAGAAGCTGTATTGATAAGAATGGCAGCACAAAAGCAAGTAATTGAACGATATTACAATAGGAAAACACGCCTTAGATTTTTCAAAATTGGGGACTTCGTGCTTAAAAAAGTGTTCCAATCTGCAAAGGCTGCTAATTCAGGAAAGCTAAGTCCAACGTGGGAAGGACCATACAGAGTTCGTGACATTGCGGGAAAAGGAGCATACGAGTTGGAGACAATGGACGACAAAGTTTTACCCTCACATTGGAATGCCGTCCATTTAAAGAGATATTACTTCTAAGAAAGTACCCACTGTCAGGTATCGCCATGTTAAAAATTTTCTTTTGAATTATTAAAGTTTTACAAACAATTTTAGATGCTAGTCAAAAACCCTAACTCGTGCCAAATGATGAGTCACGACCTGCAAGGCAAAATGGAGTATTTTAAAATTCCCAGCCCAGGTTTACAATTAATCTGATGGAAATACACACGAGTTAGGCAGTCTTCATCTATAATCGCACCTCCGAGTCCCGTATATTTTTCTGTTTCAGGAAAAGGACCAAATTGAAAGAAATAAACAAGTGCTCGAGGCTTCATACTTCACCGCTCAAACACTTGGGGGACTACATATTATACACAGATACGAATATCGAACAAAAGTCGGCCACAAAGAGGCAAGTGTTGAGAAAAAGTTACGAAGTCTTCAGCATTCATCATCGTGTTCAACAAACACAAGACATTCATCATAATGTTTTTCCCATGAGAACAACAGAGTCATCTCTCAAACTCATAAACGAAGTCACCTATCAAACTCTTCATATAAAGATAGGGTCATGACTATGTACTGAAACAGGTTATGAAGAAAAACCTTGTTTATTTTATATTATGTAAAAATCTGTTACAAGAAAAATAGTTACGAGGAAGTTATAGATGTATTTTAATACATGTAATAGTCAAAAAACTTGTTAAAGTTCATGAATAAAAACTTGTCAAAGTTGTTTCATACAAAACATGTGTATTCCTATTTCTTTCATCGTATTATAACACCATTGTGAAGTTGAGACGTCTTCTTCATTAAGTGTCGATAAAATAAAAGGGTCCTCTTTTATAAACCTCATGTTAATAAGTCATGAGAAGAATCATAAAGCATTTTCAAAGGATAAAAATGTTAAACTATTTTATAAGTCCTAAATAAGTAAGGAAAAGGCAAGAATAGAACACATTGAAGTACTAACAAAACTTCTTAATATAATTAAAAAGACTAAGTAGAAACTTAGTCAATAAAAGTTTATACAAGTGCCCCATTATGATAACTGGGGACTTTCACCAAAAAATCCCTTAAAAACTAAGGGATAAAACCATCATCCAATTGAAGGGGTTAGCACATCAGAAGTTGCAATATTAATTTCACTTTCAGCCACAGGCACGGTGGCAACTTCTGAAGAAGCAGCAACAGGAACGGTTTCAGCTGAGCTTGAAATGTTAGGATCAACGAGGGAAGCAGGAGTCACGGAAGCTTCAACTTCCACAGACTGAGTCATAGAAGTTTCACCCTCTGAAGCTGGAATTGCAACATTTTCAACTTCAACTGCCATAGCAACGGCTTCTTCATTTAAAGGTTCTTCAGCCACGGGAGCTTCAATTAACGGAAAGGGAAAGTCAAGTGGTTGTTGGGTTTTCTCAATGGTCTCTAAAACTTTGGCCAACTCTGAGTTTAAATCAAAGTTTTCTTGACTGGCCTCTATTAAAGCATCACGATGAGAGTTTAGAAAAGCCCAACTCACCTCTATGTTAAAATTCTCCTCAAGAAGTTCATACTCCCTTTCCCACATAGCAAGATCATTCTTTAACACTTGATTTTCAGCTAAAGAGGATTCAAAGGATGCTTCAAGGGAGGCATGAGAACTCTCTAAGGTACGTACCTTATCAGAAGAGATTTTTAAATCAGCTTGAGCTTGAGTCAAGCTTTGCACTAACTCCCCTGCATACTCTTCTTTCTTGGCCAAGAGTACCTTAAGTTCTCTGATCTCTTCACTACAATTTGATAGTTGTTCTGAAAATGAACACTCAAGGCGCTCCTTATCTTTCTCAAATTGGCTTGAAGAAGCTTTGGCAACTGCTAGCTCAGAAGTCAAACCTCGCTTTTATTGCTCCAGGAGATTTCTACTCTCTAATAATTCTTCTATAGTTGCCTGAGCATTCTCAAACTGCTCTTTCCAATTGGCTGCTTCTAGCTGTGCTCCCCTGGCTATTTCCTCAGCCTCGTGGATAGACTTTTCAGACTCACGGGCTTTCTTTTTTAGAAGGGAAATTCTTCCCATCAATTCTGTACCAATGAGGTTAGCCTGCAGTGACAATTTATAGAAATAAGATTTTTTTTTTTAAAAAAAAACAAACTTGTTAGTAAGTAAAGGAAGAATACCTTCAAAGTAGAATGAACAATGTCATTCATCAAAGTTAAGCAGTTATGGTTGTCCATCTTCTTCTTCTCAATAACTCCAATCAAAGGCCTAAGCCAATCATCTGCTCTACCAGACTTCCTTAAAAGGCTGTTGTTAGCAGGAACTTCAAGCGTAACGCTCCTCATAGCCAAGCTTCTGCTACTAGAACCCTCCACTGCATATTGAACAGAGGAAGGGGGAGCTATAAAAGGAAGAGTGGTAGAAGAAGTGAAAATAACATGAGTCATAGGACTCGAAGTAGGTTAGGGAACAGAAGTAGGTAAAGAAGCAGGAAAAGAAGGAATGGGAACAGAGGAAGAAAGAGGAACTTCATCTAAAACTGGACCTAGTTCTCCACTTTCAAAACCACCAACGAAGAGACGATGAATAGATTCGTTGGTGTCCCTCGGAGTGGTTTCATCTTCAGAGGGAATGTGAACAGGTTCAGTAAGAGAGGCACAGACAGGGGTAACTTCAACTTCATTCTCGGAAACTATGCGTCTCCTAGCTCTTGGTCTAGCTATCAAAGAGGTGTCTTCGTCTTCATCGTCCTCAGAATATTCTTCTACAACTTTCCTCTTTGACAGCCTAGCTTGAGTTCTCTCCACAGAAAGAGAAGTACCAGAAGAGGCTCGAAGGGCAGTAGCCACTTCGGTTGTCATTCCTCGAATAGCATATCCTGACAAAAAGAAGGATTTTAAAAAAAAGTTAGAAAAAAAAATAAAGGACTTGTCATACGAAAAATGATAAAGAGATGCATACCGTGAGTTTTCACTTTCCAACCACGTAAATTGGAAAAGGATTTCCACGTTCTCGCCTCCATAGGCATGGCTCTCATGATTAAATCTACCCAACCACGGAAATTAGGAACGAGTTCCACATCTCCCATGGTTGCTATAGAAGAGCAAAAAAGGATGAACTTAGTAAAGAAGTTGAAATTTTTAAGAGGTAAAAACGGTAAGTAAAAAAAAACTTACGTGCAAAGTTCCACTTCTCAGGGAAGGGGATATTTGTTTCACCCACCAAATCAACTGTGCGTACCGCAACATAACGAGTGTACCACCCGCGGTCCTTGTCATCTTCAGGGCTTACTAAGACCTTTTTACTTCTTGCAGTTAGAGTAAAAACTCTATTGCGAAATAACTTAGGGTGGTAAAGATGAATAACGTGGGGAAAGGAAAAATAAACACCGGCTTTAATAGATAAATACCTCAAACAAGCCACTGTTCTCCATACAAGGGGACCGATTTGTCCCAAACAAATTTTGAAAAAATGACAGAAAGCAAGTATGACTGGGTCAATTGTAGGAATAAATCCCAAAGTGTAGGGGTAAGTATAAACAAAAGAAAATCCAATCCTAAAAGAAGATATTCTTTGATTTGGATTAGGGATTACTATACGAAAATCACTTCTCCAGTTGCAATCTTTTCGAACAATAGAAACCAAAGGTTCAGTGATTAAAGAAGGAAAAGTGTCAGCTTTCTCTAAATACTTGGGGGACTACATATTATACACAGATACGAATATCGAACAAAAGTCGGCCACAAAGAGGCAAGTGTTGAGAAAAAGTTACGAAGTCTTCAGCATTCATCATCGTGTTCAACAAACACAAGACATTCATCATAATGTTTTTCCCATGAGAACAACAGAGTGATCTCTCAAACTCATAAACGAAGTCACCTCTCAAACTCTTCATATAAAGATAGGGTCATGACTATGTACTGAAACAGGTTATGAAGAAAAATCTTGTTTATTTTATATTATGTAAAAATCTGTTACAAGAAAAATAGTTACGAGGAAGTTATAGATGTATTTTAATACATGTAATAGTCAAAAAACTTGTTAAAGTTCATGAATAAAAACTTGTCAAAGTTGTTTCATACAAAACATGTGTATTCCTATTTCTTTCATCGTATTATAACACCATTGTGAAGTTGAGACGTCTTCTTCATTAAGTGTCGATAAAATAAAAGGGTCCTCTTTTATAAACCTCATGTTAATAAGTCATGAGAAGAATCATAAAGCATTTTCAAAGGATAAAAATGCTAAACTATTTTATAAGTCCTAAATAAGTAAGGAAAAGGCAAGAATAGAACACATTGAAGTACTAACAAAACTTCTTAATATAATTAAAAAGACTAAGTAGAAACTTAGTCAATAAAAGTTTATACAAGTGCCCCATTATGATAACTGGGGACTTTCACCAAAAAATCCCTTAAAAACTAAGGGATAAAACCATCATCCAATTGAAGGGGTTAGCACATCAGAAGTTGCAATATTAATTTCACTTTCAGCCACAGGCACGGTGGCAACTTCTGAAGAAGCAGCAACAGGAACGGTTTCAGCTGAGCTTGAAATGTTAGGATCAACGAGGGAAGCAGGAGTCACGGAAGCTTCAACTTCCACAGACTGAGTCATAGAAGTTTCACCCTCTGAAGCTGGAATTGCAACATTTTCAACTTCAACTGCCATAGCAACGGCTTCTTCATTTAAAGGTTCTTCAGCCACGGGAGCTTCAATTAACGGAAAGGGAAAGTCAAGTGGTTGTTGGGTTTTATCAATGGTCTCTAAAACTTTGGCCAACTCTGAGTTTAAATCAAAGTTTTCTTGACTGGCCTCTATTAAAGCATCACGATGAGAGTTTAGAAAAGCCCAACTCACCTCTATGTTAAAATTCTCCTCAAGAAGTTCATACTCCCTTTCCCACATAGCAAGGTCATTCTTTAACACTTGATTTCCAGCTAAAGAGGATTCAAAAGATGCTTCAAGGGAGGCATGAGAACTCTCTAAGGTACGTACCTTATCAGAAGAGATTTTTAAATCAGCTTGAGCTGGAGTCAAGCTTTGCACTAACTCCCCTGCATACTCTTCTTTCTTGGCCAAGAGTACCTTAAGTTCTATGATCTCTTCACTACAATTTGATAGTTGTTCTGAAAATGAACACTCAAGGCGCTCCTTATCTTTCTCAAATTGGCTTGAAGAAGCCTTGGCAACTGCTAGCTCAGAAGTCAAACCTCGCTTTTATTGCTCCAGGAGATTTCTACTCTCTAGCAATTCTTCTATAGTTCCCTGAGCATTCTCAAACTGCTCTTTCCAATTGGCTGCTTCTAGCTGTGCTCCCCTGGCTATTTCCTCAGCCTCGTGGATAGACTTTTCAGACTCACGGGCTTTCTTTTTCAGAAGGGAAATTCTTCCCATTAATTCTGTACCAATGAGGTTAGCCTGCAGTGACAATTTATAGAAATAAGATTTTTTTTAAAAAAAAAAACTTGTTAGTAAGTAAAGGAAGAATACCTTCAAAGTAGAATGAACAATGTCATTCATCAAAGTTAAGCAGCTATGGTTGTCCATCTTCTTCTTCTCAATATCTCCAATCAAAGGCCTAAGCCAGTCATCTGCTCTACCAGACTTCCTTAAAAGGCTGTTGTTAGCAGGAACTTCAAGCGTAACGCTCCTCATAGCCAAGCTTCTGCTACTAGAACCCTCCTCTGCATATTGAACAGAGGAAGGGGGGCTATAAAAGGAAGAGTGGTAGAAGAAGTGAAAATAACAGGAGTCATAGGACTCGAAGTAGGTAAGGGAACAGAAGTAGGTAAAGAAGCAGGAAAAGAAGGAATGGGAACAGAGGAAGAAAGAGGAACTTCATCTAAAACTGGACCTAGTTCTCCACTTTCAAAACCACCAACGAAGAGACGATGAATAGATTCGTTGGTGTCCCTCGGAGTGGTTTCATCTTCAGAGGGAATGTGAACAGGTTCAGTAAGAGAGGCACAGACAGGGGTAACTTCAACTTCATTCTCGGAAACTATGCGTCTCCTGGCTCTTGGTCTAGCTATCAAAGAGGTGTCTTCGTCTTCATCGTCCTCAGAATATTCTTCTACAACTTTCCTCTTTGACAGCCTAGCTTGAGTTCTCTCCACAGAAAGAGAAGTACCAGAAGAGGCTCAAAGGGCAGTAGCCACTTCGGTTGTCATTCCTCGAATAGCATATCCTGACAAAAAGAAGGATTTTAAAAAAAAGTTAGAAAAAAAATAAAGGACTTGTCATACGAAAAATGATAAAGAGATGCATACCGTGAGTTTTCACTTTCCAACCACGTAAATTGGAAATGGATTTCCACGTTCTCGCCTCCATAGGCATAACTCTCATGATTAAATCTACCCAACCACGAAAATTAGGAACGGGTTCCACATCTCCCATGGTTGCTATAGAAGAGCAAAAAAGGATGAACTTAGTAAAGAAGTTGAAATTTTTAAGAGGTAAAAACGGTAAGTAAAAATAAACTTACGTGCAAAGTTCCACTTCTCAGGGAAGGGGATATTTGTTTCACCCACCAAATCAACTGTGCGTACCGCAACATAACGAGTGTACCACCCGCGGTCCTTGTCATCTTCAGAGCTTACTAAGACCCTTTTACTTCTTGCAGTTAGAGTAAAAACTCCATTGCGAAATAACTTGGGGTGGTAAAGATGAATAACGTGGGGAAAGGAAAAATCAACACCGGCTTTAATAGATAAATACCTCAAACAAGCCACTGTTCTCCATACAAGGGGACCGATTTGTCCCAAACAAATTTTGAAAAAATGACAGAAATCAAGTATGACTGGGTCAATTGTAGGAATAAATCCCAAAGTGTAGGGGTAAGTGTAAGCACGTGATTTTTGACCCTCCCCGAGAATTTTACGTTCTAAAGCTTAAATACTTAATTTAGGACTAATATAGCTATTTTGACTATTTTTACTTTATTTTTCTCGCAAAAGAAAAATTACAAAAAATATATATAAATTTTAGTTTATGTATCCCTCATAAACTTGAAAAAATCAAAAATTGCACTTTATTTTTTACTTTATATAATTTCGAAAATTACAAAAAAAAATATAATTCTATTAAGGTTTTGTAATCATTTTAATTTGGAAAAAAATGCAAAAGTATTACTTTATATTTTATCTTTATATAAAAACGAAAATTACAAAAAAAAAAATAGTTTTATTAATATTTTGTAGCTATTTTAAATCTTGAAAAATATTTAAAAAGATATAGTTTTGTTTAAATACTAGTCTTATTTTTGGTAGTTATTTTGCTTACATAGGACTAGTTAAGCAACGTGTTCCTATTTCTCGGGTCCGGGCAAAAGAATAATATTCGGGTTCAAACTACCCGGTTTTAGGCCTAATTTTCGGACCTAGCCCATAATAAACCGAGTCCACCACGCGTGGGACATATGCCTTGAACCCCACCATGCGTGGGGCTCATTTTTCTGGGCAAAGACTATACAAATACACGGACAAACTTTGAAAGGAGGGGATTTTTGGTCAGAAAAAAGAAAAAACGGGAAAAAAAATTTCGAGCACTGTTCATCTTCTTCTTCAAAAAGAAGAAGAAGAGAAAGCCCTAGGAGTCAGCCCCCCCCACGCTTGAACCACCTCAGGCAAAACCCATCCGGTAAAACACCAAACGACCCTTCAACCACCATCGTCAAGACCACCCAACACCACCACGACCCTCCACCTCGTCCAAACCAAACCAGTGACCCCCGCCCCCAACGCCTAAACCCCAGACCCTTCCCTCGATCCAAAAACGCCATAACCACCAGCCCCACCATCGTCAAAACCACCCAACACCACCACGACCCTCCACCTCGTCCAAACCACCCAGTCCTACACCCTAAACCATCGCCAAACCCTACACCAAACAGACCCTCCCGTCGACCCTTCCAGTTTTTCCGACGTCACTCACCGGCGACCACCTGCTGTCCACCATTGCTGCTGCACCACACTGCCCAAACGACCTCATATCAAACTATCATCCCCACCAGTCCAAAAGCTACCATGAGCAGCCCCTCCCGTCGTCACTGCCCAAGGTGACCATCCAGTCGCACCCCCCCCCCCCCCCCCCGTCGACAACAACCCACTGCCGCTGCTCAGCTCGAACGTCAAAACCAGTGGCAGCCATGTTTCATGCTCAATCCGTTCGAGTTTGAGTTTTAGCGTGAACTATTCCGCTTGAGCTGTGATGACTGTTTCCATGGTTTCCCGTTTGAAGTCCGTTCGAGTGCCGAGGTGAGGTTCCAGTTCGTTGGTCTCGTTGCGTCATTTCACCGAATATGGCTCCATTTCGGTTTGATGAATGAGTTGTAAATCCCCAGCAGTGTTTATCATTAGAGGTTCATTTTCTAATCTTTGTTTGAGTTGCTATCGGTTACTATGTGCCCGAGCTTGAATACATGTTATGTTGAAGATTTTGCTTAAATCCGTCGAGTTTTAGTTTTGTGCTTATGTTATTGCTATCTCGAATGGGCATGCTAGACGAAAGTTGTACAAAAGTTTTCATGTTCGTGACTAGTTTGCCGAATGGGTAGGCGGATTGATTTAATAAGCTCTGTTATAATTTTATTAGTCATTATTCAGTTGTTCATCATATGGTTTAGTTCTAAATGTAGGTTCATGTTTAATTGTAATTAGTCAAAGCTTGAGATACTCTTCATTAGCCGTGTATCCTACTAGCTTCCATTGTTCGATTAATAAATTAGGATTTCGTTTTGAGAAACGAACTTAATAGAAAATATAGTCGTTATAGGTTTACCCTTTACAATAAAAACGAGACTAGCTTCGCCAAATAAAAATGTACAGATTGCGGAGCCCTCACAAAAATATATGTATTAAATACTTAGATTCCGGGACGGGCCGTTTAGCAAATTTCACGGCCCAGCCCAAAATAACAATACGCTAGTTGCTTTAGGCGCGCCTTTAATAATATTATCTCCTTAAACTCGGGTGCGCATTTATGTGACCCAAATCCAAATCTCAACGGAGTTAAAATGTGTCTCTAAATCGCGGGTACATTGATTATAACGCGGGTCGAGATGCATGTCCACGACGTTGCGAATTCCTTTAAAAATAAGAATGAGATGAGCCTCGTCGAATAAAAATACAAATTGCGGGGCCCTCAGTAAATACTTGTTTTAAAATTACTTAGAATTCAGGAGGTCCGCTTAGCAAATTTCACGGCCTTCCCAAAATAATAACACGCTAGTCTCTTTAGGCGCGCGTTTAATAATCTACTTTCTTAAACTCGGGTTTGTATTTCATGCGACCCAAGTCCAAATCCTAAAACATCAAATAAAATATGTTTCGGATTGTGGGTGCATTTCATGTGACACAGTCCAAAGATATGTTTTAAGCGATGTTCACATTCCTAAAAAATAATGATAATAAAGCGGTAAAAGATAAAATTTGCACATGGTTCATAATTGTATTAAAAATCAGATAAATAAGCCGAATATAACAGTTGAGCGACCGTGCTAGAACCACGGAACTCGGGAATGCCTAACACCTTCTCCCGGGTTAACAGAATTCCTTATCCAGATTTCTGGTACGCAGACTGTAATATAGAGTCATTATTTTCCTCGATTCGGGATTAAAATTAGTGACTTGGGACACCCTAAATCTCCCAAGTGGCGACTCTGAAATAAATAAGCAAATCTCGTTTCGATTGTCCTTTAATTGGAAAAAACTCCCTGCGCCCCCTGCGGGTGCGGAAAAATGAGGTGTGACAGCTCTGGCGACTCTGCTGGGGATTTTAGACCCAGAACCACTGGTTCAGGGTTAAGAATTCGAGCTTAAAATAATTGTTATTATTTGGCTTTATCTATTATCTGATTTTTACATGTTTGAGACTAATGTGTTAAATGCTGCTTTTACCGCTTTGATATTATTTGAACTGTATATAAACTGTGCCGAAACCCATATCCTTTCTGAGTCTTCTAAATCATGAAGAAGGGTGTACTTCGTACGACTTCTTTTCTGTATAGTGTCAAATCCCAATTTAGAACGAGGTTCGGACAAGTTGCTAAGCCGGTGAAGCTTCTGTATTCCCGGTACGCTGCCCCCCCTCGGCTCGAGCTGTCCGCTCGGGTAAGCCAGGTCTAGAACAAACACCCAGGTTCTGAACCTAGTATAACAAAGCCACATGCCGGATCCCTAGTAGGAACGTTTATTTGCATCATGTGCATTTGACTTAGGGGACTCAACACAGGGGTTGGGTCCGTCTAGGACAAGCAACCTGAAAATAATAGACCATCTTATGACATCCTATGTGCTACATGTTGTATTCAGTCAAGGGCGAATGGGTCATTTGGTCATTTCCAGCATGATGTTATTTTAATCAAAGCATGAGGAACATTTGTGGAATCCAAGAAGCCTTGGAATTCCCTATGTCCCCCACGCTTGCTTTTTGGGAAAACACATGGGGAACATTTGTGGAATCCAAAAAGTCTTGGAATTTCCATATGTCCCCCACGCTTTATATGTTGGAAAATCGCATGGGGAACATTTGCGAAATCCAAGATGTCTTGGAAATCCTTATGTCCCCCATGCCACATTTTTGAAAATATAATAAATATAAAAAATAAAATATATATGTATATATATAAAAAATAAAAAAAACATTGAAAATTTGAAAAAAAAGAGAGATTGTGTATGTTTTCATCATCATCCACAAATTAGAAAATAGTGGAAAATAGGAGAAAATAACAGTGTAGAGATATAACTACTTATTGTTAGAAAAGAAAAACAAATGTCCAAGTAGTGTCGAAACTCTGCCGAAATTTTGAGGATATAAAATAAGATAAAAAAAATATATGTCTTATTAGTTTGTTTTATTAAAGCAAAGGAAAAGTAGAAAAAATAATCATTGTTTTGTCTTATTTTTTTTCTTTTTTTAAAAAAAAAACATTAATAGAAAAGAAAATAGTTTGTCTTGCCATAAAAATGAAAAAAAAGAGTTTGTTTTAAAATATGTGTTATTTGTTTATGAAAATGACAAAATTAAAATAATCCAAAAATATTTTCTCCATTATTGACTTCTTTAGGAAGTCTTTCTAATTGTTTTCAAAAAATAATATAATATAAAAAAAAAAAAAAACAAATCCGAAAATAGTTTGATTCTTTTCAAAAAAAAAAACATTTTTTTTAGAAGCATTTCTTTTATTAAAAGCAAAATTCCGAAAATATTTTCTTCTTCTTCTTTAGAATAAAGAAAAAAAAGAAGCAAATGAAAATTCAAAAAATATATCTTAGAAGTGTTTCTTTTAAAAAGAAAATCAATAAAAAAAAATGCTTCCTTTCTTCTTTTAAAGTAGTTCTTTTGCCCGAACTACGCGGGTTTGATTCTCACCGGATGTGAGATACGTAGGCAACCCTCATCGAGTCCAACCCCACCTTTTGCTAAAAAGCCGAAAACAAATAAATAATAATAAAAGAATAATATGTCAAATTTTAATTTTGTCATAAAGAAGTCGGGTGATGCTGTTTTGTCAGAAATAGCCGAATGTTCCCGAAAGGGACGCCGGAAGGCTGACTTTGCATAAACAACCATCTTTGGGTCATTTTTTAAGATTTGGTCCAGTTGACCCACACAACCTTAAAAATCTTCGTCCCCGAGACGTTGAAAGGTCGTGTTTGCAGTATTTAGTTTTCTAATTTGAAAAACGATAAAAGAGTCGTGAATAGGTCAGGTGATGTTGTTTTGTCATAAACAGCCGAATGTTCCCGAAAGGGACGCCGGAAAGCTGACTTTGCATAAACAGCCACCTTTTGGGTCATGTTTAGGATTTTTTGTCCAATTGACCCACACAGCCTTAAAAATCTTCGTCCCCGAGGCGCTGAAGGGCCGTGTTTGCAACACCAGTTTCTTTTGTAGTTTGAAAAGAAGAAAAAACAACTAGTCAACGGTTAGGTGAATACCGTTCAAATTTTGTCATAATAAGCCGAGCCAGCTTCGGCCGCGTCTTAAACCGTTCTTGCCGAAATAGCCTTAGAGTATCTTTCAGTTGTCGAAAGGTTATTTTCGTAAAAGAATGGACAAGTTTGTAAAGTGTCAAAATAATCTTCCCCGGCCTCGAAATTCATGTGAAATTTGGAAGGGGCCACATTTGCAAAAAATAACCATTTGGTTGCATTTGTCGAACAGAGAAGGGGAGCTGGAATTTTGTTTTTGAGTCTACCAATCTTTTGATTAGAACATGCGGTTTGTTTGATTTTCAAGTTTGCGGGTCATCTTTAAATCCTTGAAACCCGGTTTGTTTCAAATATGAAAATGGGAAAAAAATGTTCGTTATTGTTTATCTTTTATTGGTCCAAACTACGCAAGGTCTGATTCATGCGGGGACATGATACGTAGGCAATCTCCATAAGATTCGACCACCACTAAAATGAAAAAAAAATAAAAAAAAAATATAAAAGAATATATATAATAATAAATAAATAAAAGAGAGTGTGGAAAATTTTCAGGGGGCACAATTGTCTAACTGCTTAGGTACATTGTATCTCTGATATATGATTGTATGTCCAATGCCCTAACGCTAACGTTGATGGCTTCCCTTTGCTTTGTTCATATATAGAAAAGTGGTTGGTTGTGGTAACTCCTCCCTGCAAAGCAAAATCAAAGGACAATGGCTCAGAACCGCAGAACCGAGTGGGTCGGTACTGATGACCGACAACAATTGATCGAACGGAACAGCGGGTTGGTAGAAGAAGTGAGAATGCTGAGACAGCATGTGGCAGACATGTATCAGGCATGGATAACGGGAAAAGCACCACCCCCTCCACCGCCAAGTCTCTTGAGCTCGGTCATTTCCCAAGCACCCAACACCATAATGGAAGATCCCCCATACTCTCCATCCCAACCCACTTATGGCAGCTTTCCCAGCTACCCGAGTAGCTCCATCACTCCTCAATGCTTCTCCGCTCCCCAACACCACTTCTTTCCCCGCCATACTTCACTTTCCAGGCACCCGGCTCCACAAAATGCCTACCCACCTACACAAGCCTACCAAAAGCCACCTGGATCAGGTTTCCGGCCCTGTCAACATGCAAGAATGAAGAGGCTATTGAAACGAGGAAAGACTCTCACCCCTATCGGAGTATCTTATGCCAGTCTGTTTGGAAGGCTAAGGCATGCTGGCTTGATTGAGCCACTCCCCGCATGTACTCCAGATCCACTTGCAAGGAACTTTGATCCGGCAGCGCGATGCGCATACCACTCCAATGTCGTAGGGCACAACGTTGAGAGCTGTCGTACTTTGAAAAGGGAAGTGGAGAAAATGATCCAAGAAGGGCGGATTGTGATCAATAACAGTGACATGGAGCACTCGAACCCTATCGAGAGCTTGTCGACGGAGGTTGATGATGTTGAAGCTGGCAATAGTCTTGGCAGTATTGATGCAAAGCTCAGTGGCTAAGATGCCAGTTTTTGCTAAAGTGGGAGGACGCTTCGTTTCCTTGGTCAGCAAGAGAGAAGCTTGTGGTGGCTTATTTTGTGGTCATTTCTGTTGTTCGGATTATTAAGGTTGTAATTGGGATTTTGTCCTGTGTCAAACCTTCTTATCTTTCCATTTTGTCATAGCAGTTTGTTTAAATTTTGTCCAGTTTGTGTTAGGATTTTATTCTAGTTGTTTTGTTTGTTTTATTATTCAAACCATTTCGCCGGTAGTCTAATACAAAGTCGGTCTTTTGTTAGTTCCAGTCGTCTTTTGTTTAGTCCTTTTATCATTTCGTTCAATACCGATTCTAGGGACATGACATGTGCACACACTTTGGGCCTAGTCTTTAAAGTTAATCATAAAACCCTGGAAAGGAGATCAGACCATTTAAAGAAAATAAGGACGGTTTGAGATTATTCAGAGCTCGAGTCATGTGGAACTGGGGCAAGTTAAGCACAAAGAAAACCGTTAAAAGCAAGATTCGCCAAATTGGCATGAGGGTCGGTCATGATAATGAGAGTGTCGCCCAACGGTGCTTAGAAATGACAAAGGAAAAATAAAATGTTTAACATAATTGTCAAGTCCAGCACCATCAGAAGAGACTACAAATTTAAAGTGTGTTGTTTGCACTTGGCATGTTTTGAAGACTGAAATGACGAAGGCATTTTGTTCTGCTACCTAAACACTTTATCCTTCGTTACCCCTTTTGAGCCTTATTTATTTTTCTTTCATACCCCTCGTTCGGAATCAGTAACAACGAAAAAAAGAGAGAAAGAAAGAAAACAACAACGAAAAAAAGAGAAAAAAAAAAGAAAAGAAAAGAAAAGAAAAGAAATCGATAACAAAGAAAAAAGAAAATCAAATGAAAAAGAGGAATTGGGAACTACGTTTGACCTGATTCCTCAAAGAGGATACGTAGGCGCTTCACGGCTCGGTCATAGTTTTGAAAAATGAAAAAATGATGAGAAAAAAAAATCAATTAAAATAGTTGCGTTTGTTGTAAATAAATCTAATTCCGAAAGTTGTAACTAATAACCCAAAAATTAATGTATTTTTGAGCTTTTTATACCCTTTCTTTCTAGCCTATCCAAAACCCACATTACGGTCCAAAGAAAGACCTTCTGATCAGTCTTCAAAAGATGCCAAGTCAGACAAATGAAGAGTCTTACCGGCAAACATAACATTCTGTTCCACAGCAGAAAAGACTCTAATCTCCAACAGAAAGAGTCGTACCGGCAACACTCAAAATCCCCAGCTGGAAAGTGATGAAATGAGAGAGTCTTATCGGTGAAAATCTTTACGGACACCATAAGACGATGAAAGCTGAGAGAAAAACTAAAATGAGAGAGGCTTGATAGTGAAAACCCTTCGGGCACTACAAGTCGAATAAGATTGGGAATCAGATGGGGAATCGCCAATTGAAGATCTTGAAAGATGATTGACGGTAGAGGATAGGCCACATACGCATGTCATGGCTATTAGAGTCGGTATCTGCGTTTGATAGATTTTTATTTATAGTTTCTTTTGTAAAAGAGTTGCGTTTCATTTGTGCTTTATTTTGTTTCTTTTATCTTTCTCCTTTCATAGAAAACCCCCCCGATAGAGTCTGTCTGGTCAGAACAAGTATGAATTGACTTCAAAATAGGCCATCAGTTTTCCAAAATGAGATCTGACTAGTACATCCAAGTGGTATAGTCAGCAGGGAACAAACGCAAGGCCAGTGTCAAAAAGATATCCCCAGCAAAGGGGAATTGACAGAAGGATTGACAAGCGTCAAGAGGGATACCGTTGCCTTCATCAAAAGTTATAAACCTCAAGGCCAAAGCCCATGAACAAAGCAAGGAAAGCAGTGAGCATGATTTGGCGAAATCCATACTAGACTAAAAGGTCGGGGAAATGCCAGTTTCTGAGCTATGCCACAAAAGAAGAGGGATATCCCCAGCAGAAAGGGATTGTACCCAGCAAATAAAATCGTCCCCAACAAGTTGTGCAACGTAAAGCAAGGAAGGAAAAAAGGAAAAGTCATCCTGTTGGGAGTATCACAACCAACCACCATGTTTTAAACTAACAAATTTTGTTTGATTTGAAACAGGTAAAGGAAATGGCATTGATGCAGAAACGCATGCCACAAGGGATATTATCAAACTGGGGCAGAAAATTTTCCTTCCATTTAGAAAATTTCAGGTAAGTAAATAATTCCCCAACAGTGTTATCCCTAGCAGTTGCGAGGAGTCCAACACAAGGTTGGAAAGTCGGTATCCTCAGCGGTTCCTTTCGGGGAAAGGCAAAACGACTCTCAAGGGAGGTAGTCTTCGAAGGAAGAAGCTATGCAAAAAAGAATTAAAAAAAAAAAAGAAAAAAGAAAAAAAAAAGAAAATCAAATGAAAAAGAGGAAGTGGGAACTAAGTTTGACCTGATTCCTCGAAGAGGATACGTAGGCGCCTCACGGCTCGGTCATAGTGTGCATCATAGTGAATATAGGATGCATAATGTACATAATGTGCATAATAGGCACAATGTGCGTAACGCACATAGCTCAACATAAGTGTAAAAAAATAAATTCCCCAAGCAAGAAAACTGGGGCAGAGGTTATGTTTTAAGTTCCAACAAAGGTTTGATTCCAAAAGTTGTAGCACATCACCCATCAAATTATTTTCATTTTTATAGCCCTTCTTTAACTCCACACCAAAACCAACATCAACGTCCAAAAGACCTCCCGATCAATGTTCAAGAGATGTCGAGTCAGGCAAATGAGGCCGAGAATAATGCACCAATCCCCAGCAAAGAAGAGGATCGTAAGACTGGGAATGAATTGATGGTCAAAGGAATCCTCAGAAGAGAGGGTCGTATCTACAACGCCCAGATTCCTCGAAAGAAATAAAATGAGAGAGTCTTATCGGTGAAAACCTTCACAGGCACCGAGAGGCGATGTAAGATGAGGGATATGAAATGAGAGAGTCTTATTGGTGAAAACCTTCACAGGCACCATAAGGCGCCGGGAGATGAGAGAAAAGAGAGAGTCTCATTAGTGAAAACCCCTCGAAGGGCACTATGAGGCGACAAGACAGATCAACAAAAGCTACCACATTCGAAACGAAATGGACACTCCTTTATCATCCCCAGCAAATCAGACCATCGGGAAAACCCATTGGTACAAATAGACTGGGTCGGGAATCTGTGATGCACGTCATGATCACGGGGACCAGTCAGGTCCTCCAGATAAGTTCTTTTGAGTTTCTTCTCCCACCAAATATTGGTTCAGAAAGACTTTCTCCTTTTTCTATCTTTTATTTCTTTTCCTAAAATTTGTCTTGAAAGGATTTTTCAAAGCTTACTACCAGAAACCGGAGGGGAATTCATCCAATGCAGGATAGTACAAACAGTCTTAAAAGCCGATCCCAGGCAATGCAGTGATCGTGCCCGGCAATTTCGGAGGAAGTAAGCTCCTAAAGGGAGTGGTGTCGGGAGTTAAAAGCAGACTCC
This sequence comes from Nicotiana sylvestris, assembly GCF_000393655.2. Classification (NCBI taxonomy): domain Eukaryota; kingdom Viridiplantae; phylum Streptophyta; class Magnoliopsida; order Solanales; family Solanaceae; genus Nicotiana; species Nicotiana sylvestris. The sequence continues at coordinate 30,303,838 of NC_091067.1, forward strand.
CACAGCATGTGCTTAAAGAGAAAGCAGAAAAGGGGATTAATTGAAAGCCAATCCGCAGCAGGCTAGAGACCCCCAGCAGGCAACTCTGCCCACTAATCAATTATGGGGACATAGAGCAAGAAAAAGAGAAGAAAGGAAAAATCATCCGCCCGAAAGGCACCCTCTACCACCACGATGAAAACTAATTAAATCCTTTTGTCTACTGCAGGAAAACAAAGGATTGATGATGGCAGCAAGATGCAACGCCAGGGAAGTCACCAAAAACCGGGGCAGAAAACTTTCTACCGATTGTCGAAATTTTCTCGGAAGAACGGGGAAACAATTTCAAATACTTTTAAGTTCTAGGTCGCCCACCAGTATAATGCGGGAATACTTTTAAGTTCTAGGTCGCCCACCAGTAAAATGCGGGAATACATTTAAGTTCTAGGTCGCCCACCAGTATAATGCGGGAATACTTTTAAGTTCTAGGTCGCCCACCAGTAAAATGCGGGAATACATTTAAGTTCTAGGTCGCCCACCAGTAAAATGCGGGAATACATTTAAGTTCTAGGTCGCCCACCAGTAAAATGCGGGAATACATTTAAGTTCTAGGTCGCCCACCAGTAAAATGCGGGAATACATTTAAGTTCTAGGTCGCCCACCAGTATAATGCGGGAATACATTTAAGTTCTAGGTCGCCCACCAGTAAAATGCGGGAATACATTTAAGTTCTAGGTCGCCCACCAGTATAATGCGGGAATACATTTAAGTTCTAGGTCGCCCACCAGTATAATGCGGGAATACATTTAAGTTCTAGGTCGCCCACCAGTAAAATGTGGGAATACATTTAAGTTCTAGGTCGCCCACCAGTATAATGCGGGAATACTTTTAAGTTCTAGGTCGCCCACCAGTAAAATGCGGGAATACTTTTAAGTTCTAGGTCGCCCACCAGTATAATGCGGGAATACTTTTAAGTTCTAGGTCGCCCACCAGTAAAATGCGGGAATACATTTAAGTTCTAGGTCGCCCACCAGTATAATGCGGGAATACTTTTAAGTTCTAGGTCGCCCACCAGTAAAATGTGGGAATACATTTAAGTTCTAGGTCGCCCACCAGTAAAATGCGGGAATACATTTAAGTTCTAGGTCGCCCACCAGTATAATGCGGGAATACTTTTAAGTTCTAGGTCGCCCACCAGTAAAATGCGGGAATACTTTTAAGTTCTAGGTCGCCCACCAGTATAATGCGGGAATACTTTTAAGTTCTAGGTCGCCCACCAGTAAAATGTGGGAATACATTTAAGTTCTAGGTCGCCCACCAGTAAAATGCGGGAATACATTTAAGTTCTAGGTCGCCCACTAGTAAAATGCGGGAATACATTTAAGTTCTAGGTCGCCCACCAGTAAAATGCGGGAATACATTTAAGTTCTAGGTCGCCCACCAGTAAAATGCGGGAATACATTTAAGTTCTAGGTCGCCCACCAGTAAAATGCGGGAATACATTTAAGTTCTAGGTCGCCCACCAGTAAAATGCGGGAATACATTTAAGTTCTAGGTCGCCCACCAGTAAAATGCGGGAATACATTTAAGTTCTAGGTCGCCCACCAGTAAAATGCGGGAATATATTTAAGTTCTAGGTCGCCCACCAGTATAATGCGGGAATATATTTTGTCTGTTCATTCCATATTCTAGGTCGCCCACAAGTATAAATGCAGGCATGTCATTACCAATAGGAGACGCACTTCCTCAGTTTAGTTTCACCATCGGAGACGCACTTCCTAAGTTTAATCTTACCAATAGGAGACCCGCCTGTAGAACGGAGTTTGTTGTAGGACAAAGAAAAATAGAAATCAGGTGTCCACCTGGAGAACAAGGACAAAGAAAAGAAGTAATCAGGCGTCCACCTGGAGAACAAGGACAAAGAAAAATAGAAATCAGGCGTCCACCTGGAGAACAAGGACAAAGAAAAATAGAAATCAGGCGTCCACCTGGAGAACAAGGACAAAGAAAAGAAGTAATCAGGCGTCCACCTGGAGAACAAGGACAAAGAAAAGAAGAAATCAGGCGTCCACCTGGAGAACAAGGACAAAGAAAAATAGAAATCAGGCGTCCACCTGGAGAACAAGGACAAAGAAAAGAAGTAATCAGGCGTCCACCTGGAGAATAAGGACAAAGGAAGGAAGAAATCAGGCGTCCACCTGGAGAACAAGGACAAAGAAAAGAAGAAATCAGGCGTCCACCTGGAGAACAAGGACAAAGAAAAATAGAAATCAGGCGTCCACCTGGAGAACAAGGACAAAGAAAAATAGAAATCAGGCGTCCACCTGGAGAACAAGGACAAAGAAAAGAAGTAATCAGGCGTCCACCTGGAGAACAAGGACAAAGAAAAGAAGAAATCAGGCGTCTACCTGGAGAACAAGGACAAAGAAAAATAGAAATAAGGCGTCCACCCGGAGAACAAGGACAAAGAAAAGAAGTAATCAGGCGTCCACCTGGAGAATAAGGACAAAGGAAGGAAGAAATCAGGCGTCCACCTGGAGAACAAGGATAAAGAAAAGAAGAAATCAGGCGTCCACCTTGGAGAACAAGGATAAAAGAAATAGAAATCAGGCACCCACCTGGAGAATAAGGGAATACGATTGAAGTATTGAAGTCAAAAGCCCGCTCATATGAGGAAGGAGCACACTTAGAATCAATGAAGCAGAGGAATACAACAGGAATCTCCAGCAGGAAGCAATAAAATCCCCAGCATTCACAAAAGGCTGGTCAAAAAAGACAACAAGAAAACAAGAGGGGAAAAGAACCCAAGGTACGGAAGTGGAGAACAGATGTGGTCCGCTCAAAGAACTAGCACCTACAACTAGCAGTATCAAGGTTCAAATCTGAAGTCGGTATGAATCACCATTCAAGACTCAAGACCAAGTTTCAGAAGACTTACAGATAGGAATCCCTGTAACTAGTAGCTGATAGGCTTAGTTAGTCTTTTTTCAGTTTTCATTTTTTGTTGTAATGACAGGACCGCGGACCGGAACCTCAACGGAACGGCACCTCGATCGGCTCCTCACCTCGGTACCCTCTACCATCTCTCTCATTTCCGAACTACACGTGGCCTGATTCCTGTATAACCAAGGATATGTAGGCAGCTCAGATGCCAGGGCTCGGTCACATTCCCTCCCTTTCCTTAGTGTAGTCCGTCCAAGTAATGGTCGGGTCAAAAACACGTCTAGTCGTTCTTTGTCGGAAAACTCTTCGTGTTTCCAGTCAAAGAGGGGCAGCTGTAAGCACGTGATTTTTGACCCTCCCCGGGAATTTTACGTTCTTAAGCTTAAATACTTAATTTAGGACTAATATAGCTATTTTGACTATTTTTACTTTATTTTTCTCGCAAAAGAAAAATTACAAAAAATATATATAAATTTTAGTTTATGTATCCCTCATAAACTTGAAAAAATAAAAAATTGCACTTTATTTTTTACTTTATATAATTTCGAAAATTACAAAAAAATATATAATTCTATTAAGGTTTTGTAGTCATTTTAATTTGGGAAAAATGCAAAAGTATTACTTTATATTTTATCTTTATATAAAAACGAAAATTACAAAAAAAATAGTTTTATTAATATTTTGTAGCTATTTTAAATCTTGAAAAATATTTAAAAAGATATAGTTTTGTTTAAATACTAGTCTTATTTTTGGTAGTTATTTTGCTTACATAGGACTAGTTAAGCAACGTGTTCCTATTTCTCGGGTCCGGGCAAAAGAATAATATTCGGGTTCAAACTACCCGGTTTTAGGCCTAATTTTCGGACCTAGCCCATAATAAACCGAGTCCACCACGCGTGGGACATATGCCTTGAACCCCACCACGCGTGGGGCTCATTTTTCTGGGCAAAGACTATACAAATACACGGACAAACTTTGAAAGGAGGGGATTTTTGGTCAGAAAAAAGAAAAAACGGGAAAAAAATTTTCGAGCACTGTTCATCTTCTTCTTCAAAAAGAAGAAGAAGAGAAAGCCCTAGGAGCCAGCCCCCCCCCCACGCTTGAACCACCTCAGGCAAAACCCATCCGGTAAAACACCAAACGACCCTTCAACCACCATCGTCAAGACCACCCAACACCACCACGACCCTCCACCTCGTCCAAACCAAACCAGTGACCCCCGCCCCCAACGCCTAAACCCCAGACCCTTCCCTCGATCCAAAAACGCCATAACCACCAGCCCCACCATCGTCAAAACCACCCAACACCACCACGACCCTCCACCTCGTCCAAACCACCCAGTCCTACACCCTAAACCATCGCCAAACCCTACACCAAACAGACCCTCCCGTCGACCCTTCCAGTTTTTCCGACGTCACTCACCGGCGACCACCTGCTGTCCACCATTGCTGCTGCACCACACTGCCCAAACGACCTCATATCAAACTATCATCCCCACCAGTCCAAAAGCTACCATGAGCAGCCCCTCCCGTCGTCACTGCCCAAGGTGACCATCCAGTCGCACCCCCCCCCCCACCCACTGCCGCTGCCCAGCTCGAACGTCAAAACCAGTGACAGCCATGTTTCATGCTCAGTCCGTTCGAGTTCGAGTTTTAGCGTGAACTATTCCGCTTGAGCTATGATGACCGTGTCCATGGTTTCCCGTTTGAAGTCCGTTCGAGTGCCGAGGTGAGGTTCCAGTTCGTTGGTCTCGTTGCGTCATTTCGCCGACTATGGCTCCATTTCGGTTTGATGAATGAGTTGTAAATCCCCAGCAGTGTTTATCATTAGAGGTTCGTTTTCTAATCTTTGTTTGAGTTGTTATCGATTACTATGTGCCCGAGCTTGAATACATGTTATGTTGAAGATTTTGCTTAAATCCGTCGAGTTTTAGTTTTGTGCTTATGTTATTGCTATCTCGAATGGGCATGCTAGACGAAAGTTGTACAAAAGTTTTCATGTTCGTGACTAGTTTGCCGAATGGGTAGGCGGATTGATTTAATAAGCTCTGTTATAATTTTATTAGTCATTATTCAGTTGTTCATCATATGGTTTAGTTCTAAATGTAGGTTCATGTTTAATTGTAATTAGTCAAAGCTTGAGATACTCTTCATTAGCCGTGTATCCTACTAGCTTCCATTGTTCGATTAATAAATTAGGATTTCTTTTTTAGAAACGAACTTAATAGAAAATATAGTCGTTGTAGGTTTACCCTTTAAAATAAAAACGAGACTAGCTTCGCCAAATAAAAATGTACAGATTGCGGAGCCCTCACAAAATTATATGTATTAAATACTTAGATTCCGGGACGGGCCGTTTAGCAAATTTCATGGCCCAGCCCAAAATAACAATACGCTAGTTGCTTTAGGCGCGCCTTTAATAATATTATCTCCTTAAACTCGGGTGCGCATTTATGTGACCCAAATCCAAATCTCAACGGAGTTGAAATGTGTCTCTAAATCGCGGGTACATTGATTATAACGCGGGTCGAGATGCATGTCCACGACGTTGCGAATTCCTTTAAAAATAAGAATGAGATGAGCCTCGTCGAATAAAAATACAAATTGCGGGGCCCTCAGTAAATACTTGTTTTAAAATTACTTAGAATTCAGGAGGTCCGCTTAGCAAATTTCACGGCCTTCCCAAAATAATAACACGCTAGTCTCTTTAGGCGCGCGTTTAATAATCTACTTTCTTAAACTCGGGTTTGTATTTCATGCGACCCAAGTCCAAATCCTAAAACATCAAATAAAATATGTTTCGGATTGTGGGTGCATTTCATGTGACACAGTCCAAAGATACGTTTTAAGCGATGTTCACATTCCTAAAAAATAATGATAATAAAGCGGTAAAAGATAAAATTTGCACATGGTTCATAATTGTATTAAAAATCAGATAAATAAGCCGAATATAACAGTTGAGCGACCGTGCTAGAACCACGGAACTCGGGAATGCCTAACACCTTCTCCCGGGTTAACAGAATTCCTTATCCAGATTTCTGGTACGCAGACTGTAATATAGAGTCATTATTTTCCTCGATTCGGGATTAAAATTGGTGACTTGGGACACCCTAAATCTCCCAAGTGGCGACTCTGAAATAAATAAGCAAATCCCGTTTCGATTGTCCTTTAATTGGAAAAAACTCCCTTGCGCCCTCCTGCGAGTGCGGAAAAAGTGAAGGGGTAAGTATAAACAAAAGAAAATCCAATCCTAAAAGAAGATATTCTTTGATTTGGATTAGGGATTACTATACGAAAATCACTTCTCCAGTTGCAATCTTTTCGAACAATAGAAACCAAAGGTTCAATGATTAAAGAAGGAAAAGTGTCAGCTTTCTCTAAATTAACAACTTGCTCAAGAAGAGATTTCATATCATTCTCAAAAGATAGGTCGTTGGGTACTATTTCCTCAACTAAAGGCTCTTGAAGAGGCTCAGGAAGTTCTTTACCTTTAGAGGAAGATTTCTTAGTGATAGAACTTCTAGAAATAGTACCGGAGCTAGAAGAAGGAATGACAGAACCAGAGGCACCACCACGAACGGATACTAGGCTACGAAGCCTGCCTCCCCTTCCTCTTCTATGTCTTACAGGGGCGTTGGGGAAGCTATCAAGAATTGGGATTCTTTTAGGGTTAGGATTCGGAGATGACATTGCAGAGAAAAGGATGAACTCAAGGAGAAAGGAGTAGAAATAAAGAGTAAAGGATTTGTTAAGGGTTTATGAAGAAAATGACAAAGGGAAAAAGGATATATATGTATATAATAGCAACCGTTAAGCAAAGAAGTGTAATGATGGAAAGCCTATAATAAAGACAACTATCGCTTCGTGAATATAAGGGATGAATAAACCTTGGAAAAAGGCTGCAGAATTACAAAACCAATCGGAAGGTGACACGTGTGCAGAGCATTAAATAGAAAAGACAACTGGGGCGTCAGTACTGTTATAACATTGATTACAACAACAAATTCCCTTTTTGTGAAGGTCCACTTCCCAAATATTTAATGGATAAATAAATGGAAAGTGGGGGGACTATCTGTATTGGGAAAAAATTGAGTCTGAATATTGAAGATGACGTGTCATGACACGTGGACTGGTCAAAAGGTCAAAACGCAATGAATAGCCAAGGGGCACGGGAGACAACAGATAGGGGAAAAAGAAAGCAACATAGGTGTGGACCGTTACTAAAATAGGTACGAGTCTCGTACCTATTCGAGTCGTTTAAAGATTAAAGATCAGAAGAAGTTGAAGATACGAATCTGATGACGTAAAAGAATCCAAATACAACATTAAATGTCAAATACGTTAGAGAATCTGAATTAAATAGAAATGATTGTGTAACGTTTCTTTTAAATATCATTTATTGCTCATAATTGCCTCATTAAGACAAATGCATTATATCTTCTCCTAGAATCAACTATAAAAGGGGAAAGACTCAACATCTGTAAGGACACGAAATACGATTGAGATCTTACTGAAATACAAAACTATTTACTACTTTACCATCATTCTCAAAAATATTTTATTTTCATCTCCTGATTATCAGTAACCCGAATTTCATTCTAACTTTGACCAAAGACTCAGATTTTTGGTTAAACAATACCTTTATTGCCTCAGGTCCCTTACCTGAAAGGCAAAGAAAACAACATCGGGTCTTGGTCCTTATTGCATCAGGTATGTGCCTCCATCTCAAATTATTTTGAAAGCCAAATTGTGTATTAAACTGTTGCAAATTTGAACCTAAAATCTTGGCACAAATTCACCAAATACCCCAATCATAAAAATTAGGAAAAATCAAATAAAATTCTTAGTTTCCATATCAAAGATGGAGTCAAGTATCGAAAAATCTGACTTTCAAATTTAAATGGAGTCAAAATCCTCTCGTTTAAGGAGTCCCATTCCGTTCAAAACTTTATGCCATATCAGGATTCATTGTCCCTTTTTTCTATAAATTCAGATCCTCTATCTTCTCCTTTCAGTCACTTCCTTCCTCCAAAACCTTAATTTTCTCTAATTTCTCTACTCCAAAGTTATGTTACCATGACGAAACAAATCAATCCACTCCAAAATATAAGCCAAATTCAAAGTCATCCACAAAAATCAAGTCTCACAAACCTAAAAGAACTAACAATCCTCCCTCCACTCTCCACTATTATCCCAAACCTTATTCCTGTACCCGTTATCTCTCCAAGTTAATTGGGAGGAGTTGGTAACTTGATTTTTTCAAAAAAGGAATGAAAAAATAGATCAAGTTATAATAATAATAATAATAATAATAATAATAATAATTAATAGTGAAAATTAACTAAAAGATTACATTTGTGCATATTAATTATTATTACATGCTTTCAAGAGAGTGAGCACACTCTCTAAGTCACATCATTACTCAAGGGACTAGGGGGTATCTAGGGGGTTCCATGGGGCACATGAACCCATGCTCCCCTCCTTAAATCATGTATAGTAATGTTATATTTTTTTCAAAAATATTTAAATATATGTGTGTGCACCCATGCTCAAATTATTATATGATGTGATTGTTACTGAGTCTACCTCTCTAAGTGAGGTTGCGAGGTCAAATCTAATATCATTCTTATTGTTTTTTCTTCTTTTTGTTTTTCCCTAAAACTAGACGCCCAAAGGAGATGAGCATGTCTAGTATCACTTTTTGCTTATAATTAAGTACCTTTTCTTTTATTTCTTTTTTTTGTTTGATTTATTCTTTCAATATTTTCACACATTAAAATTTCTATTCTTCTTTTTGTCACCGTAAAATCTTATATGATTAAACAAAATATGTATATTAAAACTAGTAGAAGTGTATGATGTAGCATATAATCAATGGGTTCAACTAATCCCGACTTTTTCAACATGGATAATAGATATAGATGCAAGAATTTTTTAAAATTTTAGTTTTGAACTTCAAAAGTGTAACTGGTGCACAATAGTAAGAACTAAATGTCGAACATGTAAAATTTATATCCTGGGTTCACCCCTTCTTAATAGTGCACCCATCCTACCAAAATCCTGGATCCGCCTCTGCAAGGGACTACTTATTCCCCTCCAGAACAGTTTAAGGGGTAGTAGCACCTTCGCTAAGATTAAGTGTGTAACTAATAATTTGGCTCAAGTTGAAGGGGGTATTTATGCATTTTTCAAGCGTCAAAGTTGATCAAACTATAACATAAAAATATATGAGCATCTCATTCGTGTGAGAAAAATTCTAGCGAGTTTTACTTTTTGAAAATAAAATATGATATTAGAAAGTAGTTGAATGCTAATTCAATGAAAGTTAGGTTTGGATAGTTTACAACTTCAGACTTTGAACCGAAGTTTTTAAATTTCAGATTATGGGTCTAAGAGCCTGTTTGGCCAAGCTGCTAAAAACTACTTATTTTGAAAAACGCTTTTATTCAAAAGTACTTTATGAAAAGTACTTTTACAAAATAAGTAATTTGTGTTTGGCCGATTCGTTTGAGTAGTGCTTTTTGCAAGCTTATCGTGTTTGGCTAATCTTTTAAAAAAACACTTTTAAGTATCAAATTACGAAAAAGGACAGTAAATGTTCAATTTGCGATTAGTATTATTTAGAAAAGAAAAATAAATTTAAACATTTATTAGAAAAGAATTCAATTAAAATATAAAACGTAAAGTAAAAATATAAATTAATATAAAATATAGTTATTCCAAAGCAACAATATTGAGTGTTTGGTAATACTTATTATTTACATGATAATTTAAATATGTCAAAATACATCATTCAATATAAATTTAAAACATACTCTTAAGAACAGGAGAAAGAGAATAAAAATTTGATTAAAATAAAAAAGAAAATAAATGTATAGCAGAAAAAAAGGAAAAGAAAAAGAAAAATTAAATAAATGAGGGATAATTTGAAAAATATAAATTTATTGTAAGGTTATTTTTGTCTTGAATAAATTAACTTTCTGCTTCTTCTTTTGCTTTTTGGAAGAAGCTAGAATTTGTAGCTTCTCCCCAAAAACAAAAAAAACGGCTTCTGCTGCTACTAAGAAGTACTTTTTTATTTTGGCCAAACACCTTAAATTTTTTAAAAGTACTTTTTAGCCAAAAAAGTACGTTTGGCATCCTAGAAGCTTGACCAAACAGACTCTAAATTAAAGTCTAACTTCATATACAAATATCTTTGTTCGAACTACTTAGACAATAATGTCTTAAGTTCGAACTGCTCAGACAATATGTCAATTTCAAATATTTAGGTTTGAAGTTAAGTTTGACAGTCTCCAACTTCAAACCACTATGTTTTAAGTTAAAATAGCACATGCTAACTAGTTTTCGGATTGGTCATTCAAAAATAGTCATCGTTTGTAAAGTCATTGAAAAATAATCACTATTTTGCTACAACACGGAAAGTTCCAGCATAATATACTAGAGATCGGTGCACCTGTGTATGAACTTCCAGCATATTATGCTGGAACTCCAACACGCGGAAAGTTCCAGTATACTTATGCTGGATCTCCAGTATAATATACTGGAGTTTCAATATATTATATTAGAATTCCAGTATATTATACTGGAATATTTTGGATTTTGAATAATGTTTTCATTCAAATTTATGTTTACATGAAGAGTGGCTAAATTTTAATTAGTTTTGAAACTGTAGCTATTTTTAAATGACCACTTGTAAATTTGGCTATTTTTGAATTTGTCCCGTGTTTTAAGTTTATAATATTTTAGACCCACGAGTCTCAACTGCAGTTTCTTGAGAAGTTCAATCTGAGACGGTCAAACTTTATTAACTTTGTAAATGTCAATTATTCTTCAAAAAATGGCTATTTGTGCAAAATTGCCTCGAAAGTTTAGGGATCATTGGCCCATTTATTACTTAAAACTCCCAGAACGGCCTATCTACTTTTTCCCTGTTTTGATTTGGGCTGAAGCTTCTGTTAAACCTTAGATTTCCCAGACAGAAAAGTCACAGTACCACACGAGTTCTCCCAAAACCTCTCTTTGTGCTTCCCCCGTACAATTTTCAGCAAAAAGTTCAAGCGAGATGGAACGAGTAGTAGAGAAAGAGATTGGTAGTAGTAGTAGTAATAGTAAGAACATCCCAGATTCAGTTATGGAAGCAGTGAAGAGAACCTCAAAAAATATGGAGGAATTAAGTAGTAATTTAGGGGAATTCTTGTCTCTTTACGATGCTGATGTTTTTATCGAAATGGGTCATCTCCCAAAGGCTCAATCTTTGCTTTTGTTAGCTAAAGTCACTACAACTCTCTTTGCATGTACTAATATTTACTTACTAATTCTGAATTTTGAGAATTTGGGTATTTTTTATATGTGAAATTATTGACTTGGGGTTTTTGTTTGTTTTGGAATTGGTTACAGTGAGGCTTAGATGTAAAGGGCTCAACCCAGATGATCACCCTGTCAAATTAGAGTTTGTATGTGTTCTTTCTTTGATATTTTGCCTTATTGCTATTCTATGGTGTTCTGTTTCCTTTTCTAAGATTCTTTTTTTAGGGGCTGGGGTTGCCATTATTTTTGGGGGAAGTTAAACATTTGGCCGCTCGCCCAAATATATTTACAGTCGCTAGCCACTATACATAAGTTATACACTAATTATACAGATATAATACATCTGCCGGTTATTTTTTGGTGTGTGTGGCTAGTTAAGTTAATTTCTATGCTTGAGACTTGGAAGTATAAGTGATGGTTATTTTTCCTTTTTCTTATTTGTCCTTAAACCATTTTTAGGCTTTTGAAGAGTTAAGTATTGCTTTATTTTCTCTTTTTTGTGTTCTGAACTGATATCCTGGTTAACATTTTCTATTAATTTTGGTGGTTTGTAAATTTTTTATGAAAGGTGTACTCCTTTTTCTATTTTTTAAGTCCCTTTAGTGGATAGATACCTGTTTTGGCTGTGATGGGTTAAGTTTAAGCTAAAGTTCTTTGTTAGAGATTCTGATTAATTGGTTGATTTGGTGAAAGTTCAAATTTAATGTCTGACATTCCTCTATTCTTTCTTTGTTCTTTTAATCAATATAGGAACGTTTGAGCTTGTACCAAGAGAAACTGCAGCAGTACATGGACTTGAATAAAGGTAAATTTGAATCTATCCATAAAATTGGGTGGTTATGGAATAGAAAAGGAAGTGGTGTCAGAAAGGGAGTTGATTTCTGAGAAAGTCATTGAACTAATGAAAATTATTTAAGATAGAGCCCGTTTGGATTAGCTGATTTGAAGTAGCGGATAAGCATTAGGTGCTGAAAAGCACTTTTAAGTGCTGAAACTGATTTAATAAATAAGCAGTTACGTGTTTGGATACAAGTGCTGAAATTGATAATAAGGTGTTGCAGTATTTGATAGAAAAGTGCTGATAAGCTCTTTTTTATGTTAAAATGACTTGAATTACCTTAGAACTGTTTACACTTAAGGCGTAATTTCTTCAAAATTTTAAATTCCAAATCGATTCAAATACAAAATATTCAATTTGTCATTTTATTTTAAATACAACTGTGATTAGATAAGATAATTTTTATGATAAATATAATTTATTTTATGATAATCATATAATCATAAGTTATAATAATTAATAAATTAACAAAATTTTCTCAGTAAAAGAATAAACATTTGAAGAGAAACATTGTCTTCATCACCACAACACTAAGAAAGCAATACACTAAAAATTCGATATGTCCCCGTTTATTACATACAGTTCAAAGATTAATACCCAATCGCATAGATACAAATATGCAAAGGAATAGAGAATTTGTTTACCTCAAATAGAAGAATTTCAGACTTGAAGAGGCGGGGGATTTAGGTTGAAAAAATACTTGAGGTAGTGAGTATCGATGTAGGAGTTTTGTTTTGAAAAGGAATATTTTAGGGATAAAATAGTAAAAATCTTGGTCAAACTTAAAGTGCTTATAAGCTAAAAATTCATAAGCTGGGGGTGATTAGCTTATGGGTTTTGGCTTATAAGCACTTTTAACTTTACCAAACGCGTAGATAAGCTGAAAAGTGCTTATAACTTAGTTTGACCAGCTTATAAGCTTAGCCAAACAGTCACTTTACTTTGGTAACTGAAAAGTTACTCTATTTTGCACATTGAAAAGTCCTTTTACTCTGTTTTGTAACTGAAAGTCACGGTATTTTGCCCATTGTAACTAAAAAGTCATGGTATTTTGCCCATTGTAACTGAAAAGCCACTTTATGCTTCCAGGGGACATTTCTAGTTGCGCTTTGTCGATTTGGCATTTTTCTTTTCAATCCAACCGTCTAAAAAAATCATCTATTAAAACTATACCAACATACTCCATGATCTAACCCTCTAGATCTTTCTCTTTTTTCTTATAAGAAAAACATAAAAGGAACCACATTACATTAAAACAAAGTGGTGCGGGCAATTAGTGTTTGTTTCTAGGCTATATCTCTATATATCTACAAAAAGATAGCAAATTCAAAAAGGATTTGGTAAATGATATATATATATATATATATATATATATATATATATATATATATATATATATATATATATATATATAGACATACATACATACGCATGTACATAGTGTGGGCTGATTTATATAATAGACCAGACATGCTGCTTGGTTCTGTCATCTTTTCTGTTTTGTTCGTGTGAAGCCTCCAGTTATTTTCGAATATATACATGCATATCAATATATACCAATCAACTATGCCTCTATCTGGAATCAGTTGCACTCATTTTATTCCAACTAGAGGCTCTACAAATTACATATTTGGGTAAGCAGCTAAACAATTCTATAAATCTACGAACCAAATGATTCGAAAAGCAACACACCGGGGAGGTGTTTCAGATGATATGTTTGCACCTCTTTGTTTTAATTGAGTGTGGCTTTTGTTATGTTTTTCTTAAAAGGAAAAAGAGATAGGTCTAGGGGGTGGGGTCATGAAGTGGGTTGGTAGATGGTTTTAATGGATGCTTTTAATATTTTAAATGGTTAGGTTGAAAAGAAAAGTGTCACATTAGCAAAAGGCAACTGGAAAAGTCCTCTGAAAGTACAAAATGACTTTTCGGTTATAATGTGCAAAATAGAGCGACTTTTTAGTTGCAAAACAAAGTAAAGTGACTTTTCAGTTACAATGGGCAAAATAGAGTAACTTTTCATTTACAAAATAAAATAAAGTGACTTTCATAAATAGTTTTCACTAGTCCTGTGACTTGAGTTGTAATTAACTCGTCAGACAGGCTATGAAAAATATAAAGTACAGTGTCCCCCAATTTAATACTATTGTTTCTGACCAAAAAGAATTTATTGATCATCTTGATTTTGAAGAACTGGTGCTAGAGTAGAGCTTGAAATGATTTCTGTTTGTTCAGCATATAATAGTTAGTGTAAAAGATATGGTATTTAGAACCCTTCCTTGGTTTTCATAAGACATTTGAATGACATTGACTATTCTCTATTTGTCCTGTTAGCGCCATTGCGGCCATCAGCTACCATAAATCCGCAAGCTGCAACTCGCTTTATCGAGCATTCTTTGCCTGATCTTACACCGGGTAGCTGCTTAACTACTTCCAAATGTGTGTAAGTTACATCACATTTGTTTTGTTTTAAAACAAGTCTGTCTTGCAGAGCAGAGGAAACACATGAGAGAGATCAGTAAAGGCGAGGGGACTAGGATTAAGTATTTGGAAAGAGTTGTTCATAAGAAGAGGAAGTATCAGTCCCCTGAGCAGCAATCTGTTCGAACTGCTGCCCAGGAGTTTCTTGAGAAAGCTGCCCGTGAGCTTCTTGGTGAAAACGAGAGTGGCTTTAAGGGACCTTTGCAACTTCCTAAGGGTGATGACGAAGATCTACCTATGAGCTGATTTTCTGGTAGATTTTAAACTCATCTCTTCCAGTTTATATTCTCTGTCTCAGTGTCTCTATTTTATGGGTCTTGGTAGCTGCACTGCCGGAATGTTAATTTATCTTCTCAAAAGATTTTGTGAATTTTTTTTGATTCCAAGTGGATAGATATAAGATGCTTCTTTTGTTGTGTGGGGCGGGATACAGTTATTCAAATCTATCTATTATTTTGTGGAATTCTGTAGACAGATGAAAAAAAATATATTTTCTACACGTCAAAAAAATGTATATATTCTGATTGAGCTTCATGTGCACCAACTTTAGTGCCTCGTTCAAATAATGGAGATACTAAGGACATTTATATACTTCAACTCTATTAGTAAGGCTTCATTTTTTACTTGTATGGAAAGAAATGAACAGCACGTGTTTTGAGAGCAAAGAATGTGCAGCGTATGTTCTGAAATACAAATGCTTATATTTGTTTGCTTTTTGGATCTTGTTAAAAGATGTACACTTACAATGTATAGATACATATCCTGAGTTGCTCAATTTTCTTCAGGAGCTGTGAACTGTACTTTTGTGTTATTGTGCCTGAACATCTTGTACAGAACAACTCGATTTAATACTCTTAATTAATAAATCTTACTTGTGAAGGCTTCATTTCTGACTTTTTTTTTTGAATTGGTAACTATTGTATATATTATAAAAATCAGTACATTGGTTGCACTGAAAACCAAATTTACATAGAGAGAATTTGAAGATATTCTAATTTAACACCTAGCAGGATCCTAGTATGTCTATGATTGTCAATGTATCTTCTGTGTACATCTGATTGCACCAAAAACAAAATAGAAGAATACAATTGAGTTTGATCTTCTGCATTGGATTGCTTCTGTCTTCAAAACATCTAGTGTTCCTTTCCCTCCAGACTGTCCACCAGATACATACCGGAACCGTCCTCCATCTATCTCTGCTAGTTGCTTCAGCTCCAGCTTCTTCCCAGCTATAAATGACATCTTTAATCATGTATGACATTGACCATGAAATACCCCTAAGACTAATAAAGATTTTCCATAGTTGGTCTGTAATCTTGCAATGTAGAAACAAATGGTTGACAGTTTCTGCATTTTCCCCACACAGAAAACATCTTGAACACAGAGATATTCCCCTTTTTATGAGATTATCCTGGGTTAAAACCGTCTCCTTTGCTAGTAGCCAAGTGAAGCAAGCTACCTTGTATGGAATCCTTGTTTTCCATATATGTTTCCAAGGCCATGTGTCTACCTGTAGATTGTCATGATTCATAATCTTATATGCATCCTTCACTCGGTAAACCCCTCTGTTGTGCCTCTTCCACCATATTGAATCCAACCCTTCCTGTAATCCTGTAAATGTTTCCAGCTCTTTGTAGAGGTCAGTTAATCTTGTTATCTCTCAGTCATTCAGCTGTCTTCTTATAGCTATTTCCCATCCTTGACAACTCCTCATTTCAGCTACTGTCTTATGCTGGTTTTGTGCTAAACCGAACATATCTGGGTATCTTTCCTTTAAGCTACCAATTCCTAACCAGTTATCATTCCAGAAAGATGTGTTCCTTCCGTTGTTCACTCTTATGGAGGAGTGATTTCTCTGATGGATTTCCACACACTTGCTCCATGTGATATTCTGACTCTTTTTGACACCCAATTGTTTTCTTCACCATACTTGCTTTGATCACTTTGGACCATAAAGATTGGGGTTCTTTAGAGTACTTCCATAACCATTTAATTCTAAGAGCCTTGCTTTGGTTCTTCAAATTCCTTATCCCCATACCACCTTGTTTTTTATCCATTGTTAGCGTCTTCCAATTGACTAGATGGAAGACCTTTTTCTCCTTATTGCCTTGCCAAAGGAATGTTCTTCGGAGTTTGTCCAATCTCTGTAAAATGCCTGCTGGAATTGGGAACAGAGACATCATGTAAGTAGGTAGAGAGTCTAATACTGAGTTTATTAAAACTAGCCTACCCCCCAATGATAGGTACTGCGATTTCCATCTTGACAACTTCTTCTCACACTTTTCTATGACTGAATTCCAGATTTCTTTTGATTTGGATCTTGCACCAAGTGGCATCCCAAGGTAAACAGTTGGTAGGGACCCAACTTCTCCACCCAATATCTGAGTCAGTTGCCCCATGTTGTTAACTTCATTAATGGGAAAAATATTGCTCTTTCTCCAGTTAATGTGTAATCCTGATACTCCCTCAAATAAAACCAAAATGATCCTTAAGAATCTAAGTTGGTCTTTTTTAGCATCACAGAAGACTAGAGTATCATCAGCATATTGGAGATGTGTGATCTCTAGATTGTTAGCCCCACTCCTGTTTACCTCAAAGCCTTTAACCCATCCACTGACTTTAGCTGTTTTGATCATGTTGTTCAATCCTTCCATGGCTATGATGAATAGAAAGGGAGATAAAGGATCACCTTGTCTGAGACCTCTGTGTGAATGAAAATAACCTTTCGAACATCCATTTATAAGAATGGAGAATTTCACAGTAGATATGCAAAATTTCATCCATCTAATCCATTTTTGCCCAAAACCCATTTGTTCTAACATTCTTAGTAGGAAGCTCCAGTTCACATGATCAATAGGCCTTCTCGATATCCAATTTGCATAAGATTTCAGGTTCTTTCCTTTTTATTCTTGAGTCCACAACCTCATTAGCAATCATCACTGCATCAATTATTTGTCTTCCTTTGATGAACGCCATTTGTTGAGCATCAACAATTTTCCCAACCACCCTCTTAAGTCTTTCAGTTAAGACTTTTGATAGCAGTTTGTAAAAGCTCCCTATCAGACTGATCGGTCTGAAATCTCTCAGTTCTTTCGCACCTGTCTTCTTTGGAATCAAAGCTATATATGTTGCATTGAAGCTTTTCTCAAACATCTCCTGTGAATGGAAGTTGTTAAAAGCCGCCATGATATCTTCCTTCAAAATGTCCCAACACTTTCTAAAAAATCCCATATTGTATCCATCTGGACCTGGAGCCTTGTCACTTGCACACATTTTCAAACTGCTCAACACTTCTTGTTCCTCAAAGTTACTCTGTAAAGACTCCCTTTCCGATTCAGAAATGCTTGAACTATTTTCGAAATTGACAGTTGGTCTCCACTGTTCAGGTTCTGTTTATAGCTCCTTGTAGAATTCAATGATCTCGTTCTCTATTCTTTCTGGATCCTCGATTACTTTATGTCGAATCGTTATTTGGTCAATGTTGTTGTTTCTCTTGCGTGCATTTGCAGTTCGATGGAAAATTTTTGTATTCCTATTCCCTTCTTTGAGCCACAAAGCTCTTGATTTTTGTCTCCATGCAAATTCTTCATTCTTGAGATGCACCTCAATCTCCATTAGAGTGGCTGCTTTCCTGACTGATTCCTCCTCTGTCAACTCTCTTAGTTGTTGCGTTGTCTCAAAATCTGCTAGTTGACTTAGCATTTTTTTTTTCTGCATTCCCAAATTGCCTTCGTAACTTCTGCTCCATCCTTTTAGCTTGCCCTTGAGAGCTTTTAACTTGCAAGCTAGAATGTAATCAGGTCTTCCTGAGAATTCAAAGGATCCCCACCACTCTCTAATTCTGTCCTCAAAACCTTCCACATTCAGCCACCAATTTTCAAACTTAAAGTATGATTTAGCTTGTTCCCACGCACCACAGTCTAGAGCCACAGGTGAATGGTCCGAAATGAGCCTTTGTTGGATAGTTTGCTTGATGTTTCTGAACCTTACGTCCCATTCTTCTGAAATAAGAAATCTATCAATTCTTGAAGCCGCTGTATGATTGTCCCCTTTGAACCAAGTGTAGTTTCCTCCTTCAAGTCGAAGATCTATCAACTCCATATCTTCTATAAAATCCGAAAACTCCACCATCGCTCTTGACCTTCTTGAACATTCCCGTTTTTCAGAAGGATACCTTGTAACGTTAAAATCGCCACAAACCGCCCAAGGACCTTCCATCAATCCCCTCACTGCACCAATTTCACTCCATACTTTTTTCCTTTCTATTCTACAATTTGGAGCATACACTCTTGTTATGTGACATTGAAAATTCTGTAGAAGAGCTTCAAACTTGCACGTCAAAGTGTATGCACCAGTCTGTAACACCTCCCCTTTCCATACTCTGCAATCCCATAACAACAAAATTCCCCCTCTCGTGCCGCTAGCTTCTAAACTTGCATACCTCACCCATCTACCACCCCATATTTGCCTGACTATTTCCTCGATATCCCCCTCGACTTTTGTTTCTTGCATGCAAATAATGTCTGCCCTCCAATTCTGCACTTGACTTTTTATTATCTCCCTTTTCTTCTTATCGTTTAAACCCCTTACATTCCAGGAAATTACTTTGATCATCATATAGAAATGATTGATAAGTCTCTTCCCCTACTCCTTTTCCCATCACTCTTGAATTTAACATCGAAAGACGTTAAACCTTTTAATTCCAGTGATCCTTTGAATCTTTGTTTCTTCACCTCCAGCTCTGTCTCCACCCTTCTTACCTGTCTGCAGCTGTCAATTTGCATTAACAATTCCAATGCTTCTTCTTCATGTCCTTGGAAATCCACTCCAAACATTTTCCCCAATTTGATCATATTTTGGTGGACCCATATTGTTGCATCCATGTCTTTATCCAATAATGGATTGTGTTGCTGAACTGCTAAAGGATTCACCTCCTCGATTTCCCACTCTTGAATAGAGCTAAATCGCTTTAGATGTTCCAGAGTACTTCCCACGTGATCATTCCCCATCTTTGAGTTTATGCTTTGCTCCCCTTCCTTCTGTTCCAAACTTGCTGAATCTGCTCCACCTTCTGACTGACTGCAACTGGTAATTGTTTCCTTTTGCATACTTTCAAGATTCACATTAAGGTTTTGCTCCCCTGGAGATGACTCTTTTGCCCCCGAGTGAGAAGGTCCTCCCATTTCCTCGATATAAGGCTTCAGCCCAGTATCATCAGAGAACTTACACGAGAGGTCATTAAAAATGACTTGTGCAGCCATATCGGGGTCATAGGGTTTCAGCTTGACTTTTGACACTTTACTGTTTTGATTCATCGAAGTTGAACCTTGTGTAAATTGTCCACTTGCCTTTCCTTTACCAGTGTTTAGCTCATACCGTGTCTTTCTTTCAGCCCAGATTGGGATGAAAAATTTGGTACCGTCTCTTTCAATCCCCACCTCATTGGGAGTCTTCCTGCCATCACCAGCAATTTTGATTCTTGCCCACTTAAGATGGTTTTTGAGATCAGTTTCTTCTTCTGTAGCTAGCCAACCCCCACAGAGATCTCCTATTTCTTTGAAGATCTTTTGTGACCATAGATGTACAGGAATCCCCATGGCTCTAATCCAGCATGTTTCCTCAATTTGTGAGTTTGGAATGCAACCGGCAGTATGATTCCACCAATCCAGATGAAGCTTGAATTTTTTCCATCTCCATTCTCCTCGCACAATCTGCTCTGCCATGAATCTGTTTGGAAATTAAAAAAAAAACATGTTTCCTGTCATTTCATATATGTTTACTCCGTATGCTTTGTTCCATGACGCATTAGCCCATCGCCTTATATCTGCTAAAGTGGGTCTCTCATTAATTTCTTCCCCAAAAGACCCGATAATGCATCTTTTTAGTAGGCCTGTGTCCTCTCCTCCAGTAGGGTCCAAAACAGAGATACCGCCATTGCTCGTGCTGACCCTTGCCTCTCGAAGCGTATTGGATTGCCATTTACTCTCCTTAACTGCTTGGGCATAAGGGAAATTGTCCACAGTGTTTCTAGGTGGTACTATGGGATTCAACTTGATGGTCTGATATATGAATCTCTCTATCTTAGCTGCTATGTCTTTCCAACCAGAATTCAAAGTTAACTCTGGGATTATAATCACTGACCTCCCTTCTCCCTTCAGTGACAGAATACTCATATATCTTCCATGGGTGTTAAATTTCCTAGTGCAGAAATGTTCTGTCAATTGCTCCTTGTACTTCCATCTCTTCACTAGATTATTTTGATCTGTCGACGCTTCTTTAAGTGTAAAGCATATCCATTCCATTGCCTTTCTACCCATGGATGATCTTCTCATCATGTTGCGGCTTCTCTCCACCCATTCAAACCAAGTGTCTTTGTTGGAGTTCCATCTGGTGATGTCAAAAGATTTGAATCCTGCGTTGAAATATATCCTGTTGTCTCCCATATTGTACAAGTCAGCTGCTCAGGTTCTGGAATTTTAGGGGTTGTTTAGAAGTTATCACAGTGAGCTATAGAGCTTGAAAAAGAAAACAGAAACCGAAATTTCTGGACAGAGAAGGGTTCCCCGCCACCGGAAAAAATAAAAGTTGTCGGAATTCAGAACTAATTGTATGGATGTACTCGGAATTTCCCAGCGAGTGTTCTGTCCAAAACGAAAATTTTGAAAAGTGGCCGGGATTGAGCTCACGCGCCGGCGCGTGGTGTTTGCCTCGCCGGAATGAGCCGCGCGTGGCGGCGCGTGAGGGGTTGTTTGTCGGCGCTGTTTTCAGAGGGTCGGTCGGAATTGAATAACCATGCTAATGGTGTTTATGGATTCTCAAGATTCCTTGTTCTCAGGCTCCTCGGGGAGTGTGCCCGAGAGCTCAAGAAAGTAGAGAGAGAAAATTTGTCAGATGACTTGCTATGTCAAAGCAAAAAACGGCTTCATTTCTGACTTATGTATTGTATTTCCTGAAAATCTGCGCATCTAGTTGTTTTTTTTAAATATGGAATAACAGAATTGAAGTTTGAGAAGAGATTGATGAAGCTGGAGGTTCAAGAAAGATAAACCAGTATAAGGTTAAAATTTGTGCCTAGAAAATGGTCCATAGCATGTCGCTAGTAAATTATATCACATGTTGATTGATTAGCTTGGTTGAACCCTTTTAATCAGGAGAATGGCATTTCTTTCGTTGTTCACCTATACTTAATGTAATAGCTCTGTCATACCCGTTGAACCACTGTTTTCGGATTAAGAAAGTACAACCATCTGTTAGTACATTCTGTGGACCTTTTCTTTTTGAGGACCATGGGGTATTGAACAAGTATTCTTTTGCAAATTTATGGATTTTTGATAAGTATGTAGCGAGATATGATAATGACCAAAATTTGTAATTGAACTGCCGTCAGTTTTAATCTTTAAAAATTGTTTTACTATGGGTGAGTCATCTAGTTTAAAGTGTTTTTAAAATGCTCTTATCTCAAGGGCAGTCATATTCCCTCCTTTTTTTTTTTTTTTATGATGAAGAAAGAGAGAGAGAGAGAGAACTCATATTCCCTTCTTTCTTATTCTAGTGCGAATGCTATGTCTATTAGCATATAGTTAGATAAGATGGATCAAAATTTATGATAGAAGCGCAATCAGTTTTGAATTTAAAAAAATTATTATACTATGGTAGAATCATCCATTTCAATGTGTTCTTGTCGCTCTAGTCGCTAGGAGATTCCTTTGGATTTCCTTCTTAGTTCTTTCTTACTTTAGTGCACATCTCTTTTAAAGTCTGATCTATGTAGTCAATCCCTAGTGATCTTACTTGGATGAACTTTCACAGAAGCGTATTACATTCGGGCCTTCATTTCCTAAAGAAAATCATATCACATACCTGTCGGAAAAAAAAAGACTGAGTATTATTATGTAATCGCAGCACTTGCCTGGAAATCCATCCTTGCTTACTGCTTTTGTGGACCTCGCTCCCTGATATTTCAAACAAGATTTTCCTCATCACCAACTCACCGTTGCATTCCACGGCTTCAATTACTTCCAACTGAATTTTGTAGCTGAAATCAATTCAGCTTCAGTCATTCAGGTTGAAGAACATCATTTCACATGAGCTTTATTTTTTCACTTTCTTTTATAGTTTTGACAGTTTACCAGAACCTAGATCTTACATGGTCCCATTTTGCCTAGCTAAAAATATGAGTTTTGTCCTTTGGATGAGAAACAGAAAAACAGATGAAAGGACAAGAAGATAGTGGCATGCTAAGTTATAGTTCAATTCCCTGTAGAGTTTGTGACGGAGGTTATCTCTTTTTCTATTTTCTCAATTCCCTGTGGAGCTGTGACTGAGGCTATCTCTTTTTCTATCTTTAAGCAAATTTTCAATGTTTACCGAGGATCTTGTATACTGGTTGCACACACTTAACCCCTCACGTGTAGTTACATCACGAAGAGGGAGTAGATTCTTCGAGGAGATGTGGATCCAATTACCAGTGTGCTGCTACCCTCAACTAACCTCATAGTGAATCAAGTCCATTCCCAAAAGGAAATTTAGAGTGCAGTTGGTTGATGTACATATAAACTTCTTCTACTCATCCAGAACGAAACAACAAATGATTTCCTGAGGTTATTATACAATCGTCAGTAAAATATTATGGCCAAAGAGATTCCTTTTGTCATGTGATCTACTTTTCATCAAGGGATAAGAAAGCAATAGCTTTAACCTGTAGCGGCATCTTTTAGGAACTTGTGAAAATGTTATGGTGAAAATGGATTTGTATGATTTATCAGAGGCTCTAATTTAGATATTGGCGATGAAACCTCTACTGCTTTGTTCTTAGTCACATTCATCTTATTAATTAAGAAATGCAATCCAGAAATATTGATAGGGACCATGGCGCTTACCATCTTCCACTTGGTTTGGTGTTTAAATCTAGATCCTTGTAATAAAATAAGTTTCCTTCCCAAAAATACTGAAGGGCAACAACCAAAAAGAAAAATGAGAAAGGAAAAAAGGGGTTAGGAGTAGAAAAAAAGGAAATATATATCTAAGATAAGTCATGAATTTCTTTATAAGGGCAACTTCATGCACTAAGTTTGCGCTATGAGTGCGGTCCGGGGAAATGCGGACCACAAGAATTATGATTTACAAAACCTAAAAGAAATAGAGAATCTAAAAAGAAAAGAGCGATTCTCTACAAAAGACACCCAATTTTCTATATAATTGGAACTTCATGAATGCGCTTAAAAGTGAAATAAGGAATAAGAGATTGTTCTTTAATTATACAAAATCATTCTTTATTCCTTTAACTTTTCCCCCCCATTTCTCTCTTTTCATACAAACCTACAAAAGTGTTATTAGAGCAGCATCCCATTCCCGACGTCTTCTTTTCCATCTTCTAAAGGCCCACTTCCTCGTCTAAAAGTTCAACTGAAACAATACCTCATTGAGAGTTCGTGGCATCACTCATTATAGTCCAAACAATCTCCATAGTCAACTACTGACAATTTGGAGGGTGGTGATTCAGGTCTTCACCCGTACTCTTCCACATAAAACTCGAACTGACTTGTAGGGATGTCAATGGTTCGGTTCGGCCGGTTTTATAAAATTTGTACCATACCAATTTTTCGGTTATTCTATATGTATAACCAAAATTAGACTTTTAGAAACCATACCAATCATGTCGGTTTCTCTTCAGTATTGGACGGTTTGGTTAATTTTCCGGTATTTTTTTAAATGTCATTTAAAAATCACTAGTAGAAGCAGAATGCAATAACATTCGTACTTTTATAGGACTTGGCAGACATTTTTACTATTTAAAGGGTGATGAATTAAGAAAACATGAAAGATGGCCAGAGTATAGATCCATCAACTATTCTACAGCAACGCAAAAGAAACTAAGCAAAGATAAAGGAAATATAAATCACACGAGTGGAAAGATATTAAGCAAGTTGGGACTCAAGAATAAAGTCTATAGAAGATTAAATATTTGAAAATATAAATTTTGAATCATACGAAAGGAAACATATTCAATACATTGTAGTTTGCTAATCAAAATCGCTAGAATATGTTGTGTGGTGCTAGTGAATATGCTGGAAAAAAATTTAGTTTCAATTAAAGTAGCATAATAGGTTTGGAAATTAGGATTTTGAGTTTAATTACTTGTTGGCTTGTAACCATTTTCATAATTCCAAGGCCCAAGGAAAAATTTAATGCTTTATTATTTTTAAACTTTAATATATAAATATATTTTTTCGTAAATTTATTCGGTACGATTCGGTAATTTTTTCGGTTTATTTTCATAAAATAAAAAACCTATCTTAATTATCAATACGGTTATAGATTTACATAAAAACCTACAGTTTTATTAAAAGAAACTTAAAAATCGGTTCGGTGGGGTACGGTTCGATCGGTTTAGTCGATTTTTAAATATCCATTGACACCCCTACTGACTTGTGTGATCATCTTCCTCAAATTTTCGACTGTAAAAATCGTATCCCTCACTGCCAGTCATGTGAAAAGTAACACTGTTGGTACCGTGGGTATTTAAATTGAAAGGTGCATAAATACAACTCCTCCTTGACCACGAGCTTATTGTAACAGGATCCATTACTCCCGCCTACCCCTACAGATCCTGATTTTTATCTGAAGTGTTTTGATTGTGAAACAATTCAATCAGAGGTTAGACTTCCATGATTTCCAGTCTTGGAAAGATAATTAATGAGATAAGTAATGCTAGGGTCTGTAATTTATTATACCTAGCACCCTTAAGATCTATAATTGGTAGATAATTGAAAAAAATTCTCAATATTAAATAAACATTTAGAGCACTAGTAGATCTGAAGAATTGGATGGGTACAACTTTGTAATCTTGGATGGATCACTTCTACCACTTCCTTTGTTGTCTTATGAAGTAATTGTGGTTTTATTAGTGAAAGCAGCTAGGGGATGCAAAGCATACAAAAGCTGTTGTAGCTCCTATATAAAATGAGGAGCAAACAAAATCAGAAAACATCTTACATTATTTACAGTGTTCAATTTGCTTTAACAAAAAGGTTCAAGAGACATTTTGTTCTGAGTTTGGGCTTGGTGGTGAATTCTCCTTCAAAGTGCCTCAGGTTTCTTTCCTTCCATAATGCCTCGGAAAATCACCAGCAATAATGGTTTGCCAGTCTTTTTGTTGATCTGTCCAAGCAAAAGAAGTTTTTGCTGTTTGAGACATTACATGTTGGACTCCAGAGGCACAAAACATGTTCCAAATATCTCTCATTGTACTGTAGTGAAGGATTTTCTGCAGCAAAATTGCACAAATAGCATCTGCTGCATAGCACTAGTCCCCTCCTATTGAGGTTTTTCTTGTTTAAGGCAAACCTCCTGCCAGCTAAAACAAGCATAGGAAATGCAAAATGTCCCAAAATTAAGATCAGCATATATTATTTTCTAATTATGCTATAATAAGAACAGACATGTGATCCAAACACATTGACAAAGCAGCTTTTAGAGCCAAGGTACTGACATGACAATTACTTATTGAGCACTGCTCCTTCCTTCCTAATTTGATTGAAAATCTTTCCTGTTTTGTCCGTTCGGTAGATTTAAACCTTTCTATATTTTGAATCTATTTAATGCTTTCTTGTGGATCCATCGGGCACGAAAACAAATACTTTGGTAATAATAAGGCTATTCTTTTGTATTTATGCATATTTTACTTCGATGATGTCACGAGTTCGAGCCGTGAAAACAGTCTCTTGCAGAAATGCAGTGTAAGACTGTGTACAATAGACCTTTGTGGTGTCCGGCCCTTCTCCGGACCCCGCGCATAGCGGAAGCTTAGTGCACCACACTGCCCTTTGTTTCTTGCATGAACTACTTGTCCAATCAAATCACCAAACAAATTGGGACAGAGGGTTTATTTTAGTTTTGGTGCCAATATATGTCTACAATTTCGCTCAATAGATTTCCTTAGCTCACAGATGATATGTATCAGACCTTTAACTAGTCGCGTGGTGATTGTTGATTTTATTTTTGCAACTTCCTTGGATATATGAAAGTTTCATATTTTCTTTTAGGGAAATAGTTTTATTAATGTAAAGAGGGTAATTCTGCAAAAAAGTGGATACAAAAAGTAGAAATTGGAAATTTCCATCCATACAACTTCTCAGTTTGTTTCGAGTAAATCTTGAGTAGTATCATTTAGTGCTATTGTCAACTTCAAGTTTCTTGCTGTATTTGCTACTCAATAAGTGATATTGGTACCTGTGCTTGGTAGTACCGAATTAAGTTAGTTAAAACATGTATGTTGCTACCTGCAAGAGTGTGTGTTATTGCATGTAAACTGAATCATCTCTAAAGTTCTAAAGATTATAGTAAATATACACACCCCATATGATCAAACTTTAGCTAAAAGTTGTTTCTAATGATCAAACCTAAAAAGCAAATATATACTGAATTATAAAAAACTCGACAGTAGAAATTCATATAAACTTATTAAATTGTTCTTACTGAATTAGTTATATCCTATACTTCAAACTGTTTAAGGGCCTTGTGCTGTGTTTGATACATGCTGGAACGAAGTCTCATAGAAATGTTCACGGACACTAAAGTGCAATTAAGGTTCTGGACAATGAAGCTACAATGGCATACAGAGAAACTACTAGAGGGATCAGTGATAGTATCTGTTCAGCCGATAGCCAGGTGAACTAGATAAGAAACTTGGTGGCAAATGAAAGGTGCAAAGAGGTAGGAAGGAGGACAAGTTGGCTTCACTACGCCTCGTTCAAAAATTAGATTGTAAGGTACTTGTAGAAATACCAATGGTGGCAATGTGTGCAGAGTTCCTTCTATTTGTTAGCTGGATGAGTATCACATGTGGATGGATTACAAGATTAGTCAGAGAAGTCTGTAAGTGTGGCACCAAGTAGTTAGATATTGGATATTATTTTCTGTATAAAAGAAAAAGGATACTGGATGTTATTCTAGGAAATCCCTCAATGTCACGGCTTGCCAAATAAGAACTAGAGCGAATGAAGAGAGGAAGCTGGTGCTCACTTTTGCTGAGTAACACAGTTTCAGGCATCTTGGCTTAGCTAATGATGAAATATCAAATAGCATGAGTAGGCTACTCTCAATCGCTAATGCTTTCTAGGGGTCTTTGGTCTTGTTGGAGATTCTTATGTAGGAAATATAGAGAACTTCTAATCCTTTTCATTTTTATTTTTATTTTGTATTATGTTGGCGTGAGATAAATTTTAATGGTGAACATGTTTAGTGAGGATACATATAGCCGAATCTCTTAACTTATTTGGGACTGATGCATAGTTGTAGGCTACTCTCAATCACTACTAAACTGCTTTACCTTTTTTTTTGGCCGCTGTGTGGAGTAGCTAGAGAATTATACGATAAAGAGGAGGTCTAAAGTGACTTGATGATTGCTTAGATGTTCTAGATTGAAAGGAAGCGGGAGGAAAGAAAGTGGAAGAATTATCACGAGTTTGATGAATCTGGGAATGGAGGGATAGGAGAGGAATACGTTAATAACAAGAGCGTAAGTTTCTTTACGTTCAAAGTTAGTGGAAACAAAAGGAAAGAATTCCTGTTCTTTGAAGTTCCCTGTGATGCCGAAGAAGATGCCCCCTCGGCTGTTTCTTTCATTTCTCTCCCTTACTGTTCAAAACGTCTTTACATAAAGCAAACATAAAATTCATGTTTCTACAGATCTGATTGAGTTTTGGCTGAAACAAGATGAACGAGAAAAGTTTGTTTAGTCTTCTGCAAAGTTTTGGCTAGTCAAAAGCTTTCAGAAAATTATAAAAATGCCATTAGAACCTGAATCATAATAAATAACAGACATGTAAAACTTTGGTTGGAGTATGTTTTAACGCTTTGTAAGTCGATCTTTTGTTATAACTATTCTTAGTTTTTGATGTGTTAACTTCCAGTAGTTTCATTTTATTTAATTTTCATATTTTGTGATACCCAATTGTCTTATGATAACCAGCCAGAATTAATTGTTTTACTTCAGTTGAGCTGTAAACTCTTCCCATAAAGCTTGCAAAGAAACGTAACTTATACCTGAACAGACCTGTCATACAAAACATGTTTCTTACTAATAAATGTCTGACATGCTTTGGCCTTATCGTACTTTTGGTTAATCATGGTGTAAATTGTACAGATGCAGAAATTCTCTTTTGCTAATGAAGCCATGCGACGGGCGCACCAGATCGAGTGTTGATGTGATCTTCAAGCAACTTCTTCTGAGTTCCAGCCTATGAAGGAGATGCTCAGGTTGTCTATGAGCTTTCATCAAGTGCTACTTTTTCCGCTGATTGTTGATTCAAGTTAAACTAGAATACAGTATGCTTTCAGTATTTTAGCTATGAATCCAAAGTTGTTCCTTGTTTGCTGTAAGGTTTGTTTATTATATAAGAAAATATACAGGTTAGAACAGGAGCAGTTAGTAGGCAGTTTTGTGTACAATAGTGCAGCAAAAACTAGAAAATATCTTTTGTAGTTTCTTTTCTTTTCCATGGATCCTTTTGTCATGCATTACACCTTTCAACTAGTTTGTAAAGAGCCTGTTTACCCTATCAAATGCAGATTGTATCTTCAACAATGATAAAGGTGACCTAATCCCCCTTGCTTTCAGTGTATATTATCAGCTTACTCTGTGTATGTCATCTGAAGGAAGAGTCTTTTACAGAGTCGATAATCGAACATGTCAGTATGTATATATAAGGGGAAAAAAAATTCATTGAAAGAAAAATGGATTATAAAGTAGTACAGTTGGTTTGTCGTTCAAAAGATGGATGTTTGTGTTATGGTATTTCTCTTGGCCAAATTCCGAGTTTGGTACTCTTCTTGATAAGTTATTTCCATATAACCCTTACCATCTTACCCCATAGGAGGAGAGGGAGAACGACAAATATGATTAGTTTGAACTTTGAAATGACAAAATTCATTTAAGAAGATGTCAAATGCGTGTCTCAACAATCGTTATTTGCTCAGTCTTCAAATAAAATTCACAGTATACTGCACTATTTCTTGTGGGAGCCGAGCCATTATGTTTTATTTCTTTCTTTGATGTATTAAAAAATCAATTGTTAGAACATGAGAAGGCCAAAAATGTCCCTCAACTATTGGAAATAGAACACAAATGCCTTTTGTTTGACTTTTGGTCTAAAAATGTATCTAAACTATTAGAAATAGGATAAAAATACATGACGGAGCATCTTTTGGAAAAATGATAGTATTATTTTTGGTTTGTTCCATATATAGCAGATTCTTTTACAATACTAGCATATTACAAAGGTTATATGCACAATTAATGAGTAACACTAATTGCGGGATCAATTTTATCCTTATTTATCTAAATTTGAGTTGCTTGATCTAGCATTTAAATCTCTCTCTCTATATATATCTATCTATCTATTCTAAATTTCTGTCTCTTAAATTAGCATTCAACTATTCTCTGAATATTTCCAGTCATGTATACTATTTATACATATATTATACCGAATATAATTATATACTATTATATTATCATGTATATACTTATTTCATGTATATATTTAATTATCTACTATTTTTATGTTAAAACACAATCTATACAATGGCTGAAGATTTACTATAGTATGTATACTAATATACTAAAAATATCATTATAATTTAAAAACTATTTAATACCACCATTATACTATGTAAAAATTTATGTTGATATACAATTAAAAATAACACCTTATACCAACAGAATAAATCTCATATATAATTTACTATGTAAAAATTGACGTTGATATACAATTAAAAATAAAACTTTATATCAACAGAATAAATTTCATATATAATTATATACTATTATAATATCATGTGTATACTTGTTCTATGCAATTAAAAAATAAATCTCATATATGAACGTACGCAAAGAGAAAAGCATTAGCTGGTTACCAATTTAGGTGAAATTCAACTTCTTCATGAGCTATCTCCTTATTTCTGGCGCTAATTTAGGAAGACTTAAGGAAAGAATTGAAAAAAATTGAACTGCTTTGGACCTTCTTTAAGGAATTAAATGCTCTGGTCTTCTTTTTAAATGTGATTCTTGGTCCATATTTATAGCTTCCTGCTAAAGAGTGTATTTATTAAGCCGCCTGTTTTGTAAAATACTTAATGATGCTAGATATTTGGAAAATTTTCTTAACTATTGTGTTAACGGACTTTCAGGTCCCATATACATATATATATATATATATACTAGTTTCTCGGCACGTGCGTTGCACGTATATGCCGAATTCTATCATTTATTTTGTAAAATAATATCGTTATTATTAAACAAAACATTGATTAAATAAGTAAAAATGAAAGACTAAAACTCAAGTATTTATGCAAGATTAATGTAGATGCCATATGATCATTTATTTGTCGATGTTAAGATCGATGACTGAATGTCTTTTGAACTTATGAAGATAAACAATTAAAGTTTAATTGGATATATGCGATGTCACTAATAATTGCAATATAAATAACTAAAGAATATAATAAAAATTAAAAATAATATTATATCCGTCAATTGATATTATTGGCCCAGTTAAAAATATTTCTTGTTTTAAATTTTTGTATGATCTTACTATCCCTATTCGATTTACTAATATTTTTAACATGAATGCATACAAATCAGAACATACCATATGTGATAATTATATATGTGCTTTAACTCATGTCATAATTTTTTTCTGGTTAAAATCACAGTTAATGAATGAAGAACAAATACTCATTGATAATAATATCTCTTTGATTTATGCCCATAGAAAATACTACCAATAATTTTTTATAAAGGATCTTTGAAGCTTTTAATAAATAAGTGACGATGTACTCTAAAAAATATAAATGTGTAACTGTAGATTTTTCTCTTGGGGTTATGATGAAAGCCGATTAACTAATTAATAGCTATATATTCAAGTATGAAGAGGTCATACGAAGTATATATCAAGTTTGTAAGGACTTAGCAATAATTTCAACAAGGTCAAACATAAAAATTACTATCATAAAACTGAGTAGTCTACTTTTATAGAAGGCTACATCAGTATATATAATGAATGAGTAAATTCTGGAGCATAATTCTTTCAAAACTAATCTTAAAATATAACATGAAAAATTAACTTAAATACAAAAGAAATGAATGTGAAACTTGCCTGAAATTGTTCTGTAAGTAATTCTTTATCTCAACATTTTTAGCGCTCTCTAATTCAAAAACCAAAATCAAATATTAGGCTAGAGGTTCTAAAGTAAACCGTCCATAGTGAATTGACTATCTTTGCCTTAATGATTCAATATACACCAATTCTTTGAAATCAAAATTATGTTTTTGGTCATTTAAACTCATCCCATCAATATATGGAAGATCTAATATCAGGGTTAACCAGAAATTTCACAAGAAATAGAGTATAAAGATTAATTACAATCGTTAATGTGATCTACCATATGGCTTGAATCTGTTTCTCATTAGCAAACGAATTTTTTGCGTTTATGACCAATGAGAATGTAGTTTAGCCCTTCTCAGTTTCGCAATATCCTTAACAAACTGATACAGTGATTTCTCAACTACATATTCAAATGAAGTTAATGCACAGGTGAAAAATGAATGAGTTTAAAGGATAGAAAATATATCTAGCACATTAGCTTCCAAACCCTTTGTCATGTACTTGATCTAAAAATAGAGACTGGCTTTTATTAAGTGTAAATTGGTTAAAATATTCAATCACAATTGGCCTTAAAATTATTGTTAACCATATTAGACCCCTCCATAAATTAAAAGGCACAAGCTTTTAAAAAAAATACACTTTAGAAAATATTACTACTTTCTTTCTCTTTTATATTTATTTTTTAAGTAGGATATTTAAGAGCATTTTGAGAATTTAATTGTTAATTTTTTAGTTTAAGATGGTATGTGTAACTTAATAACCAATGTAAAAGAACTTAATTATAACCCCGTCC
Source organism: Nicotiana sylvestris (assembly GCF_000393655.2). Classification (NCBI taxonomy): domain Eukaryota; kingdom Viridiplantae; phylum Streptophyta; class Magnoliopsida; order Solanales; family Solanaceae; genus Nicotiana; species Nicotiana sylvestris. The sequence continues at coordinate 30,336,343 of NC_091067.1, forward strand.
TACCATACAATATTTTATTTGATCAATAATCAGACCAAATGCGATAAAAATATTTGGTTAAAACATCTTCGCTGAATTATATTAATGTGCACATATTATTTAAAGCCTTGTTCTGACCTTTGATCCTGTGGTAACACACTGCGATTGAGCCCTCGCTCGTCATTCTCCTATCTTAAAACTTGGTACGATTTTCACATTCGTAATACATTGAAAACTAAAGTCATACCAATAACCTATTAACAACTCGTAAGCAGACATCTGTTTTGATCAAGAACAGAATAATAAGTCGTCGCAATCTCTTGAGAAGTTCTTTGATTTCGGGGAAAACATCGTAATGCATACAAACAACGTAATCCCCTTTTAAAGATTATTTCATTGCTGAGAAAGACTTCACCTTGGAAAAAAGGCTACCCTGACCACTTACTTCTTGTATATTGTGTTTTCTCCTTCGTTGGAAAGATGTACCTTTTGTTTTTGAGCTTTTTTTCCGTACAAAGTCAGAGCAAATATGTGTGACTTAATTGTTACTCCTAATAAAGTGGAATAAAAATTCATAACAAATCCATGTTCCAATCTAAATAGATCCAAAAAGGTAATTATCCATCTCTCTGTCTACTTTTTGGAGGACATAATTATTCGATATTTGTACTGATATATAACATAGCAGACACTCATGAAATAGATGATCACAAAAGTAAATTTCGCATTAATTCATAAATTAAACGTGTTCGAGCCGATTTCACGGAATTCAGTTATTTCATGAACACCAGTCCAGATCCCAAATAACTTCTCCTATTTAGACATATATGAAAAGAGATCCCCACAATTATTATATACTCCAACTTTGGTATTATTGTAGAAGGAAATTAAGTGATTCATTTTTTTTGACGAAAATTTGCTTTTATTTCATCAAAAACTGACATTACATACCTAGATTAACGCTGACCATTAATCTCTAATCTCTATTACAAAGTATAACTATACTATGTATGTAAAACTAACAAAATTCTATACTAAGGCAATTTATTTACATAATCTAATCCTGACCTCCATTTGATTTTCTTCCTTCCTTGTATGTGTATATGCATTGCAATTTCCTTACAGACTTCATCAATATTGTATCTCCCCTTGTTGAATCTCATCGAATTTTTTTCACGCCATATGCAGTACACAACCATTGCAAAGGCTGCCGTGATCATTTCTGCCTTACACTCTTTCTTCTTTGCCATGCTACTAATCCATATCAGCTCATGGTTCCAGTCACCTATGAGCCTTGTATGCCCCAACCATTTCAATATCCTTTCCCACAGTTTGTTGGTACTATGACAACCAAAATAGAGGTGATCAAATGTTTCCTCAGCTTTTCCACAGAAAATACAATCTACCTGCACTTGAATACCAAATTTAGTAAGCCTATCCATAGTTGCTATCCTTTGGTTAATAACCAACTATAGATGAAACTTGAATCTAGGGTGAATCTGTGAGTGCATGTGGATACTCTTCCATTCAACTTTAATGAATTGAGGCTGCATTTGGACATACGCCTTGTGTATCTAGAATTTACCTTGCTTCACAAAGCTCTCCCGAATGGTTGTAATACTATGTTGATCTGTCCTCATCTTCATAACTTCATCTTTTGCCTCTATGATCTTCCTCACCACCCATGCTTCTGCTTTGTGTGTGTGTATATCTTCAATATGTCTGTTCTTTATGTAGTAGGTATGAGCCCATCTAATCCACAAGGCATCTTTCTTCATAGCCAGAGCCAGCAGATGTTTTAACACTGCTGCTTTATTCAATATCTTTATATTTATCACGTTCAATCCACCTGTTGCTTTAGGTTGGCATATTCTGCCCCATGCAATCAATGCTTTCCTGGAAAACTCATTTGAACCAGTCCATAGGAAAGTCCTGCATATAGTCTCTATCATCTTCATGATCTTCTTTGGAATTAAGAAAATTTGAGCCCAATATGTTTGTACACCAAATAGGACTGATTTGATAAGCTAAACTCTTCCTGAATATGAGAGCATCCTTGCTGACCAGCATCTGACTCTCTGTGTGATCTTCTCAACTAAAGGCAGACATTGATGAATGTTCAGCTTCCTCGCAGACAGTGGAACTCCCAAATATTTAAAAGGTATACTACCCTTTGCATATCCAGTAAGATTAATCAGTTCTTCTTTGATATGTTGTGGTACACCAGCAATATAGATCGAGCTCTTTTCTGCACTTGCTTGCAATCCTGATGCATTTGAGAACTTATTGAAAGTGTCCTGCAATGCATTAACTGATTGTTTGTCACCCCTGCAAAATATTAACAAATCGTCAGCAAAATAAATGTATGTCACTCCCAGCTTCTTGCATTTTGGATGGAATTTGAATTCTTTCTGCATAGTTAATGTACTCATCTCCCTCTGCAAATACTCCATAGCAATCACAAATAGATAAGGAGACATTGGATCTCCTTGTCTAATACCTCTCTTAGCAGGGAAAGGTCTAGTGAGTCCTCCATTAAGTGCTAAAGAGTAAGATACTGTTGTCACACACTCCATGATCCATCCAATAAATTTCTGTGGAAATACAAGATCTGTGAGCATATATTTTAAGAATTGCCAATCCAGTGAATCATATGCCTTATTTAAATCAACCTTGAGAATACATCTTGGTGTAAGCCTTTTCTGTTGTAACCATTAAACAACTCATGGCTAAACAGAACATTATCCACAATGCTCCTCCCTTCTATGAATGCAGACTGTGCTTTCCCAATTATACACTCTATTACCTTCTTAATCCTTTTAGTAAGTATTTTTGCAATAACTTTGTAGACTGTAGTGTAACATGCAATATGTCTATAGTCTTTCACAGTTGTGGGGTATGGTCCTTTGGGAATCAATGTTATAGCTGTACAATTCCATGCTTTCTTCATCTTACTTGTCTGGAAAAAGAATACCACAACTTCATAGACCTCTTGTCTCACTTCATTCCAGTGCATTTTAAAAAACTCTACTAGAAAACCATCAACTCCGGGGGCTTTGTCATTTGGCATGTTTTTCACTGTTTCATCAACTTCTTCATAAGTGACTTCCTGAATTAACTCTTGTTGCTGCTGCATTAATAAGCATACACCTGCTTTGATGATTTTAGTATTAGGACATGGTTTTAGTATAAGTGATTCATCGTTGTAAACATCCCACCATTTTCCTATCAACCTCTTCACATCCTTCTTTTCCATGTTAGCTCCACTTCCATTCTACCTCCATGTGTTGGCACCACAAATTCTATGGATAATAATTTCAGCAGTTCACTCTCAGAAGAAAAAAAGATGACTTTGTTCGATACAAACAAGGAAGAAACTCTTAAGAAGTCAAAGTCTCATTGTATAATTTAAACCAATCACAATCGTCCATTGAAGGCCCACGTGGATGCATCTGGGATGTCCATGTTATTTAATAAATAATGTGCTAAAAAATGTTTGAAGTCCCCAACATCTTCTAGAAGGAAGTAACGGATGATTAGTCATGTATATCTACTTTTGCATTTTGTATAGATTCCTTTAGTTTGTTATTTTAGACTCAATTAGGAATAGACATCTGTATAGGTCAGTTTATGCAATTTTGTATTTTTCTTTCTTAGAAATTTGTATATATAAGAGTAGTACACTAAATACAATCATCAAAATACAAGAAAACATTTCCTATATTCTCTAATTCCATCATGGTATCAGAGCAATATGACTCGATCTCTAGTTCTTCTCTTTTTCATCTTCTTCATTTTGTTTTCCTACAACCTCCTTCTTTCTTTACTTTTCTTCCTAGATCAATTCCCACGACACCTGCAACTTATGATTCCTCAGTCAGTTCTCCAATCCCTATCTCAGATACTCCTGCTCCAGTGAATCCAGCCATCTCTGATTCATCACACCCTTATTATCTCCATCCTTCAAACTAACCTGGTATGGTGTTGGTTCACACTGCTTTTGATGGAAAAGGTTATAGGGATGGCTTCGTACACTTGTCATTGCCCTCTCAGCCAAAAACAAACTTGGCTACATAGATGGCAGCTTCACTCAGCCAGACCTTTCTGATTTTTTTTTCAAAATCATGGAATCGATGTAGCGACATGGTTATCTTGTGGATCTTGAACTCCCTATCCAAATAAATTACAAAAAGTGTTTTATACTCTAAAACTGCTAAAGAAATTTGGACTGAGTTAGAGGATCATTTTGGACAGTCAAATGGAGCTCAACTCTATCATCTACAAAAAGAGTTGACTGACCAGATTCAAGGTAACTTAGATATCCCAGGGTATTACACTAAAATCAAGAGGATTTGGGATGAGCTATATGCTCTTAATACCTGTGACCATTGCACTTGTTCTTGTGGAGGCAAGTCAAAAACACTCAAGTCCCTTCAAGATGGTCGGCTCATTCAATTCCTTATGGACCTCAATGAGACCTACCCAGCTATACGCATCAACATCTTAATGATCTCTCCACTCCCTAGTGAGAATCAGGCATATTCTTTGCTTATTCAGGATGAGAAGCAACGTGAAGTGCATATAAGCCAACACCCTGTGGAATCTTCTTTTCTAGCCACAAATCAGTAGGGATATGCACAAAAATCAGGAAAAGCAGACATGAAATTCAAATGAACCTTTGAGTCAAAGAAATCCAACCTATTTTGCAAATACTGCAAGAAGCAGGGACACACCATTGATCAATGCAACAAGATCTTTGGTTTTCCCTCCTCTTTTAAGTTTACCAAATCCAGAAAGTATCAAGGTAGAGCTCACATAAATCAAGCTATAACCTCACATCAATCAAGCTATAACCTCAGAGGATCATGGAGTGGTATCTGCACGAATGGAGGCTGAATCTACAAGCAAAGTCATTACACAAGATCAGTTTTCTCAAACTTTTTCAGTTATTACAAGTGAAGATGGGACAACAAGGTGAACAAGTTTCTGAAGCCAACACCACTGCTAACTATGCTGGTATAATACACCGTCACACCAATCCTATATCTTATTTTTCTCACATTAATTCTTTATATTGGATCTTGGATTCTGGAGCAAAAAAACATATGACTTATGGTTACTCTATTCTTTTTAATGTTAGACCATTATCTAAACCAGTATATGTGAATCTTCCTAACTCTCATAGGGTCAGAGTTTATGAAATAGGTAGTTTTCATGTTCTTCCTGATTTAGTTCTAATCAATGTCCTATATGCCATGATTTTAGATTTAACCTTCTATCTGTTCATAACCTCACCAGATCCCTTAATTGTCTCTTACTCTTTGCTTCTTTTGCTGCAATTTTACAGGCCCCTTCAATGAAGAGGCCAATGGTTCTTGGTAGAGTTCAAGATGGTCTTTATCTACTCAGGCCTGTTCCAGTCAAGCATGTTTTAAAGCTAGTCCCTCAACTAGTTTCTAAGTTTCAGTCTACTTGTAAAAAAACAACGATAGTCTAGCTTTTTGATGTGTTGCTATAATTCATGATTTTGCACATTATATGCTTTGCGTTCATGCTTTAATGTTAAATTACACTTTGTTTGAGTGTAATAGAGTCTATTTTATGTGTAGGTACACCGAAAATGAAAGTAGAGCGAAAGGGATGCTTAAACATCGAAAGTGCGCTCGAGAACGGTGAAAAGGAGGACCCGGGCAAAAGCTAGCTCGACCAGGCTTTAGCCTGGCGAGGCCAGCTTAAAGCCAGGCCCAACCAGGCATTAGTCTGGCGACTCTAGCTTAAATCCAGGCCTAGTCAGGCGTTAGCCTGGCGACGCCAGCTTAAAGCCAGGCAGAGGCTGGCATTATCCAGGCGACACCAGGCCTAAGGCCAGACCCAGTCCAAGTTTTGAAGGTTTTAATTATTTCTCGGCTTGACTAGGAGTTGACCTACATATTTAGGGCTTGTCCCAAACATATAAATAGACCCGAAAATGCCACTTTGAAGGGCTTTTGCAACCGGAGGCAAGAATAGCTCGTGGAACACTACTTGAGAGTTGGATTCATTGATTTCTACATCTCTTTATCCTTATTCTGTAATTTAATTATGCAAATTACTTTGGATATTTGTACTATGAGTATGAGTAGCTAAACTCATATTTAGAGTTTTGATAGAACCTGTTTAAGGATGATTTTGTTGTTATGTTAATATAGATTTGCCATAGTATTATCTCTATTTGTTCAGCTATATGCTTATTGTTGTTGATAGAAGGGCCCTCAATTAACTGTTCCTATTTAGTGTGCATTACTTGGGAGAGAGTGCATATTTAGGTAGTTGTTGAATATCATCACTCCTAACATATATGAGGGATCAATACGAAGGGTTTAAAGGTGGGATTACAGATAACGAAATCTTGGGTGCGATCTAAGTGAATTGCACTTAAAGTTAGCTAGCGTAATTCAGGGGAATATGTCTAGTATATTATTGTAATTACTCAGGACAGAGTTACGACAATCAGAGTGCTCATGATCGATATAGAAGACTTAGGAAAATTAATAACAAACATAGCGTAAAGGATTCCGACAATAGGGAAAATCAGAACTTTATATCATTCCCATTCTTGCTTATAAACCGTTTATAGTTAATCTTAATCACTGCATTTTCATTACGTAATATTTAGTTAGTAAACATCCAACCTATTACTTAAATATATCTGAAGATTGAATACGTGAATTTGTGTAAGTCCAATAGTTGTGATTGATAGGTTAATTCCATGTGGGATTCGACTCCGGAATTGTGAATCAAAATATATTTGTAGCGACTGATTTGTCCTTTTTATAAGGCATAGTTGGGCTTGATCAATTTTTGGCACCGTTTTCGGGGAATTAACGGTATTATTAATTGCATTTAAAAAGGAAGTGCAAAAATTCTTACTGTAGTCAATTTTCTTCAATTTAAACTGATCATTAAAATTCTAACGTTTGTAGTCTTGGTTATTATAGGTACATGCTTAGAAACTCCTCAAGAACTGGTGAATTGTTTGAAGCAGTATCAGATCCTGAGAAAGATTTCAAGGCATTGAATCGTGCAAATAGGAAAGACAAACAACAATAGAACTCATCCGAAAAATTGAACCATACATGGAAGACGATTATCTAAAAAACAGAAACAATGTGAATAACCCAAACGATCAGGATATGGTACCTCTTGTGCCAGAAGCACCACTATATGATTGAGTGCAACGCACCGCTGACAACTTAACAACTGCCATTGTAGTTTCTCAGATACAAGCAGATTCATTCTAGATCACAAATAACATGCTACATTTGTTGCAGAATAAGGGAATGTTCTATGGGTCATACGTTGAAGATCCTCAACAACATCTGAAGAATTTCCTATCAATCTGTGCCATGCAGAGGCAACATAACGTGACACTGGAAGCAATATGGTTGTTGTTATTTCCATTCTCAGTGACGGGAGCAACTCAAACTTGTCTTAATTCACTCCCCATAAACTCCATCACTATTTGGGAGGAATTAGTCAAGCAATTTGTGAACAAATTTCACCCACCCGACAAGACTGCTCAGCAAATTGATTAGATACTGAGCTTCAGATAGAAACCAACGGAGACATTACAAGAAACATGGGAGAGATTCAAGGGTCTGCTGGTTACGTGTCCACATCATGGTATTCCGGAGCAGATGTTGGGGCAGAGGTTTTACATGGGTTTGGCAGATAGCTTGAAAGCCATTGTTGATACTTCATCAGGTGGAGCATTTTTGAGCAAGACATTCAGAGAAAGCAAGATCCTACTTGACAAGAAGGCACAAAACTCAAGATGGACAACAAGAAACGCTCCAATCACTCCTATGGTTCACTCAGTGGCTTTAGACCCGACTAACTCCATAGCTGAAAATATGGCCACTCTACTGACACAAATGAGCATCCTCACCAAAAAGGTTGATGAATCAGGCCAGAAACAGCAGGTACACATAGTTGATGCAACTAATGGGGGTTTATGTACATCATGAATTAATCAACCATATGTCTGCTCGTGGAGTGCTGAAGGTGATAACCAATAATATCAGGAGAACATGAATTATGTGGCCAACTATGGGGGACAAAGACCAGGTGGTCAGAAAAAATCAACATTATAGACCAGCTCAGCAGCAGTACAATAACATCAATAACCTTGGGGCTATGCGACCACAGGGTCAAATGGTGCCTTACCAAAGGCAACAAGGTTACAACCAACAAAATCAGCAGCAGGCTTATCAACAACCTCAATAACAAGACTGTGAGACACAAAGAAGGGTTTGCTAAACTTGAGGGAATGATGAAACAAGTGATTGGGTCCACTTGAAAACTAACTGACAGAGTAGACTCACATGAATCAGCGATAAAGAATATTTAGATCCAATTAGGATAGATTTCTATGGCCCTAAATAATCGTCCCCACGGACGCTACCTCCATACACCTAAATCAATCCAAAAGAGCAGGGCCCGAAGCAGCTGATGGCAGTGAGTCTCTGAAATGGTAGAGACTTAGATCTGGAGCAATAAATTGCTCGCGAAAGTAGACCGACTGAGAACGGGTGCTAGTACCCATTGAGATAGATGATTCAATAGGGTTAACTGAGGTGACGGTACATCATGCACAAGAGAACACCAACAAAGAAGAAGAGGTTGTGAAAGAGACTCATGTTGCACCGGAACCGACAGTAGAAGTAGTGCCTGAACAAGAAAAAAATCAAATCACAAGGCAGAAGTGACCTCCAACACCATTCCCACAAAGATTGGCCAAGTATCAGAAAGATGAGCAGTACAAGAAATTCTTGGAGATGTTGAAGCAAAATTCAGGTAAACATTCCATTGATTGATGCTTTAAAGGAGATGCCTGGATGAAGGACTTGATGTACCGCAAGTTCGACTTTCGATACTTGGCCACGATTACACTAACTCAGACCTGCAGTGCTGTTGTGACGAGACCCATAGCTGAGAAGCTGTCTGACCTAGGGATTTTCACAATCCCTTCCACAATAGGAAACTATGCATTTGCTAAGGCACTGTGTGATCTAGGGGTAAACATAAACCTCATGCCCCTAGATATCTACAAAAGGCTAGGCATTGGGAGAGCTAGACCCACATCTATGTTACTAAAGCTAGATGACTGGGCAGTGAAAAAACCCTATGGTATTCTTGATAATGTATTAGTACAGGTTGGGAAGTTTGTGTTCCTAGAAGATTTTGTTATTCTAGACTGTCGAGTTGATGAGGAAATTCCCATAATTTGGGAAGACCATTCTCGGCCACTGGGAGAGCTTTAATTTATTGTGAAACTGGAGAGCTCAAAATGAGATTAAATGATGAAGAGATAACATTCAACGTGCATAAATTTATGCAGAGACCAAATGAATTTACTAATTGCTCTCTAATAGATGCGGTGGATGTAGTTTTGGAGGAGGAAGATGAGGCATTGGACACTAAAGACCCTCTAGCAGCCTGTCCCATGAACTTAGATGAAGCTAATGGTGATGACTTGGCAGAGTGGATACTTGATCTTGAAGGACAAGGTTTTTGGATAAGGGAGCTCGAATTTGAGCCCTTGCACTTAGAGGAAAGAAAAACTCCTCCATCTAAGCCATCAATAGAAGAACCACCAAATTTGGAACTGAAACCACTGCCATCTCATCTCAGGTATGCATTCTTAGGACCTGACTCAACTTTACCTGTTATTATCTCATCCAGTTTGTTAGATGTGTAGGCAGAACAACTTTTGCAGGTACTGACTGAGTGCAGGACTGCAATTGGGTGGACTATTGCAAACATCAAGGGGATCAACCCGGCCTTCTGTATGCATAAGATTTTACTAGAAGAGGGGCACAAACCTTCCAGAGAACATCAAAGAAGGCTGAACCCCCCAACATAAAAGAAGTGGTGAAGAAAGAAGTGATTAAGTGGTTAGATGCGGGAATCATATTCTCGATCTCTGACAGCAACTAGGTTAGCCCAGTTCAGTATGTGCCAAAAAAGGGAGGTATGACGGTAGTGAAAAATGAGAAGAACGAATTCATCTCTACACGAACAGTCACAGGTTGGCGAATCTGTATGGATTATAGGAAGTTGAACTTGGCTACCAGAAAGACCATTTCCCACTGCCATTCATTGATCAGATGCTAGATAGATTGGTAGGGAGATCCTACTTTTGCTTTCTAGATGGGTACTCAGGGTATAATCAGATTTCTATTGCCACGGAGGATAGAAAGAAAACGTCGTTCACCTGCCCTTATGGTATCTATGCCTTTCGCAGAATGCTGTTTGGCCTATGCAATGCACCCGCCACATTCCAAAAGTGCATGATGGACATCTTCATAGATATGGTAGAGGAGATAATAGAGGTTTTCATGGATGACTTCTCAGTGGTGGGGAACTCATTCGATGATTGCCTTGTGAACTTGAGAAGAGATTTGAAAAGGTATATCGAGACTAATCTGGTACTCAATTGGGGACAGTGCCATTTCATGGTACAAGAAGGTATAGTCTTGGGGCACCTAGTGTCAAGTAAATGTATTGATTTAGATCGTGCAAAGTTTGATATGATAGAAAAGCTTCCACCACCCACTTCCGTCAAAGCAATCAGAAGTTTCCTTGGGCACGCCGGTTTCTATAGGAGATTTATAAAAGATTTTTCCAAGTTGCTAATCACTTGTGTAAATATCTTGAAAAAGATCACCCTTTTGTGTTTTCTGATGACTGCAGGGTAACTTTTGAGGAATTAAAGAAGAGACTGGTAACAACACCTATCATAGTTGCCCCCGATTGGGAGCAACTATTTGAGCTGATGTGTGATGCGAGTGACTATGCTGCGGGAGCAGTTCTTAGGCAGCGAAAAGATAAAATCATGCATACAATATACTACGCAAGTAGAACGCTGAGTGGAGTCCAGCTAAATTACACTGTGACTAAGAAAGATATGCTGGCAGTGGTGTTCGCATTTGACAAATTTAGGTCATACCTGATAGGCTCAAAGGTAATTGTTTACACTGACCATGCTGCTCTCAGGTACTTAATCGAGAAGAAGGAGTCAAAACTGCACTTGATTCAATGGGTGCTACTGCTTCAAGAATTTGATTTGGAAATCCGTAACTGAAAGGGAACGGAGAACCAAGTAGCTGATCATTTGTCTAGGCTAGAAGGAGCTGAGAAGAAGATTGAGGTAGAAGAGATTCTGTAAACTTTCCCAGATAAACAACTACTAGCCACGAGTCTCGAGGAAGCACCATGGTATACAGATATTGCAAACTACCTGGCGAGCGGTATTGTTCCTTATGACCTTTCCTCTATTTAAAAGAAAAAGTTCTTTCGTGGTTGTCGCATGTATTATTGGGATGATCCTTATCTGTTTAGAATTTGTACCCCCGAGATAGACCAGTTTTCTATTTTGCAGGCATGTCACGCGTCACCATATGATGGCACTTCGGGGGAGTAAGGACAGCTGCGAAAGTCTTAGAGTCGGGCTTCTACTGGCCAACACTTTTCAAAGATGCACATTTATGGATAAAGGGGTGTGATGAATTCCAACGAACCGGGAATATTTCCCGCCGACATGAGATGCCTATGAACTCAATTCAGGAGGTAGAAGTGTTTGATGTATGGGGGATCGATTTCATGGGGCCTTTCATCAGCTCATATGGCAACAAGTACATACTCGTCGCTGTGGACTACGTGTCCAAGTGGGTGGAAGCTGCAACACTCCCTACAAATGATGCAAAGGGGGTAATTGGTTTTTTAAGAAAGAATATATTCACCCGATTTGGCACCCCAAGGGCAATAATCAGTGATGGAGGCACTCACTTTTGTAATCGAGCGTTCGCGAAGTTGTTAGAGAAGTATGATGTACGCCACAAGGTGGCCACCCCATATCATCCACAAACAAGCGGGCAAGTGGAAGTCTCGAACTGAGAAATAAAGAGTGTGTTGACTAAGACTGTGAATGCTACTAGAACAGATTGGGTGAGGAAGTTAGATGATGCACTTTGGGCTTATCGAACCGCTTTACAAACTCCAATCGGCATGTCACCATATAAGTTGGTGTTTGAGAAGGCGTGTCATTTACCAGTAAAGTTGGAGCATAGAGCTTGGTGGGCGTTGAGATAGTTGAATCTTGATATTGAAGAACAAGTAGAGTAACGGAGTTGCACGAGCTAGATGAGTTCACATATCACGCTTTTGAGAGCACAAGATTATACAAGGAGAGAACAAAAATGATACATGATATAAATATTATTAAGCGTAATTTTAAACCTGGAGATACAATGTTGCTATACAACTCAAGACTGAGGTTATTTCCAGGCAAATTGAAATCACGATGGTCAGGGCCTTTTCGTGTGGTTGAAATTCACCCCACGGGTGCTGTAGATATTGGTGCGAGTAATGACTCTCGCAAATTCAGAGTCAATGGGCACAAATTACAACATTATATGGGCATGGATGAAGCAAAGGTAGTGTCAGTGACCCATTTGATCAAGCCTCCGATGTTGAGCGTACCTTAAATGCGCTTATCTGCATCGTGTCACGACGTTAAATCAGGCACTTCATGGGAGGCAACCCATTGATCTGTTGTATTAGTCATGCCATGACGTTAACTAAGGCGCTTGTTGGGAGGCAACCCAATTCGTAGTTGATTTTTAGTATAGTAAGAATTTTTCTTTTTTGTTTTTAGATACTAACAAGTTTGCAGGTGAGTTTGGGTGAGTCGAGCAAGTTTTAAACGTCATGCGAAGTCAGGAAAATGATAGGGATAGCCCGACCATAGGCTGGCGTTGCCTGGATAAAGCCAGGGTCAGCCAGGCCTTAGAATGGCGACGCTTGGCTTACGCCAGGGTCAGCCAGGCCTTAGGCTGGCGACGCCTGGCTTACGCCAGGGTCAGCCAGGCCTTAGGCTGGCAACGCCTGGCCAATGCCAGGTAGGTATTTGTTTTGCCCTCATTAAGTTATTTCTTCTTATTTTGGTCGAAACAAACCTCACAAACACGCCCTCACTCACTGAACACTCTACAAAGCAAACCCTAACCTCACTTCAACCAACACACACCAAGCTCTACAAGAAGTTTCACAAGAACACAATCGCATTGCACAAATTGCTTGTTCACCCACACACAATCACCACCCATATAGAGGTCAAGTTTCGTCTTGCTAGTCTTTCACACTCATCTGAAATTCTAAGGCGATCTAATCCTCACAAAGCTTCAAAGGTATGATTCTATCTCTTTTCTTGGTAATTTCGAGTTGGGTACATGAATTGAGTGGTGGTTGTTCTTCATTGTTGGTTATTCTTCATTGTTGGTTGTGCTTCATTATGGGTGGTTGTTCTTCATTATGGGTGGTTGTTCTTCATGGTCTTCTTATGTTTTTGTGCCCCAATCCCATGAACCCCTTAGGAGTGGTGCTGCGATTATGAAAACATGTAGTAGTACGGAACTCCCATGCCGATTTGGGAGGATGAGGCAATCCCTCAAGTTCATAAGAACTCCCATGGCACTAGTGCTTGTCAAGTGTTTGGTGAAATGCCTCAATGGCATTCCTAGTCCCCTTTAGAGCCCGAGTCTCTGGGATTGGTAATCTAGTGTTATGTAATCGTGCACCACATTAACAACTTAAGTGTGGTGTGGTTCACGAGTAGCCAATGTATTGTTGTTTGATTCTAATGTTAAGAAAATGCGAGGTGAAGTCTGAGTAACCTCGACAAGGTTGGGGAAGATTATGTGTGTAGTGTGTAATGTCGCATTATCTGACTACTACTCATTTGTGTAGGAACGAAGATGCCGCCCAAAAAAAACACAGTCAAGGGAAAGGCTGCTTCAATGGCCCAAGCTAAAGAAAAGTCAACCTCCGCACCCCCTCCAAAGAAAAGAAAGAGGGGAGAAGCTGCATCTAGTATGACTGGTGCCCAAGCGGTGGAAGCTATAGCTGCCATGCATCCACAACCCCGAGTCCAACTAAAGTTTGGCATAAAAAGCATACCTCCGCATACGAGGGATTTGTACAAGCACTGTAGGACTAAACATATCCATCCGGAGGGAGCTATCCGGGAACGCAATGTGAAAGCAAAATACCCGGCTATTTGGAAAGGCATCCAGGATTTGGGGTTAAGTTATGTTTTCAAGAACACATGGGACATCAACCTCAACTTAGTAAGTGAATTCTATGTGGGGTTTGATCCAAAGGACGCTGAGGAGTTGGTGCCAATCTGTGGGCGCTTGATAGAATTTTCACCCAAGGCCATATGCGATTTTTTAGGTGCTCCCAATATTCCTATGGAGCCATTGGAACAATTCATTCGTAGACCTACTTATAGAGAGTTGAGGCACACACTTCGTGGGGTCGACTCTACTGTTGCATGGGTTTGGGACAAGGAAATGAATCGTCACAAGAGGTTCCCTAAGAAGAAGATGAAGGCGGAGGCTCAAGTGTGGCTCAAGTTGATAAACGCACGGTTCCTACCGTGCAATCATGACACACTTGTAAGCCGTGTGAGGACCTGTGTGCTATATTTCCTTATGACAGGGTAGAGGGTGAATGTGGGTCACCTGATTCGCTACTAGATGGCACAAGTAAGAACGAGCAAAAAGATTGATCGAATACCATTTCCTAATTTCTTGACTCGGTTCCTACAACATTAGAGGGTTGAGGTAGAGCCTGAATTTGACCATACTATTGATTAGCTCATTCGACAAACAAATATCACTAATCTCCGGCTGAAAGGCAAGGTTGGGACACTGACAGGTGCTGAGCACAAGGCACGTGATGGCAGTTTCATGGCCCATCTTTATGGGATGATGGATTTGTAGCTGCAGATAGGGAGTCGCCGGGCCACATCTGAGGAGAGGTCTGATTTGGAGCAGCGATACTCACTCAATGCTCACGCTCTACAACTGATTGGTGTAGGAGAGGGATTCAGACTCCCCAATGATGAGGAGGTCAACACACCGGAGCATTCTGAGGCTGAGCCAATGCAACCAGATGGTGAGGGAGATGGTGATGATAGAGAGGACGAACACGATGAAGAGTGGAGAGCGTTAGAGGATGACGTCGCTGCTTGACCAAGGAGTTTTCTTACACCCTACTCTTGTTATTTCTTGACTTGTTTAATTGTGCATGCACTGAGGATAATGCATGATTTAAGTGTGGGGTGAGAACTTGTATATATTAGTAGTTGTTAGCTTGTTTTTATTTTTGTTAGTTGTTAGATTGTTAGAATTTCTTGTTTTATTATTATTTTGTTTTATTTTTAGTTGTTAGATTGTTTTTATTTTTAGAATTTGTTAGTACTTTTCTTGTTTTGTTTTTATTATTAGTGTGTTTCTTTAGGCAGAAATTAAAAAATAAAAATAAATAATAATACATAAAAATATTGGACTCTTCCCGACGATGGATCTCCTAGACAGTTTTCTTGAGGAAAGTATATCTAAAGAAAATACCAAAAAGATTTTTTTGTAGGTAGTGTAGTAATTCCCCCTTGTTTTTTTGGGCCACGGTTCTTTTACAAGAGTTTTTAGTTGAATTGGGTGTAAGTAATTTTAATTTTTAGGAATAGGAATCATGTGGCTAAGCACATCATTGCAACAATATCTCTGAGCTTGGTGATGCCTTGAGAATAGTCGATACTCTGGTTGAGACGCTTAGGATCAATTTTTGACTCTAGGATAAATACCTTAAATCGTGGATTCTTAAATTTGCTTAACTACTTTGACTGGAGTGTCGTGATAGAACTAATTCTGAATGAGTTATATGCCATGTCTGTGTGAGGTTTGCATGTGTTCTATGCATTGCATTTGATGTCTAGAAGCGAAATAATAGTCTTGTTCAGTCTGAGAAGTGATATAGGAAGTTCTTTGTTAAGCCAGATATATATAAAGTACCCACCTATATGTTATTTATCGTAGTTAACCCCTTTGAGCCTATAATCCTATTTCTTTGGTAACCACATTACAAGCCGTACCCTTTTGTTTGAATCAACCGTATGTTTGAACCTTGTCACCTCTCATGAGCACTGGAATTGTGATGAATTATGGAAAAGTTAAAGTGTGGGGTGGTGGGTTGGCTTTTGAGTGAAACAATGAAATAAGGAGAAAGGTGCACCGAAAAAAAATGTGTCAATAAAAGCCATTTAGATAGAAAAATAAATATAATTTCTGATGGTGGTGGCTCTTGATGTAATGGTGCTTAAAGAAGTAGGGGGTGAAATATAGTGAAGTTAAGGTGGAATCTTGGTTTGACATACGTAGGGGATTGAAGGTTGAATTATTTGTATTATAGTTCTTAAGAGAGGTGTAGTCGCTTATATCCAAATGTATCCTACCCTACCCGCAACCTACATTACAACCAATGAAAGTCCTATTTGATCTTAGACTGAATGAACTCGATTATTTCTGAGAGTGAGTGAATTTTTCCTATCTTGAGTTTCCTACGTTATTAAAATTCATGGTGTGTGGAACTAAGCTTTTTGATTGGGTGAGGGCACATAATTCATAAAGGAAAGGTAATGTTGTTGACTTCCATGTTAGAGTAAGTAAGTGAATTGTAAATAAAGCATGGTAATTGTGAGTCGATTATTGAGGCGAGGATGTCATGACTTTGTGCTTAAACTATTTTAAAGATTCTTGGTATAATAAGTTGAGGGAATTGCTTAATAGGTTGTGTCCAAGAGTAGCTTGATTTCCCGAGGACGAGCAAATGTTTAAGTGTGAGGTATTGATGTGTGGCTATAATTCATGGTTTTGCACATTTTATGCTTTGCGTTTTACATGCTTTAATATTAAATTACACTTTGTTTGAGCGTAATGGAGTCTATTTTATGTGTAGGTGCATCGAAAATGAAAGTAGAGTGAAAGGGATGCTTAAAAGTCGAAAGTGCGCTCGAGAATGATGAAAAGGAGAAACCGGCAAAAGCCAGCTCGAACCAGGCTTTAGCCTAGCAAGGCCAGCTTAAAGCCAGGCCCAACCATGCGTTATCCTGGTGACGCCAGCTTAAAGCTAGGTAGAGGCTGGCGTTAGCCAGGCGACGCTGGGCCTAAGGCCAGGCCCAATCCGAGTTTTGAAGGTTTTAATTGTTTTGTGGCTTGACTAGGAGTTGACCTACACGTTTAGGGCTTATCATAAACATATAAATAGACCCAAAAATGCCACTTTGAAGGACTTTTGCAACTAGAGGCAAGAAAAGCTCGTGGAACACTACTTGGGAGTTGGATTCATTGATTTCTACATCTCTTTATCCTTACTCTGTAAATTTAATTGTGCAAATTACTTTGGATATTTGTACTATGAGTATGAGTAGCTAGACTCATAATCTAGGTTTTGATGAAACCTGTTGAAGGATGATTTTCTCGTTATGTTAATATAGATTTGCCATAATTATATCTATTTGTTCAACTATATACTTATTGATGTTGATTGAAGGGCCCTCAATTAGCTGTTCCTATTTAGTGTGCATTACTCGGGGGAGAGTGCATATTTAAGTAGTTGTTGAACATCATCACTCCTAACGTATAT
Organism: Nicotiana sylvestris; assembly: GCF_000393655.2. Lineage (NCBI taxonomy): Eukaryota > Viridiplantae > Streptophyta > Magnoliopsida > Solanales > Solanaceae > Nicotiana > Nicotiana sylvestris. Next base: position 30,353,848 of record NC_091067.1, read on the forward strand.
GAGGGATCAATATGAAGGGTTTAAAGGTGGGATTAGGGATAATGAAACCTTGGGTGCGATCTAAGTGAGCTGTACTTAAAGTTAGCTAGCGTAATTCGGGAGAATATATCTAATATATTATTATAATTACTCGGGAGAGAGTTACGACAGTCAGAATGTTCATGATCGATAGAGAAGACTTAGGCAAATTTATAGCAAACATAGCAGAACAGATTCCGACAATAGGGTAAATCATAACCATAGATCATTCCCATTCTTGCTTACAAACCGTTTATAGTTAGGCTTAATTACTGCATTTTCATTACGTAATATTTAGTTAGTGAACATCCAACCTATTACTTAAATATCTTTGAAGATTGAATACATGAATTTGTGTAAGTCCAATAGCTGTGATTGATAGGTTAATTCCCTGTGGAATTCAATCCCGGACTTGTTAACCGGAATATATTTGCAGCGACCGCTTTGTCCTTTTTATAAGGCATAGTTGGACGTGATCACTTTTCATTTAGTCTCTAAATCAATTTCTGATGTAATCCTTTGGCACATGAGGTTAAGGCGTATTCCATTATCTAATATGAAGAATATTTCAAGTTTTCATCATTTCTCTGTATCTAAATTCCTTGGTCCTTGTGATGTTTGTTTTAAGGCTAGACAATCCAAATTACCTTTTCAATCTAGCTCTATTTCCACTACCTCTGTGTTTGAACTCATTCACATAGACATTATGGGACCATATAAGATACCAACTCATGAAGTATATAAATACTTTCTCACTATAGTAGAGCCACTTGGATCTATTCCCTCAAAACCAAGAGCAATGCTTTCTATATGCTAAAATCTTTCTTGGCAATGGCTCACACTCAATTTTAAAATAATTAGATCAGAAAATGCACTTGAATTGGGAACAAGTTCCTTTGCCTCTGACTTTCTTTCTGCACAAAGTATATTACATCAGACTATTTGTGTAAACACACTACAACAAAATGGTGTTGTCGAAAGAAAACACAAGCATTTTCTTGAGACTTCCAGGACTTTATCATTTCAATCAAATGTTCCAGTTACCTATTGGGGAGATTGTTTGTTAACAATCTCCTTTTTGATTAATAGGTTTCCTTCCAAAATTCTCAATTTCAAATCCCCTTATGAGATTCTATTTGGCAAGAAACTTTCCTATGAACTCCTTAAAAGTTTAGGTTGTCTCTGCTATGTCTACACTCAGTCTACACATAGAACAAAATATGAACCTAGATCCACTAAATGCATCTTTTTGGTATACCCTTTTGGGTAGAAAGGATATAAAGTACTTGATCTGCATTCCAAGAAAGTTTTTGTTTCCAGGGATACAGTATTTGTTGAACACATGTTTCTATTTTCTACTCAACCTCCAACAACTCCTTTGCTTCCTACTGTTTCTTCTAATTCCCAGGATCTCCTTACCACTTCTCTTGCTGATGTGCCGTAGAATTTCGGCACAATTGATACCAATTGCTTAGATTTTAACTCGTCTTTTAATACATTTTTTGTTTATTCTGATAAAATTTGGTTGTTTTGTAGTGCATGGCTTGAAGACCCAAAAATATGGAAAAGAAGTCAAAAGATCACAAAAAGATGGATATGCTGCAAGTATGCGGCTGCATAATTCACATGCGGACCGCATAACTCACATGGTGATCGCAAACAAAGACAGACTTTTGGCCAGATGAAAAAGAAAATATGCGGTCCAATATGCGGTCGCATAACACCTATGCGAGCCGCATAATGGTCGCATAACTCCAGGAGAAGAAAGTTCTCAACATGATCTGCGATGGAATATGCGGTCGCATAACACACATGCGGACCACATAATTGTTATGCGACTGAAGCAAGAATTGGAACTCAGCAAGTCTGCGATGGAATGAAGAATATGCGGACCGCATAACTGGTCTGCGACTATTATGCGATTGCATAAGCTAACTGAAGGGGCATTTTTGTTAGATTTTGACTACGACTTTTGGTTCACTATAAAGAGAATAACTAGGGTTTTCATGGGTCATTCAAGTCTAAAACAAGGTCCTACTTAGAGAGATTGAATACTCCATTTATTTGGAAGGTTGTGAAGAAGGAGTCTTGCACTTTTGCAAGCTTTATAGGTTTATTAAATAATTTATTCTTGTATTTTAGTATGAGTAGCTAGTTTTAAATACTAAGGTTGTGGACCCTAGATGAGTGTAATGTTAATGGGTGTTTAACATTGAATACATATATAATAGTTGGTTGATATTTATTCAATTCTTGCTCTTTATTTATGGTTGGTGGTTGCAAACATTAATCTATTCCATTTTACTCTTTCTTTACTTGGAAAAGTGAGTTAGGGTTTGGTAGATTTGAATATCAAGAGCTTAAGACTTTAAATCTTGTTTAATAGAATCACTTGTGAATAAGTGGGTTCTACTTGGCATAAATTGGTTGTTCTTAAATTGCAACTCTTTCATATTTGGAATAATATTTAAGGGAAAATACTACTCAACTATTGGAAAATATTGGGTAGTCATTTAGAAATCATTTGCATATCAAAGGACCTTCCATTAGAAATATATCATATTAACACCGATAGCATTACATTCTATTGGCGGGGACGCAACCTTGGTTTCCTTAATCAAATCATTTGCATTCTCAAAATTACAATTAGTTATCTCTTTAATTCACAATCATATCATTCTCTTGTTACGTTAACGGAATAGAATTATGACCCAAGTCAAGTTCCACACTACTAAAGTAAGCTTTTCATACCATATTCCTTGTGGGATTCGACCATAACCTTGTTGGATTATTATATTTGACACCGACCGCCTTACACTATTTAATTAAAATATAATTTTAGCGTATCAAATTTTGGCGCCATTGCCGGGGAATACAGTTTTGAAATTATTAATTAGTGTGTGCTTTACTTTACGTTTTCTTCTATTCCATCACAGTTTGCTTGTTTTGCTTGATGTTGATAGGGAAACATGGCTGAATATGAGGAAGAAGAAAATCCTTTTGCAGACATTGATGAGTACATTGAGGATACAAATGCTATTGTAGCTCCGATAGTTGGTACTGCAACTTTCAAGGTGGAACATGGTTTAATTTTAATGCTCAAAGTGGAGGGGTTTTTCCAGAACTCTACTGATGATGATCCGACACAACATCTTAGAAACTTCTTGGGTGTGTGTGCGATGCACAAGCAGAACAATGTTTCAGATGATTCCCTAAGGTTGAGGGTGTTCAAGTACTCACTGGTTGGGGAAGAAAGGTAATGGCTTCAAAATATGCCATCAAACTCCATTCATTCTTGGCCTGAACTTTTCCGAGCATTCTTAGCTAAATGGTTCCCGCAAAGCAAGAAATCTGAGCTCTGGGATAAAATTTTCTTTTTAAGCAACTACTGGGAGAACATCTACATGAGGCATGGGATCGATTCAAGTTATATTTGGTAAGGTCGCCTAATCATGGCTTTCCGGATTCTATCTTGTTGGAGAAATTCTACATGGGTTTAGATAATATGAACCAATCTATAGCCAAGAATGCAGCTGATGGATCTTTTATGGATAAGACATTCGCAAGGATCACACAAATCCTTGACAAAATGGCAAAAACATAATAAAGCTTGGCACTCAGAGGACACCACAAGTGGAATTGCATATGGTACTCCCTCATTGAACAACATGATTAAGGAGAACCAAGAAAGAGATAAAGTAACTGCAGGGCTTGCCACCAATATCAATGTGTTGACAAAAATGTTCACTGAATGCCAAACGAAGAAGGTAAATATGGTGGAAGATGTTCAACCCTCATCAAATGAAGATTATGAGGAAGCAAACTCTGTCAACAACTCTTAAGGAGGCTCTCAAAGGCAACAATACCAAGGTCAAGGACAACAAAATCAATAGAGGCCTAACCCGCAAGGGCAAGGCTACCAACAATGACAAAATGACCAAGGTAGCTCAAATCAAGGAAATTGGAATAATAACAACAACAACTTCTCAAATCGGATTTCAAATCCTTATGTTCCACTAAAGGGGCAATATTCAAATCAAGGTTCCTTAAGTAATTCCAAGTTGGAAAACATGCTTGAACGGGTATTGCAAAATCAAGAAATCCGACACTTCTATGAGGAATATGACCGAGCTTGTTGGTTCTCATACCGCATCCATTCAAAAATTGGAGATGAAAATGAGAAATCTCTCTAGGGAACAGAATACAAAGCAAAAGGGGACACTTCCAAGTGACACAATTGCGAACCCAAAGGGTAGTGGGAGTGGTCCAACTTCTCATTGCATGGCAATTACTACTCGGAGTGGGAAGGTACTTCAAGGAGAGAGTGAACAAGTGGTTGAAGTGGAAGAGTCCGAACAAGAGGTTTAGGCACAAGTTCAAGAGCCAATTGTTGTTGAAGCTAAAAAGGTACCGGAAGAGTTGAAAGTTCAAGAAGTAAACCGGAAAAAGGTAAAGGAAAAGGTAAAAGAGACACCAAAAACTCTACCACATATTCCTAGACCTCCTCCTTTCCCTCAAAGACTTTCTAGGAAGGTTGATGATAGCAAACTCGAAAAGTTCTATGACATTCTCAAGCAGTTATCGGTAAATATCCCATTTGTGGAAGCATTTCAAGAGATGCCGGGTTTTGCTAAGTATTTGAAAGACTTGATCACCAAGAAGAAAACCACCAAGAATGAAGTGGTGAATGTGACTCACCGGGTTAGTTCCATCATTGCAACAACCATCGTTCAAAAGAAAGAAGACCCGGGAGCTTTCACCATTCAATTCACTATTGGGGCTCATGACTTTGCAAGAGCTCTTTGTGATAATGGGGCTAGCATCAACTTGATGCCTCTTTCTATTTACAAGCAAGCGGGGTTAGGTATGCTGAGGCCTACAAGTATTAGGTTGCAAATGGCTGATCATTCCATAAAGAGACCGGTGGGAATTGTCGATGATGTGCTTGTGAAAGTGGGAGGGTTCCATTTGCCCGTCGATTTCATAATCCTTGATTGTGCAGTTGACAAAGAGATCCCTATCATCTTGGGGAGACCATTTCTTGCCACAGGAAGAGTACTAATGGATTCAAAATGGAATGAGATCAAGTTCCGTGTGAATGATGAAGAGGTTCCAAGCAATCAAGGGTTTGAAACTGCAGCAGGAATATTAAAGCATCTTGGTGATTGATGTTGTCGATGAGGTGGAAGATGCAGTTGAAATGAAGATGGAAGAACAATGCCTTGGTGAGGTGTTGGCGGCTATTTTGATAAATTTTGATGGTGAAGATATGGAGGGGTATATGGAATAAGTAAATGCATTGGAAAGGCTTGGGTCCTACACTTATGCTCCAAAGAAACTCTCTCTCGACTTAGAGAATAGAGTCACTCCTCCCGTAAAGCCTTCAATTATTAAGCCACCACAACTAGAGCTCAAACCAATTCCACCGCACTTGAGGTATAAATTTTTGGCTCTAATGACACTCTACCAGCAATAGTTTCTTCTTTGTTGAATGTCTTGAAGGAGCATAAGCAAGCTATTGGGTGGACAATTGCGGACATCTGAGGGATTCCCGCCGGAATTTGCGAACACAAGATCCAATTGGAGAATGAGAGTAAAACAAGTGTGGATCATCAACGCAGGTTGAACCCTTCCATGCATAAGGTGGTCAAGAAAGAAATCATCAAGTGGTTGGATACCGGGGTAGTCTACCCCATTGATGATAGTTATTGGGTGAGTCCGATGCAATCTGTGCCAAAAGAGGGAGGCATGATCGTGATTGAAAATGATAAAAATGAGCTTATCCCAACAAGAACAGTGACTAGATGGAGGGTTTGTATGGATTACCAGAAGCTAAACAGTGTTGTGTGCAAGGACCATTTCCCTATGCCTTTTATTGATCAAATGCTTGATCGACTAGCGGGGAGGTCATTCTACCGCTTCCTGGATGGATATTCCAGCTACAACCAAATCAATATTGCATTGGAAGATCAGGAAAAGACAACATTCACTTGTCCATATGGGATATTTGCATTTAGCCGGATGCCATTTGGGCTATGCAATGCTCCGGTAACTTTCCAAAGGTGCATGATGTCAATCTTCTCAGATATGGTGGAAGATTTCTTAGAGGTATTCATGGACTATTTCTCTATCGTGGGTGATTCTTTTGAGCATTGTCTCGACAACCTTATCCAAGTGCTTAAGAGATGTGAAGAAACAAACCTTGTGCTAAATTGGGAGAAATGCCACTTCATCGTGGACGAGAGCATTGTTTTGGGCCACAAAATTTCCAAACAAGGCATAGAGGTTGACCGGGCAAAGATAGAGATCATTTCCAAGCTTCCTCCACCTACTTCAGTTAAAGGTGTCTAAAGTTTTTTGGGGCATGCCGGCTTCTATAGGCGTTTCATCAAGGACTTCTCCAAAATTGCAAATCCCATGTGCAAACTCCTTGAAAAAGATGTAAAGTTCGTATTTGATGAGAAGTGCCTCAAAGCCTTTGAGTAATTGAAAGAAAAGCTCACAATGGCACCTATTATTGTCACACCCGATTGGTTTCTTCCATTCGAATTCATGTGTGATGCTAGTGGTGTAGCTATTGGGGCAGTGCTTGGCCAACGTCATAACCAGATTCTTCACCCTGTATATTATGCAAGCAAGACACTCAATGGCGCTCAAATGAACTATACTGTGACTGAGCAAAAACTTCTTGCCATTGTCTATGCTTTTGAAAAATTTCAGGCTTATTTGTTGGGGTCCAAAGTGATAGTATACACCAACCATGCGACTCTTAGTTATGTTATGGCGAAGAAGGATGCCAAACCAAGATTGATTCAGTGGGTCCTTTTGTTGCAAGAGTTTGACTTAGAAGTCAAGGATCGGAAAGGGACGAAAAATCAAGTTGTGGATCACCTATCTAGGCTTGAAGAGTCAGGGAGACCAAAAGAAGATCTTGAAATCAATGATGCGTTTCCAGATGAACACATATTGGCATTGTCTAACAAATTTGCTTCTTGGTATGCCAACATCGCTAACTTCTTGGTTAGTGACCTTGTTCCTGATGGATTGGAAGCTTATCAAAAGAAAAAGTTCTTGGGGGAGTATAGGCATTACTATTGGGAGGAACCATTTTTGTTCCGTAATTGTGCCGACAACATCATCCGGCAGTGTGTTTTGGAAGATGAGGTAACGCCGATTCTCAAGGCATGCCATGATTCGCCGGTTTGGGGTCATCATGGAGGAAATTGGATGGCGGAAAAAGTTTTTAAATGTGGCTACTATTGGCCAACGATCTACCAAGATACAAATGAAATGGTCAAGGCATGTGACCAATGTCAAATACAAGGGTCAATATCTAAAAGACATGAGATGCCGATGGATTTGTATTAAAAGTTGAGATCTTTGATGTGTGGGGATAGACTTTATGGGCCCCTTCGTGAGCTCATATGGCATGAGCTACATCTTGGTGGCTGTGGACTATGTCCCTAAATGGGTCGAGGCAATCGCCTACCAAACAATAAAGCAAGGAGTGTGACCGCATTTTTTAAGAACAATATATTCACACGGTTTGGTACTCCAAGGGCCATCCTGAGTGATGGCGGGTCTCATTTCGGCAACAAGGCTTTCGCCGGGTTGCTTGAAAAATATGGTGTAAAGCACAAGATGGCCACACCCTATCATCCTAGGTTGAGTGGTCAAGTTGAAGTTTCGAACAGAGAAATCAAAAACATCCTAGCGAAAACTGTCAATGCAAACATGACCGACTGATCAAGGAAGCTAGATGATGCGTTGTGGGCATATCACACAGCATTTAAGACCCCCATTGGCACTTCACCGTACAGGTTGGTTTTTGGAAAAACTTATCACTTGCCAGTGGAACTTGAACACAAATCCATGTGGGCTTTGAAGAAGCTAAATCTTGACTGGCCCGAGGCTGCTAACCTGAGGATGACACAACTCAATGAGATGGAAGAATTCCGTCTCCATGCCTATAAGAGTGCAGCCATGTACAAAGAGAGGATGAACTTTGTCCATGATAAGAAGATCTTGAAGCGGGAGTTCAATTCTTGTGACTTGGTCTTACTCTTCAATTCAAGACTCAAGTTATTTTCGGGTAAACTCAAGTCCAAATGGTCTTGCCCATTCAAAGTTGTGAGTGTGTCTCCCTATGGTGCTATTGAACTAGAGTCGGAGAATGGGACTCGAACTTTCAAGGTGAATGGACAACGAGTCAAGCATTACCTTGGTACTGCAGGAGAAAGGCATTTGATAGAACAATTTTCTCTAAGGGATAGTCCAACAGTAGCTCCCACCAAGGAATAATCCAAAATGTGTCAACTGCGTCGTGCCACGACGTTAAATGAAGCGCTTCTTGGGAGGCAACCCATGTGTGGTAACACTTTTTTGTAGTTTTTATTATTATTTACGTAAATTAGATTGAGCAAGTTGACGTGTGCGCTAGAGTGCATATAAGATATCATGAACAGGGTACTAGTGCTGGAGAAACTGAAGGAAAGAGAGGTCCAGATTGAGCGACAACTATGCGGTCGCATAACGACTATGTGAACCGCATAGTCATCACAGACTCAGGAAAAAGTTTGGCTAAATTAGTTGTCAACTATGCAGTCATTTATCATATATGCGGCTCGCATATGTACTTTGCGATTGCATTTTGCATCGCATATTGTTTCTAGGCTGCCCAGTCATAAGTCCACCGTATAACACTTATGCGATTGCATATTGTGTTATGCGATGAACTTATGCGCCACATATCTTCCAGGTATAAACCTAACACACTCTCTACACACACTCACGTTTGAACAAAAACAAGAAAAACAAAGAAAAAAACGAAGAGAGAAGAAGAGAACGCATAGAATCTGCTAAGGATCTAATCAAACTCACAATCTTTCTTAGTTCAATTTTTGAATCCTCGAGTTTCAGGTATGGCTTCTGGTTTCTCTTCTTATTGCTTACATTCTTCCATCTTGTTCTCCCTTTTGTGCATCGAACCTCACTCAAAAGCCATGAATATATGAAGTTGTTTGCTTGTAAATGGTCGAATTGGGCTACATGTGTGACTGGCATGATAGTTAGAATGTGCATTTGATTTTTTGTGAGGAGTGGATTAATGAATTATGTGTGTGCTATAATTGATAAACCAAAGAGGGGGAAGTCTGAGTACCCCTCTCTCTCTTGTGAAACTAAATACAATAGGCTTTATATTTTTAAATGAGTGGCAAAAGGAACCCACGTAATTTGGGGGAGGGTATAATTCTCATGAGGAAAATGATATTCTTATGAGGAAGATGACTTCTGCGGGCCGCATAATCGCTTTATGGTCCGCACAATCATTGCACATGACCCCCTAGATTGCCCTAAGTAAGAACAGGTTATGCAATTGCTTTTGCGATCGCAAACCTGATATGCAGTCCGCATATGTGCCGCAGAGTGAGGCAGAACATCAGGCTTTCTAGCCTTCCAATATGCGGTCACTTTGCGATCGCATAACCGCTTATGCAGTTGGTTTTACGATCGCATAACTGCTGATGACCTTCTACTTCGCACATATGCGATGGTTATGCGGTCCGATTACTTGATATGCGACCGCATAACCATCGCATAGTAGGCTCAATGTTTTTTTATTTTTTTTCGTTTTCTTTGATGACTTTCCCTGAGCTTTTTCACTCATTCCTACAATGTTTCATCAACAGGAATGACACTAAAGAATTCCAATCCAATGCAATCAATGCCCGCTCGTAGACAAAAAAAGGCTGCAAATCCTAGCCAACAAGCAACACAAGTCAAACGTTAGCGGGCTCAGGCACTTCGCATTACTACACAGCACTCCTCCCAGTCTGAAGAGGAGAAGTCACAAAGTGACCTCAGACCTACTATTGATCTATAGGCTGAGGCACGAAGGAAGCTGGGGGAGGACCTTAACCTCCAATTTGAGGTCAAGGGCTTCCTAGATCTATACAAAGTCGGGCTTTCAAAGAGGAAAATTCTCAAGGAAAAGCAATTGAGTTTAAATGGGTTGTCGGAGCATTACCCTCGCATACTCGAGAACATCACGTAGAGGAAGTGGGAGTTCTTCACTGAGGTCCCGAATGAATATAATGAGATAGTTGTAAGGGAGTTTTATGCTTCATATGGTGCCTCAAGGAGCGCTTCATAGAAGCGCAACAGGATCTTTGCAAAGTCTATCCTAGTGCGAGGGTTGAAGTTAGTTGTGGTGCTGAGACGATAAATGAAAGGTATTTCGAGGATTGGCGGTCAGGCACAACTGAATATGATGTTAAGGTCGCCTACAAACACAATGAACGTGCCTGGGTTGCCTCCGTCATAGCAAAGCGGACACTGGCCTGGATTGACCTTAAACACAAGATTTACAAGAAGGATCTCACAAGGGAGGGTCGATACTGGCATAGCTTTGTTACATCCCGTCTGATGTCGTCCAGAAATGAAGCTGGCATCAACATTGAGAAAGAACTTCTCATTGCGTGCATCATGACATGCATCAAGATTGATGTGGGGGAGATAATATTCCAGGAGCTGGGAATCAGAGCCAACCAGAAATAAACCTCACTTCCTTTCCCTTGCTTGATCTCTACTCTCTGCCAAGCTACAAGTGTGCCTCCTATGCCTAGGCATGACAAAATGGAGAAGGCTACCAAAGACATCGACATCATGAGAATCAATGACGCAGTAGCAAAGGAAACTGCAACTCAGTCAGAGACTCATATTCCTCCTCTATCAGATATAGCAGCATCAGAGGTCCCAGTACTGCCGGACACCTCTCAGGCCCTAGCTACCTCCACAGCCACTCCACAACCCTCTATTGCACATGCCCAGGTCCCTTTACCAGCTCTGTCCAAGATGGGTCTACTTGCTCAGCATGCCAATGCTAAGGTAGACCGGCTAATCAAGGAAATTCACAACCTCATCCGGCAAGCTTTGACCCCTATCCAATCCTTAGTGACTGTTCTTCAGCAGTAACATTAAACTTATGAGGATTTCCTCAAGAGCGTTGAAGCGCATCTTGAGAAGGTTGAGCGGGGTGAGGTTAGAGGTATGCCTCAACTCTAAAAAGATGTAGATGAGTTGAAAGCTGAGCTACAGAAGATGCAGAGCCTAGAGTTTAACTTGACACCCTTCCTCCCGAAGGAAGGCGAGCAGAGTGCTGGCACTTCCATCCCAATAATGGATATTGATTTCACGACCCTGATGACAGCCCCAGAGGCACAACATGTTGAGACCGCCAAGGCTCAAACTCGTCCTGCTCACATTGATGTTCCTTCATATGAGGAATTTGGAGATACTGAGGAGTCCGATGAGGGGGAGTCAGGAGATGAGGAGACGGATGAAGAGGCACTGGGTGAGGATACTGAGGGTCCTCAAGACAAGGGTAAGCAGGTTGTTGTCTCTACAAGGGCAGATGAGAAGAGGAAGTAGTTGTGCAGACAACAATTGCACATTCGCTAGCAGATATGGTCACCACAGCACATCCATCGACCACTCAGCCATTATCGGGCGAGGCTAGCAGCTCCCAGCCCCTAGCTCCAGCCTCACATCAGGTGGAGCTTCCTGCTATACCCTCATAGCAATTGGAGCCTCTTACTCTCACTGTGGAGGATACCACTCAGTTCAAGGTTCCACCAGCTGCAGTTTCACTACTAGTAGCCGATCCCACAGATATCCTAGATCCTTCAGTTTCCCCGAGCGCCTAGTGCGCCCTAGGGAGTCCCTAAGCTTTCTTTTGCTTTATATATGCATTGGGGACAATGCATGATTTTTGGTTGGGGGTGAGGTAGTCATAATCATAATGTTGTACCCATATTTTGTTGTACCCAGTACTTTGTATATAAACTCTTGTAATTTAGCAACGAATTTCCTTTGGTTTTCTTTGCCGGGTTCTTTTTCAAGGGTGTAATAGTAGAACCACGACAATAACATGAAATATTTTGACTTATTTGGTGTTGATTGTGTAGCTTCAAGAATGTGTTGGATGTTGTAAATACATGATACCCTTGAAAAAAAAAATACTATGTTGGTTAGTCATTCTTGTGAATTTGAGGCTCGCTCTTTGACTTTATGCTTATTCAGAATCTTACATATTTTGAGATGAAAGTATTGAGTTGCCTTGTCTCACTTGTGGGCTGAAATGATGTTGAGTTGAACAATTCATGCATTGTGAGTAAGTGAGGATTTGATTGAATAATGCACATGTCTAACTTGTGATGTCTAGAACTTGCCCGGTTGGTTTCTTAGTGCGACTCTCAGGTTAATGATTGGATGTTAAAATGATCTTAGGCTCTCCTTGTGATTACTAGACAGTTTTGCCTAACTTGACCTCCCTGATACATTAATTACCATAGTTACCCCCTTTGAGCCTTTAACCTTTTGTTGGCTACCACATTACAAACCTTTATCCCTTCTATGAAGTAATTCCTTCTTTTGAACCCATCCCTCCTTGAATGTGTGAGATTGAGGCTAAAATCCTAAGTTGGGGGTGCCGTTATAAAGTGGAAATTGGCAAGGTTTGCTACTGTGTGTATATAAAAAAAGCAATAACCTCAAAGTTGTGTATATAACGAAATGTAAGCTCCAAAAAGAAAAGAAAAACAAAAAAAAGAGAGAAAAAGAGTGGAGTCTTGTAGAACTTAAAGTAATACTTTGAGGTGGTTCTAGGTCGATAACCCGAGGTAAATAAGGGATATGTAGTAAAAAAGCATAATGTATGTAGCGTTAAAGGAGGGTATAACCACTACATTCCTAAATATTCATCCAACCCGTCCCGAAACCTACATTATAACCCCTTCAAAGTCCTTAGTGATCTATGGTCAATCATTCCTGAGATAGCGACAAAGTTAAAATAAGGGCAAGCATATTGACTGATACTTGTAGCATGTAGCTTTCATTCCGAGTGTTAGAGTGTTTTGATTGCATCCTCTATACATATATGTGAGTGGGGATTTTCTTTGTTGTGAGCACACATGAATTGTAAGACTTAGCAGAAGATAGGTTCTTGAAGTAGAACACAAGTGCACTTAGCTGTGAATAGCATTTTGTCATTTTGGTCGAGGCTCTAATGTCACGAATTGATTAGCGAATGGTTGAATGATAAGTTGTCTTCCAGGAAGGGTAAATAAATGGGGTTACATGCTTGTTAGTTTTCAGTCAAAACCATCTATAGTCATTACTGTTTTGTGGAATGTCGGAAATAAAAGTTGTATAGAATAGGATAACTTTGTTTTAGTTTCTTGAGGACAAGAAAGAGTTTAAGTTGAGGGTGTTGATGTGCCGTAGAATTTCGACATAATTGATACCAATTGCTTAGATTTTAACTCGTCTTTTAATGCATTTTTAGTTATGTAATGACCCACCCGGTCGTTTCATGAGTTACCGCTCTGTTTCCCCCATTTTTGCTTCTTATCCCTTGTTTAGCTGTATTTTGTATTATCGGATTGGTTGGCTCGGGTTCTGAAAGGTTTTGGTAAGGATTGAAACACTTAGTCTCTTTTGAGTGAGCTTAAGTTGGAAAAGTCAACCGGATGTTGACTTATGTATTAAAGGGCTCGGATGTGAGTTTCGATGGTTCGGATAGCTTCAGGAGGTGATTTGGAACTTAGGAGCGTGATCAGAATGTGTTTTGGAGGTTCAGAGTAGAATTAGGCTTGAATTGGCGAAATTGGAATCTTGACATTTTCGATTGATAGGTGAGATTTTGATATAGGGGTCGGAATAGAATTATGGGAGTTGCAGTAGGTCCGTGGTGGCATTTGGGACGTGTGTGTAAAATTTCAGGTCATTCAGACGTGGTTTGATAGACTTTTTGATTGAAAATGGAAATTAGAAGATTTTAGAATTCTTAGGCTTGAATCCGATATGTTTTGGTTGATCCGATGTTGTTTGAGGTGTTTTGAAGATTGGTATAAGTTTGGATGGTGATATGTGACTTGTTTGTGCTTTTGGTTGAGGTCTTGGGGGCCTCAGGGTGATTTCGAATGGTTGCCGGAAAATTTGAGTTGGGTTGTGACAACTGAAGTTTTTTCTCATTGCTGTCATAACCGCACCTGCAGATAGGGGACCGCAGGTGCGGTTTCGCAGAAGCGAGTTTGGAGCCGCAGATGTGGCCAAGGAAGGCATATCTGGAACCGCAGAAGTGGTTGAGGTGGCGCACCTACGATAGCGCAGGTGCGGGATTTGCTTCGCAGATGCGGTGCCTGGGATTTAAGTGGTGACTGCAGAAGCGACGCTTGGTACCGCAAAAGCGGTTACGCAGGAGCGAGGACTGGACCGCAGGTGCGAAAAGCCTGGGCTAGAAGGTATAAAAGAATTCCTTCGCGATTTTTGAGTTGTTTTCACCATTTCAAGTCGGGTTTGGAGCGTTTTGTGAGATTTTGAAGAGGGATTCCAGGGATAACATCCGGAGGTAAGATTTTTGAATCTAATAATCGAACCTATGGCATTATTTCACAGATTTGGCCTAAGATTTATGAAAATTAAGGGTTAAAATATGGGGATTAGGGCTTGGTGTTGGAGACCTTGACTTGGGGATTTGAGGGGCTATTTGTGCTCGGATTTTGGAACTTTTGATATGTATGAAGTCGTGGGAAGATAAGGAATCTATTGATGTAAAATTTATCGAATTCCGAGATATGGGCCTGGGGGTCGAGTTTTGGTTAATTTCGGTATTTATGTTGTAAATTGATTATTTTTGCATGGGCTTCGTTTCCTTAGCATATTTTGATGTTGTTATTCTGATTTTGGATAGATTCGACGCGAGTTGAGGCCGATTCAAGGGGAAAAGGCATCGCGGGCTAGAGTTTGGACCAGATCGAGGTGATTAATGATTGTAAATGTTGTCCTTAGGGTATGAAATCCCGGATTTCACATCGCTGTGCTATATTGAGGTGACACACATGCTAGATGACGAGCGTGGGGTCGTGCACCGTTGGGGATTGTGACTTAGTCTATCCTGAATGACTGTTTTATCGCGTATTTGATTGAAAACTTTTTGCTATCATCATGTTTTGGGCGGAATGTCATATTTGGACCTCGTGCGAACTATTTGGACCCTTAGGGGATTTACTGCTATTTCCTCACTGTCTTGATTTCAATATCCGTACTCAGTCATGCTATATTATACTATTTTCATAACTCAGCCATGTTTACTTTGTTTTAATACTTTAAATGATATTTTTGGCTGAGCATTACAATTTTTACTGTGCCCGAGTGGCTTTTAGAGATTTCTGACCGAGTAAGGATGAGGGCCTATGTTGTGAGGATAATTTTGGGTCGGGCTGCATGCCACAACAGTGATACACTGATTTATGATTTTGAGGCCAAGGGCCTGAGTTGTATGCCACGAGGTGGCTTGATATGAGGCCGAGAGCCTATTTGATTATGCCACGAGATGGCTTGATATTGCGCTTAGGCCGTAAGGGGCCCCTCCCGGAGTCTGTACACCCCCAGTGAGCGAGACCATTGTGATATGAGATATAGCTCGAGGGGATGGTATTGTTCCATGTTGTTGCCCGAGGGGCTGATTCTGTTGGTATTCTGCCCGAGGGGCGGTTTTTATGTATTTATCTTTTCTAGTTGCTTTTCTTTTGCGTGTTTAACTGTTAAAAAGGTGTTTTAAAGAAGCTTATTCTGAACTAAGGTGTTTTTATAAGATTTCACTGTTTCATTGCCTTTTATTGGTTTTACACTGCTTCTTTATAGCATGTTGTTGTGCTTTACGTGATTTCTTATCGCTTAGTCCTTATTTATTGTTATTACTCACTGAGTCGGAGTACTCACATTACTCCCTACACCCTGTGTGCAGATACAGGAGCCTAGGGTCCCGCTAGCGAGTGGTGATTGCTTCCAGCTCAGGCGGTTCAGAGTTCACTAGGTAGCTGCTCGGCGTTCGCAGCCTAGTGCTTCTCCCTCTATCTTATTTTCCCTTGTTTTAGATCTGTAATAGACTATATACACTCTTCCTACTTTTAATCGGTTATTAGGTGCTCATGACTGGTGACACCCCGATGTCGGGTTGTATTTTTCCGCAAATTGTACTAGTTCACCTTTATTTTGGTACTATTTTCTTGTTAATGACTTAATTATGTTATTTCAATTGTCTAAAATGAATTGGGTGTTGTGTAGGCTGGACTTGTCTTCACGAGAGGCGCCATCATGATCGCATCTGGGTTTAGGTTCGTGACAAGTTGGTATCAGAGCCTTGATTAAATAGATATCATGAGTCATGAGCAGGTTTAGTAGAGTCTCGCGGATCGGTACAAAGACGTCTGTATTTATCCTCGAGAGGCTTCAGAACCTTTTGGAAAAACTTCATATTCTTGAAATTTTTGTCATGCGAATCTGTTGATCAGAGTACTAAAATTTTGTTATTCTATTCTTACACAGATGGTGAGGACATGCGCTACCGGTCAGTATGGACGACCACCAGTACCACCAACTGTGGCCACTAGAGGCAGAGGACGCAGTCATAGTCGTGGTAGGGGCAGGGGTATAGCCCGCGCAGTAGCTAGGGCAGCACAAACAGATCCACCAGCCGCCCTAGTTCAGGATCAGGTCCCAGTTGTGGACGCTCCAGCAATACCAGCCCAGGCACCAGCTGTGCCTATTGTGATTCCGAGTCTTCAGGAGGCCTTGGCTCAGATTCTATCAGTATGCACTGGCCTAGCTCAGGCGGTCTCAGTCACTATAGCCGCAACTACTTCTCAGGCCGGGGGAGGCACTCAGACTCCCGCCGCTCGCACACCTGAGCAGGTCGTGCAGGGACTTCAGATACCGAGGGCATATCCAGCCCAGCCGGTTACAACTGCTCAAGACTATGTAGCTCCTGCCATGCCAGAGGAGGAGCAGCGTAGGTTAGAAAGGTTTGGTAGACTTCAGCCCCCGACTTTTAGTGGTGTAGAGGGCGAGGATGCCCAGGGTTTCTTGGACAAGTGTTAGAGAATTCTTTGTACAGCAGGTATTCTGGAGACCAGCGGAGTCGCTTTCACTACTTTTCAGTTTTCTAGAGCTTCCTTCACTTGTTGGGAGGATTTTGAGAGGCGTAGGCCTGTTGGTGCAATACCCCTTACCTGGCAGCAGTTCTCCGCTCTTTTTTGGAGAAGTATGTGCCGCAGTCTAGCAGAGAGGAGCTGTGCAGGCAGTTCGAGTGGTTGCGTCAGGGAGAGATGACTGTGACGTAGTATGAGATGAGGTTATCCGAGTTAGCTCATCATGCTATTTGGTTGGTTCCGACAGATAGAGAAAGGATTAGGAGGTTTGTTAATGGCCTCACTTATCGGCTTCGTATTCTCATGACCAGGGAGAGGGTGTCTGGTTCTACTTTTGAGGAGGTTGTTGACATTGCTCATGAGATTGAGTCAGTTCGTCGCTAGGAGCGAGATGAGAGGGAGGCCAAGCGGCCTCGGGGATATGGTAGTTATAACGGTGCTCCTTCGAGAGGTTAGTTTCAGCACGGCAGAGGCCGTCCATTCAGGCAGGTTCAGCCAGCTCGCCCCGGTTATCGTGGGGTGTCACACCTCCTTTTCACTACCCCGAAAGGGCGTATAGGGGAGTTTTTTCCAATTTAAGTGACAATCGAAACAGGATTATTTATATAAAATCAGAGTCACCACTTGGGATAATTTATGGTGTCCCAAGTCACCGGTTTAAAATCCCAAATCGAGGAAATTTGACTCTATTTACGGTCTACGGACACAGAAATTCGGGTAAGGAATTCTGTTAACCTGGGAGAAGGTGTTAAGCCATCTCCAACCCTAACACTAAATTTCACACCTTAACACCAAATTTACTCCAACCATTACACCATTTTTACACCAAATCTTCTCTCTCTTCTATATTATATTATTATCTTCTCTTTACTTTTCATTTTTTATTTCCTTCAAACTAATACTATCTTTTTTATTTTTTCCATATTCATTATATATAATTCACATTCACCACTTATATTTTTTATTTTTAAATAATGGTTATATTTCTTTTTATACAATTATAATAATAATTCTCCCGGGTTAACAAAATTCCTTACTCGGAGTTCTGGTTCGTAGACTGTAATACAGAGTCAATCTTTTCCTCGACTCGGGATCTGAACCGGTGACTTGGGACACCATAAATCTCCCAAGTGGCAACTCTGATGTTTAAATAAATAAACAATCCTGTTCCGATTGTCCTTTAATTGGAAAAACTCCCTTATATTTATGCCCTGAACGGGGTGTAGGTACAAAGGAGGTGTGACAGCTCTGTCGTCTCTGCTGGGGACAGAACCCAAAATCTCTGGTTCAGGGTTCAGAATTCGAGCTTATTAATATGATTTTGCTTGGCTTTATTTATTGTTGATATTACTGTATTCTGTGAACCCTTTTGTGCTAAGTACTATCTGTTTATCGCTTTAATATTGTCTGGATTGTATATAGTTGTCTTCTTACGCCACCCCTTTGAGTCTTCTGAAAATGGTGCATACGTTCGCGTAGTCCATTTTTTCTGTAGAAATTATACCAAATAGAACGAGGCTGGGCAAGCGACAAGGCCGGGTAGACTTCAGTTCTCCCAGTACGTCGCCCCCTCCTCAGCCCCAGTTGTCCGCTCGGGTACCCCAAGTCTAGACCAAAACCGCAGGATTTAAACCTAGAAAAACACAGCCTCATGCCGGATCCCTAGTAGGAACGTTTGTTTGCATCATGTGCATTTTGACTTTGGAGACTCAACACAGGGGTTGAGTTTGTCTAGGACAGGTGCACCTGAAATGAAAAGACCATCTTGATGCATCCTATGTGCTACATGTTGCATTTATTCAAGGGTAAAAGGGTCATTTAGCGGACCAATGATAGTTGAGGGCAAGTGAAAAAATGAAAAAAAAAAATAAAAAAAGGGGAAAAGAGAGGGTGAAGTGTGAGGATAAAACGAGTGGGGCCTAATTATGTTTTCTATTTCATTTTTGTTTAAAAAAAAGAGAAGAGCTTGAAAATTGAAAAGATTTTGCACTTTTTATCATTTTTCAAAAAAAAAAAAAAATCGAAATAGAAAAATAAAGTGAAAAGAAAATCCAAAAAGATTTTATATGTTTCATCATTGTTCGAAAAAAAAAAGGAAAAAATGTGTTTTCTATATGTCAGTTGTTTTTATTATTCTCGCCCATATCCAATCTGCTCGAACTACGCATACCTGATTCTCGTCTTTCGGGGCGTGATACGTAGGAAACCCACATAGGGTCCGGTCTTCCTAGTAAATCTTAGGTTCTTGGCTTTGCGGGGTCTTAGCCAAATTTTACACTTCTAGCCACCTTTTAGCCAAATAAGCCATTTTGCCAAAATAGTCTCAATCATGTCTTGCATGTGTCTTAGGGAATGTTATTGTCTCACATAGTATTGGTTTAAGTTTTCTTATACAGGTGTGGATTTATTTACCAAAGTTTGAGCATGACAGACACCCCGTGACCATCCGGTCAGGATTGTATTCAGGAGTTGCTTAAGGAGATTTTTATATTTGTTATTTTTATTTTATTTTTATGTTTTTTTTATGTTTTTTTATGTCGTCTTTTACTTTCTAGTTTTATACAGTAATGTCAAGTATTTTGTTATTGTATTTTCTGCTTTATATTTGAAAAATGTGCTGTAACCCAAAAATCCAAAAAAGAGATGTTGCATTTTTTATTTCCGTTATAAATTTTCTTTAGAATACTAATTCTAGAAATGAAAAAATATTTTGAGGTTGTTTTTCCTTTTAGGCAATTAATATCTAGGACTTAAAATGAATTATTTTTATGTTCCCTTTAGTATATTAGGACCAAAATTCAAAAACAAAAGAGAGAATTTTATTTTAGTACTTCTTTAAAAGTTTTCTTTAAGGTATTAATTCCAAAATCCAAAAAGATTTTTCTTTTGAGGTGTTTCTTTGGGAAATTAGTGAAAAATAAAAAAAATTCTTTTATTTTCATTAGAACTTTAGGATGTTGTACATAGAAAAAATATATTTTATCTTTTGTTTGTCATTAGAGTTTCCCCTTTAGGTAGTCAAAAACTGAAATCCAGAAATATCTTTCATCTTTTCTCGTTGGGAAATCCTTCCTCAGGGATATCAAATGCAAGTTCAAAATATTTTTCTATGGTTTAATATCTAGATTTCCTTCCTAAAAAACAAAAAAAAAATGTCTCCTCTAGGGTTTGTTCCTTAATAATTCCCGCAGAGTATTTGTTTCAAAAAGAAGAAAAACTAAAAAAAAAAGGGATTTGCTTCTTTATTTCTCTGTTCTCATCAGAGTAGTCCCTAAGGTAAAAAAAAATGAAAAAGAGAACGTCAGTTTGTTTCCTTTATTCCTGATCTTCTAGAACTACGCAAATATCTGATTCATGCGGGGTCATGATACGTAGGCAACCTACATAGAGTTCGATCGAATCACTTTTTTTTACTGTTAAAAGAAAGGAAAAAGGGAAACGGAAAAAGAAAGAAAAAAAAAGGTGAAGTCATGGGATGTGAGAAATGAGAAGGAAGAAAAAGAGCGATATCGAAAAGAAAAAGGGGAAGGAAAATGAGCGAGCTAAGAAGTGCTAGAAAAACAAAGAAAAGAGAGACTGAAATGAACGAATTGAGATGATGCCAACTGACCTTTGTACCCTCGAAGTCATTTTAGAACCGATAACTGTGGCTAGGTGCATTGCATATGAAGTGAGATTATCTTATGTTAAATGCCCTAACGCTAATGTGATGGTTTCATTTTGTTATATTCATAGCGGAAGGGTGGTTGGTTTGTGGTTTTTAAAGTGGTAACTCTTCTCCACAACACAAAGTCAAAAGGCAATGGCAGACAACAACAGAACTGAATTGGTTGATACCGGTGCCCGAAAGCAGTTGGTGGAACAGGATAAGGGGTTGGTTGAATAGGTGAGGATGTTTAGACAACACATGGCGGACATGTATCAGGCCTGGATGACTGGGATGGCACCACCCCCGCCACCACCTAGCTTCCTAAATGCTACCCTTATCCAAACACCGGTCACAATGCCAAATGATCCCCCATACTCTCCAGATTCACCCGCTTACCATGGCTTTGCCAACCACCCTAGTAGCTCCGTCACTCATCTTCCAATTACTTTTCCTAAAAATTACCCTCCTATCTTTTCCACCATCCCCAACAACGAACACCCACTCAAAGCTCACGATGCCCGATATTACCCCTCAGAGGTTGCCCATAAAGTTCCCAACTCATACAAACAGAGCCCTCGGGATAAGTTGCATGTTGAAAATGAAAGGTTCACAGGAAGAGAAAGGAAAGAGGGGATACCCAGGAGGCTGAAAGGCATAGAACAATCCTCGAAGAACAAACAGGGAAGGGAAGATCAGGGCAGCATGTCCTACAAAGAGTTGTCTATGTCCCCCGACGTTCGTCTGCCTGTGGGGTTTAAAGTGCCAAAGTTTAACTTTTATGATGGGTGTGGAGATCCGGTAGCCCATTTGAGGGATTATTGTAGTGAAATGAGAAGTGTTGGCGAGAAAGATGATTTGTTGATGGCGTATTTCAGTGAGAGCCTGACTGGGGCAGCTTTTGAATGGCATAATCGTCAAGATGTTGGTAAGTGACCTGCATTGGGTGACATGGCTCAAGATTTTGTTCGATACTTTCAATACGGATCAGGCGTTACCCAGACCGCTCCTCCCTATCTAAAATGGAAAAGAAGTTGGAGGAAAGCTTTAGGGAGTTTGGGCTCAGATGGAAGGAGTAGGCTGCTCGAGTCAATACCCCGATTGGAGAAGAAGAAATGGTCGAGCTCTTCCTAAAAGCCCAGGGGCCCACCTACTTCAGTCATTTGATCCCGACCTTGGGAAAGCCTTTCAATGATGTGTTAAAAATGGGGGAGATGGTAGAAGAGGGAATCAAATCAGGTAAAATCATGAGCTGTTCGAAAGACATTCAAAACATCCCAGTAAGCTTGGGTGGAAGAAAGAGAAATAGAAAAGATGATCCGATGGACTTTCCCGGTCAACACTTCCAGCTTCGACATCGTCCCCATTGATATCCTTGTGCACCAGATGATCCTCCCCAATGCCACTTCTCTCTACAGAACTCCCAAAATCGTACGTCACTCTCTCAGTACCCAGCTCCACGAAATGCCTATCCACCTTCACGAGCCTACCAAAAACCCCCTAGATCAGGTTTCCGGCCCAATCAAGCATTTAAGAATGAGAGGTTGCTGGAAAAAGAAAAGGCTTTCACCCCATTAGGAGTGTCATATGACAGTTTGTTCCAAAGGTTGAAGCAATGTGACACGTTGAAGCCGATTCATATAAAAATGCCAAACCCTCTGTCAAAGAAGTTTGATTTTTCTCAAAGGTGCGCATATTGCTCAGATGCCCTGGGGCATGACATAGAGAAGTGTTGGAATCTAAAGAAAGCAATTCAGAAGCTTATTGATGCAGGTGACATTGTCGTGCAAAATCCAGATGCAACAGACACTAGCCAAAGTCCATTGCCTGTTCGTAATGAGACGCATATGGTGAGTATGATTTGTTTTGAAAAGGAATATGAAAATTCTTCCGAGATCCTCGAAGGTCCACGCGCTGCAAAGTTTTCAGTGCTATCAGAGGTTGATCTTAAGAACGAGCCAATAAAGGGAACCCAAAAGCAATTTGTTAAGAACAATGTGATGGAAGTTTGTGAAGGTCCTAGTAATGTTGATGCGGAATTCAGTGGCTAAGATGCCGAGCTTGGCAATTGGAAAGACGCTTCTGTCTTTGTTAGCCAGGGAGGGGTTTTGGTGGTTTATTTTGTTGTCATTTCGGTTGTCCGGGTTATTTCAGGGTTGTAATTCGGATATGATCTTATGACTCAAACCCTTCTATCCTTTTATTTTGCCTAGTTTAATTTTTCATAGTAACTCGTTTAGTGTTGTCTAGGTTTGTTCTAGGGTTGTAACCCAGTTTAGTTTGCTTGTTTTGTTGTTCAAACCCTTTCACCATCTGTCTAATGCAATTTCCTGTTTTTTGTTATTTTTAGGCATTTTTGTTTAGTTCTCTTTTCCTTTTATAGTCCTTTTCCTATTGACTCTAGTGACATGGCACGCACACGTAATTCTCAGCCTGGTCTTAAAAAGTTAGTTTAGTCATGAAGCAATGAAATAATATTGAAGATGTAGGGACATTTGAGGGAAATAAGTAAAGGCATTTTGAGATCACTTCAAGCCCGAATTGTGTGAAACTAGGGTAGATAGAATATGAAGAAACCCTATTGAAATGCATCATGCCGCATCAATTTGAAGCTAAAGGCAAGTTTGCCTGAATTGACAAGGGCCGTTCATGGTAATGAGAGTGAGAGTGTTGTCCAATGGTGCTTTGTATGTAACAGATGTAGAAGGCTAATGTGTGGATATGGTCATCAAGTCTGGCGCAATCAAAAGATGTTACGAATGTTTTCCTTGGTTTGTTTAATTTTGTTGTTGGTACTTGGCATGTTTTGAAGATTGGAATGACGAAGACATTTTGTTCTGCTATCTAAACACCCTATCCCTTGTCACCCCTTTGAGCTTTATTTATTTTCTTTCATACCCCTCTTTCGGGATCAACGACACAATTCAGAAACGCAAGTGCGGAGAGTAAGTAATTGAAAAAAAAGAAAGAACGAACAAGAAAGGAAAAGAAGAAGAAAAATGAAAAGAGAGAAGAAAGAAAGAAAATAAAGAAAAGAGAAAAGCAAAAAGAGAAAAAGAGAGAAAAAGAAAAAGAAGAAGAAGAAAAGAAGAATAACGGAAGAAAAAGAGAGAGAGAGAGAAAAGAAAGGAAGAAAAGAAAGATCACAACAACAAAGTAATTTCTATGACATGAACTACGTTCGACCTGATTCCTTTTAAGGATACGTAAGCAGCCTCACGGTTCGGTCTCATCAAAATAAAAATCCAAAAGTCCCCAAGAAAGAAACTGGGGTAGAAGTTGTGGTTGTTGTAAGAAATATGATTCCGAAAGTTATAATTTTAAACCCATGTGAATTGTTTTGAGCCTTTGATATCCTTTCTTTTTAACCCTATCCAAAAGCCCACGTTATAGTCCAAAGAAAGACCTTCCGATCAGTTTTCGAGAGATGCCAAGTTACACAAGGAAAGGTAATTCATATCAGGGGCAACACTCTGGTCCAAGCAGAAAAATAATGGAAATGAGAGAGTCTTATTGCTGAAAACCCTCACGGGCACCGTAAGGCGACGAGAACTGAGAGAAATAAAAAATGAGAGAGTTTTATTGGTGAAAACCCTCGCGGGCACCGTAAGGTGACAGTAAGTTGAGATAAAGAACAAAATGAGAAAGACTTGATGGTGAAAACCCTTCGGGCACTACAAGTCGAATAAGGATTGTGAATCAGATTGGATGATCGGAGCATTGAAGCCCAGTTTCATGGTTCAGAGGTATAACGGGGGTTGAACATCAGACTTGCTCAATAGAATAGGCTACAGGTGCATGTCATGGTCATTAGAGTTGGTATCCACATCTGATAGGTTTCTACTTTGTAGTTTTCTTGTTAAGAATCATCTCTTTCCTTTGCCCTTTACTCTGTTCCTTTTATCTTGTTTACTTCCTCTTCTTGAGTTTGTTTGGTCAAAATAAGTGAGAAATGACTTCAAAATTTGCCACCAGCTTTTCAATTGCACAAAACGGGATCTGGTCAGTACATCAAAGTGTCATAAGTCAGGAAAGAACAACAAGCACATTAAGCTGGTAATAATCAACATGCTTTGGGATCCTTATGAAATACAAAAGGTTTGGTACACATCAATTCAGGAACAATGCAATAGATGGAGGGTATTAGGTGGACAGATCAAAGGTATTTTCGGTGAAACACGATGGTCTGGTATATATCAATTCATAAACAATGCAACAAGATAGAGGGGTTTGGTGAACAGATCAAAGGTATTTTCTGTGGTAAGATCGACAAAGGGTGTTTAATCAGTGACAAGCGAGGTCCTCCGAGCAGAAATCAAAGTTATCGTGGCAAGTGAAGGAGCAACAGACCTCAAGGTCAGGGCCAGTGGTTTAAGTCAAGAAAACAACATGCACGATGAGTGGGTGGCAATTGTCGTGCTTTGGAATTCATGAGAAACACAAAAGTGCAGTACACATCAACACAAGAGCACGATGAAACAGATGGAGGGTGTTAGGTTAACGGATCAAAGATATTTTCAGTAAAACACAAAGGTTGGTAAATGTCAGTTCATGAGCAGTGCAACAGATAGAAGGAATTGGGTCTGAACGGAGAAAAGGCATTTTCTGTGATAAAGATGACAGAGAAAGTGGCTAGTCCATAAGCAAGCAAGGTCCTCAAGGGGAAATCAGTTATCATGAGAAGTGAAGGAGCAACCACCCTCAAAGTCAAGGCCACAAACCAACCACTACATCTTTAAACTGATAAGATTTTTCTTTGATTTGAAATAGGGGCAGGAAATTTCGGTTGTTCCGGAGAAACTCTCCGTGGAGAAAAGCAGTCACCAAACAGGTTTGTTTTGATTTTCAGGACCCTCCTGGAAAATGAGATCTAGTTTAAAGTTCAGAAATAACATAATTTAGCATAAATGTATCCCAAAGGAATATAAGTTGACTTAGAAGTGTGCATGTTTGAGATAGGATTCAATTAGGAGTTTTCAGGACCCTCATGAATAATGGGATCTAGCTTTAAAATTTTGAATAGATAACAACAGTTAGCATAAACTCTGCTATAGGGTAGTATAATTCAGACATGAAAGTTGTCACCCTTAAGATAAAATTTGACCTTTGATTTTCAGGACCCTCATGGATAATGGGAAGTAGTTTAAAAGATCCTCTTGGATAGCAAGATTTAGCAGAAGTCACACCTGTAGAAGATATAACTTAGATTTTAAATTGTCATTTAGTTAAGAGTTGTCAGGACCCCTCCTGAATAAGGGGACCTAGCTTTCAAATCTTTAGTAATATTGGGTAATATGATTTAGTTTTACAATCACATCTGTCCCCAGCCACCAAACCGGGGCAGAAAATTTTCTTTGTTTTTGTCTGTTTTGTTAAAGTCAGGAGCCCGTCTGGAGAGTAGGGAATACATTTCAAGTTGAAGTTAGGAGCCCGCCTGGAGAGCAGGGAATACTTTCAAACGCAGCAGTCAGGAGCCCGCCTGGAGAATAAGGGAGTAAAATTTAAATTTTAGCTTTTAAATTCTTTGTATTGTCTATCTTGAAGTCAGGAGCCCGCCTGGAGAGCAGGGAATACATTTCAAGTCCAGCAATTAGGAGCTCGCCTGGAGAGCAGGGAATATATTTCAAGTTAGCAGTCAGGAGCCCGCCTGGAGAGCATAGAATACAATTCAAGTTAGCAGTCAGGGGCCCCGCCTGGAGAGTAGGGTCAGTTTTTACTTTAGTCAAGCTTAGTTTATAGTTTCCTAGTCTATTCTTTAGTTTAATTTCATCATTGCATCAATAGTACAAATGGTTTACAATTTTGCTAACAACTCACAAATCCTCCTAGTGCAAACTGGGACAGAAAAATTTCTTTGTTTTGTCTATTTTGTTGTAATCAGGCGCCCACCTGGAGAACAAGGGGAAACAACTCAAGTTTCTATGGAAAGCAGTTTCGAAGGAAGACAATTCAAGTTTCAGAGGAAAATGGTTCAAGGCGCACGGGAAAACAATGTCAAGTAACAAGAGAAGACGGTTCGAGTTCAACAGTCAGGCGTCCACCTGAAGAAAAGGAAAAGCATCTCAGATTGCAATTCAAGTCAGCAACCAAAGAATCACGTGGCAAGAATGCGAGTCAACATTCCAAGGCGATCAACAGAAGTTAGTCACAATAAAGAAAAAGAGGGAAAAACAAGAAGTGAATCTAAATGCAGAAGTTGATGAAAGATGTGAACTGCTTAAGACGTGGTGGAAATCACAAGCACTACATGTCCGGTCTTGGTCCGAAAATCTGAAGAAGAATGAGCTAGCACTTGCAACTGGCAAGCACCAAGGTTCAAATCTAAAGTCTGCATGAAGAACCATTCAAAACTCAAGATCAAGCTTAAGAAGACTTATAGATATGAATCTTGTCACTCGTAGTTGATAGGCTTAGCTAGTCTTTTTCATGTTTTGATTTTGATGTAATAGCAGGACTGCGGACCGGAACCTCGACGGAATGGCACCTCGATCGGATCTCCACCTCGGCATACTCTGTCATCTCACTCATTTCTGAACTACACGTGACCTGATTCCTTTATAGCCAAGGATATGTAGGCAGCCCAGATACCAGGGCTCGGTCACATTCCATTCTCTCTTAGCTTTAGTCTTTCCAAATAAGGGTCGGGTCAAAAATCTGTCTAGTCAGTTTTTGTCTGAAAACTCTGTACGTTTCCAGTCAAAGAGGGCAGCTGTAGACATGTGATTTTTGACCCTCCCCAAGTTTTTTTATATATTAGCGTAAAATATTTAATTTAGGCATATATAGATATTTTAAGTAATTTTGACTCTTTTACTCTATTTTATTACAAGAAAACAAAATTTACAAAAATAAGTTCATTAAGGTTTTGTAGTCATTTTTAATCCAAAAAGAAAATATACAAAAAAGGTATCGTATTTTTATTTTAATATGATATTTGAAAATACCAAAAATAGATTTGTTTTAATGATTAGTTTTATTTTAATAATTATTTGAATAGTAAGACTGATTAATAATTGAGATCGTATTTTTAGTCTTGTTCGCGGGGAAAGGATAGAACTTGGGCTCGAGCAACCCATCCTTAGGCCTAATTTTGGACCTAGCCCACAATTTCTAAGCCCACAATTCCTAGGCCCATACCCCATACCCCTTAACCTAAAAACCCTACCAAAACAAAAAAAAACCTAAACTATATATAAAGAATAAGAACGAAGAAGGCTGAAGAAAAACACGCAGAAGCTGCGCAGGGAACGAACCCCCCCCCCCTGCGTCGTCTTCTTCACGACCCCCACCCCCCTGTGAGTCATCTTCTAAAAACACCCATCTCCCCACTGCTTTTCATCAACAGCAACACCATAACAAGGAGCTGCTGCTGCTTCTCCACCTTGCAACCCCTCGCCGGAAACCAGTCCACAAACGACCACCCCGAGCTTCATCTTGGCTATACCATTCGAACACACAGACATACACGAAAACAACAGGGCGGGAAAGGGATTGAAACAGAAGCTCCGGCATCCAGCCATGGTCGAAACAACCTCATCCCCCATTCTTCCTCACCTTATGTCATCGCTAACAGTTTGGTGACAGATCTAGCCGAAAAAAATGCCATATCCGGCGACCTTCACCTTCGCACACACACGCACATGAACGGAGTGAGGGAGTGAGCGTAAGGCAGCTGAAGTTTTGGGGTCATTTGTGAGTTCGAGTCGTGAGGAAAGTTGCCGTACGTTGGTTCCGGTATATGGTTATCGCTGTCCATTTTTTCCGTCGAGCTCGAGCCGTTAAAACTTGATGTCGCTGTAAACTCAGGCGTTTCGGTCATACGTCGAGGTAACACTGGTTTTGAGGTCTGTTCAGTTCCGTCGAGGTTCGGGTTTTGGTCCGATAAAGTTTCTGTTTGGATTTCTTATACGTGCGCTCGGGTTGGTCATTCAACGAAAGGTTCCGTTTCTCTATTCTTGATTTCTACTGTTTGCTTTTCCATGACAAAATTGTTAATTTGTAAATGTTTTACATTGAAATGACTTTCTTGTTGCACCCCGATTTGTTTGGATTTGCTGGATATGTCCATGAAGTTGACAGATCTTTGCTCATTATCGTTGAACTGTTTAAACTCAAGAGTATTTAGCATTAATTTGTGATTGCTATGGATATTACACATAATATTGATTATGTTTAAGGCATTTGTGAACCTTAACCTTTTTTTTAAGTATAATCCAAATTGAATGCTTTCCATGAATTAATGACTTGCCTGCCGAATACATGTAACAGACAACTACTGTGGTACTAATAGAAATGCAACGGTAAGGTATTAACATCCAATACAAATGTAAAGAAAATCCACGATGAGCAAAAATTTTCATTAGCCTCTAGCTTGAGTGAATTTAAGAGAGTTGTATCAGTTTGTAGCAAATGTCTCATGTGGAATAGTCGGAAATATTGTTCTTAATTAATCTATCTTGATTATTTACACGTCCGCGTGACATGATTGTGATTTCTAAAAATAAAATCGGAGTATACATTCGCGTAGCTTCGACTAAACTTTCTTAATAATAAACAAGCGTTATTAATTATGGACACATTCGCGTGACATGATTTTTGACGCGCCAAAGGAAAAGAGTATATGCACGCGTAACTCAATTCTTTAATTACGAATAATCAAGTGGTTTGAAACAGTTAATAGACAAATGCACATAGGGTCTAAAATCAATAATTAAATAATTTTAATAAGCCAAGTATGATCAAAGTGACCGTGCTAGAACCACGGAACTCGGGAGTGCCTAACACCTTCTCTCGGGTTAACAGAATTCCTTACTCGGAGTTCTGGTTCGTAGACTGTAATACAGATTCAATCTTTTCCTCGACTCGGGATTTGAACCGGTGACTTGGGACACCATTAATCTCCTAAGTGGCGAATCTGATGTTTAAATAAATAAATAATCCCATTTCAATTGTCCTTTAATTGGAAAAATTCCCTTATATTTATGCCCTGAACGGGATGTAGGTACAAAGGAGGTGTGACATGCATTCCCGAGTTTCGTGATTTTAGCACCGTCGCTTTGATCATACTTAGCTTAACCAAATTGTCTATTACTCATTTTAGAACCTATGTGCATCCCCCTTTTTAATTAAAAAAAGATCTTGAAATAGGTCACGCGCACGTGTACCCATTTGTTTGGTGCGTCAAAAATCATGTCACGCGAACGTGTCCACAATTAATAATGCTTTATTAATATTAAGAAAGTTTGGCCGAAGTCATGCGAACGCATACTCCGGTTTTGTTTTTAGAATCGTAATTATGTCACGCGAACGTGTACGCAACTACGATGGTATTTTAGACGTGCCTAAAGCAAACTACGAACATTTGTCATTTTTATATCTAGGTTATGAAATTAATACAAGGGCCATGTGTTATTAAATCGTGGATGACACACCTCAGACTAATCACTTGCAACAGGCGAGGTCCGACCAATTCATTCATTCAACAAAAATCCAATGATAAATCCCTCACTAATCACTTGCAACAGAAACCCAAATGACCAAATCCTGAAATAGTCTCTTGATTGATAAACAAAACAAAGCAATTATATGAACAAAATGGAACCATAGCCTCAATCAGAAATCAAAAGCAATTCGACCCGAATGGAATCGCGACACAAATCGAAATTACCAACTAAACCTCATGATTGGACCTCGAACTCAACCTCAGATGGTACTCCGAATCAACCCGAAATAGCTCTAAGATTCAAACGGACTCCATTATTTTTGAAGCAAAAATTTAACGGAAGAAACTGAAGTGTAATTTGGCAGGTTGAGGGTGGTGGCGTGGTGCCTCTATGTGTGTTAAATGATTTTGTATTGAAGGGGGGTCGCTGGTGTTATGACAGTTGAAGCAGGAGAGGCAGGGTGGGGGTCTGTGAAGAAGACGATCCTGGAGGGGGGTCGTGTGTATTGCGGCGGGTTCCTAAATTCTGTCTAGGTCTTAGGCGTATTTTTTGTATTTTCAGCTGATAGCCTTAGGTCTAGGGGTCTAGGTATTTGTAGGATTTTTTTAGGTTAAGGGGTATGTGCCTAGGAATTATGGGCTAGATCAGAAAATTAGGCCTAAAATGGGTCGTTTGAGCCCAAATTTTATTCTTTTCCCGCGAGCGAGAATAAAAATGCGATCTCATTTATTAATTAATCCTACTTAAGTAAAATAACTATTAAAATAAGACTGACCATTAAAAAAAACTATTTTTGGTATTTTTCAAGATTAAAAATGACTACAAAATATTAATGAAACTATTTTTTTGTAATTTTCATTTTCTTGTAATAAAATAAAGTAAAAGAGTAAAAATTAGTTGAAATAGTGATATTAGGCCTAAATTAAATATTTATATGCTAAAATATAATTTTTTTTGGGGAGTGTCAAAAATCACATGTCTACAGCTGCCCCTCTTTGACTGGAAACATGAAGTATTTCAGACAAAGAACGACTAGATAGGCTTTTTGACCCGACCCTCATCTAGAGAGACCAAAAACTAAGAGAAAAGAGAATGTGGCCGAGCCCTGGTATCTGAGCTGTCTACATATCCTTAGCTATAAAGGAATCAGGCCACGTGTAGTTTAGAAGTGAGTGAGATGATGGAGTATGCCGAGGTGGAGAGCTGATCGAGGTGCCATTCCGTCGAGGTTCCGGTCCGCGGTCCTATTATTTCATTAGAATCAAAAAATGAAAAAGACTAACTAAGCCTGTCAATTATGAGTTACAAGATTCCTATCTATAAGTCTTCTGAAGCTTGATCTTAAGTATTCAATGGTTCTTCATACAGACTTTAGATTTGAACATTGGCGCTTGTTAGCTGCAGGTGCTAGATTGTGCTTCTTTAGCTTTTCGGATCAAGACTGGGCATGTAGTGCTTGTGACTTCAACCACGTCTTGAGCAGTTCACATCTTTCTCTGCTTCTGCATTTTGGATTCACTTCCCTTTTTTTTTTATAATTACGGATTGAGATTACTTCTGTTGGTCATCTCGAATTGTTGACTTGCATTCTTGCCGTGAGCTTCTGCTACTTTTAACTTGAATGGAATTTTGAAATGACTCCCCTTGTTTTCCAGGTGGGCGCCTAATTGCTGAACTTGAATTGTCTTCCTTCGCGAAACTTGGACTGCCTTCCCTTATTCTCCAGGTGGGCGCCTGATTGCTGAAACTTTAACTGTATTCCCTTGCTCTCCAAGTGGGCGCCTGATTGCCAAAACTTGAACTGCTTTTCCTCGAAACTCAACCTATTTTCCCTTGAAACCTATGCTATCTTCCTTTGAAACTTGAACTGCTTTCCTTATTCTCCAGGTGGGTGCCTAATTGCCAAAACTTTAACTGTATTCCCTTTCTCTCTAGGTGGGGGCCTGATTGCCAAAACTTTAACTATATTCCCTTGCTCTCTAGGTGGGCGCCTGATTGACAAAACTTTAACTGTATTCCCTTGCTCTCCAGGTCGGCGCCTGATTGCCAAAACTTGAACTGCTTTTCCTCGAAACTCGACCTGTTTTCCCTTGAAACCTGTGCTATCTTCCTTTGAACTTGAACTGCTTTCCTTGTTCTCTAGGTGGGTGCCTGATTGCCAAAACTTTAACTGTATTCCCTTGCTCTCCAGGTGGGCGCCTGATTGCCAAAACTTTAACTGTATTCCCTTGCTCTCCAGGTGGGCACCTGATTGCCAAAACTTTAACTGTATTCACTTGCTCTCCAGGTGGGCGCTTGATTGCCAAAACTTGAATTTTTTTTCCTCGAAACTTGTCCTGCTTTCCTTGTTCTCCAGGTGGATGCCTGTTTTCCAACACTTGCACTGCTTTTCCCTCAAAACTTGACTTGTTTTCCCTTGTTCTCCAGGTGGGCGCCTAATTGCTGAACTTGAACCGTCTTCCTTTGAACATTGCTGCTTTCCCTTTGTTTTCTAGGTGGGCGCCTGATTGCTGAACTTGAACTGTCTTCCTTCGAAACTGCTTTTCCTTAAAATTTGAACTGTCT
Organism: Nicotiana sylvestris; assembly: GCF_000393655.2. Lineage (NCBI taxonomy): Eukaryota > Viridiplantae > Streptophyta > Magnoliopsida > Solanales > Solanaceae > Nicotiana > Nicotiana sylvestris. The sequence continues at coordinate 30,386,511 of NC_091067.1, forward strand.
TCCCTTATTCTCCAAGTGGACGCCTGATTGCTGAACTTGAACTGTCTTCCTTGAAACTTGAACTATCTTCCCTTGTTCTCCAGGTGGGTGCCTGATTACTGAACTTGACCGCTTTCCCTTGAAATTTGAGTTATTTTCCCTTGTTCTCTAGGTGGGCGCCTGATTGCTGAAATTGAACCACTTTCCTTTGAAACTTGAGCTGCTTTCCCTTGTTCTCCAGGTGGGTGCCTGACTACTGAACTTGACCCACTTTCCCTTGAAATTTGAGCTGTTTTCCCTTGTTCTCCAGGTGGGCACCTGATTTCAACAAAACAGACAAAAAAAATAAATGTTTTTGCCCCAGTTTTATATTGGGAGCATTTGCGAGTATTAACCAATTCTTGTTATCAAAATAAGTTCTAAGCTAAATTCCCTTATCCTAAAAAATTTCAAACCAAGTCTCATCTCGAAAGTGAAAAACTTAAATGCTAAATTATACTTCCCAAAAGTAAAACTCTCATCAGACCTTGTCACTTGCGAGGGTCTCAAAACTTACTAAATCACGTTATCCAGGAGGGTACTAGAAACTTACTGCCGAGCCTGTCTGGCACCTGCTTTCCTCACGGAGGGTTTCTCTGGAACAAACAAAATTTCCTGCCCCTGTTTCAATCAAAGAAAACTTGTGAGTTTAAACATGGTGGTTGGTTTGCGTCCTTGACCTTGAGGGTGATTGCTCCTTCACTTCCCATGATAACTTTAATTTCAACTCGAAAGACCTTGCCTGTTTATTGACTGACCACTTTCTCTGTCACCCTTAGCACGGAAAATACCTTTGATCCATTCAAACCCAATACCATTCATCTGTTACATTGTGCTCGTGCATTGACATATACTGAACCTTTATGTTTCACATGAATCCCAAAACACGTTAATTGCCACCCACTCAGTGTGCATGTTGTTCTTTCCTGACTTAAACCACTGGCCTTGGCCTTGAGGTTTATTGCTCCTTCACTTGCCATGATAACTTTGATTTCCGCTTGGAAGACCTTGCTTTTTATTGGTTAATCACTTTCTTTGTGAACCTTTGATTTGTTCACCCAACACCCTCTATCTGTTGCATTTCTCATGAATTGACATATACTGAATCTTTGTATTTCACATGAATCCCAAAGCACGTTGATTGCTACCAACTCAGTGCACACAGTGTTCTTTACTGACTTATGCCACTTTGATGTGCTAGCCAGATCCCGTTTTGTGCAATTGGAAAGCTGGTGGCAAATTTTGAAGTCATTTCTCACTTGTTCTGACCAAACAGACCCAGGAAGAGGAAGTAAACAAGAAAAAAGGAACAGAGTAAAGGACAAAGGAAAGAGATGATTCCTAACAAGAAAACTACAAAGTAGAAACTTATCAGATGTGGATACCAACTCTAATAACCGTGACCTGCACCTTTGGATTAAGTGGACTAATCTGTCAAGCAAGTCTAATGTCCAATCCTTGTTATACCCCCAAACCATGAAACTGGGCTTCAATGCTCCGATTATCCAATCTGATTCACGATCCTTATTCGACTTGTAGTGCCCGAAGGGTTTTCACCATCAAGCCTCTTTCATTTTATTCTTTCTCTCAACTCACCATCGCCTTATGGTGCCTGTGAAGGTTTTCACCAATAAGACTCTCTCATTTTGTTCTTTTCCTCTTATTCTCCTCTGATTATGCAGATGACAAGGCATTAACCATGGTAAAAACAACATATACTCTTGGCATGTCTAAACTCAGCACTCTCAAAGATTATTTGGGAGGTTTTTTTGGACTGTAATGTGGCTTTTGGACACGGTTGGAAAGAAATGATATCATAAAGGCTCAAAATAGCTAAGACAACGGGGTTGATTTATTTACAACTTTTAGAATCCATTCTAAAAACTTTGCCCCAATTTCTAAAACAAAGGAATTTGATTCTTTTTTTTTCTTTTTACTAAAAAAACTGCCCCACTCTCGACTTTGTAGGATTATGAAATATTTTATTTGGTATGACCAAACTGTAAGGCTGCTTACGTATCTTATGGTGACAAGAACAAGTCAAATATAGTTCACAAGACTACTTTTGTTACTATTTTCCCTTTTTTTTCTCTCTTTTTTTCTTTTCCTTTTTCCTTCTTTTTTTCTTTTTTTTTTCTCTTTATCTCTATCTTTCTATTTTTTTTTTTGAATTTTTCTTTTGGAATGAACTTTCTAAAATAAACCTATGGGACATGAACTCTTTTTTTTGTATGACTCTAACTTGATTCCAAAAGAGGGGAGGTCAAAGAAATCAACACAGGCTCAAAGGGGTACCAAAGGGTAAAAGTGTTTCGATATCTGAAAGAGGGTCTCCTAATCTCTAAGAATACCAAGCATATCACATGCAACTTGAGAATGAAAAAGAAGATCTTGCACAACATTTCTTTTACAGCTTCGACATTGATATCACTTATATGTTTTCTACTTTTTTTAGTGCCTTGTCAAGTACAGAACTCTCGTTGGGTTATTTCTTCTTCAGAATGGATACCCTCCGTCTGGTTGGAGCAAACTCCCTTGGCTTTATCTTGTTACTTGAGGTGCACTCAAAATTACTCTCTTCAAATTGTCTAGGATGCACTCTCCTTTAATGAATTCTTGTCATCCTATTAACTTCGCAAATTATCTGCCCCAGTTTCGCACGATTCGGGCTTCAAATGATCTCAAAATGTCCAAATTTGTACTTATTTCCCTCAAATGTCCCTATCATTTTCAAAATATCTTTATTGCTTCATGACTAAACTAACTTTTTAGGACCAGGCCTAGAATTATGTATGCATGTCATGTCACTAGATCCAACATGAAAAGATTTATAAAAGGAGAAGAGAACTAAACAAAACAAAAAAATGACTAGAAATAACAGAAAACAGAAAATTGCATTAGACAGACGGTGAAAGAGTTTGAACAACAAAACAAGTAAAATAAGCTGGGATTACAACCCTGGAACAAAACTAGACAACACTAAACGAGCTACCACGACTAAACAAACTAAGCAAAATAAAAGGATATAAGAGTTTGAGTCACAAGACAATATCCAAATTACAACCCTGAAAATAACCCGGACAACAGAAATGACAACAAAATAAACCACCAAGACTCCTCCCCGGCTATCCAAGAGATAGAGCGTCTTTCCAATTACCAAGAACGACATCTTAGCCACTAGTTTCGCATCAACATTACTAGGACCTTTACAAGTCTCCATCACATTGACTTTAGCAAATTGCGTTTGGGTCCCTTTTGCCGGCTCGTCCTTAAGATCAACCCCTGATAGCGCTGAAAGCTTTACAGCACGTGGAACTCCGAGGATCTCAGAAGAATTCTCATAATCCTTTTCAAAACAAATCATACCCACCATATGCGTCTCATTATGAATAGGCGATGGACTTTGGCTAGTGTCTACTGCATCTGGGTTTTGCACGACAATGTCACCTGCATCAATAAGATTCTGAATTGCTTTTTTCAGATACCAACACTTTTTTGTGCTGTGACCCGGGGTATCAGAGCAATATGCTCACCTTTGAGAATAATCAAAATTCTTTGGAAGAGGATTCGACATTTTTTTCTGAATCAGCGTCAACATGCCCAATTGCCTCAACCTTTGGAACAAACTAGCATATGATTCTCCAATGGGAGTGAAAGTCTTTTCTTTTTGCTTTTGCCTTTTCATCTTGTACTCTGGCCTCGGTTGGAACCTTTTGCAGGTAGGTGGTTGATATGCTTGAGGGGGCGGGTAAGACATTTGTGGAAATGGTGCAGGCCATCGCGGGTCTCGTGGGTGTGGAGCATATGGTGGTGCATTGTGGATGAAGTACTGGAAAGGTGATGTACGACTTCGGGGGTTTTGTGGAGAAAAGTAGCATTGAGGAGGATTATCTGGAGCACAGGGATATCCATGGGGTCGATATCGAGGCTGAAAGCATTAAGCAGGAATGCCCACTGGACCCTATCGTTGGCGCGACTCAACAATATCTTTTCTATTTCTCCTTCTTCCGTCCAAACTTACTAAGATGTTCTGAATGTATTTTGTAGTGTCTTTCAATGCAGAATAACTCATGATTTTGCATGACTTGATTCCCCCTTCTACCATCTCCCCCATTTTTACCATATCATTAAAAGGTTTACCCAAGGCCGGGATCAAATGACTGAAGTAGGTGGGCCCCTTGGGCTTGTAGGAAAAGCTCAACCATTTTTTCTTCACCAATCGGGGGACTGACCCGAGCAGCTTGTTCCCTCCATCTGAGCCTAAATGCCCTAAAGCTTTCCTCTGGTTTCTTTTCCATATTAGATAGGGAAGAGCAGTTTGAGGTAATGCCTATATTGTATTGAAAGTGTCGAACAAAATCTTGAGCCATGTCATGCCAGGTATGCCACTCACTGACATCTTGACGTGTATGCCATTCCAAGGCTGCCCCAGTCAAGCTCTCACTGAAATACGCCATCAGCAACTTGTCTTTCCCTCCAACACTTCTCATTTCACTATAATAACCACTCATATGGGATACCGGATCTCCACGCCTATCATACAAATTAAACTTTGGCACTTTAAACCTCTCGGGCAGATGAACATCAAGGAACATATTAATCTGATTTCCCATCCCTTGCATGCTCCTTAAGGACTGTTCTATACCTTTCAGCTTCCTAGATACCTTATCTCACCTTTCTTTTCCTTTGAACTTTTCATTTTCAACATGAGGCTCATCCCGAGGGCTCTGCTTGTATGAGTCAGGAACCTTGTGGGCAACCTCTGAGGGGTAATATTGGGCATCATGAAATTTGAGTGGGTGTTCATTGTTGGATCTATGAAGGGAAGATTGTTGAGAAGTTGTGATCATGAGGATAATGGATATGACAAGAGGGCAATTTTAGGGAAAAGTAATTGAAGGACGAGTGATGGAGCTACTAGGGTAGTTGGAAAAACTGTGATAAATGGGTGGATCTGGAGAGTATGAGGGATCATCTGGCAATATGACCAGAATTTGGGTAAGGGTCGCATCTAAGAAGCTAGGTGGTGGTGAGGGTGGTGTCTTCTCAGTCATCCAAGCCTGATACATGTCTGCCATGTGTTGTCTTAACATCCTTACCTCTTCAACCAACCCATTGCCCTGTTCAACCAATTGCTTTTGGGAACCAGTATCAACCGACTCAATTCTGTTGCCGTCTGCCATTGCCTTTCGACCTTATGTTGTAGAAAAGAGTTACCAATTTAAGAGCCACAAACCAACCACCCTTCTGCTATAATGAAGATGACAAAAGGAACAAAATGAAGTCATCACGGTAGTGTTAGGGCATTTAGCATAAGATAATCTCACATTATGTGCAATGCACTTAGTCACAATTATCGGTTCTAACATGACTTCGAGGGTATGAAGGTCATATGACATCATCCCAATTTATTTATTTCAATCTTCTCTTTTTTTTCTTTTCTAACACTTCTTGGCTTGTTCATTTTCCTTCCCTCTTTTTTTTCTCATTACCACTCTTTTCTTTCCTCTCATTTCTCACATCCCATAATTTCATCTTTTTTTTTCCTTTTTTTATTACCTTAATGACTACTCTGATGAGAAAAGAGAAATAAAAGAAGCACATCCTTTTTATTGAATTTTATAGACTTAATGTTCTATAACATATTCTAAACTCAAGCTTAACGAGCATATTTTTTTTCTCCTTTTTTCTTTTAGAAACAAATACTCTATGGGAAATTATTAAGGAAAAAACCCTAGAAGAGAAAAATATTTTTTGATTCTTTTTTTTTTCTTAGGAAGGAAATCTAAAGAATAAACCAAAGAAAAATATTTTGAATTTTCATTTGCTATCCTGAAGAAAGATTTCGAAACGAGAAATGAAAAAGCTAAAAATATATTTTTGGATTTCAATTTTTGATTACCTAAGGGAGAAACTCAGAAGATAAACCAAAGATAAAGTATGTTTTTTTTTCTTCTTCTATGTACAATGTCCTAAAATTCTAGTAAGTAAAAAGAATTTTTTTATTAATTTTTCATTAATTTCCCGAAGAAGAACCTCAAAAGAAAATCTTTTTTTGGATTTTTGGAATTAATATCTTAAAGAAAACTTTTAAAGAGGTACTAAAAGAAAATTCTCTTTTTTTTTTTTACTTTTTAGTCTTAATGTACTAAAAGGAAGTATAAAAGCAACTTTTGATTTTGAGTTCTAGATATTAATTCAATAATGGAAGACCACCTGAAACGATTTTTTTTTTAATTCCTAGAACTAGTATTTTAAAGAAAAAGTCTAACGGAAATATAAAAATGCAAAATTTCTTTTTTTTTTTTGGATTTTTGAGTTACAACAAACTTTTCAAATACAAAATAAAAAGTACAATAACAAAAGACTCGACATTACTGTACAAAACCAGAAGGTAAAAAACGATATAAAAGAAAAAACAAACTCAAAACATAAAAAATAAAAATATAAAAAAATCTCCTTAAGCAATTCCTGAATGAGAAATCCTGCTTGGATGGTCCCGGGGTGTCTAACATGCTCAAACTCCGGTAAGTAGACCCACACCTGTATGAGAAAATTGAGACCAAATAAAGTTAAACACCTAGAACACTATGTGAGACAATAACCCTTCCCATTGGACAACATGCAAGACATGATTGAAGCTATTTTTGCAAAATGCCTTATGCAACCTAAAGATAGCTAGAAGTGCAAAATTTGGCTAAGACCTCGCAAAGTTAAGAACCTAAGATTTACTAGGAAAACCGGACCTTATGTGGGCTGCCTATGTATCACGCCCCGAAAGACGAGAATCAGGTATGCGTAGTTCGGGCAGATTGGATACGGACAAGAATTAAAAAAATAACTAATTTAGAAAAATATATTTTTGTTTTTTTAATAATTATGACACATGTAAAATCTTTTTGGATTTTTTTTTATTTTTTTGATTTTCGGAAAATGATGAAAAAATGCAAAATCTCTTTTTTTTTTGTTGAGTTTTTCATGTTCTTTTTTCTTTTTCTTAACAAAAATGTGAAAGAAAACATAACCGGGACCTACTTGCTTTATTTTCACACTTCATCCTCTTTTTTTCTTTTTTTTGCCCTCAACTATCATTGGTCCGCCAAATGAAACTTTTACGCTTGAAGAAATGCAACATGTAGCACATAGGATGCATCAGGATGGTCTGTTATTTTGGGTACACCTATCCTAGACGGACCCAACCTCTGTTGAGTCTCCAAAGGCAAATGCACGTGATGCAAACAAACGTTCCTACTAGGGATCCGGCATGAGGTTATGTTATTCTAAGTTTAAACCTAGGGTTATGTTCTTGACCTAGCTTACCCGAGCGGACAACTCGAGTCGAATAGGGGGCAACGTACCGAGAGAAGTAAAGTCTACCTAGCCTTGTTGCTAGACCAACCTCGTTCTATTTGTTATAACTTCTACAGAAAAAGTAGGCCAGACGAACGTGTGCACCATTTTCAGAAGACTCATAGGGGTGGCGTAAGAAGACAGTCATTGTCACACCTCTTTTTTTACCCCCCCCGAGAGGTAGTACAAGGGAGTTTTTTCACTTTAAGTGACATTATTCGAAATGAAATTATTTATTCATTTTTATTCAGAGTTGCCACTTGGGATGGTTTGTTTTCTGGTATCCCAAGTTCACCGGTTTATTTTGAAATCCCAAATCGAGGAAAATTTGACTTTCCTTTTGAAGTCTGTGAACCAAAAATTCTAAGTAAGGAATTTTATTAACCCGGGAGAGGGTGTTAGGCATTCCCGGGTTCCGTGGTTCTAGCACGGTCGCTTAAACTCTTACAATTGGCCTATTATCTGATTTTAATACATGTTTTAACCTATGGTACAATTTTAACTTATTAAACCGCTTTTAATTATTTTAGGAAGATTCAACGTTATTTAAAATACGCCTTGAACCACACCACATGAAATGCACCCGCGATCCACGACATATTTTATTTAACGTTGTAGAGATTTGTATTTGGGTCACAAGAAATGCACACCTGAGTTTAAGGAAATTAATTTAAATTACGCGCCTAAAGTAACTACGCATTTTCAAGTTTGCGAGGGCCATGGAAAATTCAATTAAATGGCACACCTCGATTTCTAAAGGTTTAAAATTAATTAAGTGAGGGCCATGGGTTTTGAGATTTCATTTGGTACGGCACACCTCGATTCCAAATTTTAAAAGGAAATCAAACTAAGCTCTTGAAGGCCATAACTATATCTTGCTTAATATGGCACACCTCAAACCTACTTTCAAGAACCCAATTAATTAATTAAGGAAGGATTAAATGGAATTCTAATTATTTTAAACTAAAACGTTCGGCCCTACTTATTAACTAAAAGGCATCGTATTAAAAAAAAACAATTAATTCAAAGAAAAATCACTTCAGCAAACAGCAATACACAAACCCATTTACAATGCCTTCAGGCTTGGGCCTAAACGAACCTAATTCTTAGTGAGGAGTGGACGTCCAAGGACACTGAACTGCCATTGAATCTGAGATTAAACGTCCATTAATTGGGCCAGCTTTAGGCCCAAACTTTCAGAACCAACAATTGTACAAAATGAATTAAATACCAATCAACCAAAAACTATATGAAACATGAAGTTGGACTAACATTTTTTTACTTCTGAATTTAAGCTACTTAAACATGAACCAACTAATTGAACTTCTGGATTTTAACATTCAGACACTTTGGGCTAAGTCTGCCTTAGACCCAACTGGCTGCATCATTCAAAAATAAACGTTGGGCCCAGGAAGAGCCCAAATCTGATGCAAGGCCAATTGCTGAAGGTCTGGGACTCAACATCGAGTCCCTTCAGAGGGAAATAATGTGTGTTTAAATTTAGGAACAATCAGACAAGCATAGCCTTCCAACTCATTCATCTTCAAAGGACAAAAAAAAGCAGCCTAGATCATTTATTGAAGAATATCCTTAAGTCTAGTACCACTAAGAGTACAACATTTTGCAAAAAAGAAAACTCTAATGTGGCAGTAACTATTTCATATTGATCTCATGATAATACAACTAGTCAAATTCATAAAAAAATCATTCGAAAACAAGCTGAAATTAACAAGTACAAAGAAGAGTCCTGATTACAAGTCTCAAAATAAGTCTCGAATGTTCATGGCATAACATCACTTTTAAACAAGCTAAAATAGAAGGCAAGGATTAACAAGTCGAATGAAAAAGAAAAATAGAGGAAAACATCTAGCAAGTATGGAGATCTTCATTTCTTCAAAACATATGAACCCTTCTTACATGTCTAGAATCAAGAATATGTATCTGGAAGTTAAGAAGGAAACAAGGAGAATAAGAAGTTAACAACAACAACAGTAGAGTCAGCCCAGAATTAGCAATGAAGAAGTACCAAACAGCACTCGAACCAATTTTTGAAACCCCCAGACTCAAACCATTTTCTACCCAAATGCAAGACCTTGAAACTTTTCACAATTTCTAGCTAAGAAAAAACCAGAAAACCAGAAATAAGCAAAGTTTGAGCAGCTTTCACCAAAGAAATGCCAGGATTTCAATGTTCTCTCAGAATTTTTCTTCTAGACTCAGTCCTTTCAGTTTTTAGGGTTTTTTAGTCTCTTCAATTCTCTTTCATTCTGCCTTGAGCTTGAAGAAAAGGATGCCTTTATAGGCAAGGCACTGGGGAACCTAAAGAAATCAGATTTTTATTTTGATCCTTTTGGAATTTTGGTTTTTGCTTAGAAATCCTTAGGTTAAAATTCAGAAATTCATTTAAGTCCCTACCCGAGCTTCCTAGAAGCTTCCTAATTCAGTTATTCAAAGATTCCTTCATTCTAAATTCCTAAGCTACCCTCCAATACCCCTGTTATTACCCCTGAAACTCATGGGTCAAGTTGACCCAATGACTTAATTAAAAGAAATGGGCTGCCTTTCTTTTGCAAATGGGTCTGAAACCCAAAGCCCAAACGACTTAATTCAAAGCACTCTGTAATCAACATAAGAACACAAACATTTGATCTGAAAGTTAAAAAAAATCTGAACTAGGGCAATTTGTTAATTAATACAAATAAGCAGGGAAGTTAGCTAAATTATTAAAACTAATTAACAAACTAAAGCAATTTCAGACAAACAAATAAAAATGACTCTGAGAACAAATCGATTTTTAAAGGCACTTAAAAACCAATTTTAAAACAGAATTTTAACAATCAATTTTTTTTTCTCTTTTAACAAAATTCAGAGATCAAACCATGAAACAGAAGGGGCTCGTTCTTTGAAGAAGAAAGAAAAAGAATAAGGAAGGGACAAAAAGAAAAAGAAGAAAAAGGAAAAACCATTGATAGAAACTTACTGAAAAGGAAGAAACGGACATCAACACCTTTAGACTTCGCCTTTGCTTCGACTAACAGAAGTCGTTTCTTCCAATAGACCCAACCTCGCATGGCTTTGGCTGAGTCTTCGTGAGAGAAAGGACTCCTATGAGTCTCAACCTTGAAGGAGAGAATGAAACGGAGGGACTTTTAGTGACCACGTTGGGGAAAACAGGTCTTTCAAGTTTTGGATCTGAAATTCCGACCAGTAAATGAAAGTTCTTGGAAAATCGGTTAGGAATCTGGTATGAGGAGGGAACAGGGAATATGGGGTGCTAAAATGATGGAGTTTAGAGGAGTTGGGTTTTTTAGTCAGATCTTCATTCGAAGATTCGAACAGTTCGGGCTTGATTCGAGGGAAAGGAAGTGAAGATTTGAAATGGAGGGATGAAGGGGAGTTTGGGGTGTTGGTTTGGGGTCATTTGGGATCAGCGCCGCCAGCTGAGGCGGTGGGGAATGGAGGCGGCGTCTCTAGGATTCTGTTCAATTCTCTGAAGAGGGAGATGAGAGAGACGAGATGGGGGGGGGGGCAATGGTTCGGACAGTCTTATACTATCAACACCCATAGTTCATGACCGTTGGATCAAAGAAGATCAACGGTCTTGATCTCATGTTATTGAAAACGGGGTCGTTTCGATTGAGTGGGAGATTGGACCGGGTATTAGGCGGGTTTGGGCTTGGGTAGACGGGTTTCAAAGGGGGAATTTGGTTTGGGCCTAGGAAATTCCGAATTTTGGCCCAAGAGATCCGATTTTCTTGATATCCTTTCTTTTTCTTTTAAAATTCTCCTGTTTAATTCTTTATTTTAAAAAAAAAAAAAATTAAAAAAATAAAACCCTAAATTAAATCTTAAAAGTAAATTAGCCTATCAAAAATACTAATTAATTCTAAATAATAATTAACATAACTAATTAAAAAAATTCGAAATTAAACAATGAAAATGCAAAATTGGTCATATTTTTGGTAATTGTTTTTCCAATTTTTATGAAACACTAATTTACTAATTAGTCTAAAAATATAAAATGAAATCCTAAATGCAAATGCAACATATTTTTTGTATTTTTTAGGGATTAAATAAAATTAAACATGCACACCAAATGCAAACAAAAAAGAAAATTATGCAATAATTCCTAAAATAACAAATAATTAAAAAGAAAAAAATCTGATTTTGGAAATCTGTAGGAGTACTTCATGTGAGGCAAAAATCACGTGCTCACAGCTGCCCCTCTTTGCTCGGAGACTCGAAGGGTTTTCAGGCAAAGATAAAATGAGCAATTATGAGGAATTTTTGTCTGTTTGACACTCCATGTGGAGCATTTTTTGAAAAGTGTCCGACCGAACCTTGCTTCAAAGGTTGTCTATATATCCTTGGCTATAAAGGAATCAGTTCAGTGTAGTTCTGGAAGTTTTGGTAGCTGGGACTACCGAGAAGCTGTGATTTCACTGCTGCTGCTGCTGCTACTTCTTGCCGAACTCCTTATTACACCAAAAATAGAAAAATAAAAATCTAAGCTAGCTAAGACTATCAACTACGAGTTACAAGATTCCTATCTATAAATCTCTTAAAGCTTGATCTTGAGTTTTAGCTGGTTCTTGCTGTGGACTCCGATATGAATCTTGATGCTCATCAACTGTAGGTGTCAGTTCTTTCTTCAGTTTTGGATCAAGGCGGGACGTGCGAAGCTTTGTGACTTCAATCATATCTTAAGCAGTCCGCATCTTTCTCCGTGTCAACCTTTTGAATTCACTTCTTTTGTTCTTTTTCTTCTTTTCTTTATTCTGGATTGAGACTCATTCTTTTAGTCATCTCGAATCCTGTGCCTCGAGGTAAAACCTGCTCAGACACCAAAACAAGCAAACGAACGAAATTTTTCTGCCCCTGTTTTCACTAGAAAAATTTTGTGAGTTATTTGTAACTAAAATCTAAACTCTTTTTTTTGAAAGCGATAAAATAAGGATTGTATCTCTTTAGGAGGAAAGATTAGGGAATGGAGCCCTATATCTAAAATTCTCAACTAGGGAATGAATATCCTATGTTGGCAAAAAAGGCGACTAGGGAATGGAGGCCCTATGTTTAAAATCTCAACTCAGGGATTAGAGCCCTAATGTTGGCAAAAGACGACTAGGGAATGGAGGCCCTATGTCTAAAATTTCAACTCAGGGAGTGGAGCCCTAATGTTGGTAAAAATGTGACTAGGGAATGGAGGCCCTATGTCTAAAAAATCTCAACTCAGGGATTGGAGTCCTAATGTTGGCAAAAGACGACTAGGGAATGGAGGCCCTATGTCTAAAATTTCAACTTAGGGATTGGAGCCCTAATGTTGGTAAAAAGGTGACTAGGGAATGGAGGCCATATGTCTAAAAAATCTCAACTCAGGGATTGGAGCCCTAATATTGGTAAAAAGGCGACTAGGGAATGGAGATGCTATGTCTAAAATCTCAACTCAGGGATTGAAGCCCTAATGTTGGTAAAAAGGTGACTAGGGAAAGGAGGCCCTATGTCTAAAAAATCTCAACTCAAGAATTGGAGCCCTAATGTTGGTAAAAGGGAGACTAGGGAATGGAAGCCCTATGTCTAAAAATCTCAACTTAGGGATTGGATCCCTAATGTTGGCAAAAGACGACGGGGGAATGGAGGCCCTATGTCTAAAAATCTCAACTCAGGGATTGGAGCCCTAATGTTGGCAAAAGGCGACTAGGGTATGGAGGCCCTATGTCTAAAAATCTCAACTCAGAGATTGGATCCCTAATGTTGGTAAAAAAAGGCGACTAGGGAATGGAGGCCCTATGTCTAAAATCTCAACTTAGGGATTGAAGCCCTAACGTTGGCAAAAGCGTAAACGATTGAGGTTGGGGATCCTAGGCTATCATTTTTGGATTTTCTTTTTTTTCTTTCTTTTTTTCTCCGTTTTCCAGTTTCATTTCATTTTTTTTAGTAAAATGCAGGAAAGAATTTGGAGGAAACTTCCATTTTGGGTTGATTATTGCTGCAAAGTTATTTCTAGCTCTTGCGCATCTTTTCCTTTTGGTTGCACCTGCTTCTTGCACTGTTGCTTTGGATTGCACTTGTTTCAATTTTTCAAACAAGGAACAATTGTTAGTTTGAAACATTGATTGATTTTGTGGCCTTGATGGTTTTGATCATTTGATCTCGACCCAACTCTTTTTGCGAGAAACTCTACTGCTTGTTGGATTTTCTGAAGATTGATCTCTCTCCTAAAACCGAGGAACTCAACTTTTTTTTTTCTTCAAAATTTCTCATAACGGCTCAACCGTATGGGGCTTTGGCCCTTCCACTTTATTCTGCCTCTGGGGGATTTTGACTTTGGATTTCTTTTCATTTTCAATAACTCTGATTTCAAAGCATCGGCTATCATGGCCAGTCGGGATCGACTTGATGCACCCACTGAGGTTGGGTATTTTTCTTTGGATTTGGCTTTTATTAAGCACAACCCTATAAAACCAATCTTGCCACCTTTTCTTTGTATTAGTTTCGGAACAGAGTTAGACTGAAATGGATTCAAGGAGAAGTAAACAAAGGACAAGAAAATGAATTTAAGGAGAAGTGTCCCTTTCGGGGGAAAAGAAGGACTTATCTGGGGTGCATGCAGACTTCAATAGACATGACATGCTTCTTGGACTGGATACCCGATCTGCACAACTATCCAACTTCTCATAAACCCATTGCGACTCGTGTTTTAAAACTGATAAACCTTGCCAGGACTCTTTTAATAACAATGGTGGTGAAGGGTTTCTTCTTTTCGATCAACGACGCCCTTTATGAGTTTTTGCCAATCGACCTCTCTCATTTATCTTCTCACCATTGCCTTATAGTGCTCTTTACGAGTTTTCACTAACAAGACTCTCATTTTCAATTTCTCTGCTCACCATCACCTTACGGTGCCCGTAGGTTTTCACCAATAAGACTCTCTCATTTTATTTCTCTCATCATGACTGCATCGGATCCAAACAACTGCGTTCTCTGATTTTGAAAACCTTTCACCGATTGATCGGAATGACTTGAACAAGGTTTGGGTAAAAAGAATCTGGATGTAATTACAAATTTGGAACCGTTCAGGCGGGCTCATTGCCGAACCATTATAACATCTGCCCCAGTTTCACTTTTGGGGGAAATTGGATTTTTGTTTTGGTGTGACTGAACCCCAGAGAGAGGCTGCCTATGTATCCTTTTGGAATCAAGTCAAACGTAGTTCAGGGAAACATTTTTTTGTTTTTGTTTTTGTTTTTCTTTTTTGTTTTGTTTCTTTTTTTTTTCACTTTATTTTTTTTATTTTTTATTTTATTTTTTTCAATAAACTTCTTCGAGTTCCAATAGGGTAATAAAAGAAAGGTAACCCGCTCAAAGGGTTAGCAAAGGGTTGGAGTGTTTGGGAGTAGCAAGAATGAAAGCCTTCGGCATCCCAATCGGATAATGTTGTCATTGCAGAAAGACTAAACATAGTACCTTTTGACTGCATCCGCATCCACAGCTGCTTCGGGATCATTTCCTTCGATATCTCCCAAGTATAATGCCCCTCTTGGCAATATCTTTCTATGATATACGGGCCTTTCCAGTTAGGAGCAAATTTTCCTTTTGATTCCTGATGATGGGGCAGAATACGCCTTAACACGAGTTTCCCCTCTTCAAAATTCCTGGGCCGCACTTTCTTGTTGTAGGCATGGGCCATTCTTTGTTGGTATAATTGCCCGTGGCAGACTGCAGCCATTTTCTTTTCATCAATCAAGGTCAACTGTTCCAAACGGGTTTTGACCCACTCACTGTCTTCAATTTTAGCCTCAACAATGATCCAGAGAGAAGGGCTTTCAACTTTCGCGGGTTTTACGACTTCAGTGCCATAAACCAAAAGGTATGGGGTTGCTCCGACCGATGTGCGCACAGTGGTGCGATACCCTAACAATGCAAAAGGAAACTTTTCATGTCACTTCCTGGTACTTTGAATCATCTTTCTCAAAATCTTTTTGATGTTCTTATTTGCTGCTTCGACGGCTCCATTGGCTTTAGGCCGATAAGGAGTGGAGTTCCGATGCGTTATTTTGAATTGTTCGCATATCTCTCCCATCAAATGACTATTCAAGTTTGCAGCATTATTTGTGGTGATAGTTGCGGGGATATCGAAACGGCAGATAAGATTGGAGTGCACGAAATCTACTACAGCTTTCTTGTTGACAGATTTGAGAGTGATTGCTTCAACCCACTTTGTGAAATAGTCGATGGCGACCAGTATGAATCAGTGCCCATTTGAGGCTTTCGGCTCAATCTGCCCAATGACATCCATGCCCCAAGCACGAATGACCAAGGTGCTGACATGGGATGTAGTTCTGTAGGCGGTGCATGAATCAAATCACCGTGCACTTGGCATTGATGACATTTCCGGACGAAACTGAAGTAGTCTTTTTCCATAGTCATCCAATAATAACCTGCTCGAAGGATGTTCTTTGCCAAAACATACTCGTTCATGTGGGGTCCGCACACTCCTACGTGCACTTCATACATGATTCTCCCGGCTTCTTCGGCGTCAACACATCTTAACAAGTTGAGGTCCGGGGTCCTTTTGTACAAGACATCGCTGTGAGCACGTGATTTTTGCCCAAAGCAAATTATTCCCATAATTTCAAACAAAACAATTTCTTTATTATTTTATAATTTTTATGAATTTTGGTGTCATGTTCTGCTAATTGTTGCATTTATATGTGCATTTTAATTCATATGAAAAATACAAAATATGCATTTGCATTTAGGATTTAATTTCATATTTTAGTATTAATTAGGGGCTAATTTGTTTTAGAACAAAATATGAAGAAAATAACAAAAATAGTTCACTTTTGCATTTTTAATTGTTTAATTGGGAATTCGTCCCGAAATAGTTTTTAAAATAATTTTAGAAATCAATTAGGGAGATATATTAGGACTTTATTTTAATTGTTGCAATTTCGTAAAATCAGAAAAATACAAAATATACAACAGAAAAATACAAAATATACAAAAAAAATATATAGATAAAAGAAACAAATGAAAAGGAAAAGAAAACAAAAAGAAATAGAGAAAGGGCTGCCCACGATTTGGGCCATGCCCAATTGATTTCACTCAGGCCCAAATGGCCAATATAATTCAACCCAGTCCAAGCCCTTCCCACATGGTCCAATTCATTAATCCTCAAAATGACGTCGTTTGGGGGACAGTAAATCCTGGCCATTAAAACTTTTGATCCGACGGCCAGGAACCTCCTTCCCCATTTTAATATAATTGTCCTAAAATCTGGTCTTAACCCTAAAGAACCAAGTCCGTCTTCCTCGTACCTCTTCTGTAACACCGCCGGAGTTACCGCCGTCGGCGAATGCCACTTATGCCATCGACCACCAAAATAACACCACGAGACCTCCTCTTCTCCCTCGTCATGAATCCACCACCCGTTTCCTTCAAATCCAGCCCTAGCTCGTCAAATCTTTGATCAAAGATTCTCCGGCCAAAACCCAAAGTAATCCAATCACCACCAAATTAACACCATGTGACCGCCTGGGCCTCCTCTACCCAACCCCCATGGCCCTGTCTCTCGAATCTACCTGGAACAGCTCGAATATCAAATCGAAGATTTCCGACCAAAACCCTAAGGCAAAATCTCCATGATTTCGGACCCTAACAACCCTAACCAGGTGTTTTCTTATGAAAACACATGGTTAGGGATGTTACGGGTCAGAAATTTCAGGGAATTTGGAGAAGCAACCACTGGCCGGAGCTCTTTGTTGTCAGTGAGTTCTTATTGGTATTTTCTTTTATCTTCAATTTCTTTTTTTTCCTTTTCTGATTTTCTGCATGTGTGAATTCCTTGGTTAATGTCTAGTTAATTTGCGTTTTAATTTTTGTCAATATTGCTCTAATCTTGTGTCCTGATTTGATTAAGTCTAGTTGTTGGTTTGATTTTAATATGTTCCAATTCCTGATCTTAGTTCGATTTATAATTTGTTAATTAGTTTTACTAAGTTTTGCTTAAATTAATTTCTGGTGTTCCTTTAGTTAATTACTAATTAGTTCAGTTTCAGTTTATTTAGTCGTCGTTTGGTAGTTAGTTTGGTCATAAATTCTGAGTTCAATCGATAGATTCAACAAGAGTTTAAATTGGGGTATATTCAGAGCTTAAGAAACTGTCTTGGTTATAGCTGTAGTTTAGCTTAAATTCAGGGGTAGTTTAGACATTTAGAATTGAGCAGCACATGGTAGTTGAAACTAGAATCTTCTAGGGCCTTCTAGAATGGTACTTTGGTGTAAACTTCAATAATTTTAGTGAGATTACTTGGGTAACAAGTTAGAAAATAAGGGACTAGTTGAATAAATAGGTAAGGGACTGACATTGAAAAAATCTGAGGGTTGCCCTCAGCTCTGCCTATAAAAGGCATGCCTAAATGCCTTAATGGAGGAGGTTTTTGGAGCCCCAACATTCCAAAAAATGTCCCCAGTCCAGATCTGAAACTAAAACTTCAGATTCAAATTTTCTCCTAAGTTCTTAGTGTAAAAAAAAATGCAGTAAACAATCATTAGCAAGAGTACTGTTACATTGAGCTTTTGGCTCAATCTCGAAATTTCAATAGTTGCTCTTGGTCTCATAGCTTGATTCTAATGTGTTGAAGTTCTTCTGAGGTCTATTAGTTCAAGTTGGGTTAATTCAAGCTCAGTTTCGATTTATTTGGGTGCATTCAGTTGATTTATGGTCGATATCTCATTTTAATCTGGTTTCGAGTTCACTCTGGGCTGTGATTTCATTTTTCTGGGCTGTGCATTTGTGTTTGATTGATCATCCATTGGTTTGCTGCGTTTGAGTTGCTACTGACTGACCATTCCTCTGTTCCATTTCATAAAACAGGTACTCACCATGAAACTCAGTACTATGTAGATCACTTGTTGGAAAATGAAATGAAAACTGGAGCTTCAACTATAGATATGTAGTTTGTGAATCTCATTATATTTTAACAGTTTTATGTGATTTGGTTGCTGTACAATACAATCAATTTGAATGTATAACTGAACTGGCAGAACTGTGTTATTGAGATTGCTGGACTGTTGATTTGTAGTTACTTAGATTTAGCTTGTTTAGCTTAACGATTTTCTATTTAAAATGCAAAATCATAAACAGTTCAAGTTTGCGGTGAAGCTGGAACTGGTATGTTGTCATGTTGAGTTCTATTCTCATTACTAAACATGCGTCCTAAATAATTTCGTAATGCAGTGGCTTTGACAATTATGAGTCAGTAGTCAGAGTTAGTAGTTCACTTTAGTCTTAGTTGTTTTTCTCGTCAGTTGGTTCATAAATTGGTTTAAAAGCAACACAAATTAGGATATATAACATTTGTCTTGTAATTGCCAGCGTGAGTAAATTTATCAGTACGTTTGTTCATTTTTAAAATCCGGACGACATAATTACTCCCTTGAATGGTTTGAGAAACGGTATCTAATTGATCTAGGTAAGTGCATATTCATTTCTTTTGTCAGAAGAGTGGAGCCCATTCACGAGAGTTTGGGCTTTGATTGATTTGGGCTAACTTTAGGCCCAATGTCCGTGGCTGTGGGAAATTTCGGGCGGTGTAACACTTTCAAATGCTGTTTTATTAATACTAATAATTGGTTAGGACCTTTCTTGATTAGTAGAGACCAATAAAAAATAGAAATTCTAATAGCTCTAGGGTCTGCCTTTTTAAAATAAAATGAGACGAGCCTCGCTGAACAAAACACATAAACTGCGAGGCCCTCAATAAATGGCTATTATAAGAATACGTAGAATTCGGGAGGACCATTTAGCGAAATTCACGGCTTTTCCCCAAAATAATAATATGTGTTAGACTCTTTAGGCATGATTTTAATAAAACTACCTTCTTAAACTCGGGTGCGCATTGATGCGACCCAAATCCAAATCTCAACGGAGTCAAAATATGTTAACAACCACGGGTGCATTGATTGCGACGTGGTTCGAGACGCATTTTCGCGACGTTGCAATTCTTTTAAAATAATGATAAAAGCGGTTTGTAAATAAAAGGCACAGAAGCTAGCATGTATTAAAATTAGATACAACAATTAAGCGACCGTGCTAGAACCACGGAACTCAAGAATGCCTAACACCTTCTCCCGGGTTACCAGAATTCCTTATCCGGATTTCTGGTTTGCGGACTATAATACAAAGTCAAATTTTTCCTCGGTTCAGGATCACTAGTGACTTGGGACACCATTAATCTCCCAAGTGGCGACTCTAAATAATAATATTAAATCCCGTTCCGATTGTCCTTTAAGTGGTAAAACTCCTTTGTGCCCTTACGGGGTGTAGGTGAAAAAGGAGGTGTGACAGCTCTGGCGACTCTGCTGGGGACCGAACCCAGAATCTCCAGTTCAGGATTCAGAATTCGAGCTTAGATAAATTGTTGTATTTGGTTATATATGATTTTCCTACATGTTTTGTGTCGAATATGTTAAATGTTACCGCTTTGATATCATTTGAACTGTATATAAACTGTGCCGACACCCTTCTCTCTTCACCTCCGGGGATGTGCTTACTGGTTGAGACTCCCTATTCTGTTAGTGTCATACCCTGAAATAAAAAGAGGCTCGGATAAGTTGCAAAGCCGGACGATCTCGCGGGTCCCCGGTACGCTGCCCCTCCTCGACTCGAGTTGTCCGCTCGAGTGCACTGTTTAGAACACATACCCAGGTTTTGAACCTAGAATAACTTGACTTCATGCCGGATCCTTAGTAGGAGCGCTTAATTGCATCATGCTGCATTTGGCTTAGAGGACTCAACACAGGGGTTGGGTCCGTCTAGGGCTAGCAACCTGAAATGAAAAGACCATCCTGATGCATCCTATTTGTTCTGTACATATATTTGTTTTGAACCAGCATGTTGACCGACTTTTGAATCTCGGGAATGTTGGAAAATTGAGAAAAGAGGAAAAGAGAAAAGAGAGAAATAACAGTTAGGGGGTTAATTGATTAGTTTAGAAAACCAATGACCAAATACTGTCGAAACTCTGCCGAAATTTTGAGAAAGTGAAAAAGAAAAATGCTTTATTTTTAATAGTCTGTTTTACTAAAGCAAAAGAAAAATAGAAAAGAGTCTTTTATTGAAAAAGAAAAAAAAAATTATTTTAGGAAAATAGGTTGCTTATTGTTTGTCGAAAATGAAAAAAGAGTCATTATTTTGTTTCGTTTTCAAAAAAAAATAGAAAAGGAAAAATAGTTTGTGTTGCCATGGAAAATGAAAAAAGAGTTTTGTTTTCAAAATATAGTTAGTTTTTCGGCCCGAACTACGCAGGTTTGATTCTCACAGGGCGTGAGATACGTAGGCAACCCTTATCGGGTCCAACTTCCCCTTTGCAAAAATAGCCAAAAAAATAAGTATACCAAATTTTTAATCTTTGTCGTAAATAAGTTAGGTGATGCTGTTTTTGTCAAAAATAGCTGAATGTTCCCGAAAGGGACGCCAGAAGGCTGACTTTGCAAAGACGGCCATTTTTAGTCATTTTGATTTTTGACTGGTTGACTCTCACAGCCTTAAAATCTTCGTTCTTGGGAGTGCTGAAAGGCTGTGTTTGAAAACCGAGTCTGTCATTTAAAATGTGGAAAAGGAAATAGTTAATTTTGTTATGAGTCAAATAAAAGTTTTGTTTTTGCTTAAATCACCTTAATAAATGTGCAGGATGAGCACGATGCAAAACGAACCTTTCTCAATAATGACTAAAATCCCTTTTGAGTTGCGGCTATGGTGGAACGATTTAGGCAAAGAAGGACAAGACGAAGTCAAGAAATATCTGAAAGGTCTTATAGGTTTATTGGAAATCAAGCCTCGGGGTGATATTATAAGAGCGTTGGTCACCTGTTGGGACCCGGCGCACAATGCCTTCCACTTCTCAGATTTTGAGCTCACCCCAAATCTGCAGGAAATAGCCGGGTACATCGGAAATGCTGAGGTTCCGTTAAGAGGAAAATATCTGGTTGCTCCAAGAGTCATCACAGTCCATCGGTTTTTAGATTCATTGAAGAAACCCATGACAGTCTATAATCCAGATTTGGCAAAAGGCTTCTGCACTCTGCGCTTCATATACGATAGGTACGACCACGTAGGAGGGTTTAACAAGACGGACATCAAGCTATGCAGTAAAAATAACTGTCAGAAATGGGATGAGCACAGACGGGTGGCTTTCATGATAACCTTTTTGGGCCTCTTGGTGTTCCCAAGGAAAGACGAGAATATTGATCTAAAAATAGACGGGGTTGTCAGTACCTTGCTTACTCAAGATGAAAGCACTCTTGCGCCTAAGATCGTGTCTGACATTTTCTGAGCTCTCATTGCCTGCAAAGCCGGAGGCAACTTTTTTGAGGGGTGTAACTTGTTGCTACAAATGTGGATGACCGAGCATCTATGCCATCGTTCCCACCTCTTGAGTTATGGTTCGTCTGCAAAACCTGTATAGGAGAGTTTTACACAAGGATTGACGGGGTTAGTCTACTTGAAGGAGTAACAGCGTGGATATCATACTTTCGTACTCTCACGGACAGTCAGATACAGTGGACGTTGGGATGGTTGCTTGTTGAAGAAATCATATACATGCCAGCAGCCAGGTCGCATTTTCTTTTGATGGGACTTAAGAGCATCTAGCCCTATTCTCCATGTCGGGTTCTGAGACAACTCGGGAGATGCCAAACAGTGCCACGGGAGGAAGATCTTAGTGCTCAAGTAATCGAGATTAGCCCTAACGGACAGTTTCCTGAAGCAAAAGTCCGCGAGATTTGGAATGAATGTCAATATTTACAAGCAGATACTTGTGTGCAAGATCGGGCCAAAGGAGAAATGTCGCCAGACTACCTCGCATGGTACAGAAGAGAACTTGAGCATCAGAGGCCAGCTAAAAGACCCCACATCCAGGATTTCACTGAATCATCACAAGAACAATGGGGGTGGCTAGCAAAAGAAGAAGGCTATCAGGCCGAAATCAGCAAGCTGAAACAACAGATTGGAGCTTTGAAATTTGAGAACAGTGTGCAAGTTGCTGCTGACCAGGGAGAAAAGAACAGGTTGGCCCAAAAAAACGAGGTGCTTAGGGCCCAAGTCCAGCAAATGAGGATAGCTGCCAATAACCAACAAAGGAGCCGGTCGGACGAGCGGTTGATAAAGGGGCTGAAAAAGGAAATTAGTGAGTGCCGGGATGAGCTGAAAAAATCCGAAGGCACCATAGTAGAACTCCGGGCACAGTGGGTAAAAAGAACAGAAGAACGCACCCATTACATGCAACAATTAAAGAAGGATTATGAAAAGACCATTACTAATCTGAAAAGAAAAGTGGTCACCCTTGAGGATAAAACAGCTAAGCAAGCTAAAGCTTTTGAGACCGAAAGTGGACACTGCTATGACTTACTGGTGTAAGCACGTGATTTTTGCCCAATATGAGAATTACTCCCAAAAAATTCAAAAAATAAAATAATTTTCTTTGGTGTGCAATTTTGTGATATTTTTGAATAATTATTTGTATTTGTCTGTGCATGTTTATTTGTTAAATTATTAAAAATACAAAAATATGTCACATTTTTGCATGTAGGATTTAATTATACAATTGTTAGTAATTAAATTTGTTTTACAAAAATTAAAAATTACAAAAATAGGCATCGTTTGCATTTTTAGCATTTAATGTCCAAATATACAATTTTATGCTTAATTATTACTTAATTGTGCGTTAATTGTTATTGGGAGTTAATTTGCACTTTTATAACTTAATTTAATTCTTAATAATAGTTTAAGTATTTTTATAAATTAGTTTTAGAGAAATAAAAGAAGAAAAGAGAGCGAAAATATAAAGAAAGTCGGAATTGGGTCTCTTCTTCGATTTCAAGCCACAGGCCCAAAAAATGGCCCAATCTTCCCTACGACCCAGTCCATTTCGAACTGGGCCGACCCAGTCCATAACCCAACATCCTATTATCTTACAAACAACACAAAACAAAACAAAAAAACAAAACCCAAAAACCCTAAAAAATTGCTAAACCATCCGCCCCCCCTCATATCATCTTCTTCTTCTCCAAGCTTCACCAAACTCCAACCATGGCTGCCCAACGTCGACCACCAGCCTTCACCTCACGACCAGCTCCTCCGCCGCTGCTTCATCTTCTTCTCCGCCGGAAAACCCTCGACCAACGGAGGAGAAAACCCATCGCGGCTTGCTTCATATTTTTCCTCGACGAACTGCTGCTCACGCAGCTGCTATGGCTTCAGTTTTCTTCGTCGCCTCCAGCTGCTGTTGCTTCGTTGTTCAACTTCAAGTCCCCGAGCTGCTTCGTCCAGCTTCTGCCCCATCATCCATGGCAGCATCATCTCCAGTTGCTTCTGCTTCATCTTCGTCATTTCGCGTCAAGCTCAAGTTCGAGCTCGACGTCCATGGATGACCCTATGATCGCTACTGCTTCAGTCCAGTCCGAAAATGAGACTCAAACCATTTCTTTTGTTCAAGTTTTGGTTGAGGTTTGTCGAAATAGTCCATACAATCGAGTTCGTCGTTGTTCATCTCCGGTTAGTTGGTTTTTGAGTTTTATTTTGTCCATATTTCGTTTTTATATTTCTCAAAGTTAAAATCGTTAAATATTTGATTCTTGTTTTGTTCGTTGTTCATCGTTGAATTAATTTTTATTTTTGTTCATGTGTTTTGATTGAGTTAATTTTCAGATTTCAAATGGAAATTTAATTAGTGGTTTTTCATGTTTATTTCATGTTTGTTTTATTGTTAGAATGAATATTTATTAGTTTGATGTTTGTTAGATTCAAATTGAAATTTAATTGATTATTTCTTCAATTTATTTCATGTGTTTATGTATTTTTAGAAATTCTTAATATTGTTAAGTTCAAGTTTAAGTTCATAATTGTTTCTAACAACAAATCTTGTTATTTGTCTAAAAAAAGAATTTAGTTGTGTTGAAGGAAATATATTGATTTAATCGTTTGAATCCGTCATGCTTGTTGTTTAATATAGATTTAATTCATGTTCATACTTTGTTTGATTGTTCTTGAATCCGAAATTTGTATAGCTTGATTTCTTGTTACCATTTGTGATTATTTCTTGAATTTGTCTCATAAAGTTTAATATAGGAATTGTTGGTTGTAATGTTGTTAGAATTGATTTTAAGTTCAATATGATTGAATTTAGAAATCTAAATATACTTGTTTGTTGTTGTTGAATCCGAAAATAGGATTGTTTGTTGCTAAAATATTGTTCAATCAAATTTTAGTTGTTCTTTGTTGTTCAATTTATGTTCATGTGATTTGTTGTTGAAATGTTGTTGAAATCATGTTCATGTGCTTTGTTGTTGAAATGTTGAAGAAATCATGTTCATGAAATTTGTTGTTTGAACATTGTTAGAAATTAATCATATTGTCTATATTTTGGTTAAGTTTGATTAATTGATGTGTTATAGCTGATGGGTAGTTTGGTAATTTATAGTACTTTCGGGGGTAAAATAGTAATTTGCAATAAGGTCAGAGGGTAGTTTAGGAATTGTACATTTTGTAATTGTTTATATGAAGCATGGGGGACAAAATGAAATGGGGTGGTTTGTGATATAGTTTGTTTAATATAAAGGGGGGACAAGACAAAATTTAGTGGGGGGAATCTTGTATTATTTTATGTTAGGCATGAGGGACAAAATATAATGGGGTGTTGTGATATATTTATTTAATGTAATGGGGATGAGTGGGAAGATAATGGGTTGGGTAGAGAAAAAATATTGATTTTAATTAATTGAAAGATTTATGGGATGAGTTATAAAAGAGAAGTCTTGAAATCAGAAAGAGATACGAGAGAAAAAAACACAGATAAGAGAAACGAATCTGAAAGAAAAAATAAGAGAGAGAAAAAAGGCTGAACATTTAAGAGGGAGAAAATTCCGAAAAATATTTAAACTTTCAAACTAAAAACTAAAAAAAATATTCTGCTTTCTTTCATTGTTTGAAATCAGAATTAATTGTTGTTTCATCAAAGCTTGAAGCTTTTGTTTTTTGGGATTACTACTCCACCGGTCTGTTACTGGGTTGTTACTGTTGCTGGGCAGTTGTTGCTGTTGTACTGTTATTACTCCTGCTGATTCTCATCTTCATTTTCTTTTGCTTCCAATATCAGGTATATATTTTAGACTCATGTTGTGGAAAGCTTCAACATGGCCAAATAAATGAAGTTCGGAATTATAATTATGTCTTTTACTCGTTTAAATCTATTAGTTTAAATTTCAGTTTTGTTTCAGCTGGTTAATATAGTAGCTTACATTTGATGTGAGAACTGTTAGTTAATCATCCTTTTGAAATTCGCATAAGCTTAGTAATAATGTTGCCTATTTCGGAATCTCATTAAAAGCATAGTTATGATTGGATTGCCAAGATAGAAAATATGGCATAAAGATTGGCCATTAACTAAGCCTTGTGGCATTGTTAGTTGAATAAAGAATAGTATGAAAATATCAAAAACCATATTGATAGTTTATTCTAATATTTGATTTAGTTGTGGATTGAACGATTTAAGTTGTACGTTCATATATGGCATGATAACAGGTATATATAGAACTATAAGTGGAAGGTGATTTGATATAGCTCGTTACGATGTTAGAGTGTTATGAATGTTTCAGACGTACAATTGTGTTGCATGTAAGGCAATTTTATTCAATCGATTTGTATAATAATTCCTTTTCTTATCAACTTGATGCCTATCTACCATCATAAATAAATTAACCAAACGATTATAACTTTGGATTAAAAACAAGTAATGTAGAAGGTGATTAGGTTTATAGATTATAACATTTGTTTTAGCATTCGCTTCAAATAGAACAATGAAAATTCTTCAAAAATATCACTTCCTTTCTTACATCCATTCTTTCCCAATTTTTATACGTAATTTGCACGTTATTTATTTGGGTAGGCAAATATTGTATTCACTAAATGGTAGTATTAATCACACGTTGTTTATTTTTACTCCTCAAATTCGAATGGTTTGAGGAATATAATTCATACGCAAAAAAATATAAATTGTGATCAATGTCCAATAAATTGTAAATTCTTTTTAAGGAATTTAGAGACTAGAAGAATATTTATTTCTCATGATGTTCACATAAAAATACGTGGATATAATAAACAATTTGTAAACAAATTTATACTACCATCAAGAATATTTTTGTGATTAGGGATACGTTCGCGTAACCTAATTATATTTCTAAAAGCAATTCGGATTATGCGTTCGCGTGACTTCGATCGAATATTTAATAAAAGGGATTTCTCGGAGAATATCATTATTAATTTCATAAAAACCCGAGATGTGAGGTTCACTACTTAATTATACCAAAAGGGCGAATGTTCTTGATTTTATTTAAAGCATAATTTCGAAAATAATTATTTTAATAAAAATATTATCTATATTATTGTGTACACGTGCGCGTGACACAACTCCGCATGTTTTAAAAATATAATTTATAACACGAATATACGTACGCGTGATTCGATTCAAAGAAGGGTCTTTAAATCTAAATAGAAGCGGTAACAATAAAATCATGCAATAAAAATGTATTTAACAAATCAAAATAATCAAGCCGAATATAACAGTTGAGCGACCGTGCTAGAACCACGGAACTCGGGAATGCCTAACACCTTCTCCCGGGTTAACAGAATTCCTTATCCGGATTTCTGGTGCGCAGACTGTTAAACAGAGTCATTCTTTTCCTCGATTCGGGATTAAAATTGGTGACTTGGGACACCCTAAATCTCCCAAGTGGCGACTCTGAAATAAATAAATAAATCCCGTTTCGAACTGTCCTTTAATTGGAAAAACTCCCTGTACCCCTCGCGGGGGCGGAAAAAGGAGGTGCGACAGCTCTGGCGACTCTGCTGGGGATAAATATAACCCAGAACCATTGGTTCATGGTTCAAGAATTCGAGCTTAAAATAATTGTTATAGTTGACTTTATTTATTATCTGATTTTTACATGATATATGCCTAATGTGCTAAATGATGCTTTTACCGCTTTAATATTATCTGAATTGTGTATATACAACTGCTACGAAACCCTTCTTCTTTCTGAGTCTTCTGAACTTATGGTGTACACGTGCGCGTGGCCCACCTTTCTGTTAGAAGTCATACCAAATAAGACGAAGTTGGGACAAGTAACTAGGCCGGGCAGACTTTCGTGCTCCCGGTACGTTGCCCCCACTTCGGCTCAAGCTGTCCACTTGGGTGAGCCAGGGCTAGAACAATATGCCTCAGGTTTTTTCACTTAGAATAACTCAGCTTCATGCCGGATCCCTAGTAGGAGCGATTGTTTGCATCACGTGCATTTGACTTTGGAGGCTCAACACAGGGGTTGGGTCTGTCTAGGACATGTGTACCAAAAAAAACGAAAATGACCATCCTGATGCATCTTACTTGCTGTTACTTGCGCATTTATTTGATCCGAATTTGTGTGTTGACTGACTTTTGAATATCAGGAATAATATTTTGAAATTGAAAAAAAAAAGAAATAGCTTTTAGGGAATTGATTGTTTATTTTTGAAAAAAAAAACCAATGCCCAAATACTGTCAAAACTCTGCCGAAATTTTGAGAAAATAAAAAAAAAATATTTTATTAGTTTGTCTTATTAAAAGCAAAGAAAAAAAATAGAAAAAAAGAGTTGTTGTTCTGTCTTGTTTTTCAAAAAAAAAAAAAAAAATTAGAAAAAAAAAAATAGTTTGTCTTGCCATAAAAATGAAAATGAAAAAGAGTCTTGTTTTTAAAATGATTTTTTTTATTTATTTGTTTAGATGCCAAAATAAAAATAAAAATAATAAAATAAAAAGAGTCGGGCGTTGAAAGTGGTTTTATTATTTGTTGCAAATATATATATATATAAAAATCCAAAAAGTTTTTCTTTATTTCCAAAAATGTATATATATCTTTATTTGTTGCAAAAATATTTGTCCTGCCAAAAAATCTAGAAAATTTTTTTTTAGACTCCCAATTTTCAAAACAAAAAATTCAAAAATATTTTCCATTATTGACTTCTTTAGAAAGTCTTTTTAATTATTAAAAAAATATATATAATAAAATAAAACAAATCTGAAAATATTTTCCTTCTTCTTTAAAAATTGAAAAGAAAATTCAAAATTCAAAAAAAAAATTTTTAGAAAGCATTTCTTTTATTAGAGGTAAAATTCCAAAAAATATTTTCTTTCTTCTTTAGAATAAGAGAAAACAAATAAAAATTCAAACAAAAAAATATCTTCCTTTTACTTTTGAAATTCTCAAAGTTCAAATCAAAAGAAAAGGAATTCTTAGAAGTCTTTCTTTCAAAAAGAAAATCAATCAAAAATTCAAAAAAAAAATACTTCCTTTCTTCTTTTAAAGCAGTTCTTTTACAAATTCAAAAAAAAAATAATTTAAAATTAGTTTATTTACTTTATTCATGACCTGTCCGAACTACGCGGGTTTGATTCTCACCGGATGTGAGATACGTAGGCAACTCTCATCGAGTCCAACCCTCATTTTTGCTAAAATAGCCAAAAACCAATAAATAAATAAAAAACGTGTCAAAATTTTAATTTTGTCATAAATAAGTCGGGTGGTGTCCAACCTTCCCTTTTGCTAAAAATAGCCAAAAAATGTGTGTCAAATTTTAATTTTAATTTTGTCATAAAGAAGTCGGGTGACGCTGTTTTGACAAGACATAACCGAATGTTCCCGAAAGGGATGCCGGAAGGCTAACTTTGCATAAACAGCCACCTTTTGGGTCATGTTTAGGATTTTTGGTCCAATTGACCCACACAGCCTTAAAAAATCTTCGTCCCCGAGGCGCTGAAGGGCCGTGTTTGCAACACCCGGTTTTTATTGTAATTTGAAAAAAAAAACAACAAAGAGTCAGCGGTTAGGCGAATACCATTTGAATTTTTGGTCAAAATAAAGCCGAGCCAGCTTTGGTCGCGTCTTAAAAACCGTTCTTGCCGAAATAGCCTTAGAGTATCTTTCAATTGTCAAAAGGTTATTTTCGTAAAAGAACGGACAAGTTTGTAAAGTGTCAAAATAATCCTCCCCGGCCTCAAAATTCATGTGAGATTTGGAAGGGGCCACATTTGCAAAAATAGCCGTTTGGTTGCATTTGTCAAACGGGGAAAGGAAGCTGGCCTTTTTTGTTTTGAGGTTATAAATCTTTTGATTAGAATATGTGGGACGTTTGATTTTCAAGTTTGTAGGTCATTTTTTTTAAACCTTTGAAACCCAATATGAAAATTGAAAAAAAATGATTAGTATTGTTTATATTTTATTGGTCCGAACTACGCAAGGTCTGATTCATATGAGGTCATGATACGTAGGCAATCTCCATAAGATTCGACCACAACAAAAAATGAAAAAAAAATTGAAAAAAAATCGAAAAAAAAGGAAAAAGATGTTGCTAGTAATAAGAACCGACTGAGTCCATTCTAACATGTTTTGTTTTGAATTGTGAAGAAAGTTGAGTTGGTCGGTTTGTTCAGAGGGTTCAACAAGAGTCTACTGTGCCGGGAAAAAATAGAATACTGAAATAGCAAATGACCGGAGTGTGTCAAGCATGGGCCAGTGGGCAAGGACAGCCTCGTCATGAGTCACAATTTGCGACACAACAAGAGCAGTACCACTCTCCTAAGTACCACCCGTACTCGTTTGATCTTCCTGCAAAGATTGAAGAGCCTGCCCGAAAGATGGTACAAGAAGAAATGACCCAAAGAGTGAAAAACTTAGAACAATGGTTGAAAAACAGGCAAGGGTTGTCTGGTCAAAAGAGTGTTGCCTTCAAAGATCTATGTATGTTCCCCGATGTCCACTTGCCGCCTGGTTTCAAGACTCCCAAATTTGAAAAGTACGATGGACATGGAGATCCCATTGCCCACCTGAAAAGGTATTGCAATCAACTGAGAGGTGCGGGAAGAAATGAAGAATTATTGATGGCTTATTTTGTGGAAAGCCTTACGGGAGTAGCTTCCGAATGGTTTATGGATCAAGACACGTCTCGCTGGTATGTCTGGGACGACATGGCACAAGCATTTGTCAAACAGTTCCAATACAGCATCGACATTGCCCCAGACCGCATTTCCCTTTCAAACCTGAAGAAGAAACCAAGTGAAAGTTTCAGGGAATATGCCATTAAATGGAGAGAGCAAGCAGCTCGAGTTAAGCCACCCATGGATGACCACGAGCTAATAACTGTCTTCCTTCAAGCGCAAGAGCCAGATTACTTTCAGAACATGATGTCCGCAGTTGGCAAATCCTTCTCGGAAGCAATCAAAATGGGAGAAATAATAGAGAATGGTCTTAAGATAGGAAAAATTATAAGTCAAGAAGTTTTTAAAGCTGCAACTCACGCTGTCCGGGTTGAGTCTGATAATATTTGCGACACAAATGAGAAGATTGAAGAAATCATGATGACATCAGGGTCAAGAAGAGGTCCTATGAGAACATCTCGAAGGTATAAGCAGCCTCCTCAAGTTTTCTATGAATCCCCTGAGCAATATTATCCCCCTCAGAACCCACAACATTCTATTGTTCCACCTCAGTATGTTGCCCGACCACCAAAACACCCCAGAAGGCGAGCATGAGCGTCACAAAATCTCCAGAAGCCTCCACATAAATTTCAGGTGCCCTATAACCCACATCCAAGCCAGAAGTATAAAGGAGAACGAAGGTTGAAAGGTAATTTTACACCAATAGGAGAGTCCTATGAAAGCTTATTTGAGAGGTTAAAGCATCACGACATGATTGCATCTATTCCTCCAAATCATGTAGACCCACGTGCAAGAAGCTTTGACCCTTCTAAAAGGTGTGAATACCATTCCAATGCCCAGGGGCACAATGTTGAAAGTTGTCGGGATTTGAAAAGAGAAATAGAAAGGATGATCCAGGAAAATCTGATTGTGATCCAAGGTAATGACACCCAGAATATCGCGCAGAATCCTTTACCTGCACATCATGATGCACACTTTATGGGGAGGATGCCTGGTGACATGGGATTTTAGAGTCATCCCGGGAAGCCGCTAACTGATGATAATGATATTGAAGTTGGTAACGGTTTTGGCAATGATGATGCAGAACTTAATGGCTAAGACACCGTGTTGGGCAATTGGAAAGGCGCTCCATCTCCTGGTCAGCCAGAGAGGAGTTTTGGTGGTTTTTTTTGTTGTCATTTCTGTCGTCCGGATTATTTCAGGGTTGTAATCCGGATATTGTCTTGTGGTCAAACCCCCTTATCCTTTTATTTGTCTAGTACCTAATGTGGTGTTATCTGGTTTAGTTTTAGGGTTGTAACTGTTTATTTTATCGTTTAAACAGTTCTACCTTTTGTCTAAAAGCAAATTCCGGTCTTTTTCATCTTCTTTGTTTAGTTTTCTTTACCCTTTTGTTTTGCTTTTGTTCAATGCCGATTCTAGGGACACGACATGCACACCTAGTTTGGGCCTAATCTTAAAAGTTAATCATAAAACCCTCGGAAGGTAATCGAAGCATTTAAAGGAAATAAGAACGGTTTGAGATTATTTGAAGCCCGAGTCATGTGGAACTGGGGCAAGTAAAACTTAAAGAAAACCGTTAAATGCAAGATTCGCCAAATTGGCATGAGGGTCGTTCATGAGAATGAGAGTGTCGCCCAACGGTGCTTTAGAAATGACAAATGAAAAAGCAAGTGTTTAACATAATTGTCAAGTCCAGCACCATCGGAAGAGACTATAAATCTATGATCAATTGTGTTGTTTGCACTTGGCATGTTTTGAAGACTGGAATGACGAAGGCATTTTGTTCTGCTACCTAAACACTTTATCCTTCGTTACCCCTTTTGAGCCTTATTTATTTTCTTTCATACCCCTCGTTCGGAATCAATAGCAATGATTAGGAAATACGAGCCTGGAAGGTAAAGGAAAAAAAAAACAAAAAAAACGAAAAATGAGAGAAAAATGATAACAAAAAAACAAAAGAAAGTCAGAAGAAAACAGAGGAATTGGGAACTACGTTTGACCTGATTCCTCAAAGAGGATACGTAGGCGCCTCACGGCTCGGTCATAGGGTGCATAGTGTGCATAATGTGCATGGTGTGCATAGTGTAACAAAAAATTAAAAAAAATATAAATAATAAATAAATAATCCCCAAGCAAGAAACTGGGGCAAAGGTTGCGCTTGTTGTAAACAAATATGATTTCGAAGGTTGTAATTTTGAACCCCAAATTTGATTTGTTTTTGAGCCTTTAATACCCTTTCTTTCTAAGCCTATCCAAAAAACCCACATTACGGTCCAAAGAAAGACCTTCTGACCAGTCTGCAAAAGATGCCAAGTCAGACAAATGAGAGTCTTACCGGCGAACATAACATTCTGTTCCACAGCAGAAAGGACTCTAATCTCCAGCAGAGAGAGTCATACCGGCAACACTCCAAATCCCCAGCTGGAAAGTGATATAAATGAGAGAGTCTTATCGGTGAAAATCTTCACGGACACCATAAGGCGATGAAAGCTGAGAGAAAAACCCAAAATGAGAGAGGCTTGATAGTGAAAACCCTTCGGGCACTACAAGTCGAATAAGATTAAGAATCAGATTGGGAATTGCCAATTGAAGATCTTGAAAGATGATTGACAGCAGAGGATAGGCCACATATGCATGTCATGACCATTAGAGTCGGTGTCTGCGTTTGATAGGTTTTTATTTATAATTTCTTTTGTTAAAGAGTCATCTTTTTCCTTTGTCTTTTATTCTGTTCCTTTTTATCTTTCTCCTTTCATAGAAAATTCCCCAGTAGAGTCTGTTTGGTCAGAACCAGTGGGAAATGACTTCAAAATAGGCCATCAGCTTTCCAAGATAAGATCTAACTAATATATCCAAGTGGTATAGTCAGGAAGGAACAAGCGCGAGGCCAGTGTCAAGAAAGATATCCCCAGCAAAAGGATTGACGAGTGTCAAGAGGGATATCCTTGCCGAAATCAAAGGTTATTAAACCTCAAGACCAGAGCCCGTGGACAAAACAAGAAAAACAATAAGCATGATTTGGGAAATTCATGCGAGACTAAAAGGTCGGGAAAATGCAAGTTTCCGAGCCATGCCACGAAAGAAGAGGGATATCCCCAGCAGAAAAGGATTATCCCCAGCAAATAATATCATCCCCAACAAGTTTTGGAACGCAGAGCAGGGAAGGAGAAAGGGAAAAGCCATCCCAGTAGGAGTATCACAACCAACCACCGCATTTTAAACTAACAAATTTTGTTTAATTTGAAACAGGTAAAGGAAGTGGCATTGATGACAGAAATGCATGCCATAAGGGAGACTGTCAAACTGGGGCAGAAAATTTTCCTTTCATTTGGAAAATTTTCTGGAAGTCAGATACCCATTCGGGGTAGAATGAATATAGCACCAGTCTCAAGGGAAGTGGTCTTTGAACCAGTTTTACCCCCAGCATAACAAGTTTTAATAAAAGAAGTTGTTCCCCAGCAGACAGAACAAAGGGATGACATTTGTGCTCAGAAAAGCAAAAACCATTATCATCCCCAGCAGCTTCCAGAAGAATGAAGCATCGATTTGAAGGGATAAAATTCCCCAGCAGCGTTATCCTCAACAACGTTATCCCAAAAAGATAACACTTATATCCCCAACAGTGTTGAAAAAAAAAACCCAAAAAGAAAAA
This sequence comes from Nicotiana sylvestris, assembly GCF_000393655.2. Lineage (NCBI taxonomy): Eukaryota > Viridiplantae > Streptophyta > Magnoliopsida > Solanales > Solanaceae > Nicotiana > Nicotiana sylvestris. The sequence goes on from NC_091067.1 coordinate 30,420,558, forward strand.
AAATTGAATTTGAAGGAGGGGAAGAAAGAAGACTCCCGCAGTGGTATTATCCCCAGCAAGCAAGAACAAAGTAGCGTGAAGGAAGGAGAAAAGAAAAGAAGAAATTACGAAGGTAAGTTTCTCAAATCATTGATCTTTACATTTTCCCCTTAAGATAAAAAGTCCTAATATGATGAATTTCCCTCCGATACAATCTTGGTCTGATGAAATTTTTCTCCCAAGATAATATAATGAAATCTTAGTCGGATGAATCTTTCTCCTAAGATCACAACAAAATGGACCTAGTCTGACGATTTATCTCCTAGAGTCAAAATCTTGGTCTGATGAAATTTTTCTCCCAAGATAATATAATAAAATCTTAGTCGGATGAATCTTTCTCCTAAGATCACAACAAAATGGACCTAGTCTGACGATTTATCTCCTAGAGTCAAAATCTTGGTCTGATGAAATTTTTCTCCCAAGATAATATAATAAAATCTTAGTCGGATGAATCTTTCTCCTAAGATCACAACAAAATGGACCTAGTCTGACGATTTATCTCCTAGAGTCAAAATCTTGGTCTGATGAAATTTTTCTCCCAAGATAATATAATAAAATCTTAGTCGGATGAATCTTTCTCCTAAGATCACAACAAAATGGACCTAGTCTGACGATTTATCTCCTAGAGTCAAAATCTTGGTCTGATGAAATTTTTCTCCCAAGATAATATAATAAAATCTTAGTCGGATGAATCTTTCTCCTAAGATCACAACAAAATGGACCTAGTCTGACGATTTATCTCCTAGAGTCAAAATCTTGGTCTGATGAAATTTTTCTCCCAAGATAATATAATAAAATCTTAGTCGGATGAATCTTTCTCCTAAGATCACAACAAAATGGACCTAGTCTGACGATTTATCTCCTAGAGTCAAAATCTTGGTCTGATGAAATTTTTCTCCCAAGATAATATAATAAAATCTTAGTCGGATGAATCTTTCTCCTAAGATCACAACAAAATGGACCTAGTCTGACGATTTATCTCCTAGAGTCAAAATCTTGGTCTGATGAAATATTTCTCCCAAGATAAGATACCAAATCTTAGTCGGATGAATCTTTCTCCTAAGATCACAACAAAATGGATCTAGTCTGACGATTTATCTCCTAGAGTCACAATCTTGGTCCGATGAAATTTTTCTCCCAAGATAAGATATCAAATCTTAGTCCGATGAATCTTTCTCCTAAGATAAGATATCAAATCCTAGTCTGATGAATTTTCTCCTAGGATAATTTGAAAAAAAAGAAGAAGTTTGAATTGAAAAAAAAATGGTTGAAGTCGGGAGCCCCCCTGAAGAATAGAATGACGATTTATTGGTTGAAATCAGGAGCCCGCCTGAAGAAAGGAAAGGCATTTTTTTTTTAAAAAAAAGGGTTGTTAAAATCGTGCCAGCCAAAGAAAGGAATGGCACTTTTGAAAAAATGGTTGAAGTCAGGAGCCCCCCTGAAGAATAGAATGGCGATTCATTGGTTGAAATCAGGAGCCCCCTGAAGAATAGAATGGCGATTTATCGGTTGAAGTCAGGAGCCCCCCTGAAGAATGGAATGGCGATTATTTTTAAAGTTGTTGTTGAAGTCAGGAGCCCGCCTGAAGAGAGGAAAGGCGTTTTTAAAAGTTATTGAAATCTTGCCAACCTAAAGAAAGGAATGGCGATGTATTGGTTGAAGTCAGGAGCCCGCCTGAAGAGAGGAATGGCGAATTATTTTCAAAGTTGTTGTTGAAGTCAGGAGCCCGCCTGAAGAGAGGAAAGGCGTTTTTAAAAGTTGTTGAAATCTTGCCAACCTAAAGAAAGGAATGGCGATGTATGGGTTGAAGTCAGGAGCCCGCCTGAAGAGAGGAATGGCGATTATTTTCAAAGTTGTTGTTGAAGTCAGGAGCCCGCCTGAAGAGAGGAAAGGCGTTTTTAAAAGTTGTTGAAATCTTGCCAACCTAAAGAAAGGAATGGCGATGTATTGGTTGAAGTCAGGAGCCCGCCTGAAGAGAGGAATGGCGATTATTTTCAAAGTTGTTGTTGAAGTCAGGAGCCCGCCTGAAGAGAGGAAAGACGTTTTTAAAAGTTGTTGAAATCTTGCCAACCTAAAGAAAGGAATGGCGATGTATTGGTTGAAGTCAGGAGCCCACCTGAAGAGAGGAATGGCGAATTATTTTCAATGTTGTTGTTGAAGTCAGGAGCCCGCCTGAAGAGAGGAAAGGCGTTTATTTTAAAAGTTGTGTATTTGAAGTCAGGAGCCCACCTGAAGAGAGGAATGACACTTATTTTTAAAGTCGTTGTTGATGTTGGGAGCCCGCCCAGATAACAGAGGCATACATTTCAGTCTTTACATTTCAGTTGTTGAAGTTGGGAGCCCGCCCATAGAACAGAGGCACACATTCAGTCTTTACATTTCAAGCATTGAAGTTGGGAGCCCGCCCAGATAACAGAGGCATACATTTCAGTCTTTACATTTCAGTTGTTGAAGTTGGGAGCCCGCCCATAGAACAGAGGCACACATTCAGTCTTTACATTTCAAGCATTGAAGTTGGGAGCCCGCCCAGATAACAGAGGCATACATTTCACTCTTTATATTTCAAGTGTCGAAGTTGGGAGCCCGCCCAGATAACAGAGGCATACATTTCAGTCTTTATATTTCAAGCGTCGAAGTTGGGAGCCCGCCCAGACAACAGAGGCATACATTGCAGTCTTTACATTTCAAGCATTGAACTTGGGAGCCCGCCCAGATAACAGAGGCATACATTTCAAGTCTTTAATTTTCAAGTATTGAAGTTGGGAGCCCGCCCAGATAACAGAGGCATACATTTCAAGATCAAGTCAGAGGACAATAAAACAGAGGGTTACAATAGGAATCCCCAGCAGGAAACAATAAAATTCCCCGGCACCGGGAAACAGAAGGTTGCAACAAGAGGTCACAGTACAAACTCAAGTACATGTGTCAAAAGAAGAAAAGCACCGGAAGAAATGCAAGCAGACAAGGAAGCAAGGCAACAAAAACAAATTGTACTCTAGCCTAGCTTCTTGTTTTCTTTTAAGCAAGGTGTAACAAGGAGATCGGTAAGCAGTAGTAATAGCATGCAACAACAGTAACATTGCAGTCTCACGGTAGTCCCAGCTACCAAAATTTCCCGAACTACATTGACCTGATTCCTGTTTAGCCCAGGATATGTAGGAAACCTTTGAAGCAAAGGTTCGGTCAAATCTTTTTCAAAAAATGCTTCATACGGAGTACTCGGATGGGCAAAAATCGCTCGCTTTATCTTTGCACGAAAACCCTTCGTGTCTTCGGGCAAAGAGGGGCAGCTGTAAGCACGTGATTTTTGCCCTATATGAGAATTACTCCCAAAAAATTCAAAAATAAAATGATTTTTCTTTGGTGTGCAATTTTGTGATATTTTGTGATATTTTGAATAATTATTTGTATTTGTCTGTGCATGTTTATTTGCTAAATTAATAAAAAATACAAAAATATGTCGCATTTTGCATGTAGGATTTAATTCTACAATTGTTAGTAATTAAATTTGTTTTACAAAAATTAAAAATTACAAAAATAGGCATCGTTTGCATTTTTAGCATTTAATGTCCAAATATACAATTTTATGCTTAATTATTACTTAATTGTGCGTTAATTGTTATTGGGAGTTAATTTGCGCTTTTATAACTTAATTTAATTCTTAATAATAGTTTAAGTATTTTTATAAATTAGTTTTAGAGAAATAAAAGAAGAAAAGAGAGCGAAAATATAAAGAAAGTCGGAATTGGGCCTCTTCTTCGATTTCAAGCCACAGGCCCAAAAAATGGCCCAATCTTCCCTACGACCCAGTCCATTTCGAACTGGGTCGACCCAGTCCATAACCCAACATCCTATTATCTTACAAACAACACAAAACAAAACAAAAAAACAAAACCCAAAAACCCTAAAAAATTGCTAAACCATCCCCCCCTCATATCATCTTCTTCTTCTCCAAGCTTCACCAAACTCCAACCATGGCTGCCCAACGTCGACCACCAGCCTTCATCTCACGACCAGCTCCTCCGCCGCTGCTTCATCTTCTTCTCCGCCGGAAAACCCTCGACCAACGGAGGAGAAAACCCATCGCGGCTTGCTTCATATTTTTCCTCGACGAACTGCTGCTCACGCAGCTGCTATGGCTTCAGTTTTCTTCGTCGCCTCCAGCTGCTGTTGCTTCGTTGTTCAACTTCAAGTCCCCGAGCTGCTTCGTCCAGCTTCTGCCCCATCGTCCATGGCAGCATCATCGCCAGTTGCTTCTGCTTCATCTTCGTCATTTTGCGTCAAGCTCAAGTTCAAGCTCGACGTCCATGGATGACCCTATGATCGCTACTGCTTCAGTCCAGTCCGAAAATGAGACTCAAACCATTTCGTTTGTTCAAGTTTTGGTTGAGGTTTGTCGAAACAGTCCATACAATCGAGTTCGTCGTTGTTCATCTCCGGTTAGTTGGTTTTTGAGTTTTATTTTGTCCATAATTCGTTTTTATATTTCTCAAAGTTAAAATCGTTAAATATTTGATTCTTGTTTTGTTCGTTGTTCATCGTTGAATTAATTTTTATTTTTGTTCATGTGTTTTGATTGAGTTAATTTTCAGATTTCAAATGGAAATTTAATTAGTGGTTTTTCATGTTTATTTCATGTTTGTTTTATTGTTAGAATGAATATTTGTTAGTTTGATATTTGTTAGATTCAAATTGAAATTTAATTGATTATTTCTTCAATTTGTTTCATGTGTTTATGTATTTTTAGAAATTGTTAATATTGTTAAGTTCAAGTTTAAGTTCATAATTGTTTCTAACAACAAATCTTGTTATTTGTCTAAAAAAAAGAATTTAGTTGTGTTGAAGGAAATATATTGATTTAATCATTTGAATCCGTCATGCTTGTTGTTTAATATAGATTTAATTCATGTTCATACTTTGTTTGATTGTTCTTGAATCCGAAATTTGTATAGCTTGATTTCTTGTTTACCATTTGTGATTATTTCTTGAATTTGTCTCATAAAGTTTAATATAGGAATTGTTGGTTGTAATGTTGTTAGAATTGATTTTAAGTTCAATATGATTGAATTTAGAAATCTAAATATACTTGTTTGTTGTTGTTGAATCCGAAAATAGGATTGTTTGTTGCTAAAATATTGTTCAATCAAATTTTAGTTGTTCTTTGTTGTTCAATTTGTGTTCATGTGATTTGTTGTTGAAATGTTGTTGAAATCATGTTCATGTGCTTTGTTGTTGAAATGTTGTTAAAATCGTGTTCATGTGATATTGTTGTTATGATGTTCATCCGTGTTCATATTGTTGTTTGAACATTGTTAGAAATTGATCATATTGTCTATATTTTGGTTAAGTTTGATTAATTGATGTGTTATAGCTGATGGGTAGTTTGGTAAATTTGTAATACGTTCAGGGGTAGTTTGGTAATTTCAGTAAGGTCGGAAGGGGTAGTTTAGGAATTGTACATTTTGTAATTGTTTATTTGAAGCATGGGGGACAAAATGAAATGGGGTGGGTTGTGATATGATTATTTAATATAAAGGGGGGACAAGATTTAATTTAAAGGGGAATCTTGCATTATTTTATGTTAGGCATGGGAATATAATGGGGTGGTGTGACATGTTTATTTAATGTAATGTGGATGAGTGGGAAGATAATGGGTTGGGTAGAGAAAAAGTATTGATTTTAATTAATTGAAAGATTTATGGGATGAGTTATAAAAGAGAAGTCTTGAAATCAGAAAGAGATACGAGAGAAAAAAAACACAGCTAAGAGAAACGAATCTGAAAGAAAAAATAAGAGAGAGAAAAAAGGCTGAACATTTAAGAGGGAGAAAATTCCGAAAAATATTTAAACTTTCAAACTAAAAACTAAAAAAAATATTCTGCTTTCTTTCATTGTTTGAAATCAGAATTAATTGTTGTTTCATCAAAGCTTGAAGCTTTTGTTTTTGGGATTACTGCTCCACCGGTCTGTTACTGGGTTGTTACTGTTGCTGGGCAGTTGTTGCTGTTGTACTGTTATTACTGCTGCTGATTCTCATCTTCATTTTCTTTTGCTTCCAATATCAGGTATATATTTTAGACTCATGTTGTGGAAAGCTTCAACATTGCCAAATAAATGAAGTTCGGAATTATAATTATGTCTTTTACTCGTTTAAATCTATTAGTTTAAATTTCAGTTTTGTTTCAGCTGGTTAATATAGTAGCTTACATTTGATGTGAGAATGTTAGTTAATCATCCTTTTGAAATTCGCATAAGCTTAGTAATAATGTTGCCTATTTCAGAATCTCATTAAAAGCATAGTTATGATTGAATTGCCAAGATAGAAAATATGGCATAAAGATTGGCCATTAACTAAGGCTTGTGGCATTGTTAGTTGAATAAAGAATAGTATGAAAATATCAAAACCCATATTGATAGTTTATTCTAATATCTGATTTAGTTGTGGATTGAACGATGTAAGTTGTACGTTCATATATGGCATGATAACAGGTATATATAGAACTATAAGTGGAAGGTGATTTGATATAGCTCGTTACGATGTTAGAGTGTTATGAATGTTTCAGACGTACAATTGTGTTGCATGTAAGGCAATTTTATTCAATCGATTTGTATAATAATTCCTTTTCTTATCAACTTGATGCCTATCTACCATCATAAACAAATTAACCAAACGATTATAACTTTGGATTAAAAACAAGTAATGTAGAAGGTGATTAGGTTTATAGATTATAACATTTTTTTTAGCATTCGCTTCAAATAGAACAATGAAAATTCTTCAAAAATATCACTTCCTTTCTTACATCCATTCTTTCCCAATTTTTATACGTAATTTGCACGTTGTTTATTTGGATAGGCAAATATTGTATTCACTAAATGGTAGTATTAATCACACGTTGTTTATTTTTACTCCTCAAATTCGAATGGTTTGAGGAATATAATTCATACGCGAAAAAATATAAATTGCGATCAACGTCCAATAAATTGTAAATTCTTTTTAAGGAATTTAGAGACTAGAAGAATATTTATTTCTCATGATGTTCACATAAAAATACGTGGATATAATAAACAATTTGTAAACAAATTTATACTACCATCAAGAATATTTTTGTGATTAGGGATACGTTCGCGTAACCTAATTATATTTCTAAAAGCAATTCGGATTATGCGTTCGCGTGACTTCGATCGAATATTTAATAAAAGGGATTTCTCGGAGAATATCATTATTAATTTCATAAAAACCCGAGATGTGAGGTTCACTACTTAATTATACCAAAAGGGCGAATGTTCTTGATTTTATTTAAAGCATAATTTCGAAAATAATTATTTTAATAAAAATATTATCTATATTATTGTGTACACGTGCGCGTGACACAACTCCGCATGTTTTAAAAATATAATTTATAACACGAATATACGTACGCGTGATTCGATTCAAAGAAGGGTCTTTAAATCTAAATAGAAGCGGTAACAATAAAATCATGCAATAAAAATGTATTTAACAAATCAAAATAATCAAGCCGAATATAACAGTTGAGCGACCGTGCTAGAACCACGGAACTCGGGAATGCCTAACACCTTCTCCCGGGTTAACAAAATTCCTTATCCGGATTTCTGGTGCGCAGACTGTTAAATAGAGTCATTCTTTTCCTCGATTCGGGATTAAAATTGGTGACTTGGGACACCCTAAATATCCTAAGTGGCGACTCTGAAATAAATAAACAAATCCCGTTTCGACTGTCCTTTAATTGGAAAAACTCCCTGTACCCCTCGCGGGGGCGGAAAAAGGAGGTGCGACAACTGGCCCAAATGGAAGTAGAAATACAGTAGCTGCAGGATCAACATCTTCAGGATTCTCATGTGTTGGAGGCTCGCAATAATCAAATAAGGCGTTTGCTTATACAAAAGGGTCGAACAAGAGACAAGATTGAGACCATTTCCCACGCCATCCTCAGGAGATGTCGGGCATGTGAAGACATGACCCGCACTACCTTCTTTTCGGAAGTAATGATTTATGTCAAGCGAACCATGTATGAGCTGGAGCAACTTGAAAGGGATTTGGCACCTAAGCCCGCGGCGAGGCTGAACGATGCCCCGCGGGCACACACTTTTGAAGCACTAATGTATTCATAGATCGAGTCTGTATTTTCCATTCTAGAGTTTGTTGTTTGTCAGTCTGTTTTCTTTTTGCGTCCAAGTATGCTAGTATGTTCGGAGTTTGTATTTGAGTTTAGTTGGAGTCCGTTATTTTCCATTTCAAAATGTTTAGTTTGTAATAGAATGTTGTAGTAATGAAAATCTGAAAATTCCCAAAAATTTGTTCCTTTATTTTGCACTTATTTTCACGAACTACGCTTGGTTTGATTCGTGCGGGGTCACGATACGTAGGTAATCTCCGTAGGATTCGACCGTAACCAAGTAAAGAAAAGAAAACAAAGAAAGGGAAAGAAGAAAGGGAAAAACGGAGAGACGAGGAAAAATAAATGAAAATAAGAGAAGAGAGAAAAGAAAAGAGAAGAGCGGAAAAACAAGAAAGGAATAGAATAAAGGAGTAAGGAAAGGAAAAATAAAGAAAGAGGAGAAAAGAAAGAGAGAAAAGAAAAGAGAAAAGAAAAAAGAAAAGAAAACAAAAAGAAAAGAGAAAGCTTACAGTTGGAACTAAGGAAATGCCGGGATGACGCATGCGGTTGAACAAATGCATAATAGAAATGGTTAACTGTATATGTGTATTCATGCCCAGTGTGCGGTTATCCAATCTGTTAAAGCCTAATCGCTAACGAAATTGTTGTCTAAATGTGTGAGTTCAGGTAGGTGGTTAGTTGTTTGGCATTCTGGCAACTCATCCATACAACACCCGGTCTAAAGATAAAGTGAACATGACTGGCCCAGAATCTGATACGAGTATTGTTGACCCATCGAAAGAAGTAGAAGAAATGGATGTTCATGCAATGTGGGAGGAAATGTATAAGTTATAACAACAGATGGCTGAAATGTACCAAGCCTGGACGAAAGGGCATCCACCGCCCGTTTATCCCACTAACCCCGCTTGTATCCCACCATTGGCTCAGCTTCAGGAGCCACCCACTGTGAATTCATCTCCAGTATTTCCCCTCTACCAACAATGCCAAGGCACCATTTCTCATACATCACAGGCTCCTCCATCCAAACAAGTCTCATACCCTCCTCCACCAATCACTCCCGTTTTTGTGGCACCTCCGCCTGCTACCCTACACCGATCCCCCAGTGAACCTCTATTCCAGACGCACAACAATCAGTATTATCCCCCTGAGCCTACCTTCAAAGTTCCAAAACCCTACTCTTATACCCCTCATCTTGATCTCACGGCAGGCACCGAGAAGCTGCCCAAAAACCCTGAGCAGGAAGAGATGATCAGAAAGGTCAAAAGTCTGGAGCAATCATTCCGAGACATGAGGGGGTTAGGGGGACAAGTAAGTGTGGCCTATAAAGATTTATGTCTATTCCCAGATGTTCAGTTACCGGCCGGGTTCAAGATGCCTACGTTTGATTTGTACGACGGGCATGGCGACCCAGTAGCACATTTAAGGGGATTCTGTAGCAAGATGAGAGGAGCAGGAGGGAGAGATGAATTGCTGATGGCATATTTCAGCCAAAGTTTGAGCGGATCGGCGTTGGAATGGTACACTAGACAAGACCATAGCAGGTGGTACACCTGGGACGACTTGGCCCAAGCCTTCGCCTGTCAGTTTCAATACAATCTTGAAATCATCCCAGATTGACTGTCATTGACAAAGATCGAGAAGAAGCCCGATGAGAACTTTTGAGAATATGGGTTCCGTTGGAGTGAGCAAGCGGCGAGGGTTGACCCCCGATGAAAGAGAGTGAAATGGTTAATTATTTCTTGCAGGTTTTGGAGCCCACCTATTTTGGTCATTTGGTGTCAGCAGTGGGCAAGTCCTTTAATGAAGTCATGAAAATGGGAGGCATGGTTGAGGAGGGACTCAAATCCAATAAGATCATGAGTTATTCAGCAATCAAAGCAACCACCCAAGCCATTCAAAACGGCACTGGGGGTGTGCTTGGGAAGAAGAAGAAAGAAGAGGTTGCAACTGTCGAATCCGGAGCATGGTCCAGATCCAGAAGCCCGTCACCCTATTACAACCAACCCAGACCCCATTACCCAAATTATCCTTATACCCCATATGGCCCTCCTCAACACTATTATCCACCACCAGAGCCACACTTTTCCGTTCATCATGCCCAAACTTATACCCAGTCTCCGGCTCACGCGCAATGGCGTGTGCCGGCTACCCAAAACACATACCCAACTCCATAAAACACATATCCACACCCGAGGGATTATAGGCCAGGATCCGGCTTCCGCCCAAACCAGGCCTTCAGAAATGAGAGAATGCAGAAATAGAAAACATTCACTCCGCTGGGAGAATCCTATACCACTCTTTTCCACAAACTGAGACAGTTAGGCCTGTTGAACCCGGTTGAGGCCAAAATGCCAAATCCCCTTCCTATAAATCTGGACCATTCAGTGAGTTGTGAGTATTGTTCAGGGGCTCCCGGACATGATACTGAGGAATGTTGGAGATTGAAAACTGCTGTGCAAGAGCTTATTGACACAAACAGGATCGAGGTCCAGGCCCCGGAGGCACCCAATATTTACCAAAACCCATTGCTAGCGCATCATGAGGCTAACATGATTGAACTGATATATAAGGGAGCAGAGTTTAAGAAGCCCTCATAGACGGTCATGATGATCCGTTCTAGCAAAGCCAAAGTGAATGAAAAGTCAGCTAGTGTGAAACCAGCGGTTCAGTTGAAAAGTATAGACAACAAGTCAGTTGTGGTGATGGGGAAAGGATCGTCCATTGTTGCGAAGAAACCAGAGCCGGTCAAGATAGTGGTTCAGGGAGTATCAAGCACACCTACGGTAGTCGCGAAGGGGGCTCACATAGAACCAGTTGTCATAAAGCATGTAACCCAGTTACCAGTAATTGACAGTAAAGCCGTTCCATGGAAGTATGAGCAGGTTGTTGTGACCTACAAGGGGAAGGAAATCAAAGAGGAAGTCTGTGAAACACAAGGTTTAACTCGCTCGAGACGTTGTTTTGCCCCCGAAGAGTTGAGAAAGGCCAGGGCTCCCAAGGAAAATCCGGTGCCAGTTAAGAAAGCTATTACGGAGGAAGAGGCAAAAGAGTTTTTGAAAAAGATGAAAGTGTAAGATTATTTTATTGTTGAGCAGCTAAGGAAAACGCCAGCCCAAATCTCGTTGCTTTCATTGCTTATCCATTCGTATGAACATCGACGGGCTCTGATGAAGATATTGAACGAAGCTCATGTCCCCGATAAAATATCAGTGAATCATTTGGAGAAAATCGCGAACAAAATCTTTGAGGTAAACAGAGTGACCTTTTCTGATGATGAATTGCCCGTGGAGGGTACAGAACATAATAGAGCTCTTTATTTGACCGTGAAATGTGAAGATTTGGTAGTCACTTCATAAGAATAGTATCTGCGTTCGGGGGTTTGATGGTGGTGGTACAGACACAGCGGGTGACATCATACTTGAATTGACAATTGGTCCGGTCGAGTTCACCATGGAGTTTCAGGTGTTAGACGTAGTGTCTTATAATCTTCTGTTGGGTGACCATGGATCCACGCTGCCAAAGCAGTGCCTTCTACACTACATCAGATGGTTAAATTCGAGTGGGATGGACAATAGATCGTAGTACATGGGGAAGACAACATGAGCATTGTAAGGGATACCATCGTACCCTTCATAGAGACTGATGATGATAAAGGGCCGTGGGTTTACCAGGTTTTTGTTACAGTCTTAGTAGAAAAGGTTCCTGAAGGGAAAAGTGTCCCGGTCCCTAGAATAACAGCTTCAACTGTTATGGTAGCCTCTAAAATGTTGAAAAAATGGGTTTGTACCAGGCAAAGGGTTGGGTGCTGATTTGCAAGGTATTGTTCAACCAGTTTATCTACCCAAGAATCGGGATACCTTTGGGCTGGGGTTCAAGCCTACGACGGCGGATATGATACGAGCCCGCAAGATGAAGAAAAGAGTTTGGGTTCTTCCCAAACCAATTCCACGTCTGTCCAGGTCCTTCGTCAGGCCAAGTATCGTGAAGAAATTGTTGGCAAAGGTGTCGGGTCCACTAATGGTGCGGATGGGAACTTGGAGAGAGGGCATGAGAAGGTATTTACTGAGGTGAACATGGTTGAGGCCGGGGAAGGGTCGAGCAAAGCAGATATACAGTACATCGGGCCACGTGCTAATATCAACAACTGGGAAGCCACTCCTCTTCCATCTCAGAGGGAGTCGCGATAGTGGGTTTTGTTTTCCTTTTGTTCACCTGGATTATTCCAGGGTTTGTAATTCAGTTGCTATGTTCCGTCTGTTTGGATGAGTTAAAACCCTGTTATCTTTACATTCAATGAAATGCAATTCCTTTGCTTTCTTAATTCCTAATTTTGTTTCCATTTCTTTTTCTTTGCTTTTCTGTACAATTCTCTTTATGCTGATATCGATGACATGACATGCATGAGGAATCTTTGGCCCAGTTTTAAAAGCCAATCTAATTCAGAAATAATAGTGCAAGAAATCGAGTGTCATCATTAGGTGGAATATGATGATGAAAAGGCTTATGAGGAAGTTAGTAAAGAATTAAGTCACTTTGAAGAAAAATCCAAACCTAACCTAAATGACACAGAAGCAGTTAATCTAGGGGACCCAGACAATGTTCGTGAAACTAAAATAAGTGTTCATCTGGAGCCACAGCCCAATGAGGGGATAATCAAAGCATTGTTCGAGTACAAGGATGTTTTTGCATGGTCGTATGATGACATGCCGGGTCTAAGTACCAATTTAGTGGTTCACAAATTACCTACTAACCCGGCATTCCCTCCTGTCAAGCAGAATCTGAGAAAATTCAAAACGGACATAAGTGTAAAGATCAAAGAAGAGATCACCAAGCAATTCGATGTGAAGATCATTCGGGTTACACGGTATCCCACCTGGTTAGCTAATGTTGTGCCTGTGCCGAAGAAAGATGGCAAGACCAGGGTGTGTGTCGATTATCGGGATCTTAACAAGGCAAGTCCAAAAGACAATTTTCCGCTACCGAATATCCACATATTGATTGATAATTGTGCCAAACATGATATTGGTTCCTTTGTGGATTGTTACGCGGGTTATCATCAGATTTTAATGGACGAGGAAGATGCAGAAAAGACGATATTCGTCACGCCATGGGGAACATACTGCTATCGGGTCATGCCGTTTGGTTTGAAAAATGCTGGGGCAACTTATATAAGGGCCATAACAATAATATTCCATGATATTATACACAAGGAAATCGAGGTGTATGTGGACGATGTGATTGTAAAGTCTAGACAACAATCTGACCATGTCAGGGATCTGAGAAAATTCTTCCAAAGGCTTCGCAGGTACAATCTCAAGCTTAATCCTGCAAAATGCGCGTTCGGGGTGCCGTCTGGAAAGTTGTTAGGGTTCGTAGTCAGCCGTCGGGGTATTGAACTGGATCCATCAAAGATCAAGGCCATCCATGAATTGCCACCTCTGAGGAACAATACCGAGGTGATGAGTTTGCTGGGAAGATTGAATTATATCAGCAGGTTCATCACCCAACTCACTACAACTTGTGAGCCTATCTTTAAGCTGTTAAAGAAAGATGTTGCGGTCAAGTGGACAAACGAATGTCAGGAAACATTTGATAAGATAAAAGGGGTATTTGTCAAATCCACCCGTGTTGGTTCCGCCAGAACCATGGCGACCTTTGATTCTATATTTAACGGTACTGGACAATTTGTTCGACTGTGTACTGGGTCAGCAAGATATCACCGGAAGGAAGGAGAAAGCCATCTATTACCTCAGCAAGAAGTTCACACCCTACGAGGTTAAGTATACTCATCTTGAAAGGACATGTTGCGTCCTAACTTGGGTGGCACAGAAGCCGAAACACTATTTGTCATCTTATACTACTTACCTCATATCTCATTTGGACCCGTTAAAGTATATCTTTCAGAAGCCTATGCCCACAGGGAGGCTTGCAAAGTGGCAGATCCTGCTCACAGAGTTTGACATTGTTTATGTGACTTGGACTGCGATGAAAGCACAGGCCTTGGCGGACCATCTGGCCGAGAATCCGGTTGATGAGAATTATGAACCTTTGAAGACTTATTTCCCTGATGAAGAGGTGATGCATGTTGAAGAATTGGAACAAGTTGAGAAGCCAGGATGGAAACTTTTCTTTGATGGGGCCGCAAACATAAAAGGCGTGGGAATAGGAGCGGTACTCATTTTTGAAACATGGCAACATTACCCGGTTACAGCTCAGCTTCATTTTTATTGTATGAACAACATGGCAGAATATGAGGCAAGTATCTTGGGGTTGAGATTAGCTGTAGATATGGGTGTCCAGGAAGTCTTGGTCATGGGTAACTTGGACCTACTGGTACATCAAATTCAAGGAAAATGGGAAACACGGGACTTAAAGCTTATACCGTACCGACAATGTTTGCATGAGCTTTGTCAGCGGTTTCAGTCGATAGAGTTCAAGCACATTCCAAGGATTCATAATGAAGTGGCCGATGCGTTGGCTACTCTGGCGTCGATGTTACACCATCCGGATAAGGCTTACGTGGACCCTTTGCAGATTCAGGTCCGCGTTCAACACGCTTATTGTAATATGGTGGAAGAGGAACTTGACGGTGACCCGTGGTTTCATGACATCAAGGAATATATCAGGATGGGTGTGTATCCGATACAGGCGACAGGTGATCAGAAACGAACAATTCGACGGTTGACAAGCGGGTTTTTCCTTAGTGGCGGAGTGTTGTACAAAAGAACTCCAGACCTCGGGTTGTTGAGATGCATTGATGCGAGACGTGCCACATCTATCATGACTGAGGTGAATTCCGGAGTTTGTGGACCGCATATGAGTGGGTACGTTCTAGCAAAGAAGATTCTCAGAGCAGGTTATTATTGGCTCACTATGGAGCAGGATTGCATCAGTTTTGTGCGTAAATGTCATCAGTGCCAAGTGCATGGAGATTTGATTCATTCTCCACCATCCGAATTACATACAATGTCTGCACCATGGCCTTTTGTTGCTTGGGGCATGGATGTCATTGGGCCAATTGAGCCAGCAGCATCAAACAGACACAGATTTATTCTGGTGGCCATTGATTATTTCACCAAGTGGGTTGAAGCGAAAACTTTCAAATCCGTGACCAAGAAAGCAGTGGTTGATTTTGTACACTCAAATATCATCTGTCGGTTTGGGATTCCGAAGGTAATCATCACGGACAATGGCGCTAATATCAATAGTCATCTGATGAAGGAGACATGTGAGAAGTTCAAGATTACTCATCATCATTCCACTCCATACCGCCCTAAGGCAAATGGTGCGATTGAGGCAGCCAATAAGAATATAAAGAAAATACTCCGGAAAATGGTGGAAGGATCTAGACAGTGGCATGAAAAGCTGCCTTTTGCATTGTTGGGATACCGCACCACTGTTCGTACTTTGGTGGGGGCGACTCCTTACTCTTTGGTGTATGGTAAGGAAGCAGTGATACCCGCAGAAGTGGAAATCCCATCTCTTCGAATCATTGCGAAGGCTGAGATCGATGATGATGAATGGGTGAAAAGCCGCCTTGAGCAGTTGAGTTTGATTGACGAGAAGAGATTGGCATCAGTGTGTCATGGTCAGTTATACCAGCAAAGAATGGCAAGAGCGTACAACAAGAAAGTGCGTCCGAGGAAGTTTGAAGTAGGACAGTTAGTGCTGAGACGTATTTTGCCTCATTGTGCTGAAGCAAAGGGAAAGTTCGCCCCGAACTGGCAGGGGCCATTTGTCGTAACCAGAGTGTTGTATAATAGTGCATTATATCGACAGATGTGGAAGGAAAATGTGTATAAATGGCCATCAATTCCGATGCGGTCAAGAGATACTATGTATGATTTCTTTATTTTGATTGTACTTGTTTGTATTTGGCATATTTTAAAGATTGAAATGACGAAGGCGTTTTGTTCTGCTATCTAAACACTTGTACCCCTTGTCATCCCCTTTGAGCCTTACTTATTTTCTTTCATATCCCTCTTTCGGAATCAATGTCACCATTAAGAAACGCAAGTGCGGAAGAAAAGAAAATGAAAAAAAAATGAAAAAAAGAAGAGGAAAATTGAAAGTGAAAAGAAGAAAGAAAAGAAAGGGAAAAGAAAAGAAAATGAAGAAAAGAAAGGAAAAGAAAAGCAGAAAAAAATACCGTAGTCTCTATGACGGGAACTACGTTTGACTTGATCCCGCAAAGGTACGTAGGCAGCCTCACTGAGGTTCAGTCATACCAAAATAAAAATTCAAAAGTCCCTGAGCAAGAAACTGGGGCAGAAGTCGTGGTTGTTGTGAGAAATCTGATTTCGAAAGTTGTAATTTTAACCCATTTTAAAATTATTTTGATGCCTTTCACACCCTTTCTTTCTAGCCCCGTCCAAAACCCACATTACGGTCCAAAGAAAGACCTTCTGATCAATCTTTGAAAAATGCCAAGTCAAGAAGGTAAATGTAATTCATGTCTGGGGAAACACTCTGGTTCAAGCAAGAAAGCAAAAAGATAAAAATGAGAGAGTCTTATTGGTGAAAACCTGCACAGGCACCGTAAGGCGACGGGAGTTGAGAGAAAGAATAAAATGAGAGTGTCTTATTGGTGAAAACCCTTGCGGGCACCTTGAGGCGAAAGTGAGTTGAGAAATGATTGATGGAGAAAGGTCTGTTGGTGGAAAATTGTTTCAAGGCACCACAGGACGAACAAGGCTAAGGTTTGGATAAAGTAATAAAGTGATGGAAATTCTGGGGCAACAAAGGGTGGCGACCAAGAGTTGGTTAGTTGGACAGATTGGTCCGATTAGTCCGAAATGCATGTCATGATGATTGGTACCGGCTGTTCCGGTCAGATAAGTTTCTTTCCCTTTTCTTTTTAGCAGTCATCCAGTTTTGGATTCTTTTTATCCTTCACTCGTAAACTCATTGCATTTCATTTTCTTTGGGGGTTTTATCTGTCTAAAATGTTTCAATGTTAGTTTTGTTCAAAGCAAGTGGAAAGGGATTTCAAAACTCACTACCGGATTCCGGAAAGTGTAAAGCGCGATGTGGTCAGAGCATGTCAAAAACAATGTGATGAAAGGTGGAATACAGGGAATCACGGGAAATGTCATCGGTGGAATGATTGGGAAATGTCGGGGGAAGTGCAAAGGTTTAGAAAAGGTCAGAGGTGGGAAACAACAACATGGGTATAGAACACCCGGTTTGTCAGAGTCAGGGGTTCGGAGATCAGTCAGAAAGTCAAAGCGGTTCAGGGCCAGTTCGGGAAGCCAGTCGGAACGAAACAATGCAGCAGAAAGATCTCCAACAAGAATGCCGCCAACTAACCACCATTTTTTAACTGACAAATTTTCTTTGATTAAAACAGGGGCAGAAAAAGTTCGTTTGTTTCAGAGGAACTCTCTGCGGGGAAAGGCAGTCACTAAAAAGGTTTGCTTTTTAATTTTCAGGACCCTCATAGAAAATGGGACCTAGTTTAAAATTCAAAAATAACATAATCTAGCATAAACGTACCCTAAAAGAGTATAAGGTGGTTTAGAAGTGTGCATGTTCGAGATAGGATTTAATTAAAAGTTTCCAGGGCCCTCCAGAATAATGAGACTTAGCTTTAAGATTTCAATTAGATAACCACATTTAGCGTAAACTCGGTTGTAGGGTAGTGTAATTCAGACGTGAAAGTTGTCACCCTTAAGATAAAATTTGACCTTTGATTTTCAGGACCCTCATGGATAATGGGGAGTAGTTTAAAGATCCTCTTAGATAGCAAGATTTAGCGGAAGTCACACCTGTAGAAGATATAACCTAGATTTTAATCCGTCATTTAGTTAAGAGTTGTCAGGACCCCCTGAATAATGGGACCTAGCTTTCAAATCCTTAGTAATACTTGGTAATATGGTTTAGTTTTACAATCACATCTGGCCCCAGCCACCAAACTGGGGCAGAAAACTTTCTTTGTTTTGTCTATTTGAAGTCAGGAGCCCGCCTGGATAATAGAGGAATACATTCAAGTTCAAGTTCAGCAGTCAGGAGCCCGCCCGGATAACAGAGGAATGCATTCAAGTTCAAGTTCAGCAGTCAGGAGCCCACCCGGATAACAGAGTAATGCATTCAAGTTCAAGTTCAGCAGTCAAGAGCCCGCCTGTATAACAGAGGAATACATTCAATTTCAAGATTCAGAAGTCAGGAGTCTGCCTGGAGAACAGAGACATACAGTTCAAGTTTCAGTAATCGGGAGCCCACCCGTACAATAAGGGAATACATTTAAGTTCAGCAATCTGAAGAAAGGAACAACACCTTAGTTTGAAGTTTGCGACACGGGACTTTACCAAGAAAACACAAGACAACAAGGCAACAAGGAGGTACAACAACAAGTTTGAAGAATTTAGATAGGATTTTGTAATTCATAGGTCATAGTTTAGTTTAGCTTCTTTTATTTTGCTAGGGTGTAATAAGGAAGGTCAGCAAGCAGTAGCAGCAGCAATCGCAGTGCAATCATAGCTCCTGGTAGTCCCAGCTACCAGACACTCCCGAATTACACTGACCTGATTCTTGTTTAGCCCAGGATATGTAGGCAACCTCTGAAGCAGGGTGCGGTCAGCTCTTTCAAAAATGCTTCACGCGGAATATTCAAACAAGCAAAAATCGCTCATATTTGCTCACATATCTTTGCCCGAAAACTTTTCATGTTTCCGAGCAAAGAGGGGCAGCTGTGAGCACGCGATTTTTGCCCAAAGCAAATTATTCCCAGAAATTCAAACAAAATAATTTCTTTATTATTTTATAATTTTTGTGAATTTTGGTGTCATGTTCTGCTAATTGTTGCATTTATATGTGCATTTTAATTAATATGAAAAATACAAAATATGCATTTGCATTTAGGATTTAATTTCATATTTTAGTATTAATTAGGGGCTAATTTGTTTTAGAACAAAATATGAAGAAAATAACAAAAATAGTTCACTTTTGCATTTTTAATTGTTTAATTGGGAATTCGTCCCGAAATAGTTTTTAAAATAATTTTAGAAATCAATTAGGGAGATATATTAGGACTTTATTTTAATTGTTGCAATTTTGTAAAATCAGAAAAATACAAAATATACAAAAAAAATATATAGATAAAAGAAACAAATGAAAAGGAAAAGAAAACAAAAAGAAATAGAGAAAGGGCTGCCCATGATTTGGGCCATGCCCAATTGATTTCACTCAGGCCCAAATGGCCAATATAATTCAACCCATTCCAAGCCCTTCCCACACGGTCCAATTCATTAATCCTCAAAACGACGTCGTTTGGGGGACAGTAAATCCTGGCCATTAAAACTTTTGATCCGACGGCCAGGAACCCCCTTCACCATTTTAATATAATTGTCCTAAAATCTGGTCTTAACCCTAAAGAACCAAGTCTGTCTTCCTCGTACCTCTTCTGTAACAACGCTGGAGTTACCGCCGCCGGTGAACACCACTTATGCCATCGACCACCAAAATAACACCACGAGACCTCCTCTTCTCCCTCGTCATGAATCCACCACCCATTTCCTTCAGATCCAGCCCTAGCTTGTCGAATCTTCGATCAAAGATTCTCCGGCCAAAACCCAAAGTAACCCAATCACCACCAAATTAACACCGTGTGACCGCCTGGGCCTCCTCTACCCAACCCCCATGGCCTTGTCTCTCGAATCTACCTGGAACAGCTCGAATATCAAATCAAAGGTTTCCGACCAAAATCCTAAGGCAAAATCTCCATGATTTCGGACCCTAACAACCCTAACCAGGTATTTTCTTATGAAAACACATGGTTAGGGATGTTACGGGTCAGAAATTTCGGGGAATTTGGAGAAGAAACCACTGGCTGGAGCTCTTTGTTGTCATTGAGTTATTATTGGTATTTTCTTTTATCTTCAATTTCTTTTTTTCCTTTTCTGATTTTTTGCATGTGTGAATTCCTTGGTTAATGTCTAGTTAATTTGCGTTTTAATTTTTGTCAATATTGCTCTAATCTTGTGTCCTGATTTGATTAAGTCTAGTTGTTGGTTTGATTTTAATATGTTCCAATTCCTGATCTTAGTTCAATTTATAATTTGTTAATTAGTTTTACTAAGTTTTGCTTAAATTAATTTCTGGTGTTCCTTTAGTTAATTACTAATTAGTTCAGTTTTAGTTTATTTAGTCGTCGTTTGGTAGTTAATTTGGTCATAAATTCTGAGTTCAATCGATAGATTCAACAAGAGTTTAAATTGGGGTATATTCAGAGCTTAAGAAACTGTCTTGGTTATAGCTGTAGTTTAGCTTAAATTCAGGGGTAGTTTAGACATTTAGAATTGAGTAGCACATGGTAGTTGAAACTAGAATCTTCTAGGGCCTTCTAGAATGGTACTTTGGTGTAAACTTCAATAATTTTAGTGGGATTACTTGGGTAACAAGTTAGAAAATAAGGGACTAGTTGAATAAATAGGTAAGGGACTAACATTGAAAAAATCTGAGGGCTGCCCTCAGCTCTGCCTATAAAAGGCATGCCTAAATGCCTTAATGGAGGAGGTTTTTGGAGCCCCAACATTCCAAAAAACGTCCCCAGTCCAGATCTGAAACTAAAACTTTAGATTCAAATTTTCTCCTAAGTTCTTAGTGTAAAAAAAAATGAAGTAAAAAAATCATCAGCAAGAGTACTGTTCAATCTCAAAATTTCAATAGTTGCTCTTGGTCTCATAGCTTGATTCTAATGTGTTGAAGTTCTTCTGAGGTCTATTAGTTCAATTTGGGTTAATTCAAGCTCAGTTTCGATTTATTTGGGTGCATTCAGTTGATTTATGGTCGATATCTCATTTTAATCTGGTTTTGAGTTCACTCTGGACAGTGATTTAATTTTTCTGGGCTGTGCATTTGTGTTTGCTTGATCATCCATTGGTTTGATGCGTTTGAGTTGCTGCTAACTGACCATTCCTCTGTTCCATTTCATAAAATAGGTACTCACCATGAAACTCAGTACTATGTAGATCACTTGCTGGAAAATGAAATGAAAACTGGAGCTTCAGCTATAGATATGTAGTTTGTGAATCTCATTATATTTTAACAGTTTTATGTGATTTGGTTGTTGTACGATACAATCAATTTGAATGTATAACTGAACTGGCAGAACTGTGTTATTGAGATCGCTAGACCGTTGATTTGTAGTTACTTAGATTTAGCTTGTTTAGCTTAGCGATTTTCTGTTTAAAATGCATAATCATAAACAGTTCAAGTTTGCGGTGAAGCTGGAACTGGTATGTTGTCACGTTGAGTTCTATTCTTATTGCTAAACATGCATCCTAAATAATTTCGTAATGCAATGGCTTTGACAATTATGAGTCAGTAGTCAGAGTTAGTAGTTCACTTTAGTCTTAGTTGTTTTTCTCGTCAGTTGGTTCATAAATTGGTTTAAAAGCAACACAAATTAGGATATATAACATTTGTCTTGTAATTGCCAGCGTGAGTAAATTTATCAGTACGTTTAGTAAATTTATCAGCGTGAGTTCATTTTTGCCAGTGTGCCCTTACGGGGTGTAGGTGAAAAAGGAGGTGTGACAATCACCACTCAAAAAGAAACCACTTGTGTGACGTCTAATGGTTCTCTTTTGCTCTCCACTAGCTTGCTCGGGGTATTCTTTAGTTTTCAAAAATCTTTTGATGTCATGATACCATGGCTGAACATTTGGTTCTGCCTCAACCGTATTACAGTAGCCATACTTTTCCTTGATTTGGATTTCCAAGGGATCGATGTGGGCATTGCCTGGGTATGGCAACATCGAGGCTAAAGTGGCAAGTGCATCAGCTAATTCATTGTGGCAACGAGGGATGTACTTGAACTCTATTAACTTGAATTGCTTGCCAAGTTCTTCCATTTGTTGCCTATAAGGAATAAGCTTGACATCTCGGGTTTCCCATTCTCCTTGAGCTTGTCGGATAATCAAATCTGAGTCTCCCATGATTAACAGTTCTTCGACATCTTGGTCGATTGCCATGTTTATACCCATAATGCAGGCTTCGTACTCGGCAGTGTTGTTCTTGCAAAAGAACCAAAGCCGGGCTGTGGCTGGATAATGCTTACCAGTGGGTGAGATCAAGATTGCCCCAATTCCAATACCTTTTGCGTTTACCTCCCCATCGAAGAACATTTTCCAAGCATTGATGTCTTCAGATATTGCCTCGACTGAATTTACCTCTTCATCCGGGAAGTAAGTGCTCAAAGGTTGGTATTCATCATCAACCGGGTTCTCATCCAAATGATCTACTAACGCCTGGGCTTTCATTGTCGTGAGAGTGACGTAGACTATGTCAAATTCTGTGAGCAAGATCTGCCACTTTGCTAATCTCCCAGTGGGCATTGGCTTCTGGAATATGTATTTTAAAGGATCCAACCTGGTTATGAGGTAAGTGGTGTAAGCTTGCAAATAATGCCTAAGCTTCTGAGCGACCCATGTTAAAGCGCAGCAAGTTCTTTCCAATAAAGTGTACTTGGCTTCATAACTGGTAAACTTCTTGCTCAGATAATAAATGGCATGTTCTCTCTTTTCGGTCACATCCTGTTGCCCGAGGACATAGCCGAAAGAATTTTCCAAGACTGCCAAATACAAGAACAGAGGCCTCCCTAGCTCAGGTGGGACCAACACTGGCGGATTCGGCAGATATTCTTTGATTTTATCAAAAGCTTCTTGGCACTCGTTTGTCCATTTAATCGCCGCATCTTTATTCAACAACTTGAATATGGGTTCACATGTGGAGGTCAACTGGGCAATGAACCGGTTGATGTAGTTCAATATACCCAACAAACTCATAACATCCTTCATGGTTCGTGGAGGAGGCAAATCCCGAATAGATTTTATCTTTGTTGGATATAACTCAATGCCTCTCCGACTAACTATGAATCCCAAGAGTTTGCCAGACGGGACTCCGAATGCACACTTGGCTGGGTTTAGCTTCAAATCATATTTGCGTAGCCGCTCAAAAAAATTTCTCAAGTCCCGAACATGGTCATATTGAGTCCTGGACTTGATGATCACATCATCCACATACACCTCTATCTCCTGATGCATCATATCATGAAAAATAGCAGTCATGGCCCTCACGTAGGTTTCCCCAGTGTTCTTCAGACCAAATGGCATGACCCTGTAACAGTATGTGCCCCAGGGTGTGGTAAAAGCTATCTTTTCTGCGTCCTCTTCATCCATCAACACCTGGTGATATCCTGCGTAACAATCCACAAAGGACTGTATCTCATGTTTGGCGCAGTTATCCACAAGGATTTGGATGTTCGGCAAAGGGAAGTTGTCTTTGGGACTTGCTTTGTTTAGATCTCTGTAATCCACACACACTCGAGTTTTCCCGTCTTTCTTTGGCACTAGAACTACATTGGCTAGCCATGTGGTGTACCGAACCACTCGGATCACCCCCGCTTTTAACTGTTTCGTGACCTCTTCTTTGATCTTGTCACTGATATTAGTTTTAAACTTTCTTTGCTTTTGCTGGACAGGGGGATAATCGGGGTAAGTCGGCAACTTATGAACCACCAAATCAACACTTAGTCCTGGAATGTCGTCATATGACCAAGAAAACACACCTTTGAACTCAAACAAGAGTTGGATTAATGTGTCCCGGGTTTTTCCATCTGTATGAATGCTTACCTTAGTTTCCCTGATTTCTTCAGAACTACCCAAATTAACCGGCTCAGTATCATTTAAGTTCGGCTAAGGTTTATTCTCAAATTGTTCCAATTCTCAATTTATTTCCCTAAAAGCCTCTTTTCTATCATATTTCGGTTCTCGGTTCATTATTTCACAGTTAGACAGCGTGTTTGAATCTGGGCACGAAGTCCGCAAACATGTCATGTTATTTAAAGCCGCATTATTAGAACTGAAAGAAGAAATAAAAGAGAAAAATAAGAAAAAATCAGAAGGAATAAAAGAAAGATGAACGATGAAATATTGATTTCATTTCATTGAATTTGAAGATAACAGGGTTTAAATTGGAAATTAAAAGATAGGAAACTAAAGAAAACATCCGAGTTACACCCTGGAATAACTCGTGATGCAGAAAAAGTGGCAGGACAGGTCTACCGGGACTCCCGCCTGATTGGGAATGTCGTAGCCTTCCAATTCTGCAGCTTGGCCTTAGGTCCCATATACAGCACCTCAGCGGTTCTTGAGACTTCCCCTAGTTGGACCATGTGGGTTTCATACAATATCTTCCTCACAGCCCCACAAATTTCTTCAATTTTTTCGGCCGTAAAGGCTTCATCTTTCTCTTCCTTATTGTATTTGGGCTTGACACATGTCCTATACAGATGTGGAACCGGCTGAGGTAAGACCCAACCATCGTTTTTTCTTTCATCTGTCCATCTTATATCAGCTGGCATGGGTCGGAAGCCTACCCCAAAGAACTTCTCACAGGCAGTCAGGGTGATAGGTTCAGCTACTCCTTGCAATGATTTCCCGAGCCCCTTTCCAGGTTTGCAGCCATGCGTGATCATTTCTTTGGCGACCATAGTTGATGAATTTGAAAGGAAGGGTTGAGGTCAAGGGTTTCCTTCTTCACACTGGTCTGTGACCACAATCTCAAAAGCCTGATATACTATGTGTTCACTCCTCTCTCTTGCTTCAAGACATGGGACGGATGGGTCCCGATAAATCAATTGCTCATCTTCCCCGTGAACCACAATCTCTTGATCCTCATGTTCGAATTTCACCATCTGGTGCGTGAATCCACGACCTTCCCAAGAGAAAATTGTAGGAAGTATCCATGTCCAAAACCTGGAAGGTCACTTCGAAGTCTACCGGGTCGATAGTCAAGATCAGATCAATCTCTCCTATTGTATCCCTATGTATGCCATCAAAGGCACGCACACAGACGTTGTTGGGTCTGATTCTCTCAGTACTAATTTCCATACGCTGCAGAGTTGAGAGTGGGAAAATATCTACCCCAGAACCACCATCTAACATGACCCTTTTCAAATAATACCCTTCACATTTGACTGTCAGGTAAAGGGCTTTATTGTGTGCGGCCCCCTTCGGGGGCAGATCATTCTTGCTGAAGGAGATTTGGTTGATTGCAAAAAACCTCTCTGCCATCCTCTTCAACCGTTCTATAGTGGTTTCAATGGGTACATATGCTTCGTTTAGAGTTTTAATCAATACCTTTTGATGTTCAGTGGAGTTCAACAACAGAGATAATTGAGAGACTTGAGTAGGAGACTTTCGAAGCTAGTCGATTATCTCGTAATTTGCCATTTTCATTTTTTGAAAGAACGCCTCTACTTCTTCAGCACTCACCGGCTTCTTAGGTGGAAAACGCTTTTTCGTGGCATTATTCACCTCTTCCGAATTGAAGTACATTTCGGCCGGTCTATTTTCCTGAACTTCTGCCGATATCTCTTTGCCTTTGTAAGTCACTATTGATTTGTTATAGTCCATGGCATAGTGCTGAAATCCGTCATGGGCCTTTGTGGCGCGCGGACAATAACCACGGGCTCACTCTTCCTTGGTGGAATTATTGGCCCCAACATCACATAGGTCCCCTTGGGAACATACATTTGAACTCCCTTTTTTAACTCAAACCTTCTAGGAGGACTCAACAATATCTGTTCTTTCTTGCGGTCTCGAGGGACATAGAGAACGACATCCTTGGAGGGCTCTGCCCCAGTTTCAACTTCCACTTTCTTTTCCATCTTCTAAGGGGTGGTTTTGCTCTTTTTCTCCCCCTTGTCTTGTTTCGCGACAGCTTTTGGCTTCTTTTCCACATCGGCTATGGAAATGATGGCCTTTAGGGCTGGTTCAAACTCCTTATCTTCACAAATTATTTGCTAGTTGTTGTGAGCCGGTAGTGGATTGTTGGTTACATTAGGAATATCTTCGTCCTTTAGCGCGATTCTATTTTGTTCTATTAGGTTCTCCATAGCCCTCTTCAGGGTCCAACAATCATCTGTGTCATGCCCTTCTGCCCCTGAATGGTAGGCGCATCGAGTACCAGCTCTGTAAGCGGGCGATGCTGGATTCTGCCTGGTTTGAGGAACAGGCTGTAACAAACCCATCTGAACAAGTTTGGGGAATATGCTGGAATAGGATTCACCAATGGGTGTGAAATTTAGCCTCTTGGGTGGTTCACGGGAGTGGAAGTTGTTTTATGGAGGTCGGGGATTGTAGTGAGTTTGGTAAGGAGGTTGATTTCTGGGAAATGGAGCTCTGTTTTGATTAAATTGTTGTTGTGGCCTGACGTAGGGTTGAGAATTCATCACAACGTATGGCTGAGGAGCCATATCGTAGGCCACATCCTGGTGGGGGTAGTAATGTTGGGAGGTTCTTTTAGAAAAAAAAGGTCTGGGTGGACGGGGTCTTCTTGTACTTGAAGTGGCCGTTGCTGCTTCCTCTTTCTTCTTTCGGTTAGCCACACCTCCAGACTCGCCTTGGATTTCTTGGGAGGTAGCCCTTATAGCAGACTGACTTAAGATTCGCCCTGTTTTCAACCCATTTTCAACCATTTCACCGATTTTGATGGCTTCGGAAAATGGCTTACCCATCACAGACATCATGTTTTTAAAATAATCAGCCTCTTGGGCTTGAAGAGGGCTTGCTCGAGACTTTACCCTAGAGGCTTGCTCACGCCACTTGACAGCGTTCTCCCGGAAGCTTTCCGGGGACTTCTTCTTTAGATTTTTCAAAGAGTTCCTATCAGGGGCAATATCAATGTTGTACTGAAACTGCCTGACAAAGTCCCGATCAAGGTTATCCCAGATGTGCCAACGGGTTATATCTTGGTCCATATACCATTCAGACGCGATGCCGACCAAACTCTCTCCAAAGTAGGCCATGAGGAGCTCCTCTTTTCCGCCTGCTTCCTGCAACTGGTTGAAATATCTTTTGAGGTGGGCAATGGGATCCCCATGCCCGTCATATTTCTCAAACTTCGGAGTTTTAAATCCTAATGGTAGATGCACATGAGGGAACATACACAAGTCGGCATAGGATACACTTTTCTGTCCACTCAGACCTTGTATGTTTTTTAGACTCTTCTCCATGCTTCTCATCTTTCTAGCAATCTCCTCTTGCTCAGGGGTTTTGGTGGCTTTCTCTTGCCCTGCGGTGAACTCATACCGGGGTGGTTGAGAGTAAGTATAGGTGGGAAACTGTGTAGGTTCCAGTGGGAAAGATGGTGTTTGGAAGGTGAAAGATGATGGGTCAAAACTAGGCCTGGGCAGCGTAGGCCGTGCTGTAGCCGAGCAAGGTAGAGCCGTGAAGATATTTGAAGCCGCACCTGAAGCTAACACCTGGGGGCAAGACTCAGAAGGTGTTCCCACAAAGTTGGCAGAAATGGTGGGATTTCCCAGTGGGGTATTTGGATAATTTATGGGGATGTTGGAGGTCCCACTTGCCCTGGAAAAAAGCTCGGGAAATCTAGGGATTGCACTTGGTGGTTCTTTTCCATTTTCTAGGCATCCCACATTTCCATCATGCGGAGACGTAGAAACCTATTTTCCTCGGCAGCTGCCGATTCTGAAGCTGGAATGCCCGAGATCGGACTCTCATCTGCAATAGGAACTATTGGCAGAGTCATTTCCGAAGACATTTCAATGCTACCTTTTGACCTCGTGAAGTATGGATGGGAAGCGAGACTACCACAAAACCAACCACCTTACTATAAAACCTGAGCTTAACAGTAGACAACAGATCGGTCAGTTTGAAGCAAATAACACATAGGTAATCACATGTTGGGGTGTGATGCACCTATACAGTCAAATGTGTTTCTACGTGTTTCGCAACGATTGCATGTTTCATCCCGGCTTTACTTATTTCTCCCCGATTTTCTCTTTTTTCCACTGTCTAGTTTTCACTCTTTTCTTTCCATCTCTTTTCTTGCTCTCTTTTCTCATTTTCCTTTTGATTTTTCTTCGGCTCTCTTTTCTTTCTTTTGGTTTTTCTCTCGGTTCTTTATTTTCACATCATTCTCTTATTTGGGTTATGTACAAAATCATGACCGGATCCATTGAAGATTGCCTACGTATCACGACGCCGCGTGAATCAGATCATTATGTAGTTCAAGAAAAATAAATGCGAAAAATAAAGAAATAATTTTTGGGAATTTTCGATTTTCATTAATAAAAACTCCTAAACTTTCTATTACAAAAGACTTCAAACTACTCATTTTCTTGGAATGTAAAACTACGGACAGACTCAAAATAAACCAAAATACAGGCTCGATAAATGAAAAATCAGGAATACATTAAAGCTTCGACTCCTGGGGCCCGTGGGACATCATTCGGTCTCGCCACGGGCCTACGCGCGAGATCCCCTTGAAGTCGCTCCAAATTACTCATTATCTGGCGGACAAATGTCATCACTGCAGCGAAGAAAGTGGTTTGAGTCATGTCCTCACATGCTTGGCATTTCACGACAATGTAATCGGCAATGGCTCTAAATCTCTCTCGGATTATACCCTTTTCCTGAAGTAGACGCCCGACCTACTGATTCCTGGCTTCTAAAACCTGAGCGTCGTGATGGTTTTGATTTCGTAATTGTTTCATTTCTTCCTCCATCTGAGCCATCAAAGCATAGCAATGTTCTCTATCAGCAAGTCTTTGGCCTGCTTGGCCGCCTTATTCTCAAGGGTAGTTAACTTTCTCTTCATATTGGTGATTGTCCCTTTATATTTTCTTTTCATTTGTTGCACAAACTGTGTCCTCCCTTCTGCATTCTTTGCCAATTGAGCCCGGACTTTTGCTAGACTGGCTTCAGACTTTTCTAGGTCGTCTTGACACTCAAGTTCTTTCTTTCTCAGACTGCTTATAAGCCTATCATCCGCTCGGCTTCTTTACGGGTTTCTAGCAACTATCCTCATTTTCTGGATTTGAGCTTTGATCAGGGCTTCATTTTCCTGGGTTAGCTTTTTCTTTTCCCTTTCATCTGCGGCAGCCTGGATACTGTTGCTAAACTTGAGGTCTCTGATTTGTCCCTCTAATTTACTTATTTTAGCCCTATAGCTTTCTTCTTTTGCCAACCAGCCTCACTGCTCTTGCGAGTCGTTAGTGAATTATTGAACATGAGCTCTCTTAGCAGGTCTCTCAGGAATCTGAAACCTTTTACCGAACCAAATAATGTATTTGGGGTCTACCTCACCTCTAGCTAGATCCCGCACCATAGTCTTAGGTTCAAGAAATTTGCATTCATTCCACACCTGGCAAACTCTCCCTTCCAGAAATACGACCTTTGGGCCCAATTCCGGAAATTTGCAAACTCTCTCTTCATCATGAGGAATGGTTTGAAATCTGCCCAGTTGGCGCAAAACCCTGTGAGGGGCATACGGTTGGATGCTCCGGATGCCCATCAGGAGAAGATAGCACACTTCGGCCGACATGTATACTGCTTTGGTGACAGGAAGCCATCCAAACGCCCACTCAATTCTATAGGCAACCAAAGATCTCAAGCGTGCAAACCAAGCCTCCGTACCCTCGGGAAATTCAACACCTACCACTCAGCTTTCAGATTCTTCGATGCAATTCAAATCGGTCATATCGTAATTCATATACCTGACACGGTGGCAGAAATATTCCTGTATCCACTATTGTAGTAGTAAGTTACAGCCTTGGAAGAACTTTCCCCCTTCCCGACAGATAGTCAAAGCTAAGTAAATCTCGGATAGGATCAGGGGAACCAAAGTGCCATTAGCTTTTTTGATTGCGACATCAACCATTCCTACGCGACCCAATTCTATGTTGCCGTCTTTCCGCGGACAGATTATAGCGCCCAAGAACGCTACTATAAAAGACAAACCTCACCTTGCCTCCCACTTATCTTTATTTCGAGCATGAGTCAAACCCGTATTCGGTGCTTTAAAACCTTGGGGGTTACCATAGTGTTGATACAAGAACTGGAAAGTGCAATACCCTTTAGACAAATTCCTGTCCTGAATGTCCCGGCTAATACTCAACATGTCGAGAAATTTGTGGGGAGATACCGGTCTTGGTGACACAGGGTAACGACTTCTAAGGTTTCCATTGAGGTCGGCGTAACCCGCAATTTCGTCTAGCGTGGGTGTGAGCTCAAAGTTAGAAAAGCGGAACACATTGCGAGTTGGATCCCAAAAAGGTTTCAAGGCTTCAATCACGTCCAATCTTGGCTTGATGTTCAAAAGTCCGATAAGGCCACCCAAAACCTTTACCACGGTTCCTCTACTGCCTTTCCCTAAATAGTTCCACCATATGTGGAGCTGTAAGGGGATCTCTTTAAGAGCTGCGAAAGATTCATTTTCATTTGTGCTCATCCTGCACATTTATTAGAGTGATTTAATTAAAAGATAAAATTATGACTCAAGAAAAAGTTATCACTATTTTTTCAAAATTTTCATAAAAATTTCCGGCGCTGCAAATACGGCATTTCAGCACTTCGAAGAAAAAGATTTTAAGGCTGTGTTTGCTAACCGGCCAAAACCTTGAAAAATGACCAAAGGTGGCTGTTCTTGCAAAAACGGCCTTCCGGCGCCCTTTTGGGGACATTCGGCTATTTTAGACAAGAATGACATCACCTTGCTTATTTACAATAAAAATAAATTTTTTGTTCTTTTTGGGATATTTTTGCAAAAGGGAAGTTGGACCCGATGGGGGTTGCCTATGTATTCCACATCCGGTGAGAATCAAACTGGCATAGATCGGGCAAATTTGTCAGAAAATAAAACCAACTATTTTTTAAAACAAGATTTTCTTTTCCTTTTTTTTCAAAATTTCGGCAGAGTTTCAGTACCTTTTGTTTCAATAACAGGTAGTTATCTCTCTTAGCCCTCACATTGCTATTTTCTTTCCCCAACTTTCTCATATTATTCATAAGCCGGTCAACATACAAATCCGAAGCAAATAAATGCACAAGTAGCAAGCAGGATGCATCATGATGGTCTTTTTATTTTGGGTACACCTGTCCTAGACAGACCCAACCCCTGTGTTGAGTCTCCAAAGTTAAATGCATGTGATGCAAACAAACGTTCCTACTAGGGATCCGGCATGATGTTTTGTTATACTAGGTAAATCTGGGTTTCTTGTTCTAGACCTGGCTTACCCGAGTGGACAGCTCGAGCCGGGGGGCAGCGTACCGGGAATACATAAGCTTAACCGGCTTTGCAACTTGTCCGAACCTCATTCTAAAATTGGATAAGACTCTAGAAAAAAGAGAAGTCACATGAAGTGCACACTCCCCAGATGATTTAGAAGACTCAGAGAGAAGAAGGGTTTCGTAGCAGTCTATATACAGTTCACAAAATATCAAAGCGGTAAAAGAGGCATTTAGCACATTAGGCTCAAACATGTAAAAATCAGAAAACAAATAAAAGTCAATCATAACAGCTATTCTAAGCTCGAATTCTGAACCCTGAACCAGAGATTCTAGGTTCTTATCCCCAGTAGAGTCGCCAGAGCTGTCACACCTGCTTTTTACCCCCCGAGAGGTAGTACAAGGGAGTTTTTCCACTTTAAATGACATTATTCGAAATGGGATTATTTATTCATTTTTATTCAGAGTCGCAACTTGGGATGGTTTGTTTTCTGGTGTCCCAAGTCACCGGTTTATTTTGAAATCTCAAATCGAGGAAAATTCGACTTTCCTTTTGAAGTCTGTGAACCAGAAATTCTAAGTAAAGAATTCTGTTAACACAGGAGAAGGTATTAGGCATTCCCGGGTTCGGTGGTTCTAGCACGATCGCTTAAACTATTACAATTGGCCTATTATCTTATTTTAATACATGTTCTAACCTATGGTACAATTTTAACTTATTAAACCACTTTTAATTATTTTAGGAAGATTCAATGTTATTTAAAACATGCCTTGGACCACGCCACATGAAGTGCACCCGCGGTCCACGACACATTTTATTTAAAGTTGTTGAGATTTGGATTTGAGTCACATGAAATGCACACCCGAGTTTAAGAAAATTAATTTAAATTACGCGCCTAAAGCAACTACACATTTTCATGTTTGCGAGGGCCATGCAAAATTCAATTAAATGGCACACCTCGATTTCTAAAGGTTTAAAATTAATTAAGTGAGGGCCATGGGTTTTGAGATTTCATTGGCATGGCACACCTCGATTCCAAATTTTAAAAGGAAATCAAACTAATCTCTTGAGGGCCATAACTATATCTTGCTTAATATGGCACGCCTCAAACCTACTTTCAAGAACCCAATTAATTAATTTAGGAAGGCTTAAATGGAATTCTAATTATTTTAAACTAAAACGTTCGGCCCTACTTATTAACTAAAAGGCATCGTATTAAAAAAAACAATTAATTCAAAGAAAAATCACTTCAGCAAACAACAACTACACGAACCCATTTACAATGCCTTCAGGCTTGGGCCTAAACGAGCCCAATTCTTAGTGAGGAGTGGACGTCCAAGGACACTGAACTGCCATTGATTCTGAGATTAAACGTCCATTAATTGGGCCAGCTTTAGGCCCAAACTTTCAGAACCAACAATTGTACAAAATGAATTAAATACTAATCAACCAAAAACTATATGAAGCATGAAGTTGAACTAACATTTTTTACTTCTGAATTTCAGCTACTTAAACATGAACCAACTAATTGGACTTCTGGATTTTAACATTCAGACACTTTGGGCCAGGTCTGCCTTAGACCCAACTGGCTGCATCATTCAAAAATAAACGTTGGGCCCAGGAAGAGCCCAAATCTAATGCAAGGCCAATTGCTGAAAGTCTGGGACTCAACACCGAGTCCCTTCAGAGGGAAATAATGTGTGTTTAAATTTAGGAACAATCAGACAAGTATAGCCTTCCAACTCATTCATCTTCAAAGGACAAAAAAAAGTAGCCTAGATCATTTATTGAAGAATATCCTTAAGTCTAGTACCACTAAGAGTACAACATTTTGCAAAAAAGAAAACTCTAATGTGGCAGTAACTATTTCATATTGATCTCATGATAATACAACTAGTCAAATTTATAAAAAAAATGATTCGAAAACAAGCTGAAATTAACAAGTACAAAGAAGAGTCCTGATTACAAGTCTCAAAATAAGTCTCGAATGTTCATGGCATAACATCCCTTTTAAACATGCTAAAACAAAAGGCATGGATTAACAAGTCGAATGAAAAAGAAAAACAGAGGAAAACATCTAGCAAGTATGGAGATCTTCATTTCTTCAAAACACATGAACCCTTCTTACATGTCTAGAATCAAGAATATGTACCTGGAAGTTAAGAAGGAAACAAGGAGAATAAGAAGTTAACAACAACAGCAGTAGAGTCAGCCCAGAATCAGCAATGAAGAAGTACCAAACAACACTCAAACCAATTTTTGAAACCCCAGACTCAAACCATTTTCTACCCAAATGCAAGACCTTGAAATTTTTCAGAATTTCTAGCTAAGAAAAGATCAGAAAACCAGAAATAAGCAAAGTTCGAGCAGCTTTCACCAAAGATATGCTAGGATTTCAATGTTCTCTCAGAATTTTTCTTCTAGACTCAGCCGTTTCAATTTTTAGGATTTTTTAGTCTCTTCAATTCTCTTTCATTCTCCCTTGAGCTTGAAGAAAAGGATGCCTTTATAGGCAAGGTACTAGGGAAGCCTAAAGAAATCAGATTTTTATTTTGATCCTTTTGGAATTTTAGTTTTTGCTTAGAAATCCTTAGGTTAAAATTCAGAAATTCATTTAAGTCCCTACCCCAGCTTCCTAGAAGCTTCCTAATTCAGTTATTCAAAGATTCCTTCATCCTAAATTCCTAAGCTACCCTCCAATACCCCTGTTATTACCCCTTAAACTCATGGGTCAAGTTGACCTAATGACTTAATTGAAAGAAACGGGCTGCCTTTCTTTTGCGAATGGGTCTGAAACCCAAAGCCCAAACGAATTAATTCAAAGCACTCTGTAATCAACAGAAGAACACAAACATTTGATCCGAAAGTTAAAAAAAAAAAAATTGAACTAGGGCAATTGGTTAATTAATACAAATAAGCAGGGAAGTTAGCTAAATTATTAAAACTAATTAACAAACTAAAGCAATTTCAGACAAACAAATAAAAATGACTCTGAGAACAAATCGATTTTTAAAGGCACTTAAAAACTAATTTTAAAACAGAATTTTAGCAATCAATTTTTTTCTATTTTAACAAAATTCAGAGATCAAACCATGAAACAGAAGGGGCTCGTGCTTTGAAGAAGAAAAGAAAAGGAAGAAGGAAGGCACAGAAAGAAAAAGAAGAAAAAAGAAAAACCATTGATAGAAACTTACTAAAAAGGAAGAAACGGACATCAATACCTTTAAACTTCGCCTTTGCTTCGACCAACATAAGTCGTTTCTTCCGATAGACCCAGCCTCGCATGGCTTTGGTTGAGTCTTCGTGAGAGAAAGGACTCTTGGGAGTCTCAACCTTGAAGGAGAGAATGAAATGGAGGGACTTTTAGTGACCACGTTGGGGAAAACAGGTCTTTCAAGTTTTGGATCTGAAATTCCGACCAGTAAACGAAAGTTCTTGGAAAACCGGTTGGGATCTATTATGAGGAGGGAACAGGGAGTATGGGGTGCTAAAATGATGGAGTTTAGAGGAGTTAGGGTTTTTTAGTTAGATCTTCATTTAAAGATTTGAACAGTTCGGGTATGATTCGAGGGAAAAGAAGTGAAGATTTGGAATGTGGGGGATGAAGGGGAGTTTGGGGTGTTGGTTTGGGGTCATTTGGGATCGGCGCCGCCAACTGAGGCAGTGGGGAATGGAGGCGGCGTCTCTAGGGTTCTGTTCAATTCTCTAAATAGGGAGATGAGAGAGACGAGATGGGGGGAAATGGTTCGGACAGTCTTATACTGTCAACACCCATAGTTCATGACCGTTGGATCAAAGAAAATCAACGGTCTTGATCTCATGTTATTGAAAACGGGGTCATTTCGATTGAGTGGGAGATTGGACCGGGCATTAGGCGGGTTTGGGCTTGGGTAGACGGGTTTCAAAGGGGGAATTTGGTTTGGGCCTAGGAAATTCCGAATTTTGGCCCAAGAGATCTGATTTTCTTGAAATCCTTTCTTTTTCTTTTCAAATTCTCCTTTTTAATTCTTTTTCTTTTCATTTCTTTTTTTTTAAAAAAATAAAAAATAAAAAAATAAAAACCTAAATTAAATCTTAAAAGCAAATTAGCCTATCAAAAATACTAATTAATTCTAAATAATAATTAACATAACTAATTAAAAACAAAATTCGAAATTAAACAATGAAAATGCAAAATTGGTCATTTTTTGAGTAATTTTTTTTCAATTTTTATGAAACACTAATTTACTAATTAGTCTAAAAATATAAAATTAAATCCTAAATGCAAATGCAACATATTTTTGTATTTTTTAGGGATTAAATAAAATTAAACATGCACACCAAATGCAAACAAACAAGAAAATTATGCAATAATTCCTAAAATAACAAATAATTAAAAAGAAAAAAAATCTGATTTTGGAAATCTGTAGGAGTACTTCATGTGAGGCAAAAATTACGTGCTCACAGTCATATACAATTCAAATAATATCAAAATGGTAAATAGATAACAATTAGCATAAAGGTTCACAAAATATAGTAATATTAACAAATAAATAAAGCCAAGTAAAATCATATTAACAAGCTTGAATTCTTGAACCCTGAACCGGAAGTTCTAGGTTCTTATCCCCAGCAGAGTCACCAGAGCTGTCACACCTCCTTTTCACTACCCCGAAAGGGCATATAGGGGAGTTTTTCCAATTTAAGTGACAATCGAAACGCGATTATTTATATAAAATCAGAGTCTCCACTTGGGATAATTTATGGTGTCCCAAGTCACCAGTTTAAAATCCCAAATCGAGGAAATTTGACTCTATTTACGGTTTGCGAACACAGAAATCCGGGTAAGGAATTCTGTTAAACCGGGAGAAGGTGTTAGGCGTTCCCGAGTTTCGTGGTTTAAGCACGGTCGCTTTGATCATACTTGGCTTAATCAAATTCTCTATTACTCATTTTAAAACCTATGTGCATCCCCCTTTTAATTAAAAAAAGATCTTGAAACAGGTCACGCGCGCGTGTACCCATTTGTTTGGCGCGTCAAAAATCATGTCACGCGAACGTGTCCATAATTAATAACGCTTTATTAATATTAAGAAAGTTTGACGGAAGTCACACAAATGCATACTCCGGTTTTAGTTTTAGAATCGTAATTATGTCACGCGAACGTGTACGCAACTACGATGGTATTTTAGACGTGCCTAAAGCAAACTAAGAACATTTGTCATTTTTATATCTAGGTTATAAAATTAATACGAGGGCCATGTGTGATTAAATCGTGGATGGAACACCTCGAACTATATAAACCAAATTTAATTTAGCCGCCTATTAAAAACAATTTTATTATTAAGAAAGTTTGATCGAAGTTGCGCGAACACATACTCCGAATTGGTTTTTAGAATCGTAATTACGTCACGCGAACGTATCCACAATCACGACTATAAATTTAAGTTAAAGTGATGAACCAATTATTGTAATCTAACCAGGATTATGATCAAGCAAGGACCATAATAAACATTTTGGTTAAAGCACTCGCCGTACACACAACAATAATGTCTCGTGAAAAATACAAACAACGGCCAAACCATATGTCTGTCCCTACAATTAAAGATTCCCCATTTGTCTCCTCACTACTTTCCAAACTCCCTTTTAATATAAACCAAGATCCAATACTCTTTTGTTGTACACATGATAATTTTAGCTCTGTAGATAGGAATTTCATTGTTTAACTACTTCAATATTTTAACTCTATGGCAAATCACTAAGAGGGTACGTGAGTCTACTTTTGAGGATCAAACCCATATGACATTCAAAAGTCATTTTAACAATTCAAATCGAGGATAACAGATAAGGAAAAATCTGATATAAGGAGCAATTCGTCACAATACACAAATTAACAGTGCAAACAATAGAAGAGTGGAGAAGAATGAACCTCGACTGGACAAACTCAAAATAGACTTCTATTTTGATCGAAATCAGTTATTGCAAAATTTATAGTAGATGTACAGGCGAGGTCCGACCAATTCATTCATTCAACAAAAATCCAATGATAAATCCCTCACTAATCACTTGCAACAGAAACCCAAATGACCAAATCCTGAAATAGTCTCTTGATTGATAAACAAAACCCAGCAATTACATGAACAAAGTGGAACCATAGCCTCAATCAGAAATCAAAAGCAATTCGACCCGAACGAAATCACGAAACAAATCGGAATTACCAACTAAACCTCATGATTGGACCTCGAACTCAACCTCAGACGGTACATCGAATCAACCCGAAATAGCTCTAAGATTCAAACGGACTCCATTGTTTTTGAAGCGAAAGTTTAACGAAAGAAACTGAAATGTAATTTGGCGGGTTGAGGGTGATGGCGTGGTGCCTCTATGTGTGTTAGCTGCTTTTGTGTTGAAGAGGGGTCTCTGGTGTTATGCCAGTTGAAGCAGGAGAGCGGCAGGGTGAGGGTCTATGAAGAAGACGATCCGGGAGGGGGGTCGTGTGTATTGTGGCGGGTTCCTAAATACTGTCTAGGTCTTAGGCGTATTTTATGTATTTTCAAATGATAGCCTTAGTCTAGGGGTCTAGGTATTTGTAGGATTTTTTAGGTTAAGGGGTATAGGCCTATGAATTATGAGCTAGTTCCAAAAATTAGGCTTAAAATGGGTCGTTTGAGCCCAAATTTTATTCTTTCCCCGCGAATGAGACTAAAAATGCGATCTCATTTATTAATTAATCCTACTTAAGTAAAATAACTATTAAAATAAGACTAACCATTAAAAAAACTATTTTTGATATTTTTCAAGATTAAAAATAACTACAAAATATTAATGAAACTATTTTTTTGTAACTTTCATTTTCTTGTAATAACATAAAGTAAAAGAGTCAAAATTGGTTGAATAGCGATATTAGGCCTAAACTAAATATTTACATGCTAAAATATAAAAAATCTTGGGGAGGGTCAAAAATCACATGTCTACATGGGGCGTCATCAGGTCATGGTTCTCACAGTTCTCATCAGGTCCAGTCATCACTCAGTGCCCTTCCAGCTTAGAGTTCGTTCGGTGCTCCATCAGTTCAGGGTTCTTCTATGCCAGGTGCATCTGCTAGTCATTCTGGTGCTAGGGGTTCCCTTCAAACCCTGTCATCGGCACCCGGGAGTTGTTATGAGTGTGGAGAGATGGGTCATATGTGGAGGCATTGTCCTCGTCGTCCTGCAGGTTTCTCTCAGTAGAGGAGTCAGCCATCGGCTTCAGTGCCAGTTACTTCACCACCACCCACCCACCCAGCTAGGGGTGGAGGTTAGTTAGCTAGGGGTCGCCCTAGAGGGGGAGGTCGATCAGGTGGCGGTCAGGCCCATTTCTATGCACTTCCAGCTAGACCCGATGCTATTGCTTCTGATGCTATTTTACAGGTATTGTCTCAATCTTCCACAAAGATACTTCTGTATTATTTGATCCCGGTTCCACTTATTCTTATATGTCATTATACTTTGCTCGTTATTTGGATATACCCCGTGAGTCTTTTATTTCACCTGTTCTTGTATCTACTCCAGTGGGCAATACTGTTGTTGTAGACCGTGTGTACCGGTCGTATGTGGTGACTATTGGGGGTCTGAAGACCTGAGTGGATCTTTTGTTGTTATTTATGGTGGATTTCGATGTTATTTTAGGCATGGATTGGCTATCTCCGTGTCATGCTATTCTGGACTGTCATGTTAAGACAGTAACATTGTCTATACTAGGTGTGCCACGGATTAAGTGGCAAGGTTCGACTGATTATGTTCCCAATAGGGTGATCTCATTCTTGAAGGCCTAGCGTATGGTTGGGAAGGGTTGTCTTTCGTACTTAGCCTTTGTGAGGGATGTCAGTGGAGAGACTCCAGTATTGATTCGGTTCCAGTTGTGTCGATGTGTTTTCTGCAGACCTCTCGAGCATGCCGCCGGACATGGATATTGATTTTGGTATTGATCTGGTGTCGGGCACTCAGCCCATTTCTATTCCACCATATCGTATGGCACCAACGGAGTTGAAGGAGTTAAAGGAGGAGCTTCAGGAACTCCTTGATAAGGTGTTCATTCGGCCTAGTGTATCGCCTTGGGGTATGCCGGTTCTATTTGTGAAGAAGAGGATGACATTATAAGGATGTGCATTGACTAGAGGCAGTTGAACAAAGTAACAATTAAGAACACGTATCCTTTGCCTCGCATTGATGATTTGTTTGACCAGCTTTAGGAAGCGAGGGTGTTCTCCAAGATTGATCTCTATTCAGGTTATCACCAGTTGAAGATCAGGGACTCGGATATTCTTAAAATGGCTTTTAGGACCCGATATGGTTTTTATGAGTTCTTGGTAATGTCTTTTAGGCTGACCAATTCCCCAGTAGCGTTCATGCATTTGATGAACAGCATGTTCCGGCCTTATCTCGACTCATTTGTCATAGTCTTCATTGATGATATTCTGGTATACTCGCGTAGTCAGGAGGAGCACGCGGAGCGTTTGAGAGTTGTGTAGTAGAGATTGAGGGAGGAGAAGCTTTATGCAAAGTTCTCCAAGTGTGAGGTTTGGCTCAGTTCA
Organism: Nicotiana sylvestris; assembly: GCF_000393655.2. Classification (NCBI taxonomy): domain Eukaryota; kingdom Viridiplantae; phylum Streptophyta; class Magnoliopsida; order Solanales; family Solanaceae; genus Nicotiana; species Nicotiana sylvestris. The sequence continues at coordinate 30,460,317 of NC_091067.1, forward strand.
GTGGCTTTCTTGGGGCACATGGTGTCTAGTGAGGGTATTCAGGTTGATTCGAAGAAGATAGAGGCAGTTCAGAGTTGGCATAGACCATCTGCAGCCACAGAGATTAGCAGTTTCTTGGTTTGGCGGGCTATTACTACCGGTTTGTTCAGGGATTCTCATCTACCGCATCGCCCTTGACCAATTTGACTCTAAAGGATGCTCTATTCTGGTGGTCGGATAAGTGTGAGGAGAGCTTTCAGAAGCTCAAGAGAGCCTTGACCACAACTCCAGTGTTAGTTTTGCCATTAGCTTCATGTTCATATACTGTGTATTATGATGCTTTGAGAGTTGATATTGGGTGTGTATTGATGCAGGAGGGTAGAGTCATTGCTTATGCTTCTCTCCAGTTGAAGCCCATGAGAAGAACTACCATGTTCATGATGGAGTTGGCTGCCATTGTTCACGCGTTGAAGATTTGGAGGCATTACTTGTATGGTGTGTCTTGTGAGGTGTTTACTGATCATTTTAGCCTCCAAAACTTGTTCAAACAGAAGGATCTCAATTTGAGGCAGCAGAGATGGTTGGAGTTGCTAAAGGATTATGATATTACTATTTTATACCATCAGAGGAAGGCCAATGTAGTGACCGATGGTTTGATTCGGAAGGCGGTAAGTATGGGGAGTTTAGCATATATTCTAGTTGGGGAGAGACCTCTTGCAGTTGATGTTCAAGCCTTAGCTAATCGGTTCATGAGGTTAGATATTTCGGAGCCCAGTCGGGTATTGGCTTGTGTGATTTCTCGGTCTTCCTTCTATGATCGCATCAGAGAGCGCCAATATGTTGATCCTCATTTGCTTGTCCTTAAGGACATAGTCTAGCACGATGGTGCCAGAGATGTGACTATTGGCGATGATGGGGTGTTAAGGATGCAGGGTCGGATATGTGTGCCCAATTTGGATGGGCTACGGGAGTTGATTCTGGAGGAGGCTCATAGCTCGCGGTACTCCATTCATCCGGGTGCCACAAAAATGTATCAGGATCTGAGACAATATTATTGGTGGAGGAGAATGAAGAAGGACATTATGGGATTTGTAGCTCGATATCTCAATTGTCAGCAGGTGAAATATGAGTATTAGAGACCCGGTTGCTTGCTTCAGCAGATGGATATTCCAGAGTGGAAGTGGGAGCGTATCACCATGGACTTTGTAGTTGGGCTCCCACGGACTTTGAAGAAGTTCGATGCTATTTGGGTGATTGTGGATCGGCTAACCAAGTCCGCGCACTTCATTCCTGTGTGTACTACCTATTCTTTAGAGCGGTTGGCAAAGATCTATATCCGGGAGATTGTTCGTTTGCATGGTGTCCCAGTTTCGATCATTTCAGATAGGGGCACTCAGTTTACTTTGCAGTTTTGGAGTCTGTGCAGCGAGAGTTGGGTACTCAGGTTGACTTGAGCACAACTTTTCACCCTCAGACGGACGGGCAGTCCGAGCGCACTATTCAGATATTGGAGGACATATTGCGTGCTTGTGTCATTGATTTAGGAGGGTTATGGGATCAGTTTCTACCGCTCGCAGAGTTTGCTTATAACAACAGCTACCAGTCGAGTATTCAAATGGCTCCATATGAGGCTTTGTATGGGAGTCGGTGTAGATCTCCAGTTGGTTGGTTTGAGCCGGGTGAGGCTAGGCTATTGGGGACAAACTTGGTGCAGGATGCTTTAGAAAAGATGAAGGTAATTCAGGAGAGGCTTCATACAGCGCAATCGAGACAAAAGAGTTATATTGACAGGAAGGTTCGGGATGTGTCCTACATGGTTGGGGAGAAGGTTTTGTTGAAGGTTTCACCCATGGAGGGTGTTATGAGATTTGGGAAGAAAGGTAAATTAGTCCTCGGTTCATTGGGCCTTTTGAGGTGCTTCGGAGGATTGGGGAGGTGGCTTATGAGCTTGCGTTGCCACCCATCTTGTCGAGTGTGCATCCGGTATTTCATGTTTCTATGCTCCGAAAGTATATTGGGGATCCGTCTCATGTTCTGGATTTCAGCACGGTTCAGTTAGATGGTGATTGGAATTACGATGTGGAGCCAGTAGCTATTTGGAGCATCAGGTTCGAAAGTTGAGGTCCAAGGATATAGCTTCAGTGAAGGTGTAGTGGAGAGGTCGGCCCGTGGAAGAGGCTACCTAGGAGACCGAACGGGAGATGCGAAGTAGATATCCTCACCTATTTGAGGCTTCAGGTATGTTTCTTGACTCGTTCGAGGATGAACGTTTGTTTAAGAGGGGGAGGATGTAACGACCGGGCCGGTCGTTTCATGAGTTACCTTTCTGTTTCCCCCATTTCTACTTCTTATTGCCTTGTTTAGCTGTATTTTGTATTATCAGATTAGTTGGCTCGGGTTCCAAAAGGTTTTGGTAAGGATTGAGACACTTAGTCTCTTTTGAGTGAGCTTAATTTGGAAAAGTCTACCGGATGTTGACTTTTGTGTTAAAGGGCTCGGATGTGAGTTCTGATGGTTCAGATAGCTTCGGGAGGTGATTTGGGACTTAGGAGCGTGATCGGAATGTGTTTTGGAGGTACAGAATAGATTTAGGCTTGAATTGGCGAAATTGGAATCTTGGCAATTCTCGATTGATAGGTGAGATTTTGATATAGGGGTCAGAACGGAATTTCGGGAGTTGCATTAGGTCCATGGTGTCATTTGGGATGTGTACACAAAATTTCAGGTCATTCAGACGTGGTTTGATAGAGTTTTTGATCGAAAGCGGAAATTAGGAGATTTTGGAATTCTTAGGCTTGAATCCGATGTGTTTTGGTTGATACGATGTTGTTTGAGGTGTTTTGAAGATTGGTATAAGTTTGGATGGTGGTATGTGACTTGTTTGTGCTTTTGGTTGAGGTCCGGGGGTCTCTAGGTGATTTCGGATGGTTGGCGGAAGATTTGAGTTGGGTTGTGACAGCTGATGTTTTTTCCCATTGCTGTCATAACCGCACTTGCGGCTAGGGGACCGCAGGTGCGGTCTTGCAGAAGCGAGTTTGGAGTCGTAGATGCGGCCAAGGAAGGCATCAGCTGGAACCGCAGAAGTGGTTGAGGTGGCGCACCTGTGATAGCGCAAGTGGAGGATTTGCTTCGCAGATGCGGCGCCTGGGATGTAAGTGGTGACCGCAGAAGCGGCGCTTGGGACCGCAGAAGTGGTTACGTAGGAACGAGGACTGGACCGCAGGTGCGAAAATCCTGGGCCAGAAGGTATAAAAGAACTCCTTCGCGATTTTTGAGTTGTTCTTCACCATTTCAAGTCGGTTTTGGAGCTTTTGGGGAGATTTTGAAGAGGGATTCAAGGGATAACGTCTGGAGGTAAGATTTTTGAACATAATAATCGAACCTATGGCATTATTTCATAGATTTGGCCTAAGATTTATGGAAATTAACGGTTAAAAGTGGGGATTAGGGTTTGGTATTGGAGACCTTGACTTGGGGATTTGAGGGGCCATTTGTGGTCGGATTTTGGAACTTTTGATATTTATGAACTCGCGGGGAGATAAGGAATCTATTGATGTAAAATTTATCGAATTTTGAGACGTGGGCCCGGGGGTCGGGTTTTGGTTAATTTCGGAATTTATGTTGTAAATTGATTATTTTTGCATGGGCTTCGTTCCCTTAGCATATTTTGACGTCATGATTCTGATTTTGGATAGATTTGACGTGAGTTGAGGCCAATTCGAGGGGCAAAGGCATCGCAGGTTAGAGTATGGATCGGATCGAGGTGAGTAATGGTTGTAAATGTTGTCATGAGGGTATGAAACCCCGGATTTCACATCGTTGTGCTATATTGAGGTGACACACACGCTAGATGACGAGCGTGGGGTCGTGCACCATTGGGAATTGTGACTTAGTCCATCCTAAATGACTGTGTTACCGCGTATTTGATTGAAAACTATTTGCTATCATCATGTTTTGGGCGAAATGCCATATTTGGGCCTCGTGCCAACTATTTGGACCCTTAGGGGATTTTTTCTGCTATATCCTCACTGTCTTGATTTCAATATCTGTACTCAGTCATGCTATGTTATACCGTTTTCATAACTCAACCATGTTTACTCTGTTTTAATACTTTAAGTGATATTTTGGGCTGAGCATCACAATTTTTACTGTGCCCGAGTGGCTTTTAGAGATTTCTAACTAAGTAAGGTCGAGGTCCTGTGTTGTGAGGATACTTTCTGATCGGGCTACATGCCGCAGCAGTGATACACTGGTTTATGATTATGAGGCCAAGAGCCTGAGTTGTACGCCACGAGGTGGCTTGATATGAGGCCGAGAGCCTATTTGATTATGCCACAAGATGACTTGATATTGTACTTGGGTTGTAAAGGGCCTCTCCCGAAGTCTGTACACCCCCAGCGAGCGTAGGTACCCATTGTAATATGAGATATAGCCCGAGGGGCTGGTGTTGTTCCATGTTGTTGTCCGAGGGGCTGATTCTGTTAGTATTGTGCCCGAGGGGCAGTTTTTATGTGTTTATCTTCTCTAGCTGCTTTTTATTTACGTGTTTAACTGTTAAAAATGTGTTTTAAAGAAGCTTATTCTAAACTAAGGTGTTCTTATAAGATTTCATTGTTTCATTGCCTTTTATTGGTTTTACACTGCTTCTTTATAGCATGTTATTGTGCTTTATGTGATTTCTTACCGCTCAATCTTCATTTATTATTATTACTCACTGAGTCGGAGTACTCACATTACTCCCTGCACCCCGTGTGCAGATACAGGAGCCTCGGGTCCCACTAGCGAGTGTTGATTGCTTCCAGCTCAGGCGGTTCAGAGTTCACTAGGTAGCTGCTCGGCGTTCGCAGCCCAGTGCTTCTCCCCCTATCTTATTTACCCTTCTATTAGTTCTGTAATAGACTATGTAGACTCTTCCTACTTTTAATCGGTTATTAAATGCTCATGACTGGTGACACCCCGATGTCGAGCTATATTTTTTCGCAAATTATACTAGTTCACCTTTATTTTGGGACTATTTGCTTGTTAATGACTTAATTATGTTATTTCAATTGTTTAAAATGAATTGGGTATTGTGTTGGCTGGCCTTGTCTTCATGAGAGGCGCCATCAGGACCGGGACTGGGTTTAGGGTCGTGACAAGTTAATTCTGATCAAGTTTGGTTATTTTGTAGTACATGAGCTTGAAGACCCGAAAACATGAAAAAGAAGTCAAAAGGTCACAAAAAGATGGATATGTTGTAAGTATGTGGCTGCATAACTCACATGGTGATCGCAAACAGAGACAGACTTTTGGCCAGATGAAGAAGAAAATATACGGTCCATTATGTGGTCGCATAACACCTATGCGAACCGCATAATGGTCGCATGACTCCAGGAGAAGAAAGTTCTCAACATGATCTGCGATGGAATATGCGGTCGCATAACACACATGCAGACCGCATAATTATTATGCGACTAAAGCAAGAAATAGAACTCAGCAAGTGTGATGGAATGAAGAATATGCGGACCGCATAACTGGTCTGCGACCATTATGCGATCACATAAGCTAAGTGAAGGGGCATTTTTTCGATTTTGACAATGACTTTTGGTCTACTATAAAGAGAATAACTAGGGTTTTGTGGGTCATTCAGGTCTGAAACAAGGTCCTACTTAGAGAGCATTGAATACTCCATTTATTTGAAAGGCTGTGAAGAAGAAATCTTGCACTTTTGTAAGCTTTATGACTTTATTAGATACTTTGTTCTTTTATTTTAGTATGAGTAGCTAGTTTTAAATACTAAGGTTGTGGATCCTAGATGGGTGTAACGTTAAAGGGTGTTTAACATTGAATATATATATATATATATATATATATATATATATAATGGTTGGCTGATATTAATTCAATTCTTGTTTTTTATTTATGGTTGGTAGTTGCAAATACTAATCTATTCCATTTTACTCTTTCTTTACTTGGAAAAGTGAGTTAGGGTTTGGTAGAATTGAATATCAAGAACTCAAGACTTTAAATCTAGTTTAATAGAATCGCTTAGGAATAAGTGGGTTCTACTTGGCATAAATTGGTTCTTCTTAAATTGCAACTCTTTTATATTTGAAAAAATTATAAAGGAAAAATACTACTCAACTATTAGAAAATATTGAGTAGTCATTTAGAAACCATTTGCATATCAAAGGACCTTCCATTAGAAATATATCATATTAACACCGATAGCATTACATTCCATTGACGGGGATGCCACCTTGGTTTCCTTAATCAAATCATTTACATTCTCAAAATTACAATTAGTTATCTCTTTAATTCACAATCATATCATTTTCTTGTTACGTTACGGAATAGAATTACGACCCAAGTCAAGTTCCACACTACTAAAGTAAGCTTTTCACACCATATTCCCTGTGGGATTCAATCCCAATCTTGTTGGGTTATTATATTTAACACCGACCGCCTTACACTATTTAATTAAAGTGTAATTTGAGCATATCACCTGCTTCTCCAATCCCTTCTAGTCCTCCCATTCCTTCTACCCCTGTAACGTCTACTCCTCCGCCTCCTCCTCCTCCTCCTCCTCCTCTCCTATCACTACTCATGTCTCTTCTCCTCTTCCTCATTTCACCCGTATCTCTCCTTCTCCTCCTATTTCTATCAGTAATTCACCTACTATCATGCAACATATTGAACAAGCTTTGAGGAAATCATCCAGAACACATAATCCACCAGTCTACTTGAAGGATTATGTCTGTAATTCAGTCTATTTAGCAGATGTTACTCATTCATGTTTGGCAGCTTTAGTTAACCTTGTTACATTGCATATTTCTACTCTATTTTCTTCAAATAAAGCATTTTTCACTCATCTCACGCCTCACAGAACCCACTCATTTTTTCCAAGCTGTATTGCACCCCAGTTGGCAGGAGGCTATGGCTAAGGAACTTCAAGCCTTGGAATCAAATGGTACTTGGGAAGTTGTTGAATTGCCTAAAGCTTAGAAACCTTTGCCTTGTAAATGAGTCTATAAAATAAAATATCGTTCAGATGAGAGTGTTGATATGTACAAAGCAAGGCTTGTTGTGAGGGGGATACACAGAGAGATGGTGTGAATTTCAATGAGACTTTTTTCTCTAGCGGTCAAAATGACCTCTGTGAAGTGCCTCTTAGCTATTGCTGTAAAGAAGGATTGAAAATTATTTAAATTAGATATTAATAACGCAGTTCTTCATGGTAACCTACAAGAAGAATTTTACATGAATTTCCCTGCAGGTTTATCACCCTTAGTCCTAACCATGTATGCAGATTAAAGAAGTCTTTATATGGGCTAAAGCAGGCCTCGCGACAGTGGTATGCTTAGATCACTGCAACCCTCAATTTTAAAGGCTATTCTCACTCACTTAATGATTACTCATTGTTCTTTAAGAGGTCAGATTCTGGTATCACTATCCTAGCAGTCTATGTTGACGATATTTTAATCATAGTAATGATCTGACAGAAATTGAACTACTCAATGAATTTCTTAATTGGAAATCATTCGAGAAAAGAAGGGATTAATTGTTAGTCAAAGAAAATGCACTTTAGATCTTCTCTCTAATTTTGGATGTACTGAGTTGAAACTTATTAATTCTCCTTTGGATCCATCCTGCAAATTGAGTGCTAATTCTGGAGAGCTTCTTTCTGATCCAAAAGTATACCGGTGACTCATCGGCAAACTTAATTATTTAATTCATACTCGACCGGACCTTTCTTATGTAGTACAACATCTGAGTCAGCATATGCAATAACCTCGACGTCCCTATTTTGATTCCGCAATGCATTGCTTAAGATACCTCATATTTACACCAAGTTTGGGCCTTTTGTGAATTCAGCTTCTTCTCTTCAGCTCTTCGCTTTTTGTGACTCCGATTGGGAATCTTGCATTGATTAGCGCCGATCAATAAGTGGATTTTTATCAGTTTAGATGGATTTCCTATTTCTTGGAAATCCAAGAAACAACCTTTAATCTCCCTATCATCGTCTGAAGCAGAATACCGGTCGATGTGGCGTGTCGTCGCCGATATTACTTGGCTTGTTTGTCTACTCTCCGATCTATCTTTGCTTCTGATATCTCTTCATTCCGATAGCAAGGCTATTATCCATATCGCAAAAAATCCGGTGTTTCATAAACGGATGAAGCACGTTGTCTTGGATTTTCACTTCGTGTGTCAACAATTCCTTGCCGAACTTATCTCTCTCTCTCTCTCTCTCTCTCTCTCTCTCTCTCTCTCTCTATTTTGTTCCATCGTCGTCTCAGGTTGTCGACATTTTTACTAAACCTCTTTCTGGTCCTCAGCATGTTGGCACCACATATTCTATGGCTAATAAATTGAGCAGTTCACTCTTTGAAGAAAAAAAGAAGATGACTTTGTTCGATACAAATAAAGAAGAAAATCTTAAGAAGTCAAAGTCTCATTGTATATTCAAACCAATCACATTCGTCCGTTGAAGGCCCAAGTGGATGCATCTGGGATGTCCATTTTATTTACTAAATAATATGCTGGAAAATGTTAAAGTCCCCAGCATCTTCCAGAAGGAAGTAACGGATGATTAGTCATGTATATCCAGTTTTGCATTTTCTATAGATTTCTTTAATTTATTATTTTAAACTCAATTAGGAATAGACACCCGTATGGGTCAGTTAGGCAATTTTGTATTTTTCTTTCTCAGCAATTTGTATATATAAAATATTGTACACTGAGTACAATCATCAAAATACAAGAAAACATTTCATATTCCATCACCATCGGTTAAAAACAATACGTCAGGAAGAAGACATTATATATTATACATTCAGCGGGTTATTTTACTCTTTTGCCTTTTTGCAGCATAACTTTTTCTAGTCCAAAATTTACCTTTATTCAAGTCCATACATCACTGCAGTTTCTCTTGGCACAAATTCAAACGTTATCCTATAATTAATTAAAAGAACAAAGAAAGATAAAATATAGATTTTAACCAAATCAACCAGTTGATCAGAATTTCTAACAATTAACTTAGCTTAGACCACATGAATTCACAAATGATTATAAAGATAAATAATTTTAAGAGAAACAAAAACTAAGAGCTATCCGCTGAAGCAATAACAATTCAAAAGGGATAATAATGCTTAGCATGTTTGACATTTTACAAATGATGAACCAGATCACTATATCAAGACTACACACTGTTTTAGGGAGGCTTATAACTATGTGGTTGATCCTTTTGGCAAAACTTGCTACTACCAGTCAGGATAGCTCCTATTATAACTCTTTTCTATTGTTACCAGCTAGGAGCAAATGTTCCCTTTCATCTGGACAAATACCAACTGCCATGTAATTGTGATAAAACTAACTTTCTTCTTAGCTCAACTTAATTATATTAGAATTTTGTTGAGGGTTGAAATGTTTATAGTAGCTCCTCACTCTTTTTTGAAGGATAAGATTTTATCCTTGTGTTAATTTGTGGTAATTAAGGCTGGGGGAAGAAGGGGGGGGGGGGCGGAAGGGGGTTCGGGACCGGAAAATTATACTATATATAAAAGGTAAAATTCATTTTGTGTCTATATATATTATATTTTGAATCCCTATGACACAGTTAAAAAACATAGCATAGTGGTCAAAGAGGTCCAACACTTTTCTGAGGTTGCTAGTTCAATTTCCACTGACCATAGTTTTTTTTTATTCTTTCTCACGATATATAACACCCTCAGCTAGTCTGCGAAAATTCATTTAAAAAAGAGAGACCAGACTATACGATGCAGTTTTTTATTTCTATGTCGATAAATGATAGAGTGTGTTAGAACAGTGGGTATGATTTAGGCTTTGAGGCGTGATAAAATCACTATCTTTTAGGTATTAATTGCCCCACTAGTTTGCTGATGGTTTATGACAATATACCCTCAGGATAAAACAAAGCCTAACGATTTGCAGACAACAATTTTTGAAAATCTCTTTAGAACTTCAGTTACGGACTTTCAAGAGAGCTTTTAGAGAAAAATAGGAAGAAGAGGAGTTAAAAGAAATCTTTCGTGAGTGAACCACTTATGAAGTAATTTATAGGCAATTCAATTGCAGTTACAACATGTTAAAGTAGTTGGCAGAAATGTTTGTCCCACATCGGTTGGGAGTTAAGTTTGGGGGGGATTTTCCCCCTATAAAAGAAGGCCTAATGTTTAGGATTGAAACACACCTCTCATTTGCCTTCTCATCTGTTTAAGGCATTTGTATCTTCTCTCTTTAGTATTATTTCACTTGTATTTTTGGAGTGGAATAAAATATTGGCTGTGTCCGAGGAGTAGGCAAAATTAGCCGAACCTCGTAAATTCTGGTGTTCCCTTTATTATTGCTTTATTGTCTTATTTATTATTTGGTGGCTGTCATAATTTTTGGTATAGTAGTTGTGACTTATTCACACTATATACATTTGGCTTCCGCAACAATTGGTATCAGAGCCAAGGTACTGTCTAAGTATGCTCTGTGGTTGCAGCATAGTCTGATCTTCCACATCAGAAAAGATTTATCTTGGTAACTGAGTCAAGGTTCTGTCTGAGTATGCTCTGTGGTTGCAGCTTAGTCTGATCTTCTACATCAGAAAGGAAATAATCTTGATTTGTGTCGTCAGCTATTAAATAATATTTGTGTCAAATATGGGAGACAATAAACAAGAAGAATCTACATCAAGTGTCAACAATACGTCATCATTGGCATCTTCGCTTATGACAAGAATTGTGTCAAATGCGAAATTTGCGGTAGAAATTTTTGACGGGTCCGGACATTTTGGGATGTGGCAAGGCGAGGTTCTAGATGTCCTTTTTCAACAAGGGCTAGATCTGGCCATTGAAGAAAAGAAACCAGATGTTATTGGAGAAGAAGATTGGAGAATTATCAACCGTGTTGCTTGCGGTACCATTCGATCCTACCTTGCTAGAGAGCAGAAATATCCATACACAAAGGAAACTTCTGCAAGTAAATTATGGAAAGCACTGGAGGATAAATTTTTGAAGAAAAACAGTCAAAATAAATTGTACATGAAGAAGAGACTGTTTCACTTCACCTATGTTCCTGGTACCACGATGAATGAACATATCACCAGTTTCAATAAGTTGGTCACAGATTTGCAAAATATGGATACAACTTATGATGATGGTGACTTGGCCTTGATGTTGTTGGCGTCACTTCCTGATGAGTACGAGCACCTTGAAACTACTCTACTCCATGGAAATGACGAAGTTTCTCTCAGAGAAGTTTGTTCGGCTTTGTACAGCTATGAACAAAGAAAGCGAGAAAAACAGAAGGGCGGAGAAGGAGAAGCACTATTTGTGAGGGGTCGTCCTCAAAATCAAATGAGGACAAAGAAGGGAAGATCCAAGTCAAGATCCAGACCCAGCAAAGATGAATGTGCCTTTTGTCGAGAAAAGGGGCACTGGAAGAAAGACTGTCCGAAGTTGAAGAATAAGGCCAAACATAACAATGGAAAGGCCATTATGGATTCAAATGTAGCTGATTGTGATGATTCAGACTTCTCATTAGTTACAACAGAGTCATCAACATCATCAGACATATGGTTGATGGACTCGGCTTGTAGCCATCATATGTGTCCCAACAGGGACTGGTTTGTGGAATTTCAAGAAGGAGAATATGGAGTCATCCACACAGCGGATAACAACCCTCTTACCTCATATGGCATTGGTTCAATACGATTAAGGAACCATGATGGAATGATCAGAACATTAACAGATGTTCGATATGTACCGGATTTGAAGAAGAATCTCATCTCTGTGGGAGCCCTAGAATCAAAAGGGTTCAAAATCATTGCAGAAAATGGAGTGATGAGAGTATGCTCCGGTGCACTAGTGGTAATGAAGGCTAATCGGAAGAATAATAATATGTACCGCTATCGTGGCAGTACAGTTATTGGGACAGCGACAGTGACATCCAGTGATGACAAAGAAGCAGAAGCAACCAAGCTATGGCACATGCGCTTGGGACATGCTGGAGGAAAATCCTTGAAAACTCTATCAGATCAAGGATTGTTAAAAGGAGTAAAGGCTTGCAACTTGGAGTTTTGTGAGCATTGTGTTAAAGGGAAACAAACAAGGGTTAAATTTGGTACAACGATCCATAATACTAAAGGCATTTTGGATTATGTACACTCTGATGTTTGGGGTCCTTCCAAAACACCTTCATTGGGTGGGAAGCACTATTTTGTAACCTTTGTTGATGATTTTTCTCGAAGAGTGTGGGTGTATACAATGAAAAACAAAGATGAAGTGCTAGGAATTTTTCTCAAATGGAAGACGATGGTGGAAAATCAAACAGGCAGGAGGATCAAGTGTATTCGCACAGACAATGGAGGTGAATACAAAAATGATCATTTCAATAAGGTCTGTGAAAATGATGGCATCGTCCGACACTTCACTGTTAGACATACACCACAACAGAATGGAGTGGCAGAACGTATGAACCGGACCTTGCTGGAGAAGGTACGGTGTATGTTGTCCAATGCTGGCTTGGGCAAAGAATTTTGGGCTGAGGCAATTACATATGCATGCCACCTCATTAATCGTCTACCATCTGCTGCTATTGATGGCAAGACACCATTTGAAAAATGGTATGGAAAACCTGCTGTAGATTATAACTCTTTGCACGTGTTTGGCTCAACTGCATATTATCATGTGACGGAGTCAAAATTGGATCCAAGGGCAAAGAAGGCTATTTTTATGGGAATTACTTCTGGAGTCAAAGGATATCGCTTATGGTGTCCTATGACAAAGAAAGTAATATTCAGCAGGGATGTTACCTTTGATGAATCTGCTATGGTAAATAAGGTAACAGAAGACACCAAACAAAATAAAGGTGCTTCTAAGCAGGTGGAGTTTGAGGGAAAATTTATTTTTCCTACACAAGAAGCAGAGGAGGAAACAAATGAAGATTACCCTCTGGAAGAAGAGCCAGTAGAGGAGATTCCAACTCAGGAACCTCAACAACAACTTGAATCAATAGCAACCAGCAGGCCAAAAAGAACAATAACGAAACCTGTTCGTCTCATAGAGACGGTTGCTTGTGCAACCTCAATTGTAGCTGATGATGTTCCTACCACTTATAAAGACGCAGTCCAAAGTTCAGAAGAAGATAAGTGGAGGATTGCCATGAATGATGAAATACAGTCCCTTCATCAGAATCATACATGGAGATTGGCCAATCTCCCGAAGGGAAAGAAAGCAATTGGGTGCAAATGGGTATTTGCAAAGAAAGAAGGATTTCCTAACCAAGTAGATGTTCGCTACAAAGCAAGATTGGTGGCCAAAGGATATGCTCAAAAGGAGGGAATTGATTACAATGAAGTGTTTTCTCCAGTTGTAAAACATTCCTCCATTAGAATTATGTTGGCTTTGGTAGCACAATTGGATTTGGAACTAGTTCAGATGGATGTAAAAACTGCATTTTTACATGGAAACTTGGAGGAGGAAATCTACATGACTCAGCCAGAAGGATTCAAAGTTGCTGGAAAAGAAAATATGGTGTGCAAACTTGAAAAATCGTTGTACGGATTGAAACAATCTTCTAGACAATGGTACAAGCAATTTGACGAGTTTATGTTGCGGCAAGGGTACAAGAGAAGCAAATACGATCATTGTGTGTATTTGCACAAGCTTAAAGATGGTTCCTTTGTATATCTTCTCCTATATGTTGATGATATGTTGATAGCTTCCAAGAATTCGGAAGAAATTGATAAGTTGAAGATTCAACTGAAGAAGGAGTTCGAGATGAAGGATTTGGGTGAGGCAAAGAAAATTCTTGGCATGGAGATAATTAGAGATAGACGTTCAAAGAAACTCTGTTTATCTCAAAAGGAATATTTGAAGAGAGTACTTCAACGTTTTGGCATAGATGACAAGACTAAGCCAGTTAGTACTCCACTTGCTTCCCATTTTAAGCTAAGTACTATTATGTCGCCAATGGATGAAGCTGAACGAGAGTATATGTCAAAGGTACCATACGCAAATGCTGTTGGTAGCTTGATGTATGCAATGGTTTGCACAAGGCCTGACATTTCACAAGCTGTTGGAGTTATTAGCAGATATATGCACAATCCAGGGAAGGAGCATTGGCAAGCTGTGAAGTGGATTCTACGGTATATTCATAATACTGTAGATGTCGGGTTAGTTTTTGAGCAGGAAGACAATCAGTCTGTAGTTGGATATTGTGACTCAGATTTTGCGGGTGATCTGGACAAACGAAGATCAACTACTGGTTATGTGTTTACTTTTGCAAAGGCACCAGTTAGTTGGAAGTCTACTTTGCAGTCAACAGTTGCTTTGTCTACAACAGAGGCAGAGTACATGGCTATTACAGAGGCTGTGAAAGAGGCAATTTGGCTTCAAGGATTGCTAAAGGAGCTTGGTGTTGAACAAAAAGGTATCACAATTTTTTGTGATAGTCAAAGTGCTATTCAATTAGCGAAGAACCAAGTTTATCATGCAAGGACGAAGCACATTGATGTTCGGTATCATTTCGTACGAGAAATCATAGAAGAAGGTGGAGTCACGGTGAAGAAAATTCATACTACGGAGAATCCTGCTGATATGCTGACAAAGGTGGTGACTGCGGTCAAGTTTCAACATTGTTTGGATTTGATCAACATTGTTGAAAACTGAAGATTGAAGATGAAGACACAATCAAAATTTGTTACTGAGAGAAAATTGAAGATGTGGAATTTTGCCAAGGTGGAGATTTGTTAAAGTAGTTGACAGAAATGTTTGTCCCACATCGGTGGGAAATGAATAGTTGGGGGATTTTCCCCCTATAAAAGAAGGCTTAATGTTTAGGATTTAAACACACCTCTCATTTGTCTTCTCATCTGTTTAAGGCATTTGTATCTTCTCTCTTTAGTATTATTTCACTTGTATTTTTGAAGTGGAATAAAATATTGGCTGTGTTCGAGGAGTAGGCATAAGTTGTATCCATATTTTGCAAATCTGTAACCAACTTATTGAAACTGGTGATATGTTCATTCATCGTGGTACCAGGAACATAGGTGAAGTGAAACAGTCTCTTCTTCATGTACAATTTATTTTGACTGTTTTTCTTCAAAAATTTATCCTCCAGTGCTTTCCATAATTTACTTGCAGAAGTTTCCTTTGTGTATGGATATTTCTGCTCTCTAGCAAGGTAGGATCGAATGGTACCGCAAGCAACACGGTTGATAATTCTCCAATCTTCTTCTCCAATAACATCTGGTTTCTTTTCTTCAATGGCCAGATCTAGCCCTTGTTGAAAAAGGACATCTAGAACCTCGCCTTGCCACATCCCAAAATGTCCGGACCCGTCAAAAATTTCTACCGCAAATTTCGCATTTGACACAATTCTTGTCATAAGCGAAGATGCCAATGATGACGTATTGTTGACACTTGATGTAGATTCTTCTTGTTTATTGTCTCCCATATTTGACACAAATATTATTTAATAGCTGACGACACAAATCAAGATTATTTCCTTTCTGATGTAGAAGATCAGACTAAGCTGCAACTACAGAGCATACTCAGACAGAACCTTGACTCAGTTACCAAGATAAATCTTTTCTGATGTGGAAGATCAGACTATGCTGCAACCACAGAGCATACTTAGACAGTACCTTGGCTCTGATACCAATTGTTGCGGAAGCCAAATGTATATAGTGTGAATAAGTCACAACTACTATACCAAAATTATGACAGCCACCAAATAATAAATAAGACAATAAAGCAACAATAAAGGGAACACCAGAATTTACGAGGTTCGGCTAATTTTGCCTACTCCTCGGACACAACCAATATTTTATTTCACTCCAAAATACAAGTGAAATAATACTAAAGAGAGAAGATACAAATGCCTTAAACAGATGAGAAGGCAAATGAGAGGTGTGTTTCAATCCTAAACATTAAGTCTTCTTTTATAGGGGGGAAACTCCCCCAACTATTCATTTCCCACCGATGTGGGACAAACATTTCTGCCAACTACTTTAACAAATCTCCACCTTGGCAAAATTCCACATCTTCAATTTTCTCTCAATAACAAATTTTGATTGTGTCTTCATCTTCAATCTTCAGTTTTCAACAATGTTGATCAAATCCAAACAATGTTGAAACTTGACCGCAGTCACCACCTTTGTCAGCATATCAGCAGGATTCTCCGTAGTATGAATTTTCTTCACCGTGACTCCACCTTCTTCTATGATTTCTCGTACGAAATGATACCGAACATCAATGTGCTTCGTCCTTGCATGATAAACTTGGTTCTTCGCTAATTGAATAGCACTTTGACTATCACAAAAAATTGTGATACCTTTTTGTTCAACACCAAGCTCCTTTAGCAATCCTTGAAGCCAAATTGCCTCTTTCACAGCCTCTGTAATAGCCATGTACTCTGCCTCTGTTGTAGACAAAGCAACTGTTGACTGCAAAGTAGACTTCCAACTAACTGGTGCCTTTGCAAAAGTAAACACATAACCAGTAGTTGATCTTCGTTTGTCCAGATCACCCGCAAAATCTGAGTCACAATATCCAACTACAGACTGATTGTCTTCCTGCTCAAAAACTAACCCGACATCTACAGTATTATGAATATACCGTAGAATCCACTTCACAGCTTGCCAATGCTCCTTCCCTGGATTGTGCATATATCTGCTAATAACTCCAACAGCTTGTGAAATGTCAGGCCTTGTGCAAACCATTGCATACATCAAGCTACCAACAGCATTTGCGTATGGTACCTTTGACATATACTCTCGTTCAGCTTCATCCATTGGCGACATAGTAGTACTTAGCTTAAAATGGGAAGCAAGTGGAGTACTAACTGGCTTAGTCTTGTCATCTATGCCAAAACGTTGAAGTACTCTCTTCAAATATTCCTTTTGAGATAAACAGAGTTTCTTTGAACGTCTATCTCTAATTATCTCCATGCCAAGAATTTTCTTTGCCTCACCCAAATCCTTCATCTCGAACTCCTTCTTCAGTTGAATCTTCAACTTATCAATTTCTTCCGAATTCTTGGAAGCTATCAACATATCATCAACATATAGGAGAAGATATACAAAGGAACCATCTTTAAGCTTGCGCAAATACACACAATGATCGTATTTGCTTCTCTTGTACCCTTGCCGCAACATAAACTCGTCAAATCGCTTGTACCATTGTCTAGAAGATTGTTTCAATCCGTACAATGATTTTTCAAGTTTGCACACCATATTTTCTTTTCCAGCAACTTTGAATCCTTCTGGCTGAGTCATGTAGATTTCCTCCTCCAAGTTTCCATGTAAAAACGCAGTTTTTACATCCATCTGAACTAGTTCCAAATCCAATTGTGCTACCAAAGCCAACATAATTCTAATGGAGGAATGTTTTACAACTGGAGAAAACACTTCATTGTAATCAATTCCCTCCTTTTGAGCATATCCTTTGGCCACCAATCTTGCTTTGTAGCGAACATCTACTTGGTTAGGAAATCCTTCTTTCTTTGCAAATACCCATTTGCACCCAATTGCTTTCTTTCCCTTCGGGAGATTGGTCAATCTCCATGTATGATTCTGATGAAGGGACTGTATTTCATCATTCATGGAAATCCTCCACTTATCTTCTTCTGAACTTTGGACTGCGTCTTTATAAGTGGTAGGAACATCATCAGCTACAATTGAGGTTGCACAAGCAACCGTCTCTATGAGACGAACAGGTTTCGTTATTGTTCTTTTTGGCCTGCTGGTTGCTATTGATTCAAGTTGTTGTTGAGGTTCCTGAGTTGGAATCTCCTCTACTGGCTCTCCTTCCAGAGGGTAATCTTCATTTGTTTCCTCCTCTGCTTCTTGTGTAGGAAAAATAAATTTTCCCTCAAACTCCACCTGCTTAGAAGCACCTTTATTTTGTTTGGTATCTTCTGTTACCTTATTTACCATAGCAGATTCATCAAAGGTAACATCCCTGCTGAATATTACTTTCTTTGTCATAGGACACCATAAGCGATATCCTTTGACTCCAGAAGTAATTCCCATAAAAATAGCCTTCTTTGCCCTTGGATCCAATTTTGACTCCGTCACATGATAATATGCAGTTGAGCCAAACACGTGCAAAGAGTTATAATCTACAGCAGGTTTTCCGTACCATTTTTCAAATGGTGTTTTGCCATCAATAGCAGCAGATGGTAGACGATTAATGAGGTGACATGCATATGTAACTGCCTCAGCCCAAAATTCTTTGCCCAAGCCAGCATTGGACAACATACACCGTACCTTCTCCAGCAAGGTCCGGTTCATACGTTCAGCCACTCCATTCTGTTGTGGTGTATGTCTGACAGTGAGGTGTCGGACGATGCCATCATTTTGACAGACCTTATTGAAATGATCATTTTTGTATTCACCTCCATTGTCTGTGCGAATACACTTGATCCTCTTGCCTGTTTGATTCTCCACCATCGTCTTCCATTTGAGAAAAATTCCCAGCACTTCATCTTTGTTTTTCATTGTATACACCCACACTCTTCGAGAAAAATCATCAACAAAGGTTACAAAATAGTGCTTCCCACCCAATGAAGGTATTTTGGAAGGACCCCAAACATCAGAGTGTACATAATCCAAAATGCCTTTAGTATTATGGATCGCTGTACCAAATTTAACCCTTGTCTGTTTCCCTTTGACACAATGCTCACAAAACTCCAAGTTGCAAGTCTTTACTCCTTTTAACAATCCTTGATCTGATAGAGTTTTCAAGGATTTTCCTCCAGCATGTCCCAAGCGCATGTGCCATAGCTTGGTTGCTTCTGCCTCTTTGTCGTCACTGGATGTCACTATCGCTGTCCCAATAACTGTACTGCCACGATAGCGGTACATATTATTATTCTTCTGATTAGCCTTCATTACCACTAGTGCACCGGAGCATACTCTCATCACTCCATTTTCTGCAATGATTTTGAACCCTTTTGATTCCAGGGCTCCCACAGAGATGAGATTCTTCTTCAAATCCGGTACATATCGAACATCTGTTAATGTTCTGATCATTCCATCATGGTTCCTTAATCGTATTGAACCAATGTCATATGAGGTAAGAGGGCTGTTATCCGCTGTGTGGATGACTCCATATTCTCCTTCTTGAAATTCCACAAACCAGTCCCTGTTGGGACACATATGATGGCTACAAGCCGAGTCCATCAACCATATGTCTGATGATGTTAATGACTCTGTTGTAACTAATGAGAAGTCTGAATCATCACAATCAGCTACATTTGAATCCATAATGGCCTTTCCATTGTTATGTTTGGCCTTATTCTTCAACTTCGGACAGTCTTTCTTCCAGTGCCCCTTTTCTCGACAAAAGGCACATTCATCTTTGCTGGGTCTGGATCTTGACTTGGATCTTCCCTTCTTTGTCCTCATTTGACTTTGAGGACAACCCCTCACAAATAGTGCTTCTCCTTCTTCGCCCTTCTGTTTTTCTCGCTTTCTTTGTTCATAGCTGTACAAAGCCGAACAAACTTCTCTGAGAGAAATTTCGTCATTTCCATGGAGTAGAGTAGTTTCAAGGTGCTCGTACTCATCAGGAAGTGACGCCAACAACATTAAGGCCAAGTCACCATCATCATAAGTTGTATCCATATTTTGCAAATCTGTGACCAACTTATTGAAACTGGTGATATGTTCATTCATCGTGGTACCAGGAACATAGGTGAAGTGAAACAGTCTCTTCTTCATGTACAATTTATTTTGACTATTTTTCTTCAAAAATTTATCCTCCAGTGCTTTCCATAATTTACTTGCAGAAGTTTCCTTTGTGTATGGATATTTCTGCTCTCTAGCAAGGTAGGATCGAATGGTACCGCAAGCAACACGGTTGATAATTCTCCAATCTTCTTCTCCAATAACATCTGGTTTCTTTTCTTCAATGGCCAGATCTAGCCCTTGTTGAAAAAGGACATCTAGAACCTCGCCTTGCCACATCCCAAAATGTCCGGACCCGTCAAATATTTCTACCGCAAATTTCGCATTTGACACAATTCTTGTCATAAGCGAAGATGCCAATGATGACGTATTGTTGACACTTGATGTAGATTCTTCTTGTTTATTGTCTCCCATCTTTGACACAAATATTATTTAATAGCTGACGATACAAATCAAGATTATTTCCTTTCTGGTGTGGAAGATCAGACTAAGCTGCAACCACAGAGCATACTCAGACAGAACCTTGACTCAGTTACCAAGATAAATCTTTTCTGATGTGGAAGATCAGACTATGCTGCAACCACAGAGCATACTTAGACAGTACCTTGGCTCTGATACCAATTGTTGCGGAAGCCAAATGTATATAGTGTGAATAAGTCACAACTACTATACCAAAAATTATGACAGCCACCAAATAATAAATAAGACAATAAAGCAACAATAAAGGGAACACCAGAATTTACGAGGTTCGGCTAATTTTGCCTACTCCTCGGACACAACCAATATTTTATTTCACTCCAAAATACAAGTGAAATAATACTAAAGAGAGAAGATACAAATGCCTTAAACAGATGAGAAGGTAAATGAGAGGTGTATTTAAATCCTAAACATTAAGCCTTCTTTTATAGGGGGAAAACCCCCCAACTATTCATTTCCCACCGATACAAACATTTCTGACAACTACTTTAACACTCAAAGGCATCAACAGGAAAGTCATCCCGAGAGAAGAACCAAATGTTATGGAATTTAGGAATATAAATTTGTAAAAGTTGAACATATCAATCTCGAAGTTAACATCATCGTATAACTCCACCGGCGGAGGCGGAGGCGCAGGTAAAGTAGGGTTGCTGTTTATGTAATTAGTGTCGTCTTCTTTGCTAAGCCAACCTCCACCAGGAGGACTAAGAACGGCTTGAAAAGTGGCTGTTGCAATCAATACAGTCGCTACTAGAAACGAATTTCGCGCGCCATCTGCAATTCCTTTATCCAAATCCACTTGTGTCCGCGCTGCTTGTCTACATTGCTTGTACTTGTGTGTGGTCAGAAAATCTTTGTACATGAGATCGTCAAGAAGCTCTGACGACCGCAGAGCGCCGGCTCGTCGCAATAAGTTCTGAATCTCCGCGCTACTAACCACATCAAGAGCTGTCTGATTTGCTTGATTTCTGCCATGAAGGTTAACTTTCTCCTTTATTAATCGCTCAATAACCTGATAACCATGTTTCATGAGTATAATATATTACTAGTAAAACAAAACTCAACCACAATACACGGTTAAGCTTTATGAAACATAAGAGAAAAAATAAATTAGATATCAATTTTGAAGCCACAGCGTAATGTAAAGTAAAAAGTATATTATACATAGACTGTGACAACCCATATATAGCTTGTCAGCATTTTTAATCTAGAAACTACTCCTAATATATAATACTGTAAGAATGAGAGCCTAACCTATTGAACACTCGACAGTAGTGGAAAATGTATGCATCTATGGACACATGATGCTGTAGACAATGAAATGGAAATTGGGTGTATGAAACAGCTCTAGATTAAAATAACAGAAAATATGGAACTTTGCCAGCAAAATGAATTGCCGGCCAGTAGTTTTCTTCTTTTCGTTCGGCCAATTCCTCCAAATCAAACAAACCAACAATTCATCCAAATCGGCTAAAATATTCCTCATAACCTAGTCATACACATGACATTCAAGTCTTTAAAATGTCCTTTAGGATAGCATAGCATACCATCAATATTTTGTAAGAGGTACTCACGAAAAACATTATTTCTATTAGACCAAATAATCTTCCAAAATTAAGAACATGCATCGTACCTCAACTTGACCTGTCTGTGCAGCAATATGCAACACTGTATTACCTCTGTTATCCTTCCATCCCAGTATCCCCGTGTTGTCTGTCCGAATTATCCAACCCATTAGCACGTTAAAAGCATTTGTACTTCCTTTTAGCACAGCCAAATGGACTGCAGTTTCTCCTCGAACGGTCAGTTGCTTGACTGCAGTGGGGCAGGCAACTAGAAACTCTGCAACAAGATCAGCATCGTCAGTTTCCGCTGCATAGTGTAATGGAGTCTTCCTCTCCCTACTTCGTAGTCCAATGAGCTCAGGATCAAACTTTATGAGCTGCTTAACCGTCTCTTGCTGTCCATAACGCAAGGCCATATCCAATGGGCTATATCCGCTGGGATTTAGCTTCCTCCCAAAGGAAGGCTTTAAACTCAAGATTTCAATAGCCAATTCTGTGTTCCCAGCAGATGCAGCTACATGTAATGGTGTTTCTGCAAAATCTTTCGCTTCTATGGCTTTAAGAATTCCTGGTTTTCTTTCAACAACTCCATAGAAAGCATTAATATCCCCTGTTTCGGCTGTCCGTTTCAACTCTAGCTCCATTTCTCAATATAGTTTATTAACACTATTGAATATTGAATATAATAGATATAAATAGAGACCTGTGAGATCCTAAAACTGAAGCTGTGTTACTACTGAAGAATTACTTGCACACTACTGCGAAAATTCTTGCTAGACCGCGAAAGGTACGAGGAAGTTTCGAAATTCACACAGCCACCAGAATATTTGGATTTTGTAATATTAAATCTACGTATATTTTATACATATAATTCTACCATGTTCTTTATTTCATTTTAAAATAACTAGTTGAGGTATGCGGTATGCCCAGCAAGGACCAACTTTTTGGATAGTAATAATTTGTTAGACAAGATTAAGGGTGTTGAAGCAAACGAATTTGGAAAGAAGGTTCTCTTGGAGTGAAATAACGTCGACAACCAGCCAGTTAGAGAGGCAGTTAGACTTTCGATAGGATTGCGAGGTTCTATTGCTAGAATTTTGGATTTCCTATTGGTTTTGAGAAATGAGCGAAGAGGTTCCAAATACATACTTGGAAATATTGGCTAGAAATTGAGGGACAGCCGGGCTAAGTTACTTGATGAAAATTAATAATTAAGACACTGAAAATGTTACTAGTAAATAAAGGTACGTACCATTTTTTAACTTTCTTGAATTTTAATTTTGTTATTTTAATCTGCACACTGAAAACAGTTCCTAAATCAACCAATTGATCAGAACGACCTAATAAATAAAAAATGAACAAAAACAAAGACCAATATTCTCAGAATCGTAGTTTTTATGTAAGAATTTGAAAGACCAAAAAATTTTAGGAGATTCCCTTTTTTTCTGTTATCTCAACCATTCTGAAACTTTGGTATTAATACCAACATAGCAACATGTCCACTACCTATTGTCTATTGAATACAAACAAATTAATGTACTATGTATAACTTTATACAATATTTATATACACAACTATGTCTTATTATATTTACATAATAGCATGCCTACTATCTAGTGGTTTCCGGATGGGAACAACTATATTTTGTTTCCAATTTGACAGCTATTGGAAGACCAATCAGATGTTGGGCTTGGGTCCTCAATTGTTGGGCCATTTCCATGCTTCTGGACCATTGCGATGTTGGGCTGCACAGATGAGGTTCTAACACCCCCTCTCAAGTTGGAGGGGAGTGTAGCGAGGCCCAACTTGCCAAGAACCAAATTATGAGATGGGCCAGATAGGGGTTTGGTGAATATATCAGCTAATTGAGAGGATGATGGGACAAAGGACAGAGAAATCAAACCAGAGAGAAATTGTTGCCTCACAAAATGGCAATCAAGGTCAACGTGCTTTGTTCGCTCATGGAATACAGGGTTCCGAGCGATGTGAATCGCAACTTGTGAATCAGAATGAACAGAAATCGGAAGAGACGGTGGTGTATCGAGATCTGTCAAGAGTCGAGTTAGCCAAGTGACTTCAGCAACTACCCGCCTCATAGATCGATACTCTGCTTCGGCGGATGAGAGCGATACTGAAGCTTGCTTCTTGGATTTCCATGAAATTGGAGATCCGCCGAGAGTGACAAAATACCCACTTATAGATCGTCGTGTATCAACACAAGATCCCCAATCCGCATCACAAAATGCAAGTAGTGTGAGGGAGGGAGCAGAGGACATGAAAATACCCTGTCCAGGGTTGGATCTGAGATATCTAACCACCCGTAGGGCAGCATCAAAGTGAGGCACTCGGGGCTGTTGCATGAATTGACTGAGGTGTTGTACTGGATAGGACAGGTCTGGTCTTGTGTGAGTGAGATAATTCAATTTGCCTAGGAGTCGGCGATAGACAGTTGGATCAGAAAGAAGGTCACCAGATTCAGCACTAAGCTTGCATGAAGGGTCCAATGGAGATGTGGCAGAGGGCAGACGACTACAATCAAATTCTTCAAGAACTTCCAAGGTGAATTTCCGTTGACTGATGATTAAACCTTGTGGCTCGCGAAGAGTCTCCAGACCCAAAAAATAGTGTAAGTCACCTAAGTCCTTGATCTGAAATTCCTGGTGAAGAAATTGTTTCAATTGATGAAGTTCTTCTTTGTTATTTCCTGTAAGTAGGATGTCATCTACGTAAACTGCGACAATTGAAATTGAATCTAGTGATTTCTTGTAAAAGAGTGAGTAGTCATTAAGAGATGAATGAAACCCTTTGAAACTTAATGCTGCTGTTAGCCTGGCATACCATTGGCGCGAGGCTTGCCTCAAACCATAAAGTGATTTGCGAAGTAAACACACATGGTTGGGATTAGTTGGAATTTTTCCTACTGGAAACTTCATATATACCTCTTCCTGTAATTCACCATGTAAGAATGCGTTGTTTACATCTAGCTGTGAGATTCCCCATCCTTTCTTGACTGCAATAGCTAGAAGACATCGTATGGTAGTCATTTTTACCACTGGGGAAAATGTCTCGTTAAAGTCAATCCCTTCTCTTTGAATGTCACCTCGAATAACCAGCATAGCCTTCAACCTCTCTACACTTCCATCTGCATGATGTTTTACTTTATAAACCCATTTGCAAGGAAGAGCCTTTTTTCCATGTGGTAATTCCACAATTTCCCAAGTTTGGTTGGCTTCTAGTGCTTTAAACTCAGTGTCCATTGCTTGTTGCCAACCAGGATGCATATTAGCTTGGGAAAAACTGGTAGGTTCAACTATGTTTGAAATAGAGTTAATAAGATGTTGATTGATAGTGGAAAGTCCAGCAAAGGAAAGAATGGTAGGATTAACAGGTTGATTGAAACATGAATCAGTTAAAGTAGTCAAGTAAACATTATTGCAAACATAATCATGTAAATAGGTTGGTCTAGTATGAGGTCTGTCTGATCTTCTCAAAATTAGTGGAGATGTATCCTGTTTTGAATGATCCAACTCTGATGCATGATGAATTGGAGATTCTGATTTGTGGTTTGAAGTAGGACTAGGAGGAGAAATGAGAGTAGAAGAATGAACTGGATTAGGAGCATTACAAATAGGATGAATGGAATTAAAAGGTCCATTGATGGCATCAGAACTACTGTCAACCAAATCAGTAACTGGAAAAAATCCAGGGAACATAGGATGAGAACTGGATGGTAGAGAAAATGGATAAATAGATTCATGGAATTGCACGTCTCTAGAAACAAAGATCTTCTTAGTATTAAAATCTAGCAGTTTGTAACCTTTCTTACCATAAGGATACCCAATAAACACACAAACCTTAGCCCTTGCTCCTAACTTGTCCCTGTTGTGAGAAAGAGTTGAGGCATAACACAAACAACCAAAGGATCTAAGGAAATCATAATTAGGATCTTGACCAAACAAAATCTCATAAGGTGTTTTGTTCCTGATGACTTTTGAAGGAAATCTATTGATCAAAAAAGTGGCAGTGAGTAAGCATTCTCCCCAATATGAAATAGGAAGTTTAGATTGGTGCAATAGAGCCCTGGATGTTTCTAAAAGGTGTCTATGCTTCCTCTCAACAACTCCATTTTGTTGAGGGGTAGCAGTGCATGAAGTTTGGTGTATGATCCCTTGAGAAACTAAATATTCAGAGGTTGTTAAACTTGTACCCAATTCTAGTGCATTGTATGATCTGATAATTTTAACTTTGGTGGAAAATTGTCTTTCTACCATCACCAGGAAGTCCTTTAATACTGAAAAAGCGTTACTTTTTGTGCTTAACAGAAAAGTCCAAGTTCCCCTACTATAATCATCAACGATGCTAAAGAAATATCTATATCCATTATAGGTAGTTGTCTTATATGGCCCCCATGTATCAATATGAATTAGTTCAAAAATATGTTTGCTGGTGATATTGCTTGAATGAAAAGGAATTCTTGTTTGTCTAGCTAAAGGACAGATATCGCATTGATAGTGAACATTGGATATAGAAGGGAAAATAGATGGCATATTAATGTTTTTCATTGCAGAAAATGGCATATGACCTAATCTAAGATGTCATAGCCTTACATTGGAATTAACCTTTTCAGGAAAAGAAACTGAAGAAAGGGAAATAGCATGACTAGATTGTCTTGCTTTAGGTAATGAAACTACATGTTGTCAGATGACTTCTTAAGCTTATGGCTTGAAGAATCTAGCAGATAGATGCCCCCTTTTGCTTCACTAAGACCCTGAGGGATCCTCATTGAAAGGCCTTGTATCATGCATGTAGTAGCGGAGAAGATTAGAAGACAGTTGTATTGTTTGCAAATTTTTTGAACTGAAAGTAGATTGTATTTGAAAGAAGACACATATAAGACATCTTTTAGAGTCAAATTGCCTGGAATAGATACATCTCCAATGTGAGTCACTTTTATTCTATATGAATTAGGAAGATTTATCATTAAAGGTTTTGGAAGAGGTTTGAATGTGGAAAAAATTGTAGGGTCTGAAGACATATGTTCAGAAGCTCCTGAATCCAATATCCAAGAGGTGATTTTGAGATTGGAAGATGTAGAAGGTGAACCATTAAATGCTTTACCTACACAGTTGGCAACATTTGCAACAACATCTGAGTTAGAAGACACTGTCTGACCACCCTTCACCTGTTGAAGAAGTTGAACCAGCTGAGAAACTTGGCTTTGTGTGAGTTGTTGACTTCCATTGCTTCCATTAACAATGCTCTGCTCTCCTGCTTCACTGTCAAAATATGCTGCATTGCTCTTAACAGGTGCCTGGAACCTTTTTGACCTTGTGAACTTGAAGTCTGCTGGAAATCCAATGATCCTGTAGCATTTATCCACTGAATGCCCAGGTTTTTTACAGTAAGAGCAGCTCAAATTGTTCTTCTTTCCCTGGAAATCAGAATTTCCAAATTTCTGACCTGGATGACTTTGATTTGCAGCCATGAAGGATGAAGAATCTCCAGGGAATTGAGAGTTTACATAAACTTCCCTTTGCTTCTCATCTTGCATCAACAGTGAATATGCATGTCCCACAGTTGGAAGGGGTGTCAACATCAAGATACTACTCTTCACTGAGGCATAAGTGTCATTCAACCCCATGAGAAACATAATTAACCTCTCATCCTGGAGTGATTTGGACATTTTCATCTTACCTCCACAACTACATTCACATGAGCAGTTGACATGCGTATTCAAGGTATCTAGCTCATCCCATAGCCTCTTAATCTTAGTGAAATACCCTGCTATGTTGCTTGACCCCTGAACCAAATCACTCAACTATTTCTGTAAATGATACATTTTTGCACCATTTGATTGACCAAATCTATCTTCCAAATCATCCCACAGATGTTTGGCTGTTTTGGAATAGATGACACTTTCACCAATCTCTCTGGAAAGAGAGTTCAACAACCAAGATATGACCATGTCATTACACCTATTCCATAACTTGAAGTCAGGTGTTTCTGAGCTTGGTGCAAGGCAGGTTCCATCTATGAACCCCACCTTGTTTTTGGCAGAAAGAGCAATGAGAATGGACCTGCGCCACCCTCCATAGCTTTTACCATCAAAGTTTGTGTTTACTAAGTTCATTCCGGGTGAATCTGAGGGGTGAAAGAAGTAAGGATGACTTGAGTCCTTCATTCCACCTCCATTATTTGCAGAGGTGGTGACATTTGCTGAACTGACCTTAGCTGTTTCAAGAATGGAACCCATTGAAGAACAAGATATTGAAGATAAGAGTGAACAGAAAAAAAAAACTAAAGGATCGATACTTTAGAGCTACTGCTCTGATACCATGTAAGAATTTGAAAGACCAAAAATTTTTAGGAGATTCCCTTTTTTTCTGTTATCTCAACCATTCTGAAACTTTGGTATTAATACCAACATAGCAACATGTCCACTACCTATTGTCTATTGAATACAAACAAATTAATGTACTATGTATAACTTTATACAATATTTATATACACAACTATGTCTTATTATATTTACATAATAGCATGCCTACTATCTAGTGGTTTCCGGATGGGAACAACTATATTTTGTTTCCAATTTGACAGCTATTGGAAGACCAATCAGATGTTGGGCCTGGGTCCTCAATTGTTGGGCCATTTCCATGCTTCAGGACCATTGCGATGTTGGGCTGCACAGATGAGGTTCTAACATTTTATGTTTATGAAAACCTCTTGATCTACAGTCGGACAGTTTGGTTAATACCAGCTTCTCAATTATTACAAAGCATATTCCTATTGATCAATATCAGTTTAATTTACTTGCCCAGAAATAGAATTGCTAGTGGCAACCCACCACATTTCCGTGTTATATCCCTTGCAATTGGTTCAATATGATCCAAAATGGCCAAATATATTATTCACGAACAATTTCTTCCTCATTCAAGGTATCGAACTTAACTACTTTGACATCTTTGCTCATATATGTGCAAACATTCATATCTCTTGAAGTTGAAATAACCTTGCATATTCCAGCATGATTTCCAGGTTGTGGTACGCCCACTTCACTAAGATAGACAACCTCAAAAACATCGTCAAGAATAATAAGGACGTTGTTTTTGTTTACCCGTACAGTTGAAATTGTACGTAGTTTCTAGGCAAGTGAATTAATTTGATCCAGAAATAATAAAACAATTGAAGAATAATACGATACTTAGCCCCAAAATGTAGATAAAATAGCAGAAATGACGATTTCGAGAGCAAGACTTCTGGTCAAAGCAATGATGAGATCAAAAAGCAAGAAAGTAAATGATATAAAGCTTTGTATAGAATGTAGTATAAGTTTGCCAGAAAATTCGTCCCTTTACAATGATAACTGAGTTCTCTACTTATAGTTATGTCTTGGGAAGGAGGTCCTAGGATCGTGCCCTCCTTTAATGTCAATTATGAGGGTCGTTGATGAAGGTGTAACGGTGGAAATAAATATCAAATTCCTTGTAACGGATTGCCATTCTTAATACTGCAGAATATTCTCTATTAAATGCTACCGGACGCAAAGCATTTAATACACCTTTATGAACATTCTCTCCCAGTGACAAACGGAATAGCTGCGTTCGGTGACCAACTTCGTCTTGGGTTCCATGTGTCCTTCCTTTAGGTGACCACATGTCATATCATATTTTTCCCTATATAGATAGTCACCTTGCTTTCCGGTGACACAATCTTGTGTTACCAAAAAGTTGGTAGAATTACTCCTTTTGGCAGGAATTACTATAATTCTCTTTGTAGGCCTCTGAAAGTTGATTAGACATACGTCTCTCCTCATTTAATATTCCGTACACGTGTCATCCCACGATTCAGCACAACCTTTGCCGATTATCGAGGTAATCGTGGCCATGAATTTAGCCGCCAAAATTTTACTTATACACATCACCTTTCTCCTATGACTTCATAATTTCTCAAACTTTTAACTTGTATCTCCGTTTTCTATCGTTTCCCCAATTCTCTTCGAACCAAAACCCTTTTCCTTTCTCTTATTTAATTGCTTCTTCTTCCAAACATGCTGGCTCTTCAAAGAAAAAGAACAAGACTGAGGACTCTGCTCCTCCAACGGTAGGTTCCATCATCCCCCGAAGTCTTACACCACAAAAGATTTTGAAGAGAAATTCCCTACTGCTAACCTTCGTTCATTAGCTGTCAGTAGGTATCCTTCTTCAATTCGCCCTTCCAATATTCCTATTGTGAAGAAAGACTGCCATTGTCACGAGTTGGACATCATTTTTCCTCATCTATCAGAGCGAGTGACCCTTCCTAGGGATGGTTTTATATATTTTTACACGTATCTCTTTACTCTGGGTGCGTTTTCTTTGAGCGGAGAGCTCGATTATGTGATTGCGGAGTTTTTCCTTCACTACCAAGTATGCTTAGCATAGGTGAGCCCTTTAGTGTGGAGGACGATTGCCTATCTTTGGCGTCTGTGCCAGGAGACTGGAGAAGAGCTAACCTTAGCTCATATGATGAATCTCTATTCTCCTAAGATTTTCCATAGGGGAATGATAAAACTCTGCAAGCGTGGCCACCATGCTCTGTTGACCAGCATGGGTGATGAGAGAGACCGTAGGTGGACAGAGCGGTTCATTGCATATTCCACCAATAATATTATTTCGTCAATGGCATCACCCTTTCCGGCCACTTGGAATCGTACTCGTAAGACCTTTATTCAGTATATTTTCTTTTGCTAAATATTCCTTTGTGACCGTATTAACTCTTCATCTCGTCATGTGTTTCAGCAACTCGATAGGTCCTACTGGTGGTGAAAGTCTTGGACCAGTGAGTCCAAAAGATCTTGAATGTCATGATGCCCAAAATTCGTTTATGGAAAGTGTTGTCCCTTAAATATGGGTGGAAGACCAAAAATCATGGTAACTTGAACTTACCTTGCTTTTATTTTTTAATGTGAAGAACTTGGTTGAACCCTTCTGACTTGTTCATGAAATTAGGTCTAGTCGCGGGCTCTGTTACTGCCCCTGAGGATTTCTTGGCTGACCCTGTTGATGCAGCGAGACTGTTTTAGGAGGCACTTACTCGAACAGGTATCTCCGGGACTACTTCGGGCACAAGTATTTCATTACGGAGTCCTGGCTGGAGAAAAAGCAACCAAAAAAAAGGTCTTCTTCCTCGGCCGGGGAAAAGAATAAAAGGGCGAAGACTATTGCCCCAGAGTAGTCTCCAGAAGTCATGATCACTAGCCTTCCTCTTAGGCCGTTCATAGACACCGTGGTGGTCGACCATAATGCAGAAGCCAGTGATGATGGGGCTTCTCTACATAGAAGGCGACGTTCATTATCAGCTCAACAGAATGCTCCATCTGCTGAGTTAACTTTTCCAACCGAGGACGACACCTCAGCACTCTGGGGGAGTCTAATTCGGTAGAAAATGCAAACTCCCACTGCCGGGTCCCAGCTGATGTTTCTGTTACTACGAGGCCGAGTACCGAATACCTGTCGTCCTTGGTTGGGGAGCATCCATCTATCAGTGTTGCATTAGATGCGACTGCTTCTCGTTCTTTGACTCCATCAGCTTCATCTACATCTTCACTGTCGCACCTCCTTTTTCCGCCCCCGCGAGGGTGCGTAGGGAGTTTTTTCCAATTAAAGGACAGTCGAAACGGGATTTATTTCTTTATTTCAGAGTCGCCACTTGGGAGATTTAGGGTGTCCCAAGTCACCTATTTTAATCCCGAAGCGAGGAAAAGAATATGACTCTGTCTATTTAACAGTCTGCGCACCAGAAATCCGGATAAGGAATTCTGTTAACCCGGGAAAAGGTGTTAGGCATTCCCGAGTTCCGTGGTTCTAGCACGGTCGCTCAAATGTTATATTCGGCTTGATTATTTTGATTTGCTAAATACATTTTTTATTGCATGATTTTATTGTTACCGCTTCTATTTAGATTTAAAGTCCCTTCTTTGAATCGAATCACGCGTACGTATATTCGTGTTATAAATTATATTTTTTAAAACATGCGGAGTTGTGTCACGCGCACGTGTACACAATAATATAGATAATATTTTTATTAAAATAATTATTTTCGAAATTATGCTTTAAATAAAATCAAGAATATTCGCCCTTTTTGTATAATTAAGTAGTGAACCTCACATCTCGGGTTTTTATGAAATTAATAATGATATTCTCCGAGAAATCCCTTTTATTAAATATTCGATCGAAGTTGCGCGAACGCATAATCCGAATTGCCTTTAGAAATATAATTAGGTTACGCGAACGTATCCCTAATCACAAAAATATTCTTGATGGTAGTATAAATTTGTTTACAAATTGTTTATTATATCCACGTATTTTTATGTGAACATCATGAGAAATAAATATTCTTTTAGTCTCTAAATTCCTTAAAAAGAATTTACAATTTATTGGACGTTGGTCGCAATTTATGTTTTTCGCGTATGAATTATATTCCTCAAACCATTCGAATTTGTGGAGTAAAAATAAATGTGTGATTAATACTACCATTTAGTGAATACAATATTTGCCTACCCAAATAAACAACATGCAAATTACGTATAAAAATTGGGAAAGAATGGATGTAAGGAAGTGATATTTTTGAAGAATTTTCATTGTTCTATTTGAAGCGAATGCTAAAAAAATGTTATAATCTATAAACCTAATCACCTTCTACATTAATTGTTTTTAATCCAAAGTTATAATCGTTTGATTAATTTGTTTATGATGGTAGATAGGCATCAAGTTGATAAGAAAGGGAATTATTATACAAATCGATTGAATAAAATTGCCTTACATGCAACACAATTGTCCGTCTAAAACATTCATAACACTCTAACATCGTAACGAGCTATATCAAATCACCTTCCATATATGATTATATATATACTCATCATCATGCCATATATGAACATACAACTTATATCAATCTAAACCAAAATCAGATTTTTTACAAGATATACTAATAATGTAATTTCTTGATACTTCCATTCTACTTTACATTTAGCTAACAATATTACGGGATGTAATTAATGGCCCATTTTATGCCATGTTCCCTACCTTGATATTTTAATCATGACTTCACTTAATGAGAATTCGGAAATAGATGATATTATTACAACACTTAAACGAATTTTAAGAGGTAACAATTATCTTATATTCATTACGCCAAACGTACTACTATATTAATCAACTGAAACAAAAAACCAAATTTTTAACTAATGAACTTGAATGAATGGAAAACAGAATTATAATTCCCGAACTTCATTAATTTGTCATGTTGAAGCTTTTCGTGACATGAATTTACAGATATGTACCTGATATTGGAAGCAAAAGAAAATGAAGATGAGAATCAGCAGCAGTAATAACAGTACAACAGCAACAACTGCCCAGCAACAGTAACAACCCAGTACAGACCGGTGGAGTAGTAATCCCAAAAACAAAAGCTTTAAGCTTTAAATGAAACAACAACCATTAATACTAATTTCAAACAAAGAAAGAAAGCAGTAGATTTTTAGTTTTATTTTTATTTTGAAAGCTTAAATATTTTTCGGAATTTTTCTCTCTTCTATTCTCTGCCCGTTTTTTTCTCTATTTGTATATGTATTTTTTTCGTATCTCTCTCTATCTCTCTGTATTTCTTGTTCATTTGTCTTCAAGACTTCACATATATAACACATCCCATAAACCTTTTAATTAATTAAAATCAATACTTTTTCTCTACCCAACCCATTATTTTTCCACTCATCCCCATTACATTAAATAAACATATCACACCACCCCATTATATTTTGTCTCCCATGCTTTATTTAAAATAATGCAAGATTCCCCTTTAATTTAAATCTTGTCCCCCTTTTATATTAAATAATCATATCACAACCCACCCCATTTCATTTTGTCCCCCATGCTTCAAATAAACAATTACAAAATGTACAATTCCTAAACTACCCCTTCCGACCTTACTGAAATTACAAATCTACCCCCGAATGCAATACAATTTACCAAATTACCCCTCTGCTCTAAACAATCAATTAATCATAACTCAACCAAAATATAGTCAAGATGACCAATTTCTCAACAATCTTCAACAACAATTTACATGAACATGATGAACAACACAAACTCCAAATTAATGGAATGAATTAACCATATCGGGAACCAATCCTGGTAACATTTCAACAACAAATCACATGAACACGAATTGAACAACAAAGAACAACTAAAATTTGATTGAACAATATTTTAGCAACAAACAATCCTATTTTCGGATTCAACAACAACAACAATCAAAGTATGAAGATTTCTAAATTCAATCATATTGAACTTAAAATCAACTCTAACAACATTACAACAAACAATTCTTATATTAAACTTAAAACAAGATTATGAGAACAATTCAAGCAATAATCATAAATGGTAAACAAGAAATCAAACTATACAAAATTCGGATTCAAGATCATCCAAACAAAGTATGAACATGAATGAATCTATTTTAAGACAACAAACATGACGGATTAAACGATTAAAACAATATATTCCTTTAATACAACTAAATTCTTTAAACAAATAACAAGATCGACGAAGAAACAATTATGAACTTAAACTTGAACTTAACAATATTAACAATTTCTAACAATACATAAACACATGAAACAAATTGAAGAAATAGTTGATTAAATTTCAATTTGAATCTAACAAACATCAAACTAACAAATACTTACTTAAACAATAATACAAACATGAAATAAACATGAAAACAACTAATTAAACTTCTATTTTGAAATCTGAAAATTAATTTAACGAAACATATGAACAAACTAAAATTATTTCAACTACGGACAAACAAAACAAACATTGAATCACTTATCGATTTTGAATCCGAAAAACAACGAACAACAAAAAAAATATGGACGAAATTTGAAAACATAAACCAACTAACCGATTCGAAACAACGACGAATAAACGAAGAAGATAGAGAGGAAGGAGCAGCAGTTCGCAGATGGCCATGGCAGCATCAAATCTTGCTCGTCCATGGCGGAAACGTGAGCAGCAGCAGTTGCTGCGTGATCTTGGCCGCGACGGAGACGAAGAAGAACAACGCAGCAGCAACAAATGGAGCATCAGCTATGGCAACCATGACGGAGAAGATGAAGCTCGACCAAACGAGGACGAACTCGAAATAAGCTGTTCGTGGGCAGCAATGCGATGAAAATACAGCAATTGCGACGATGGAGGAGCAGACAGTAGCAGCGTGCCGCGAAACAGAAGCAGCTGCGTTTGGTTGTGGCGAACAAGATAAAGGTGAGGCAGCGGTTCGTGTGATGGGTCTGTTTGGTTCGCTTGAAGCTGAAAGCCGAAGAAGCGGCTATGGCTATAGCTGTCTGAGCAGCAGCAACGACAGCCATGGATGGATGTCGAAGCTCGAGCTCGTGGTTGATGAGGGACGAAGAAGATGAAGCGACGACGCCGAGATAGCTGCGTGGTCAGCAGTAACTATGGCTCTTGGGGTCATTTAGTTGAGCCGGGGTCGTGAGGGTGACGTGCGTGTGTGTGTGTAGCCATGGCTGCTTGAAGTTGAAGGCAAAGGGAAGCCATAGGAGGTGGGGTTTGAAGGTTGGAGAAGATGAAGTCAATAGGAGGGGTGGCGGATGAGTTAACATTTTTTAGGGTTTTCTTCATTTTTTCTTTTTGTTTTGTGTTGATAGGGGTATTGGGTCTTTTGGGTTATGGACTGGGTCGACCCAGTTCGAAATGGACTGGGTCGTAGGGAAGATTGGGCCATTTTTTGGGCCTGTGGCTTGAAATTGAAGAAGAGGCCTAATTCCGACTTTCTTTATATTTTCGCTCTCTTTTCTTCTTTTATTTTTTCTAAAACTAAATTATAAAAATACTTAAACTATTATTAAGAACTAAATTAAGTTATAAAAGCGCAAATTAACTCCCAATAACAATTAACACACAATTAAGTATTAATTAAGCATAAAATTGTATATTTGGACATTAAATGCTAAAAATGCAAACGATGCCTATTTTTGTAATTTTTAATTTTTGTAAAACAAATTTAATTACTAACAATTGTAGAATTAAATCCTATATGCAAAATGC
Organism: Nicotiana sylvestris; assembly: GCF_000393655.2. Taxonomy (NCBI): domain Eukaryota; kingdom Viridiplantae; phylum Streptophyta; class Magnoliopsida; order Solanales; family Solanaceae; genus Nicotiana; species Nicotiana sylvestris. Next base: position 30,496,133 of record NC_091067.1, read on the forward strand.
GACATATTTTTGTATTTTTTATTAATTTAGCAAATAAACATGCACAAATAAATACAAATAATTATTCAAAATATCACAAAATTGCACACCAAGAAAAATTACTTTATTTTTGAATTTTTTGGGAGTAATTCTCATATTGGGCAAAAATCACGTGCTTACAGCTGCCCCTCTTTGCCCGAAGACACGAAGGGTTTTCGTGCAAAGATAAAGCGAGCGATTTTTTGCCCATCCGAGTACTCCGTTGAAGCATTTTTTTAAAAAAGATTTGACCGAACCTTTGCTTCAAAGGTTTCCTACATATCCTGGGCTAAACAGGAATCAGGTCAATGTAGTTCGGAAAACTTTGGTAGCTGGGACTACCGTTGGACTGCACTGTTACTGTTGTTGCATGCTATTACTACTGCTTACTGATCTCCTTGTTACAACGTGCTTAAAAGAAAACAAGAAGCTAAGCTATACTGCAATTTTTCTGTTGCCTTGCTTTCTTGTTTGCTTGCCTTTTTTTCCGGTGTTTTTCTTCTTTTTGACACATGCACTTGAGTTTGTGCTGTGACCTCTTGTTGCAACCTTCTGTTTCCCGGTGCCGGGGAATTTTATTGTTTCCTGCTGGGGATTCCTATTGTAACCCTCTGTTTTATTGTCCTCTGACTTGATCTTGAAATGTATGCCTCTGTTATCTGGGCGGGCTCCCAACTTCAATACTTGAAAATTAAAGACTTGAAATGTATGCCTCTGTTATCTGGGCGGGCTCCCAAGTTCAATGCTTGAAAATTAAAGACTGAAATGTATGCCTCTGTTCTATGGGCGGGCTCCCAACTTTAACAACAAAAATGAATGTCATTCCTCTCTTCAGGCGGGCTCCTGACTTCAACAACAACTTTGAAAATAATTCGTCATTCCTCTCTTCAGGCGGGCTCCTGACTTCCACCAATACATCGCCATTCCTTTCTTTAGGTTGGCAAGATTTCAACAACTTTTTTAAAATGCCTTTCCTCTCTTCAGGCGGGCTCCTGACAACAACTTTGAAAATAATCGTCATTCCTCTCTTCAGGCGGGCTCCTGACTTCAAACCATACATCGCCATTCCTTTCTTTAGGTTGGCAAGATTTCAACAACTTTTTTAAAAATGCCTTTCCTCTCTTCAGGCGGGCTCCTGACAACAACTTTGAAAATAATCGCCATTCCTTTCTTCAGGCGGGCTCCTGACTTCAAACCATACATCGCCATTCCTTTCTTTAGGTTGGCAAGATTTCAACAACTTTTAAAAATGCCTTTCCTCTCTTCAGGTGGGCTCCTGACAACAACTTTGAAAATAATCGCCATTCCTCTCTTCAGGCGGGCTCCTGACTTCAAACCATACATCGCCATTCCTTTCTTTAGGTTGGCAAGATTTCAACAACTTTTGACAACGCCTTTCCTCTCTTCAGGCGGGCTCCTGACAACAACTTTGAAAATGATCGCCATTCCTCTCTTCAGGCGGGCTCCTGACTTCAAACCATACATCGCCATTCCTTTCTTTAGGTTGGCAAGATTTCGACAACTTTTTTTTTAAAACGCCTTTCCTCTCTTCAGGCGGGCTCCTGACAACAACTTTGAAAATAATCGACATTCCTCTCTTCAGGCGGGCTCCTGACTTCAAACCATACATCGCCATTCCTTTCTTTAGGTTGGCAAGATTTCAACAACTTTTTAAAACGCCTTTCCTCTCTTCAGGCGGGCTCCTGACAACAACTTTGAAAATAATCGCCATTCCTCTCTTCAGGCGGGCTCCTGACTTCAAACCATACATCGCCATTGCTTTCTTTAGGTTGGCAAGATTTCAACAACTTTTTAAAACGCCTTTCCTCTCTTCAGGCGGGCTCCTGACAACAACTTTGAAAATAATCGCCATTCCTCTCTTCAGGCGGGCTCCTGACTTCAAACCATACATCGCCATTCCTTTCTTTAGGTTGGCAAGATTTCAACAACTTTTTAAAACGCCTTTCCTCTCTTCAGGCGGGCTCCTGACAACAACTTTGAAAATAATCGCCATTCCTCTCTTCAGGCGGGCTCCTGACTTCAAACCATACATCGCCATTCCTTTCTTTAGGTTGGCAAGATTTCAACAACTTTTTAAAACGCCTTTCCTCTCTTCAGGCGGGCTCCTGACTTCAACAACAACACATCGCCATTCCTTTCTTTAGGTTGGCAAGATTTCAACAACTTTTAAAAATGCCTTTCCTCTCTTCAGGCGGGCTCCTGACAACAACTTTGAAAATAATCGCCATTCCTCTCTTCAGGCGGGCTCCTGACTTCAACCAATATATCGTCATTCTGTTCTTCAGGTGGGCTCCTGACTTCTTCTTAAATTCTTCATCCTCGTTCTCCAGGTGGACGCCTGACTTATTCTTAAATTCTTCATCCTCATTCTTCCAGGTGGACGCCTGACTTCTTCTTTAATTCTTCATCCTCATTCTCCAGGTGGACGCCTGACTTCTTCTTCAATTTTTTTTTCATCCTCATTCTCCAGGTGGACGCCTGACTTCTTCTTCAATTTTTTCATCCTCATTCTCCAGGTGGACGCCTGACTTCTTCTTTAATTCTTCATCCTCATTCTCCAGGTGGACGCCTGATTTCTTCTTCAATTTTTTTTTCATCCTCATTCTCCAGGTGGACGCCTGACTTCTTCTTCAATTTTTTCATCCTCATTCTCCAGGTGGACGCCTGACTTCTTCTTTAATTCTTCATCCTCATTCTCCAGGTGGACGCCTGATTTCTTCTTCAATTTTTTCATCCTCATTCTCCAGGTGGACGCCTGACTTCTTCTTCAATTTTTTTTCCTCATTCTCCAGGTGGACGCCTGACTTCTTCTTAAATTCTTCATCCTCGTTCTCCAGGTGGACGCCTGATTTCTTCTTAAATTCTTTTTCCTTCGCTCTGCTTTGTTCTTGCTTGCTGGGGATAATACCACTGTGGGAGTCTCCTTTCTTCCCCTCCTTCAAATTCATTTTTTTTTCAGAATTTATTTTCGCTCAACACTGTTAGGGATAAAAGTGTTATCTTCTTGGGATAACGTTGTTGAGGATAATGCTGCTGGGGAATTTTATCCCTTCAAATCGATGCTTCATTCTTCTGGAAGCTGCTGAGGATGATAATGGTTTTTGCTTTTCTGAGCACAAATGTCATCCCTTTGTTCTGTCTGCTGGGGAACAACTTCTTTTATTAAAACTTGTTATGCTGGGGGTAAAACTGGTTCAAAGACCACTTCCCTTGAGACTGGTGCTATATTCATTTTACCCTGAATGGGTATCTGACTTCCAGAAAATTTTCCAAATGAAAGGAAAATTTTCTGCCCCAGTTTGACAGTCTCCCTTATGGCCCGCATTTCTGTCATCAATGCCACTTCCTTTACCTGTTTCAATTTAAACAAAAATTGTTAGTTTAAAACGCGGTGGTTGGTTGTGATACTCCCACTAGGATGGTTTTCCCTTTTCCCTTCCTTGCTCTGCATTCCACAACTTGTTGGGGATGATATTATTTGCTGGGGATAATCCTTTTCTGCTGGGGATATCCCTCTTCTTTCGTGGCATGGCTCGGAAACTTGCATTTTCCCGACCTTTTAGTCTCGCATGAATTTCCCAAATCATGCTTATTGTTTTTCTTGTTTTGTCCACGGGCTCTGGTCTTGAGGTTTAATAACCTTTGATTTCGGCAAGGATATCCCTCTTGACACTCGTCAATCCTTTTGCTGGGGATATCTTTCTTGACACTGGCCTCGCGCTTGTTCCTTCCTGACTATATCACTTGGATGTACTAGTCAGATCTTATCTTGGAAAGCTGATGGTCTACTTTGAAGTCATTTCCCACTGGTCTTGACCAAACAGACTCTACTGGGGAAATTTCTATGAAAGGAAAAGATAAAAGGGAACAGAATAAAAGACAAAGGAAAAAATGACTCTTTAACAAAAGAAACTATAAATAAAAACCTATCAAATGAAAACACTGACTCTAATGGTCATGACATGCATATGTGGCCTATCCTTCGTCATCAATCGTCTTTCAAGGTCTTCCCTTGACTATCCCCCATCTGATTCCCAATCTTATTCGACTTGTAGTGCCCGAAGGGTTTTCACTATCAAGCCTCTCTCATTTTGGGTTTTTCTCTCAGCTTTCATCGCCTTATGGTGTCCGTGAAGATTTTCACAGATAAGACTCTCTCATTTATATCACTTTCTAGCTGGGGATTTGGAGTGTTTCCGGTATGACTCTCTCTGCTGGAGATTAGAGTCCTTTTTGCTGTGGAACAGAATATTATGTTCGCCGGTAAGACTCTCATTTGTCTGACTTGGCATCTTTTGCAGACTGATCAGAAGGTCTTTCTTTGGACCGTAATGTGGGTTTTTTGGATAGGCTTAGAAAGAAAGGGTATTAAAGGCTCAAAACAAATCAATTTGGGGTTCAAAATTACAACCTTCGAAATCATATTTGTTTATAACAAGCGCAACCCTTGCCCCAATTTCTTGCTTGGGGATTATTTATTTATTATATATATATTTTAAATTTTTTTTTTACACGATGCACACCATGCATACTATGCACACTATGCGCCCTATGACCGAGCCGTGAGGCGCCTACGTATCCTCTTTGAGGAATCAGGTCAAACGTAGTTCCCAATTCCTCTGTTTTCATTTGACTTTTTTTTTTTTTTATTGTTATCATTTTTCTTTTCTTTTCCTTTTTTGGTTTTTTTTTGATTTTTTTTTTATTATTATTTTTTTTTGTTGATTTTTCTTTACCTTCCAGGCTCGTATTTCCTAGTCGTTGCTATTGATTCCGAACGAGGGGTATGAAAGAAAATAAAATAAGGCTCAAAAGGGGTAACGAAGGATAAAGTGTTTAGGTAGCAGAACAAAATGCCTTCGTCATTCCAGTCTTCACAACATGCCAAGTGCAAACAACACAATTGAACATAGATTTATAGTCTCTTCCGACGGTGCTGGCCTTGACAATTATGTTAAACACTTACTTTTCATTTGTCCTTTCTAAAGCACTGCTGGGCGACACTCTCACTCTCATGCACGACCCTCATGCCAATTTGGCGAATCTTGCATTTAACGGTTTTCTTTATGTTTTACTTGCCCCAGTTCCACATGACTCGGGCTTCAAATAATCTCAAACCGTTCTTATTTCCTTTAAATGCTTTGATCACCTTCCCAGGGTTTTATGATTAACTTTATAGACTAGGCCCAAACTGTGTGCGCATGTCATGTCCCTAGAATCGGCATTGAACGAAAATGACAAAAGGACTAAATAAAAAGATGACTGGAAATAATAAAAGACCGGCTTTTGTATTAAACTTCCGGCGAAATGGTTAGAAAAACAAACAAAATAACCAGAATAAAATCTTAACACAACATCAACGAGACTTAAACAAACTGATACGACAAACATGGAAAGATAAGAAGGTTTGACACAAGACAATATTCGGATTACAACCCTAAGAATAATCCGGATAACAGAAATGACAACAAAATAACCACCAACAGCTTCTCTCTTGCTAACCAAGGAACGGAGCGTCCTCCCATTTTATCAAAATTGGCATCTTAGCCACTAAGCTTTGCATTAGTATTGCCAAGACCATTATCAGCTTCCATATCATCAACCTCCGTCAACAAGTTCTCGATAGGGTTCGAGTGCTCCATGTTACTGTTATCGATCACAATCCGCCCTTCTTGGATCATTTTCTCTACTTCCCTTTTCAAATTACGACAACTCTCAATGTTGTGCCCTATGACATTGGAGTGGTACGCGCATTGCGCTGCCGGATCAAAGTTTCTTGCATGTGGATCTGGAGTATATGCGGGGAGCGGCTCAATCAAGCCAGCATGCTTTAGCCTTTCAAACAGACTTGCATAAGATACTCCGATAGGGGTGAGAGCTTTTCCTCGTTTCAACAACCTTTCGTTCCTAAATGCTTGATTGGGCCGGAAACCTGATCCAGGGGGCTTTCGGTAGGCTTGTGAGGGTAGATAGGCCTTCTGTGGAGCTGGGTATTTGGAAAGTGAAGCCCATCTTTGGGAATCTCGTGGAGAGAAGTATCATCGGGGAGGGGAGTAGCGTGGGCGAGTGATGGAGCTACTCGGGTAGCTAGGAAAACTGTCATAAGTGGGTTGGGATGGAGAGTATGGGGGATGGGTAATGCCAGAGTTTGAAAAGCTTGGCGGTGGTGGGGGTGGTGCTTTCCCAGTTATCCATGCTTGATACATGTCTGCCACATGTTGTCTCAGCATTTTCACTTCTTCTACCAACCCGTTGTTCTGTTCGACCAATTGTTGTCGGTCATCAGTACCGACCCATCCTGTTCTGAGGTTCTGTGTCATTTGCTTTGCGGGGAGGAGTTACCACAACCAACCACTTTTCTATATATGAACACAGCAAAGGGAAGCCATCATGTTAGTGTCAGGGCATTTGACAGATAATCATATATTAGAGATGCAATGCACCTAAGCAGTTAAACTGTTCTATCAGAAATGCGATGCACTTGCGCTTTCCTTTATTTTTCTTTCTTCCTTTTTTTTTCATTTTCAGTGGTGGTCGAATCTTATGGAGATTGCCTACGTATCATGACCCCGCATGAATCAGACCTTGCGTAGTTCGGACCAATAAAAGATAAGCAATACTAATCATTTTTTTTTCAATTTTCATATTGGGTTTCAAAGGTTTAAAAATGACCTACAAACTTGAAAATCAAACGACCCACATATTATAATCAAAAGTTTTACAAACTCCAAAACAAACGGCCAGCTTCCTTTCTCCGTTTGACAAATGCAACCAAACGGTTATTTTTTGCAAATGTGGCCCCGTCCAAATTTTGAGGCCGGAGAGGATTATTTTATGACACTTTACACACTTGTCCGTTTTTTATGAAAATAGCCTTTCGACAACTGAAAGATACTCTGAGGCTATTTCGGCAAGAACGGTTTAAACGCGGCCGAAGCTGGCTCGGCTTATTTTGACCAAAAATCTAAACGGTATTCACCTGACCGTTGACTCTTTGTTTTTTTTTTCAAATTACAATAAAAATCAGGTGTTGCAACACGGCCCTTCAGCGCCTCGGGGACGAAGATTTTTTAAGGCTGTGTGGGTCAACGGACCAAATTTTAAAAAATGACCCAAAGGTGGCTGTTTATGCAAAGTCAGCCTTCCGGCGTCCCTTTCGGGAACATTCGACTATGTCTTGATAAAACAGCGTCACCCGACTTCTTTATGACAAAATTAAAATTTGACATATTTATTTTTGGCTATTTTTTTGTTTTTAGCAAAAAGTGGAGGCTGGACACTGCCCGACTTATTTACGACAAAATTAAAATTTTGACACGTTTTTTATTTATTTATTGGTTTTTGGCTTATTTTAGCAAAAAGGGGGGTTGGACCCGATGAGGGTTGCCTACGTATCTCACATCCGGTGAGAATCAAACCGGCGTAGTTCGGGCAGGTCATGAATAAAGTAAGTAAACTAATTTTAAATTATTATTATTTTGAATTTGTAAAAGAACAGCTTTGAAAGAAGAAATGAAGTATATATATATTTTTTTTGAATTTTTGATTGATTTTCTTTTTGAAAGAAAGACTTCTAAGAATTCCTTTTCTTTTGATTTGAACTTTGAGAATTTCAAAAGTAAAAGGAAGATTTTGTTTTTGTTTTTTTCTTATTCCAAGAAGAAAGAAAATATTTTTTTGGAATTTTACCTTTAATAAATGAAATGCTTTCTAAAAAAAATATTTTTTTTTTGAATTTTGAATTTTCTTTTCAATTTTTAAAGAAGAAGGAAAATATTTTCGAATTTGTTTTATTTTATTATATATATATATATATATATATATATATATATATATATATATATATATATATATATATATACATTTAATAATTAAAAAGACTTTCTTAAAGAAGTCAATAATGGAAAATATTTTTGGAATTTTTTTTTGAAAATTGGGAGTCTATAAAAAACTTTTCTAGATTTTTTGGCAGGACAAATATTTTTGCAACAAATAAAGATATATATACATTTTTGGAAATAAAGAAAAACTTTTTGGATTTATATATATATATATATATATATTTGCAACAAATAATAAAACTACTTTCAACGCGACTCTTTTTATTTTATTATTTTGAATTTTTCAGAAACGAATAAAAAAACTATTTTAAAAGTAAGACTCTTTTTCATTGTCATTTTCAGGGGAAGACAAACTATTTTCCTTTATATATATATATATTTTTTATTTTTTTGAAAAATAAGACAAAACAACGATTTTTTTTTCTTTCTACTTTTTCTTTGGTTTTAATAAAACAAACTAATAAGACATTTTTTTTTCATTTTCTCAAAATTTCGGCAGAGTTTTGACAGTATTTGGGCATTGGTTTTTTTTTCAAAAATAAACAGTCAATTCCCTAACCGCTATTTCTTTTTTTTTTCAATTTTAAAATATTATTCATGATATTCAAAAGTCAGTCAACACACAAATCCGGATCAAATAAATGCGCAAGTAGCACCAAGTAAGATGCATCAGGATGGTCATTTTTTTTGGCACACCTGTCCTAGACAGACCCAACCCCTGTGTTGAGTCTCCAAAGTCAAATGCATGTGATGCAAACAATCGCTCCTACTAGGGATCCGGCATGAAGTTGAGTTATTCTAAGTGAAAAAACCTAAGGCATATTGATCTAGCCCTGGCTTACCCAAACGGACAGTTTGAGCCGAAGCGGGGGCAACGTACCGGGAGCACGAAAGTCTACCCGGCCTAGTTACTTGTCCCAACTTCTTCTTATTTGGTATGACTTTAACAGAAAGGTGGGCCACGCGCACGTGTGCACCATAAATTTAGAAGACTCATAAAGAAGGGGGTTTTGTAGCAGTTGTATATATTCATAATTCAAATAATATTAAAGCGGTAAAAGCATCATTTAGCATATTTAGCATAAACATGTAAAAATCAGATAATAAATAAAGCCAACTATAACAGTTATTTTAAGCTCGAATTTCTAACCCTGAACCAGTGGTTCTGGGTAAATTCCCCAGCAGAGTCGCCAGAGCTGTCGCACCTCCTTTTTCCGCCCCCGCGAGGGTGCGTAGGGAGTTTTTTCCAATTAAAGGACAGTCGAAAAGGGATTTATTTCTTTATTTCAGAGTCGCCACTTGGGAGATTTAGGGTGTCCCAAGTCACCTATTTTAATCCCGAATCGAGGAAAATAATATGACTCTGTCTATTTAACAGTCTGCGCACCAGAAATCCGGATAAGGAATTCTGTTAACCCGGGAGAAGGTGTTAGGCATTCCCGAGTTCCGTGGTTCTAGCACGGCCGCTCAACTGTTATATTCGGCTTGATTATTTTGATTTGCTAAATACATTTTTTATTGCATGATTTTATTGTTACCGCTTCTATTTAGATTTAAAGTCCCTTCTTTGAATCGAATCACGCGTACGTATATTCGTGTTATAAATTATATTTTTTAAAACATGCGGAGTTGTGTCACGCGCACGTGTACACAATAATATAGATAATATTTTTATTAAAATAATTATTTTCGAAATTATGCTTTAAATAAAATCAAGAATATTCGCCCTTTTTGTATAATTAAGTAGTGAACCTCACATCTCGGGTTTTTATGAAATTAATAATGATATTCTCCGAGAAATCCCTTTTATTAAATATTCGATCGAAGTTGCGCGAACGCATAATCCGAATTGCCTTTAGAAATATAATTAGGTTACGCGAACGTATCCCTAATCACAAAAATATTCTTGATGGTAGTATAAATTTGTTTACAAATTGTTTATTATATCCACGTATTTTTATGTGAACATCATGAGAAATAAATATTCTTTTAGTCTCTAAATTCCTTAAAAAGAATTTACAATTTATTGGACGTTGGTCGCAATTTATGTTTTTCGCGTATGAATTATATTCCTCAAACCATTCGAATTTGTGGAGTAAAAATAAATGTGTGATTAATACTACCATTTAGTGAATACAATATTTGCCTACCCAAATAGACAACATGCAAATTACGTATAAAAATTGGGAAAGAATGGATGTAAGGAAGTGATATTTTTGAAGAATTTTCATTGTTCTATTTGAAGCGAATGCTAAAAAAATGTTATAATCTATAAACCTAATCACCTTCTACATTAATTGTTTTTAATCCAAAGTTATAATCGTTTGATTAATTTGTTTATGATGGTAGATAGGCATCAAGTTGATAAGAAAGGGAATTATTATACAAATCGATTGAATAAAATTGCCTTACATGCAACACAATTGTCCGTCTAAAACATTCATAACACTCTAACATCGTAACGAGCTATATCAAATCACCTTCCATATATGATTATATATATACTCATCATCATGCCATATATGAACATACAACTTATATCAATCTAAACCAAAATCAGATTTTTTACAAGATATACTAATAATGTAATTTCTTGATACTTCCATTCTACTTTACATTTAGCTAACAATATTACGGGATGTAATTAATGGCCCATTTTATGCCATGTTCCCTACCTTGATATTTTAATCATGACTTCACTTAATGAGAATTCGGAAATAGATGATATTATTACAACACTTAAACGAATTTTAAGAGGTAACAATTATCTTATATTCATTACGCCAAACGTACTACTATATTAATCAACTGAAACAAAAAACCAAATTTTTAACTAATGAACTTGAATGAATGGAAAACAGAATTATAATTCCCGAACTTCATTAATTTGTCATGTTGAAGCTTTTCGTGACATGAATTTACAGATATGTACCTGATATTGGAAGCAAAAGAAAATGAAGATGAGAATCAGCAGCAGTAATAACAGTACAACAGCAACAACTGCCCAGCAACAGTAACAACCCAGTACAGACCGGTGGAGTAGTAATCCCAAAAACAAAAGCTTTAAGCTTTAAATGAAACAACAACCATTAATACTAATTTCAAACAAAGAAAGAAAGTAGTAGATTTTTAGTTTTATTTTTATTTTGAAAGCTTAAATATTTTTCGGAATTTTTCTCTCTTCTATTCTCTGCCCGTTTTTTTCTCTATTTGTATGTGTATTTTTTTTCGTATCTCTCTCTATCTCTCTGTATTTCTTGTTCATTTGTCTTCAAGACTTCACATATATAACACATCCCATAAACCTTTTAATTAATTAAAATCAATACTTTTTCTCTACCCAACCCATTATCTTTCCACTCATCCCCATTACATTAAATAAACATATCACACCACCCCATTATATTTTGTCCCCCATGCTTTATTTAAAATAATGCAAGATTCCCCTTTAATTTAAATCTTGTCCCCCCTTTATATTAAATAATCATATCACAACCCACCCCATTTCATTTTGTCCCCCATGCTTCAAATAAACAATTACAAAATGTACAATTCCTAAACTACCCCTTCCGACCTTACTGAAATTACAAATCTACCCCCGAATGCAATACAATTTACCAAATTACCCCTCTGCTCTAAACAATCAATTAATCATAACTCAACCAAAATATAGTCAAGATGACCAATTTCTCAACAATCTTCAACAACAATTTACATGAACATGATGAACAACACAAACTCCAAATTAATGGAATGAATTAACCATATCGGGAACCAATCCTGGTAACATTTCAACAACAAATCACATGAACACGAATTGAACAACAAAGAACAACTAAAATTTGATTGAACAATATTTTAGCAACAAACAATCCTATTTTCGGATTCAACAACAACAACAATCAAAGTATGAAGATTTCTAAATTCAATCATATTGAACTTAAAATCAACTCTAACAACATTACAACAAACAATTCTTATATTAAACTTAAAACAAGATTATGAGAACAATTCAAGCAATAATCATAAATGGTAAACAAGAAATCAAACTATACAAAATTCGGATTCAAGATCATCCAAACAAAGTATGAACATGAATGAATCTATTTTAAGACAACAAACATGACGGATTAAACGATTAAAACAATATATTCCTTTAATACAACTAAATTCTTTAAACAAATAACAAGATCGACGAAGAAACAATTATGAACTTAAACTTGAACTTAACAATATTAACAATTTCTAACAATACATAAACACATGAAACAAATTGAAGAAATAGTTGATTAAATTTCAATTTGAATCTAACAAACATCAAACTAACAAATACTTACTTAAACAATAATACAAACATGAAATAAACATGAAAACAACTAATTAAACTTCTATTTTGAAATCTGAAAATTAATTTAACGAAACATATGAACAAACTAAAATTATTTCAACTACGGACAAACAAAACAAACATTGAATCATTTATCGATTTTGAATCCGAAAAACAACGAACAACAAAAAAAATATGGACGAAATTTGAAAACATAAACCAACTAACCGATTCGAAACAACGACGAATAAACGAAGAAGATGGAGAGGAAGGAGCAGCAGTTCGCAGATGGCCATGGCAGCATCAAAGCTTGCTCGTCCATGGCGGAAACGTGAGCAGCAGCAGTTGCTGCGTGATCTTGGCCGCGACGGAGACGAAGAAGAACAACGCAGCAGCAACAAATGGAGCATCAGCTATGGCAACCATGACGGAGAAGATGAAGCTCGACCAAACGAGGATGAACTCGAAATAAGCTGTTCGTGGGCAGCAATGCGATGAAAATACAGCAACTGCAACGATGGAGGAGCAGACAGTAGCAGCGTGCCGCGAAACAGAAGCAGTTGCGTTTGGTTGTGGCGAACAAGATGAAGGTGAGGTAGCGGTTCGTGTGATGGGTCTGTTTGGTTCGCTTGAAGCTGAAAGCCGAAGAAGCGGCTATGGCGATAGCTGTCTGAGCAGCAGCAACGACAGCCATGGATGGATGTCGAAGCTCGAGCTCGTGGTTGATGAGGGACGAAGAAGATGAAGCGACGACGCCGAGATAGCTGCGTGGTCAGCAGTAACTATGGCTCTTGGGGTCATTTAGTTGAGTCGGGGTCGTGAGGGTGACGTGCGTGTATGTGTGTAGCCATGGCTGCTTGAAGTTGAAGGCAAATGGAAGCCATAGGAGGTGGGGTTTGAAGGTTGGAGAAGATGAAGTCAATAGGAGGGGTGGCGGATGAGTTAACATTTTTTAGGGTTTTCTTCATTTTTTTCTTTTTGTTTTGTGTTGTTTGTAAGATAATAGGGGTGTTGGGTTATGGACTGGGTCGACCCAGTTCGAAATGGACTAGGTCGTAGGGAAGATTGGGCCATTTTTGGGCCTGTGGCTTGAAATTGAAGAAGAGGCCTAATTCCGACTTTCTTTATATTTTCGCTCTCTTTTCTTCTTTTATTTTTTCTAAAACTAAATTATAAAAATACTTAAACTATTATTAAGAACTAAATTAAGTTATAAAAGCGCAAATTAACTCCCAATAACAATTAACACACAATTAAGTATTAATTAAGCATAAAATTGTATATTTGGACATTAAATGCTAAAAATGCAAACGATGCCTATTTTTGTAATTTTTAATTTTTGTAAAACAAATTTAATTACTAACAATTGTAGAATTAAATCCTATATGCAAAATGCGACATATTTTTGTATTTTTTATTAATTTAGCAAATAAACATGCACAAATAAATACAAATAATTATTCAAAATATCACAAAATTGCACATCAAGAAAAATTACTTTATTTTTGAATTTTTTGGGAGTAATTCTCATATTGGGCAAAAATCACGTGCTTACATTCACCAATACCAGCAACTGCTACATTATTTCCATATTCATCAACTCTTTCACCAGCAATTGGTACATCATCTTCGCCGGCTGCACAGGACCGTGAAGATGTTGTTCCTCTTCCCCAGTCCCCAGTTCATGGGAATTTTGGGCAAAGTTATGCTGCCCCTTCTAATGATCCACGGGGGAGGAGGAATGTTACTCTTTTGGTCTCTATCGGGTGCAACCTGATTTCTCTGCCAATGGATCTTGGTAACTATCTGAAGCATCTAGCTTTAGATAAAGATTGAGAAAAGGTCCAAGTACTCTCGGGAGAGTGCTTGATAAACAATGCCATGCATAATGCTGCATCGGTGCATTCCTTTATTCCTTTGTCATTTCTTCTACTTTTGCCTGAATGCATTCTAAGTTTTGTTTCTCTTCTTTTGTATGCCAACTTTCTTGCTTCCGAATGCCTTCAGAGTTTAATCCATGAGAAGGAGGAACTCACATCTGAGCGGGATCAACCTTTGGTAGAACGGGATCAAACTATTCTCCGACTCTCAGAATTAGAAACCAAAGCCACCGAGGCAGTTGTATTGGAGGCTCGTTTGCAGCAAAGTGAGTAAGATGTGTTGAACCTTAGCCAAGAAATTGGCCCGCTGAGGGTAAGATTCGATGAAGCTAAGGCTAAATGGGCTAAAGTCCAGGTCATTGTTCTTGCTGCAATTGAGCACGAGGCTGCCACTGCTGAGAAAGTGACTGAATTAGAAGAAGCCTTGGACTCCAAGAATAGTTTTATATAATCTCTCTTTAAATTTTTATTTTCTTTTAACTTCAAAAAGTGTTTTAATGGTTAGTCATTAGTTTAATCAATTTTTGACTAAACCATATAAACATTGATGATAATAAGATAAGAAGTTACAGATGGTAAAAAGAAAGTTTTAGAAACTAGGGAAGTGGGGGATTATATTTATGAGACGAGTGTTGATGACAAAATGATATAAGTAAAAAAGGGGCCAATAGGTCAAGACAATCAAAATGTTTTATTAGAGGCGAGCTAATGCTTTTCAAACCAATACGATTATTTCATTATAAGACAATTACAAGATAGAATTCGTTTAATGGCCAAACAACCTTAAAATAAATTATATTGACCACAAGCTCACATATCAAATGGATTCTTGGAAAAAGGTCCAAATTTACCCCTCTACTTTTGAATATTGTCTATATCTAACATTCGTTATATTATTCGACCAAATTTACCTCTACCATTATACTGGAGGGTAGTTTTTAAAAGTTTATTAATGTTAAGGGTAAATTTGTGGAGAAACATTTTCGTGCCAAGAAAATTTTGGTGTGTGGCATAGGACTTGATGAATACAATAGGATCTCAGCTTGTCAATCCGCCAAGGAAATATTGGAAGTATTGCAAACAGCACATGACGGAACCACTCAAGTAAAGCAATCTAAGATTGATATGCTCACCATTGAGTATTAGCTCTTCAGGGTGAAAGATGATGAATCTATTCAAGACATGCACAGAATATTCACTTCCATCATAAACGAGCTACACTCGCTCGGTAAATCATTCCTAGGAACAAGCTCGTAAGAAAAATTCTCAGTGTTTTGCCTAGTTCATGGGAAAGTAAAGTGAATGCCATCACTGAAGCAAAGAACTGCATGCCCTAACTATAGATGAGCTAGTTTGAAATCTTAAAACCTACGAGATGAAGAAGAAGAAGAAGGACAGTGAAAGAAGAGAACCAAAGAAGGAAAAGAACCTGCTACTCAAAGCTAAAGGCAATGACTCAAGTGAGGAAGACTGTGACATGGCTTACCTAACCAAAAGATTTCAGAAAATGGTCAGAGGGAATGGAGGGATACCAAAGAGAGGCAGTTCCAGTAGACCAAAGAATTATGACCTCTGTCACAAATGTGGAACACTTCAAATACAACCTTGATAAAGCAGCCAAGAGGAACCCGGTTCTTGACAAACGCTTCAAAAGAAAGAATATCACTGACAACATTGTAAAGCAAGCTCTTGCAGCATGTGAAGATTCCTCCAGTGAGTCTGAAGAAGAAATTGATGCAGGTGATAGTTCTATGATGGCAGTTGAAAGTGAAGCAAATGAATATGATTCAATATTTGCTTTGATGGCTCA
Source organism: Nicotiana sylvestris (assembly GCF_000393655.2). NCBI lineage: Eukaryota > Viridiplantae > Streptophyta > Magnoliopsida > Solanales > Solanaceae > Nicotiana > Nicotiana sylvestris. Next base: position 30,512,030 of record NC_091067.1, read on the forward strand.
ATCAGACAATGATGAAGATGATGACAATGATGAGGTAAACTACAGGGATGTTAAGAGAAATCTGAAATCCTACTCTCCTAAAGAACTCATGTCATTAGCAAATGTATTAATTGATTCCTATCGTAGTCTTGTAGATGATAAGGATGCCTTGACCATAGAATTATGAGATGTTGAGAAAGCCAGAGATGACTTGGTAGTCTATGTGGTTGATTTAAAGGAAACTATAGATAATCTGGAAAATAAAAAGAAGGCTCTAACTGAGAAAATCACTAGTGTAGAACATGAAAGAGACGATCTGGTGGTAGTAGTTGTCGCGCCCTCTTTTCTCTCTGCGGAGAAAGTCCGGATTTCGACATTATATGGGGGTAATAACTCACTTCCTTTTGGTAATTGGGTATTTGAAGAGTCTCCACCTAACGGATTATGGTGCGTTAGGACACCCAGAGCGGTTAACTCTTGAATTAGTTTGCATTACCAGAGATTAGGGTAAGGGCTCGAAATGACCTCGAGAGAAAGGTGTTAGGCACCTCTCTTGGTCCACAACTGTGGGTCCCGACCGAACTTATACTTACGAATTAGTCCATTAACAAATAAATAGTTGAATCAAATAGTTTGCAAGTAAAGCACGTTGGACGTTGTATAACTCAAATAACAAGGCAAAGATTTTGAACAAGTTGTATACATATAAAACAAGGTTTAAACAAAAGGAATTTTGGAAAAAGGGGAAGTCCTAGGTTGGTTAGCCTATAGGATCACCCCACACAATGTCCGGTAAACACTCCTCAATGAGGGGCTACACGTGACATTAGCGCGTAGTCATCATATCTCATATCTACCCTTCTCACCCCCTTAGTGGTCATTAAAGCAAGTGTTGGTCAGCGATCTCTATTGCGTGCTGTTACCCGTCCCTTCTTAATGGTCCTGGAGGAAATTTAGGACCTATACATATAGGTAGTTCTAGACAGACCCCTAAGGTTTAAAGGAGAAAATACTAAGGCGACAGGCAAGAACAAATAGGACCTTAGCACATAAGACAGGAAAGAAGCAATTAGAGGCTCAAGTTTACCTACACAAATAATGCACATAAGCAGCACGACTCAAACACAAATAAGGGTCTTTTGTTAAACAGTATCCTAAGGCATGATGTCTAAATGAATATCAAGACACAGAAGATATGTAGTTTATTTATTTTATAAACTTAGAAGTAATGGTCCTATCAGTTTGCCTACTGATTTTTTAAGCCTGTTAAAATTAGAACGACACTAAGTAGCAGAAACAGTTTTAGAGTTACAGGATTTGAAAATGCCCTATAGGTTTGCCTACATGCGGAATAATGATAACTACGTTTTATATAGTAAAACAGGGCAGATTTTAAAACAGACTCTTGAATCCCTACATGCATGCTGTCTAATGATAGATTAAGGCAATTTTGAAAGAATTCATTTCAGAGAAAATAAACCACTAATTAAACTAGTTTCAAAGTGAACTAATCCTGGACTGGATTAATTTATTTAAACTAAACTGGTTTAAATCTATAGGCAGAATTTCTGGTGTTGTTCCCTATAGGCATGGTATCTAATTGTTTAAAAAACTGATGTTAAAAACTGGTAGGCATGATAACAAATGAAAGCACATATAAATATCAGTTATAATAGAAGTTGAACTAGATCATATTGTATAGGCATAGTATCTACTTGTGAGGTTGATTTTAAGACCTATAAACATGATTTCTATTATTGGAACCACTTGAGACCTATAGGCATGATTTCTAACATGGTAAGGCAAACACAGTAAAATATAAAGTCCTATAGGCAGGGTTTCTACCCGTATTACCCCACAAATATGTAACTACCCACCCTTTTTCACTAGTTACCCCAATATTTATCTACAAATTATTATAGACCATATGAATGAATTACATAAATAGATAAAAGGAAAAGAAGAAGTTACAATATAGGGAGCTTGAAGTAGTCCCAAGTGATTTCCCAAAACCTCCAATAGCCTCAAATGCCAGTTTCATAGATAATATCATTGTCTAGGTGCGTCAGAGTTCCCTAATGATCTCAAGGATTTCGGGCAGTGCTCACACCTAGACTTTGTAACCAAATTGAGTAAGTGCAGTGTGGAAGGGCCAGCCTCAGTGTGCCAGAGTTGAGAGGGTTCTCAAAAGGATCCCAAGGTAGTACACACACTGGAGGGGGCAGAAACTAGTGACTTAAGGGTAGAGTGAGAGTGCTTGACACAATTGGAAAGGTTTCAGTAGGAAAACAATATTAAAAAAAGATTTGCTTGAAATGGTTTTGAAAAAAAAAACACATAAGACAATTTAAAAGAAAGATAAGGTGAATAACAATCAATCAAACTAAATACAGAACCAGAAGAACTTCAACACATGGAGTCAAACAGATGCACACATCCACTTAGGAGTAATGGGGATTTGGGATAAGCATAGGGCATATAGTAAGCACAGAATCAGAGAATCCTAAAAGGGGTCAAGGATTTTAAAGTATAGCATGAACTTTAGGGTTAATACAGAATCAATAGGCCAATTACTTCATACAAGAAGGTGCATGCCAGAAATCAGAGAAACATAGTCACATTGGGACATACTAGAAGGGGATCCTAAGGCGGTATATAGCATGCAGCAAAGAAGACAGTGAAGTAGACATGTTAATTGCAGGTTGAACAACAAAACCATAGATAGAAGCATATTAGAAACATGACAAATTAAAGTAATAGGAGACGCATGTTGTTTTGGGACTAGAATTGAAATTAGAATATACCAGTAAGGGGATAGTAAACACAAAGTGAAAGAGAACCCAGTAGTCAGCCTTGGCTTACAGCCGGCTGACTTTAGACAGTAGTAAGTAACACAAAAGAGAGCAAAAAGCTTTTAGTGTGAAAGACAGAGTTTTGAACCAATGTTCGTGTGTTTGTGCTACTGAGAGAGTGTGTATATATAGTAGTTTGAAATTAGGCAAAATAAGACAAGAATCACAGTAGTATAGTAATTATGGAACCAAGTACTAATCAGAATCAAATCAATGTAAGTACTCCTTTAATTAAGGGGTAATCAACCAACGGTAATGGGAAAAAAATGTTTATGAAAGAAATCAAGTAGGGCATCAGGTACAAAATAGACAATTAAGGATAAGTACATAAGGGTTCAATTAAGGAAACAACTAGTGAAGAATCAATAAAATACTCAGTTAACCAATAAGGTAAGAAAATAAAATAAAGTTGCAGAATATGAAAACAATCGAAAATCAGCATATAGTAAATCAGTGAATCAAGGACTCAAAATTACTGATCTAAGGAGAGTAACATGGGTTCCCATGGATAAGCAAATAAATCAAGTTTAAATAGGAGAATCGAAGGTCTAAAGGGAAGTTTTCAAATCAAGCCAAGAAACAGGGAGCTCAGAGTCAATCAAAGAGAGAGTCATAAGTCAATGTTTTAGCATATAAATAGAGTGAGATAGGAGTAATCAAACATAGCAAGCAAAGAGGCAAGTGTTTACCAGTCAAGATGAACCCCAACGCATAGAGCTGATGTAAGTTAGGCATAAAAACTCAGTAGAAATATATTCTAGGTGATATAGTCACAGAAACTCAAACAAGAACAGGCCAGTCACAAAATCAAACGAAGAAGCCTAGAAAAATTAGGGCTTTCAACATAGACGAGTTAAAGATATGATAAACTCATAGAATCAGTTAAAATAATGCAAGAAGTAGAAGTTTAAACACAAAGAATCAGTTAAACAAAATTTTAAAAGAAGTTTTGAAACCCTAATTTTTAGAAGAAGGTAAAAAACACTTGAAATCAATGATTCTTGTAAAAGAGTTCCAAGGGGAGTGTAAAACATTAACAAACAAACTCAGATCATCCTAGATCTGTATAGATCTAAGAGATATAGGAAGGAATTAGGGTTTCAGAAGAAATCCATATAGAGATGAAAGAACCTATCTAGAATCCCAAGGATTGTAACAAATACACCATGATTATGCTCGAAATCACACTGGAGTAGCCAAGAACAGACAAATGACGAAACCTAGATGCAAGTCGGCGTGGCCCTGGGCCCTTGAAGAACTTAGAGAAGGAAGCCATGGCATGAGAGAAGCCATTGGAGGCTTAGGAGTCGATGAGAGATCACCGGAGAAGAGAGATCGGTGGTTGAAGGGTTAGGGTTTGAGGGTGAGGAGAGGAGATGAGAGAATACAGAGGCGGCGGGTTTGGGAGAATGAGTTAGGGTTAGGGGTCGTTTAGAGTTAAAAAAGGCAAGAGTTAATCAGATCAACGACCATGATTTAATTGGTTTTGGGTTGGGTAGGCGGGTTTAGGGTTTGGGTTGGGTAATCCGATTAGGAATTGGGCTGGGGTTGGGTTAAAATTGAGGCTAAAAGTGAAATGCAATCTGGCTATATTTTAAATAGCCAATTTATCCCTATATAATTTATAATAAATAGTAAATAGTTTCTATAAAATAATTTCATGTACTAAAATGATTTAAAATAAATATTCAACATTTTAAAAATATAGAAGGTCGTTTTGTGCATATAAAATGTAATTGTACCCTAATAAGGCTAGTATTGCAATTATATGCAAATTGGCTTTAAAAATACAAAATGCAATTATAAAAATGTATACAAATATTTTTAACAGTATTTTGGAATAAATATAGGATTTAGATGACTAAATTACTACAACAATAATTTGAGGGATAATTATTGGGGATTTTATGAGTAAAAGGGAAGGAAATAAATCAATTTAAAATCTTTAAAATTATAGAAAAATTATAAAAACCTTTTGCATGCTTATACATGCATATATATGCTCTTTTGAAAGTATTTATGCATATTAAAAATATATAGAAAAAAATTGAGTATCAACAGTAGTAGTTGACTTGAAAGAAACCATTGAGAAGTTCAGTAAAGAAAAGGATGACTTAGTGGAGAAAGTGACTGTTATTGAGCAGGAGAGAGATGACCTCTTAATAGTGATTGTCAACTTAACGGAAATAATAGAGGAACTTGGAGCTGAGTGTATGCCTAGAAATTCTGAAAAAGGGAAAGAGGTAGCTAGTGAGGCACAGATTAAGCTTGAAAACGAGTTAAATGTTGTGAAAACTAGTTTGTGTGCTGAACTTGAGAAAAATAGGCAGCTCCAAGCTGAACTGGAAAGAGTAAAAATAATCTTGAGAAATCCCTTAAGTGGACCTGGTCCTCGGAGGCTATCACTGTCATGTATGTTAATAATGGTGGTAATAGGCAGGGAGTGGGGTTTCAAAGGGAGAGAACTCCTTACGACCCTCATAGCTAATATGTTATTGTACCTGATAATTGGCTGCGTACCCACTGTGGGAACAATGGGCATTTTAAGGAAACTTTCCAAGCCAAGGTTCAGTCTCTGCAGAAAAATAAAGTTTTTGCTGAAAGAGTAACTGCTAAAAAGGGACCAGGTGCCACTCATAAAAGGCGTAATACATACGGAGACACCTAAAGTTGGCACAATCTTTCATTTAGATACTTAAACTAGGTCTCTTTCCAATTACACACAAGAATTCATTTCAAACTGTACCAATTAAACACAAAACTATAACATGGCAAAGAAAGTGTTTCTTAGTCTCTTTGAGCGCGTGAATGAAATAAACATGGCATTTTTTTATTAATTAAATATTAAAAATATATTTGATCACAAAAACCCCTATTTTCACTAAATCCCCCATCCCCCCTCCCCCCTCCCCCCCCCAAAATGTGTTCCATCATCTTCTTCATTTTTCCACCATATCAGCTCCCCCACTATCGTATAGTACATTTGCTTTTTTTCCCTTTCAGTTTTCCATATGAAACTTTTCTTGTATTCATTTTTTTTGTTTTCACACTTAAATCTAAAGGGTTCGCCAACTATTCTTTTTTCCCCCTTTTATTATCTCACTATCTATCTCTTTGAGTTTGACCCGTTGCCACCTACGGCAGCTTCTTTGCTCCCCTCCAATGGCTACCCCACCACCCACCCAGTCCCCCTCCTCTTTCTCTTAAACCAATCCCTTATTTAACATTTCCTCTCTCCTTTATTTTCTCTCTTTCCCTTTCTCTCAAACCCTAATCTACATGCGTTTTTATTTGGAACAAAAATAAAATCTTTTTACATTTTTTTACAGCCCCACATATTTTTTTAATATTGTTCGAGTACAAGCTTGTGGTCCAAGAAAGTGAGCTTGATAAGCTAACTCTATTGTTTAGGTCATCTATCATCAGAAGGGGGTATTTGTATTTTAGTGGAAATAATACTATATAGCTGAGGTGGACAAAAAATGATGAGGCACGATTTTTAATGGTTACTTTTGTCACGTAGATGGAGATTGCAGAACACGCGCTTGGTTAATTAATAAGCCAGCAAAAACGTGTCTAATTGGTATGAGAATTGCCTAAGAAACGTGTCTAATTGGAAAGAGGCCTAGTTTAAGTGTTTAAGTGAAAGATTGTGCCAACTTTAGGTGTCTCCTACGCCCTCATAAAAATGCATGTTACCTGCATGGACTAAAAGAGCACCTACTCATCCTCTTACTTATTACAAGGGACCCAAACTTGCTTGGGTTCCTAGATCTAACATGTGATCTCCTTGTGCTGGGAATAGTGAAAGGAAGCAGTCAACAATGGTTCATAGACAGTAGATGCTCAAAGCACATGACTGAAAATACCATGGACTTTCTTTCACTAAAAGCCCTGCAAAGAAGGAGTGTATCCTTTGGAAATGGGAAAAAGGGGTACATTCTTGGTGTTGGAAAAGTTGAAAAGTCACTCACTCACTCAATTGATAATGTGTACTATGTCAATGGCCTGAAGTACAGTCTCTTGAGTGTCTCCCAGATATGTGACAAAGGAAACAAGGTGGAATTCTTGTCCAATATATGCACATTTACAAGTCTAGTAACTAGTGAAGTGGTACTTGTGGCCAAAAGATACAAGAATATCTATGTTGCTGATTTTGAGTATCTATAAAGTGGTGATCTGAGTTGCTTGAAAGCAGTTGATGATGATACTGAACTGTGGCACAGAAGACTGTGGTATGCAAGCTTTTCTCTACTGAATAAATTGATTCAGAATGACCTGGTTCGTGGTCTGCCCATGTCAAAGTTCAAAGAACACAAGGTTTGCGATGCCTGCGCTAGAGGGAAGCATGTGAAATCCTCATTCAAGCCAGATAAGGATGTCAACACCTCAAAACCACTAGATCTTCTCCAAAAGGATCTATATGGCACTATGAGATTGCAAAGCAGGGGAAGAAAAAGATACATTTTTGTGATAGTGGATGACTACTCCAGATTCACTTGGACTATGTTCCTTAGAACAATTGATGAAATCTTTGAAGTGTTTGTAGCCTTTGTAAAGAAAATCCAAGTGAATATGGAATCAAGAATAGCATGCATTATATTAGATCATGGAACAGAGTTTGACAGTGCTAAGTTTGATGAATTCTGTAATGAGAATGACATTAATCACAACTTCTCAGTCCCAAGGACTCCCCAAAAAAATGGAGTTGTGGAAAGGAAGAATAGATACCTTGAGGAAATGGCAAGAACAATGTTTATCGATAGTGGGATTGCTAAGAACTTTTGGGCTGAAGCTATCAATACTGCTTGCTACTTGGTGAACATGTGCATGATCAGGTCTCTCTTGAACAAAACCCCTTATGAGTTACTGAATGGAAGGAAGCCCAAGCTAACTCACATAAGAACATTTGGGTGCAAATGTTATGTTCTCAACAATGGAAAGGATCAGCTTGGAAAATTTGATGCTAAGAGTGATAAAGGAATCTTTTTGGGGTACTCTTCTCAAAGTAAAGCCTACAAGATATACAACAAGCTGACTCAGTATGTTGAGGAAAGTGTTCATGTAATCTTTGACGAGTCTTATCCCTCCTGTGAGAAAAGCAACATGGATGATCAAGATGGAGAACCTCTGCTAGTTCCAGGTGAAGTCATTGACATGACAAACGAAAAGGCAGACATGATGAGTCATGTGAAGAAGCCAAGTGAAGACAATGCAGTCTCTTTCTCACCAGCTAGAGAGGAACCATGTACCACAATTACAACCACCGAAGCTGAAGAAAGAGTGGTTGATGCAGTTCAAAGTACTCCACAAGTAGCTGAGAGAAGAATGTAAGGGAACCAGTCAAACTTACCCAGCTCCTCTACCAATGAGGCTCAAGTGCCCAACTGGAAACACAAAAGCTGCCACCCTCTGGAAAATATAATTACCCCTCTAGATTCAGGAGTACAAACCAGATCAAAATCCAGAAATTCGCTTGCGTTCTCGGCCTTTCTTTCCCAAATAGGACCCAAAAACATCAATGAAGCCTTAAAAGATGTAGATTGGATTACAGCTATGCAAGATGAGCTGCATCAGTTAGAAAGGAACAATGTATGGCACTTGGTATCTAGACCCTCAGATAGGACCATTAGGAACTAGGTGGGTATTTAGGAATAAGCTTGATGAACATGGAAACACTACAAGGAACAAGGCTAGGCTAGTGGTTCAAGGTTACAATCAGGAGGAAGGAATTGATTATGATGAGACTTTTTCTCCGGTTGCTCACATAGAAGCTACCAGAATCCTTATTGCATTTGCATCACATATGGAATTCACTATGTTCCAAATGGATGTCAAAAGTGCATTTCTGAATGAATTCCTTAAGGAAGAAGTCTATGTAAAGAAACCTCTAGGCTTTGAATGTCATGAACACCCTAAATATGTATTCAAATTGGACAAGGAACTATATGGATTGAAACAGGCTCCTCAAGCTTGGTATGAAAGACTATCAAAGTTTCTCCTTGAAAATGGTTTTACAAGAGGAAAAATTGACAACACCTTGTTCCTGACGAAACGAGGGAGGAACCTGCTCATTGTTCGAGTATATGTTGATTATATCATTTTTGGAGCAACAACTGATTCACTCTGTGAAGAATTTGCAAAACTCATGGGAAGTGAGTTTGAAATGAGCATGTTGGGTGAGTTGAATTTCATTTTGGGTCTTCAAGTGAAGTAGTCCATAAAGGGTACATTCATTAGCCATCATAAATACATCAAGGAGCTCCTGAAGAGGTTTGATATGGAAGCATCAAAAGTAATTGACACTCTCATTGTCACTACTACTCGATTGGACATGGATGAACCTGGATCTCCTGTAAATCAAACCATGTATAGAGGCATTATTGGGTCCCTTCTCTATCTTACTACCAGCATACCTGATATAGTCTTTAGTATGGGGCTATGTGCAAGGTTTCAATCAAATCCTAACTCTCATCTGAAGGCTGCCAAGAGAATATTGAGATATCTTAAAGGGACACAGGACCTGGTTCTGTACTACCCTTCAAGTGATAATTTTAATCTTATTGGGTATGCGGATGCTGACTATGCAGGTTATCTTGTGGATAGGAAAAGCACTTCTAGAATAGCTCACTTTCTAGGATCATGTCTCATCTCATGGGGCATAAGGAAATAAAATCCAGTGGCTCTTTCAACAACTGAAGCAGAATATGTTGCTGCAGCTTCTTGCTGTGCTCAGCTCCTATGGATCAAACAGCAACTGGAAGATTTTGGTGTGTACACTGACTGTGTGCCTCTTCTATGTGACAACACCAGTACACTAAACATGTCCAAGAATCTGGTTCAACATAAAAGAACCAAGCACATTTATGTGAGACATCATTTTCTCAGAGACAACGTGGATAAAGGGCTTATATGTATGAAGTTTTGTAGTACAGAAGACCAAATTGCAGACATCTTCACCAAAGCATTGAGCAGAGAATATTTTGAGCGAAATAGGCTGGAGTTGGGGCTAATAAAACCTCGTTGAGGACCTAATTTCCATCAGTTGGCTATGAAAGTCACATTTAGGTAACATTAGCTAAAGTGTTTTCTGGCCAAGTCTAACTCACTTCAATACCGTTGCAGTTAGACACGCATGATGATTATAGAAGCTGTAGATGCACAGCATGAGTGGTAAAAAAGGATGGAAATTATTGAAGTACAGGTCAAGAACCTGGTTCTTATACCACAAGTTAGTAGTCTTGTGCTTTTTCATACATATCTTAAAAGGATGCAAAAAGAGTGCCATGTCATCAACCTTTTTAGACCCTATATATCACGTCTTTTCATTTTAAATCCCTTCATCTCCCTTTGAAACGTTGCAGCTCCCCACAAAATTACCGTTATTTCAGAACCGGTTTCTCCTCTCCCTCATAATTATCTCTTCTCTCATTAAAATCATCTCCTCACTTTGAACGATTATCTCTTCTCTTCAGCCCTTCTCCAGAACCTTCAAACTTCTCCTCTACCATGACTGAAGATCAACCAATGATCTCCTTCTCAATTGAGAAAACCCTTTATACTTCTATCTCTAGTGAAAAACCTCTCACCACTCCCTTTTCAACCACCTCTGTAGATGATACTCCTCAATCTGACTTCCATTCACCCTCTATTTATCCTATCACTCCCTCAGACCTCTCTCTCCCTCTAAGTGTTGAGAACTCAAAAAAACCCAAACTCGATAGCTCTTCGTCTCTATCGCCTGAGATTCTCACATCCCAAAATAAAGATGGTGAAAAGAGTGCGATTTTGCGGGTCGAAAAGGTCTTAAAGGTTAATATTGATCAGCCTGCAGTTGTTCCTATCTCAGAGGTTGTTGTACCCATGGAGTCTCAAGAAAAAGAGGCCATAGAAAACATATTGGCCATATCTACTGATGGAATAGTGTATGGGGTGATTTCTTCTGTGCTTGAGTCTCAGAGGAAAGAGACACAGTTGTCAGAAGAAAAAGGAGTTGTGGTGCTCTTTGAAAATTCTGCACCAGCAGAAACTACTGGGACCCCTCTTAAAGGACCTGACCCCTCTCCTGAGGAAACAGGTCAAGGATCATCTTCCCAGTTCAGTTTGGACCCTGCTCTTTCTCCTCACTTTGATGTTGAGCCCTTGGAAATTTTGCCTCCTACTATGAAGTCCAGTGATGAAGAAGATCAAGATGATGTTGCTCTAGAGGCGCTCATTTCCAAGAGGAGGGCAGTACTCACTCCTAAGCTTTCTCCTAAGTGACCTACTACTAGGTTGCAAGCAAATGAGGCTTATGAGTCTACCCTGCGAAAGAGCAAAAGACGCAACAAGAAGAAGAAAAAGAGGCTGGTGAAAAATGGAGAGGTTGTGTGTGACAAAAACATTCCTGTAGTGGAAGTAGATGAGGAAGCAGTAGAGGAACCAAGTTCCTTGGGGAAAAGGTCTCAGAAAAAGAAACGAGAGAAAAGTGTTGCTACGCCAAGTTCTAAATCAGTGAAAGGTGATGGTAAGTTGAAACAAGTTGTGAGTGAAAAGTCATTGTCTGATGGGGATGTGTTAGTAAAGTCAAGTGGAAAAGGAAAATCGAGTGTGAAGTCTGGAAAAAGGAAGGGGGAAACTGTGAGGGAACCTGATTCTGCAAAGAGAGTGAAGCGTAAGAGTATGTCTGTTAAGGAAAGGCTAAGGTACCAAAAGGTTCTTTGGGGTTGCACTTTTGACCCAGAGATCTCTGAAATGGCCTAAATGAGACAAATAATAGACATGATCGAGTTTCAACAGTGGGGACATCTGTTCAAGGTAGATGTGCCCAAAGTCTATGAGGATGAGGTCCAAAGTTTCTATCCAGACCTCTTTCCTGTTGAAATTGATCATATCTGTGTTGTTGTCAATGGAGTTGATATTGTGTTGGATGTTGCTTTGCTTAGGGACATACTTAAGGTCCCTACAGATGGTATGTCCTCTGTCAAAAATGTGTGTGGGTCAAATTTTAGGAATGTTATTGTGAAGGAAGGTGCAGTCCAAGGGGGAATGGGTTCACAAGAAAGCTCTGTTTCCTGTTTATCAGCTGCTATTTGAGTTTGTAAACAAGGCTCTTCTACTCCATGCTGAGAGAAGGTCCATTACTTCCAAGTCTGACTTGTATTTGATGGAAGCACTGGATGGGTTTAGGGCTGTAAACTTGCCAGCCATTATGATTGAGCGCATGTAAAAAGTGGCAACTTTTAAAGATGGAAACCATGGTATTCCATATGGATTTATTCTCACGCATGTTTTCAAGTTCTTCGAAGTGCCTTTGGGACAGCCTAAGATGGGGACCAAGAAGCATACCTTCTCCCAAACTACTTTGGAAGAATGTGAATGTATTGAAAAAGGTGGAGGAGTAGGAAGCACTTCAACAATCTCTCAGCTCATCAATGCCAAGAATAGTGCTACTGAGGAGATTAGGAAGTTGAGGGCAAGGAATGCCATTCTGGAGATTCAGCAGGCCCAAGGGGCACCAGGGTCAAATGAGGAGATCGCTCGTTTGAGCAAAGAAAATGTTGATCTCAAGCAACAGGTGGAGAACCTGAAGGAGAAACTGCTCGCAGTGCAAATGTCGGCCAATGCCCGAATTGATCTCGTTCTCAACACTCTTGCTGCAGCTTCTAAGCCCTCTACCTCTAGTGTCTCCTAGGCTAATCGTTTCAGTGACCAGTTTCTGGATTATCTCTTTTTTTTATGACTATGGCAATTGTTTGTTTTTGTTTTTCTTTTGTGATGTGGATGGAATGTAGTTGTACTGCTTCCGCTGATAATAGTCCAATTTCTGCCTTGCTGTAATGGCAAAGGCTTATGTTTTATAAAAACTATCCTCTTTTGTTGTTTATTATTTATGTTTCTCTGTTTCTCTTTTCTATCATGTTGTGTGCATATATGTGGCATGAGTTAGCTCGGCTAGACTTCTTTATGCTAATTACTTGCTTGTGTATTTTTAATGATGCCAAAAGGGGAAAGTATAATTAAAATAGGGATCTGATTAAGGGGGAAGCATAAAGTCAGGGGGAACTTGTGAAGTTCATGTTACTTCATCTGGGTTTTTTTACTCTAAACATGTGTTATCAATTTCTAAGTTTGTCATCATCAAGGGGGGTGGGAATTGATAGGTTTACAATACCTTAGCTTTATGTTTTGATGATCTAACAAACTTACTGTCCAAGAACCAGATAAGGAACCTGACACACTTGGTACACATCTCAAATCAACGGACTCCAGCCAATATGAGTTGCTATGACTTCAGATGATAGAGAACTAACACAGGGACCTGATACCCTTGTATTTCCCTGACAGCAGTACAAAGTCAACTGTCTACAGCGAGAAAGTGATTGTCTGCACTGTACACAGAAACAGTGCAGCACAGTTCTATAGTCACTTCTCATTTAACCTACCAAGTGATTACATCATTCAATTGATGTAATCCATGTTGAATTAACATTAAACATTACAACAATACATCACTTGAACACTTGAGAATTCATTCAAGCATTCAAACATCTGACATTCAAGCTTCTGACAATCAAAGATTCAATTCTCAAATGCATCAAGAACAAAGTTTAACACTACTACGGACCAGTTCCTACAACTAGTATTTTGTGTGTCCTTAGTTGAGTTGTAACTTTGTAATTGTTCTTCATTGTAATTCCTACCTTGCTTATCTAGAAGCGTTATGTGGGAACTTCTTGTAAAACCATAAACTATTAGTGTTTGTGTCGTGACTAGAGTTAGTCATGAGTTGAAGTCTTTATAATAGGTGTATTGCAAAATGGCTTGTAATAGGTGTATTACAAGTTAGTGAGGGATTAAGAGTTTAATTCCTAGATTGCATAGGTTGTAATCTAAAATTTGCTCAGTAGTGAAGTTGAAATTCTACCAGTGGAGGTCGTGATTTTTTATCCCCTTGAGAAGGAATTTTTCCACGTAAAAACTCCATATTCTATTTATTTATTGTTTTATTAGCATTCTCATAAGAAACTCATAGAGGACCTGGTCTCTATATAGTTTGATAGACTCATATATTCTATCACACATCAAGAGCTGTTTGAATTGCTTGATTTCTGCCATGAAGGTTAACTTTCTCTTTTATTAATCGCTCAATAACCTGATAACCGTGTTTCATGAGTATAAAATATTAGTAAAACAAAACTCAACCACAATACAAGGTTAAGCTTTATGAAACATAAGAGAAAAAATAAAGTAGATATCAATTTTGGAGCTACAGCGTCATGTAAAGTAAAAAGTATATTATACATAGACTGTGACAACCCATAGCTTGTCAGCATTTTTAATCTAGAAATTAATATATAATATTGCCGGGCCGGCCATTAGTTTTCTTCTTTTCGTTCGGCCAATTCCTCCAAATCAAACAAACCAACAATTCATCCAAATCGGCTAAAATATTCCTCATAACCTAGTCATACACATGACATTCAAGTCTTTAAAATGTCCTTTAGGATAGCATAGCATACCATCAATATTTTGTAAGAGGTACTCACGAAAAACATTATTTCTATTAGACCAAATAATCTTCCAAAATTAAGAACATGCATCGTACCTCAACTTGACCCGTCTGTGCAGCAATATGCAACACTGTATTACCTCTGTTATCCTTCCATCCCAGCATCTTCTTCTTGCCTGTCCGAGTTATCCAGCCATATGCCTGTGGCTCATACAACACAATCCACTCATCCAGTGGTCCAGATTAATCCCCTACATTCAATTTGATGCTCATAAAACCCCCGTCAAATCAAATTGAAGGCCAAAATCCTCAAACGGCCATAAATCAGAATATAAAAGAAAAACATACTAAAAAAGTATAATTCTTTAATATGGTTTGGTCAATTAATCGAGAAAACTAACATAAAAGAAAAGGCTTATGAGAGAATAAATTATCCCCTAAACAAAACTCTCGTAAATACTACATTATGGATTTTATATATAAAGGAGAGATTCTCAATTTATAGATGTCGCAACTTTTTCCCATGAGAAAGGGATATGATGAATATGGAAAAGATTTATACTACCCTTGTAGGAAAAGTAAGAATCAATTATGGTAAACTATTTGTCCTTCCTTAAAAAAAAATTCAAATATGATAAGAAAATCATAACAAAATTATTCCAACTACTTCTAAGACAAAGTACTATACAGTAGATGTGATTGGTATGTACGGTTAACTTTAATAATTTTGGTTTAATTGGTTTGATTGACCAACTTTTTGGGTACAAATATTTGAAAGACTTTACATGTTAGACAAGAAGGGGGTTGTAAAGCAAACGAATATGCAGGTGCAAGTTCCTAAGTTATTTGATGAAAATTAATAAGACACTGAAAATGTTAGTAAATATAGGTGCCGTATTTTATCTGTCTTGTTTTTGTAAATAATGCAGGATATTTGTCGTAAAAATCGTGCAAAAAAACAAAAATAATTCGTTCCCTGGATAAAGATAAATACCCAAAGCGAAGCATGAACTGATATATATAGTTCATTTATATTTTGACATTTGCTAATTATAAAAATGAAGTTATTCACGATGTTACTATTTGATACAAAATGCTACGAAACTCAAACTAGAGGACCTTATAATAGTAGAATGCAAATGTATTCTAATATCCACAAGAAAAAAGATGGATCTTTATTTTTGTCAATGATGAGGCGAGACAAATGAGTGTAAGTACAAATTTTCGAAAAATATAGCAGATGGATTTTCTTTTGATGATAGTTAACCCAGTCTAGTTAGCCGTGGCTTTGTAAAGATTATTTCTTACGTTATTTCTTTTATTGTTTGTATTTGTTGAACTTAAGAAATTATCGACTCCAGTTAAACTACAAACTAAATTTCGTACTCTTACAGATTAAGACTAACCAAAAGAATTATTTGAGTAATTATTTGATCAGATTAGTTGTTGGCCATTCTTCTTCATAAATGATCGAATTACTAGTTTAATCTCATACTTATTTTATTATTCTTGAATTTTAATTTTGTTATTTTAATCTTTAAACGTATCAGTTCCGTTTAAGATTTGTGTTTGCGAGCATCAAATTAGGGTTCTACTGCCGTCCTTGTGCCGTTAAGTAGTGATATCCGGCGAAGTTCGTGTCTTTCCGACGACTTACCTGTTTTAAGGGGAGTTTTCCGGCAGGATCTGTGTAAAGTGGTATTTGCTCGGTTAATTTCTGCTGTTTTTATCGGCTTCTTACTGCATGAACCTCAACAATAAGAGTTTTCATCTTTTGAACTGATTGAAGATTTTTCTCAAAAAAAGAAGAAGAAAGAAAAATTAGAAACTACTAATTTACTATTCAAAAGTCGTAATTTTCAGAAAATTTTACTGCTTTTAATTAAGTTATTTCACTCCGCATTTCTATATTTGAGCTATTACATTCCCTATTTATGCCAAGATCTAAATCAGTAAGCTTAAACATTACTGATTTTACATAAATCCTAAACTTTTGTTGCCAGCATTGTGTGCCTCTGTGCATTTTGTGGCAATTGATTGTATTGACTAATTTTCAATTCCACTCTGCACTTGTGGTATTATTGCTTGTTTGTAGGGTTTGATTTTGGTCTATCAAGACTATATAATTGAATTTTCAGCTGAGAATGGCACTTGTTCTGTCTTGCTTCACGTCATCATTTTCTTCAAAAAAATTTCTTCCTCTCCTTTCTTGGTACATTTTATATTGTTGGGGCTATACCAGTGGTAGCGGTGATAGCTTCTTCTGGTTTTTGGGTCGTGGTATTTTCTGTGATTTCAGGAATTCTCGGAGTATTGGAGACAAGTTGGGCGTACGAGCACTGGCAAAGGAGAGCAACCTGGGCGAGCGTCAGCAAAGGGCGGTAGGAAGTGGTGCATGAGCGCACAACTGCATCGAGTACAACAAATCAGCCACAGGTTTTGTTATCGGGAGTTGGTACCTCCTGTTTTACTGTTTCCCTTTTGGTGTTAGCTAAATTACTGTTACTTTACTTTGCAATAGTTAAACCTTTCAACTAGGATACTAGTTACCACTTGTTTCCTTCTTGTTTGATTTGCGTACGTTGTGCGAGTCTTCTCTAGATTGTTGTAGGTGTAGTGGCTGCAGTCTGGAATGATAGAATAAGGGCATGTCCTCGGGTGGGGCAGAGTGGGGGCTGGGGTTAGGGGTGGGTCAGGTAGCAGGGGAGGTAGAGGGGGCAATGGAGCCTATAGGTTGAGAATCGGGTCATGGAACATAGGTTCACTAACGAGTAAATCCATAGAGTTGGCGAAAATCCTGCAGAAGAGGAAGATTAATATAGCGTGTGTCCAGGAAACTAGGTGGGTCGGATCGAGGGCGAAAAACGTGGATGGGTATAAGTTGTGGTACTCTGGTATCCTGAGGGGTAAGAATGGAGTGGGTATCCTGGTAGATAGCCATCTTAGAGAGTCCGTGGTAGAGGTCAGGCGGGTGAATGATAGACTAATGACTATTAAGTTGGTGGTAGGTGAGGGTACTTTAAATGTCGTTAGCGCGTACGCACCGCAAGCAGGCTTAGATGAGGATATTAAGAGGAGCTTTTGGGAGGGGTTGGATGAGATTGTTCGTAGTATACCGCCTTCTGAGAGATTATTCATATGAGGAGATTTCAATGGTCATATTGGGTCATCTGCAGGTGGGTACACTGAGGTGCATGGCAGCTTTGGTTTCGGAGAGCGGAACGGAGGGGGCATTGCGCTGTTGGACTTTGCCAAGGCTTTTGATCTAGTCATTGCGAACTCGAGTTTTACGAAGCGGGATGAACATTTGGTTACTTACCAAAGTTCGGTGGCGAAGACTCAGATTGACTATCTCCTCCTCAGGAGATGCGACAGAAGGTTGTGCGAGGACTGCAAGGTTATCCCAGGTGAGACCCTCTCAACGCAGCATAGGCTTTTGGTGATGGACATTTGTATTAGGATAAGGAGGAAGAAGAGGTCAGTACAAGGACGCCCTAGGATTAGGTGGGGCGCCTTGACTAAGGATAAAGTCAAGGAGTTGGAAAGAAGGTTATCGGCAATGGGAGCTTGGAGAAGTGGTGGGGACGCAAACACAATGTGGTCGACGACGGCGGACTGTATAAGAAAGGCGGCGAGAGAGGTGTTAGGGATATCTACGGGCCGCAATGGTGGTCACAAAGGAGATTGGTGGTGGAATGCAGCTGTCCAAGGTAAAGTGAAAGCGAAGAAGGCGGCTTACCTGCGGTTAGTAGGGAGCACTAACGAGGAGTAGAAGAGAGAGAACAGTCAAAGGTATAAGGTAGCTAGGAAGGAGGCAAAGATGGCAGTGATGGAGGCTAAGACGACATCTTTTGCTCGTCTGTATGAGGAACTAAGGAACAAAGGCAGGGAGAAGAAGTTATTTCGACTCGCTAAGGCGAGAGAGAGGATAACTCGAGATCTAGACCAGGTGAGGTGCATAAAAGATGACGACGGCAAAGTTTTGATGGGAGATGACCAGATTAAGAGGAGGTGGTAGACCTACTTTAATAAACTTCTAAGTGAAGAAGGAGTTCAAGATATTAGACCTGGGGAATCGAGGAATGCCGACAGTCACCATGAATTAAGTAATTGTAGGGACATTGAGATCGATGAAGTCATGGAGGCAATGCGTAAGATGAGAAGGGGCAGAGCTACCGGGCCAGACGAAATCCCGGTTGAACTGTGGAGGTGTGTGGGTAGAGCAGGCTTGGAATGGCTTACTGCATTGTTTAGTGTTATATTCAAGACTAATAGGATGCCTGAAGAGTGGAGGTGGAGTACAATGGTCCCGTTGTATAAGAACAAAGGTGATGTCCAGAGCTGTAACAACTATAGGGGCATCAAATTACTAAGTCATACCATGAAAGTTTGGGAGAGAGTGGTAGAAATGAGAGTGCGAAGGACGGTGTCTATTTCAGACAACCAGTTCGGGTTCATGCCGGGGCGATCTACCACAGAAGCTATCTACCTTATTAGGAGGATGGTGGAACAGTACAGGGATAGGAAGAAGGATCTTCACATGGTGTTTATTGATTTGGAGAAAGCGTACGATAAGGTTCCTAGGGAGGTCTTATGGAGCTGCTTAGAGGATAAAGGGGTCCCGATTGACTATATTAGGGTGATTAAAGACATGTATGATGGAGCTAAGACTCGGGTTAGGACAGTAGGAGGCGACTCTGAACACTTTCCAGTTATTACGGGGTTGCACCAAGGGTCTGCGCTCAGCCCATTCCTATTTGCCCTGGTGATGGATGCACTGACTCATCATATTCAAGGGGAGGTGCCATGGTGCATGCTATTTGCTGATGACATTATTCTAATTGACGAGACACGAGGCGGCGTCAACGAGAGGCTAGAGATTTGGAGACATGCTCTTGAGTCTAAAGGTTTCAAGTTGAGCAGGACGAAGACGGAATACCTCGAGTGCAAATTTGGAGTTGAGCCGACGGAAGCGGGAGTTGAAGTGAGGCTTGACTCTCAAGTCATTCCCAAGAGGGGTAGTTTCAAGTACCTTGGATCGGTTATTCAGGGGATCGGGGAGATTGACGAGGATGTCACACACCATATAGGGGTGGGGTGGATGAAGTGGAGGTTAGCGTCGGGAGTCTTGTGTGACAAGAAAGTGTCACTGTTACTAAAAGGTAAGTTTTATAGAGCAGTGGTTAGGCCTGCCATGTTATATGGAACTGAATGTTGCCCGGTAAAGAACTCACACATCCAGAAGATGAAAGTAGCGGAGATGAGGATGTTGAGGTGGATGTGCAGGCATACAAGAATGGATAAGATTAAGAATGAAGATATTCGAGAGAAGGTGGGCGTGGCCCCCATAGAGAACAAGATGCGGGAAGCAAGACTCAGATGGTTCGGGCACATTCAAAGGAGGAGCACTGATGCACCGGTGAGGGGGTGTGAGCGATTGGCTGTAGTGGGCACGCGGAGAGGTAGAGGACGACCTAAGAAGTATTGGGGAGAGGTGATCAGACAGGACATGGCGCGACTTAGGATTACTGAAGACATGGCCCTTGACAGGGAATTATGGAGGTCGAGTATTAAGATTGTAGGTTAGGGGAGAGTTGTGAATATTTCTACAGCACAATAGAGTGAGACTAGCTAGTTAGGAGTTAGACTAAGAAGGTCATTGGTCGTCTATTGATGCAGGGCTTTACCTGCTAGTTTTACTATACCAACCATTTTTTTCGTATTTCGTATTATGTATTTCATATTTATTGTATCGCTGTTATTTTATTATGCATTTTTATGGTACTAATATATCGGCTTCTGTTATTTTTTGAGCCGAGGGTCTCCTGGAAACAGTCTCTACCCTTCGGGGTAGGGGTAAGGTCTGCGTACATATTACCCTCCCCAGACCTCACGTGTGGGATTATACTGGGTTGTTGTTGTTGCTGTTGTTGTTGTTATTTTAATCTGCACAATGGATTGAGTAAGAAGGGTTAATAAGCTTTGTGTCCGGTTCCGATAAGGCTAAGAAAACAGTTCCTAAATCAACCAATTGATCAGAACGACCTAATAAATAAAAAATGAACAAAAACAAAGACCAATATTCTCTCCAAAGAATCGTAGTTTTTATGTTTATGAAAACCTCTTGATCTACAGTTGAACAGTTTGGTTAATATATACCAGCTTCTCAATTATTCCAAAGCATATTCCTATTGATCAATATCAGTTTAATTTATTTCTCATGGACATGCCCAGAAATAGAATTGCTAGTGGCAACCCACCACATTTCCGTGTTATATCCCTTGCAATTGGTTCAATATGATCCAAAATGGCCAAATATATTATGCACGAACAATTTCTTCCTCATTCAAGGTATCGAAAATAACTACTTTGACATCTTTGATCATATATGTGCAAACATTCATATCTCTTAGAAGTTGAAATAACCTTGCATATTTCAGCATGATCTCCAGGTTGTGGTACGCCCACTTCACTAAGATCGAAAGCCTCAAAAACATCGACAAGAATAATAAGGACATTTTTGTTTACCCGTAAAATGGTACAGTTAAATTTGTACGTGGTTTTTAGACAAGTGAACTAATTTGATCTAGAAATAATAAAACAATTGAAGAATAATACGATACTTAGCCTCAAAATATAGATAAAATAGCAGAAATGACGATTCCGGGAGCAAGACTTCTGGTTAAAGCAATGATGAGATCAAAAAGTAAAAAAGTAAATGATATAAAGCTTTGTATAGAATGTAGTATAAGTTTGCCAGAAAATTCGTCTCTTTACAATGATAACTGAGCTCTCTATTTACAGTTATGTATTGGGAAGGAGGTCCTAGGATCGTGCCCTCCTTTAATGTCAATTATAAGGGCCATTGATGAAGGTGTAACAGTGGAAATAAATATCAAATTCCTTGTAACGGGTTGACGTTCTTAATACTGCAGAATATTCTCTATTAAATGCTACCGGACGCAAAGCATTTAATACACCTTTATGAACATTCTCTCCCGGTGACAAGCGGAATAGCTGCGTTCAGTGACCATCTCCGTCTTGGGTTCCACGTGTCCTTCCTTTAGGTGACCATGTGTCATATCATATTTTTCCATATACAGATAGTCACCCTGCTTTCCGGTGACACAATCTTGTGTTACGAGGAAATTGGTAGAAATACTCCTTTTGGCAGGAATTATAATTCTCTTTGCAAGCCTCTGACAGTTGATTAGACGCACGTCTCTGCGCATTTAATACCCCAAACACGTGTCATCCCACGATTAATCACAACCTTTGCCGATTATCGAGGTAATCATGGCCATGAATTTAGCCGCCAAAATTTTACTTATACGCATCACCTTTATCCTATGTACTTCATAATTTCTCAAACTTTTAACTTGCATCTCTGTTTTCCATCATTTCCTTAATTCTCTTCGAACCAAAACCCTTTTCCTTCCTCTTATTCAATGGTTTCTTCTTCCAAACGCGCTGGCTCTTCAAAGAAAAAGAACAAGACTGAGGACTCTGCTCCTCCAACGATAAGTTCCATTATCCCACGAAGTCTTACACCTCAAAAGATTTCGAAGAAAAATTTCCTACTACTAACCCTCGTTCATGGGCTGTCAGTAGGTATCCATCTTCAATTCGCCCTTCCAATATTCCTACTGTGATGAAAGACTGTCACTGCCACAAGTTGGACATCATTGCTCCTGATCTATCGGAGCGAGTGACCCTTCCTAGGAAAGGTTTTACATATTTTTACACGTATCCCTTTACTTTGGATGTGTTTTCTTTGAGTGGAGAGCTCGATTCCATGATTGCAGAGTTTTGCCTTCGCTACCAAGTATGCTTGGCATAGGTGAACCCTTCAGTGTGGAGGACGATTGCTTGTCTTCGGTGTTTATGCCAAGAGACTAGAGAAGAGCTAACCTCAGCTCATATGATGAATCTCTATTCTCCTAAGATTTTCCGTAGGGGAATGATAAACCTCTGCAAGTATGGCCACCATGCTCTGTTGACCAGCATGGGTGATGATAGCGACCGTGGGTGGACGCAGTGGTTCATTGCAATTGCCACCAATAATATTATTCCGTCAATGGCATCACCCTTTCCGGCCACTTGGAATCGTACTCGTAAGACCTTTATTCAGTATATTTTCTTTTGCAAAATTCCTTTGTGACTCCGGGAATGATATTATCTCCGGGACTACTTCAGGCACATGTATCTCATTATGGAGTCCCCGGCTGGAGAACAAGCAACCAAAAAGAAGGTGTTCTTCTTTGGCCGGGGAAAAGAATAAAAGGGCTAAGACTATTGCCCCCGAGTAGTCTCCGGAAGTCGTGATCACTAACCTTCCTCCCGGGCCATTCATAGACACTGTGGAGGTCGACAATAATGGAGAAGCCAGTGATGATGGGGCTTCTCTACACAGAAGGCGACGTTCATCATCAGCTCAACAGAATGCTCCATCTGCTGAGTTAATTGTTCCAACCGAGGACGATGCCTCGATGCTCTGGGGAGTCTGATTTGGTAGAAAATGCAAACTCCCGCTACCGGGTCCCTGCTGTTGTACCCGGTACTACGGGGCCGAGTACCGAATCCATGTCGTCCTTGGTTGGGGAGCATCCATCTATCAGTGCTGCATTTGATGCCACTGCTTCTCATTCTTTGACTCCTTCAGCTTCATCTCCATCTTCACCAACAATAACAACTACCACATGAATTCCATCTTCATCAATGCTTTCACCATAAATTGCTACATCATCTTCGTCAGCCGCACAGGACCGTGAAGAGGGTGTTCCTCTTCCCCAGTCCCCATTTCATAGGAATTTCGGGCAAAGTTATGATGCCCCTTTTGATGATCCGCAGGGGAGGAGGAATGTTACTCTTTCGGTCTCTACCGGGTGCAACCTGATTTCTAGGACAATGGAGCTTGCTAACTATTTGAAGCCTTTGGCTTTAGATAAAGATTGAGAAAAGGCCTAAGCACTCTCGGGAGAGTGTATGATAAATAATGCCATGCATAATGCTGCAACGGTGTGTTCCTTTATTCCTTTGTAATTTCTTCTACTTTTGCCTGAATGCATTCTAAGTTTTGTTTTTCTTGTTTGGTATGCCAACTTTCTTGGTTCCGAAGGCCTTCAGAGGTTAATCCGTAAGAAGTAGGAACTCACCTCTGAGCAGGAACAACTTTTGGTAGAACAGGATCAAACTGCTCCCCGACTCTCAGAATTAGAAACCAAAGCCACTGAGGCAGTTGTGTTGGAGGCTCGTTTGCAGCAAAGTGAGTAAAAGGTGGTGAACCTTAGCCAAGAAATTGGCCTGCTGAGGGTTAGATTCGATGAAGCTAAGGCTAAATGGGCTGAAGTCTAGGACGTTGTTCTTGCTGCAACCGAGCGCGAGGCTGCCACTACTGAGAAAGTGACTGAATTAGAAGCAGCCTTGGACTCCAAGAATAGTTTTATATAATTTCTCTTTAAATTTTTATTTTCTTTTAACTTCAAAAAGTGTTTTAATGGTTAGTCATTAGTTTAATCAATTTTAACTAAATAATAAGAACATTGATGATAATTAGATAAGAAGTTACAGATGGTAAAAAGAAAGTTTTAGAAGCTAGGGAAGGGGGGTTTATAGTTATGAGACGAGTGTTGATGACAAAATGATATAAGTAAAAAAGGGGCCAATCGGTCAAGACAAGCAAAATGTTTTATTGGAAGCGAGTTAATGCTTTTCCAACCAGTACGATTACGTCATTATAAGACAATAACAAGATATGATTCGTTTAATGACCAAACAATTTTAAAATAAATTATATTGACCACAAGCACACATATCAAATTGAATCTTGGGAAAAAATCCAAATTTACCCCTCTATTTTTGAATATTGTCTATATCTAACATCCGTTATATTATTCGGCTAAATTTACATCTACCGTTATACTGAAGGGTAGTTTTTAAAAGTTTATTAATGTTAAGGGTAAATTTTGGTCGAATAGTATAATGGTATGGCTAAATTGGCCGAATAGTATAATGAAGGTTAGATGTGGACAATATTCAAAAGTATAGGAGTAAATTTGAACCTTTTCCCTAGAATCTTTTCTGACATTTCTATATAATTGAATTCAGACAATAAACCATACTTTTTCCTGTGAGAGCCATTATGTTTTATTTCTTTCTTTGATGTATTAGTAAAACAATTGTTTTAACAGAAAAGGGCAAAGAATGCTCTTTAACTATTGGAACTAGAAGAGAAATACCCTCAACTTTTGTCCAAAAAATGCCCCCAAACCATTAGAAATAGGGTATTAGCAAACTGACTCAATTATGCCCCTATACCATTAAGGGACTTTCATGTCCCATATATCCCCTATAAAATTTATTTCTTTGTTAAGAAGGACTTCGCCTTGAAAAAAGGCTACCTTGACCATTAGATGTACCTTTTTGTTTTTTAGCTTTCTTTCCCGTAGAGTTATTTGAAATTATATTTTAAATAACCTGTGTATGGATCAAAATTTATCTTTAGAATACTTAAGCTAAGATAGTACTAGGGGAAGAGTTTCCAAGTCGTCGTTTAGTGAAATGACCCAAGAAGCGACGAAATCAGTTGTCGAAGAGTCAACAAGAGTCGAGGCCGAGGTTGAGTACTTTTGATGGGATACCAGAACTCTTAACCACCAAAAAGCTAGTCGAAAGATTGACTGGACATATCACCACCCTGCCAAGGTTCATCTCACAGTCGTCGGATAGATGTCATAAATTTTTTGGCGTACTCAAGAAGGACAACAACCTCGAATGGACTTCCAAGTGCGTTCAGACTCTGCGAGAACTAAAGGCATACCTATCATCACCGCCCCTTCTCGCAAAACCCAAACCAGGGGAGCAACTTCTCGTCTATCTAGCTGTCTCTGAGGTAGTGGTAAGCACACTCTTGATCTGCGAGAAGAGAGGTACTCAATCTCCCATCTATTACATTGGCAAAATACTCGTCGACGCCGAGACGAGGTACCCACACCTCAAAAAATCGGCTCTGGCCCTGGTCATAACTTCACGGAAGTTTCGACCCTATTTCCAATGCCATCCCATCTCGGTCATCACGACCTTTCCCCTGAGGAGTATTTTGATAAACCCGAGCTATCAGGGAGGCTGGCCAAATAGGCCATCGAGCTAAGCAAGAATAATATAACATACCAGCCGGGAACTGCGATAAAGTCACAAGTGCTTGCCGACTTCAGTGCACAAATCATGCCTGAAGTCGAAAGTGAAGTTGTCCAAGCTTCCCCTAAACACAAGACCTCTAGGTCCTATACACCGATGGCTCATCCAACGCATCAGGGTCTAGATTGGGACTCGTACTCGAGGTCCCAACAGGCTAAGTAATTCGCCAGTCCCAAAGGTGCCCAGATATGACTAACAATGAGGCCGAGTATGAGGCCGTTATTGCAGGGTTAAGGCTAATACTCAAGTATAGGACAAAACAGCTGAAACTCCACTGTGATTCCCAGCTCGTAGTCAACCAAGTCACAGGGACTTTCAAAAATCAAGGAACAAAGGTTGCAAAAGATCAGAACGAAATATACAAGCTATTGCCTGAGTTTGACAAATGTCATGTCGATCAGATCCCACGAGCGCAGAATGCCGAGGTAGATGACCTCGCCAAACATGCCACAACCACCAAAAGCATCATGATCAGAGACAAAAACGTAGCCTACCTCCTCAACTCATCAATAGACCAAATCGAGGTAAGAACCTTACACTTAACTTGGGACTGGCGTAATCGTATTATCGCATATTTGTAAAATGACACACTCCCAAACGACAAAAAAGAGGCCAAGAAACTAAGAATGCAAGCGTCTAGGTACAGTCTCCTTCATAGCGACCTGTACAAGAGGACTTACAGCGGCCCTATGGAGAAGTGCTTGGGCCCGAACCAAACTAGCGCGTCCTTGAAGAAGTCCATGAAGGCCATTGTGGAGCTCACCCCAACAATCGAGCACTGGTCAAATGCCTCAAACGAGTGGGATACTACTGGCCCACCATGAAAAACGATGTTGCAGACTTCATGAGGAAATGCGAACAGTGCCAAAATTATGCTCAAATCATTCACCAAGCAGGCGAACACCTCCATTCGGTCACCTCCCCTTGGTCGTTCATCAAATGGGGAATGGACATTGTGGGCCCCCTCCCAGCAGAGCGAGACAATATATGATTCCTTTTGGTATTAACTAAATATTTCTCTAAATGGGTGGATGTAGGAGCGTTCGCCCAAATACGGGTGTAGGAGGTAATCACCTTTATATGGAGAAACATCATTTTCCGATTTAGCCTACCCAAGGAAATTAGCTTTGACAACGAACCCTATTCACAGGGAAGAAAACCACTGAATTCTTCGAGAAATGGCATATCAAGAGGATACTCTCAAGTCCATACCACCCAGTAGGTAACAAGCAATCAGAATCCTCCAGTAAGTCCATACTAAATATCATGAAGAAGAAGCTCGAAAACGCTATGGGACTATGGCCGAAAATGCTACCATAGAGTATTATGGGCCTACCGAACAACTTCGAAGACGAGCACTGGAGAGACACCTTACTCTTTAGTCTATGGGACCGAAGCAGTAATATCGGTCGAGGTCGGAGAACCAAGCCTAAGGTACTCCCATGAAAGCGGCATGAGTAATGACGAGAGCAAAAGGCAGGAACTCGACGAAGTGACGAACGAAGAGATATGGCCTATATAAGAATAGTCGCCTAAAACAACAAGTAGAACATTATTACAACAAGAAAGTAAAGGTTCGGCTGCTTAAAGTCGGGTACTACGTACTCAAGGCCAAAACTCAAGTGAGCAAAGACCCCCGGGAAGGCAAGCTGGGAACGAATTGGGACGGTCCGTACAAATTTACAGCCAAAGCAAACAAGGGTTCATTCCAACTAGAGACAATGGATGGAAAGCTACTACCAAATAACTAGAACATCAGCCACCTCAAGTACTTCACTTTTTGAGAGAAAAAGCGTCCCCCAAGTCGTACTTTTTTTCCCTCACTTATGTTTTGTCCCATTTGGGTTTTCTCAAGGAGGTTTTTTACAAGGCGACAAAGGGAACACTTCAAGTCAAACTACGCGAGGATAGGATTGTCATTACTATTTCATTGCTCGGCCTCTCAATACTCTCCAGGTCAACCAATGAAGCCACTAGATAGACTGGGACTCGGACTGGAACGCCAACCTACACTTAAAATTTATAATTTTCTCCAAGTATGTAACCAAAGCAACAATGTTAAAGCAATAAGAAACTTATGCTTATCAGCACTGTTATGCCCTTTTTTCCTTCCCTTTTTTACAGGGAAAAAAAGGTCCGGGTTTCGACATTATGGGGGTAATAACTCATTTCCTTTTGGGAATTGGGTAGTTTGAAGAGTCGCCACCTAACGGATTATGGTGAGTTAAGGCATCTAGAGCGATTAACTCTTAGATTGGTTTGCATTACTAAAGATTTAGGGTAAGGGCTCGAAATAACCTTGAGGGGAAGGTGTTAGGAACCCCTCTCGGTCCGCAACTGTGGGTCCCGGCCAAACTGGTACTTATGAATTAGTCTTTTAACAAATAAGTAGTTGAAACAAATAATTGCAAATAAAGCATGTTGGACATTGTATGGCTCAAATAATAAGACAAAGGATTTGAACAAGTTATATAGAAAAGTAGAGTTTTAGGCAAAGGGAATTTGGGAAGGAGGGGTCCTAGGTTGGTTAGCCTACAGGATCACCCCATGCAATGCCCAGTAAACACTCCTCAATGAGAGGCTACATGTGACATTAGCGTGTAGTCATAATATCTCGTTCTACCCAAGTCCCTCCCTTTTGTCATAGCCTAAAGCATTCTAATAACTTTGATAATGTCTATGCGTGCACTGCCCGTCCCTTCCTTGTGGCCCTGGAGGTATTTTAGGACCTCTAAATCTGGGCAGTTCTAGACAACCCCTAAGGTATTTTTAAAGGAGAAAATTCTAGGTGACAGGCAAGAACACATAGGACTTAACAACTAAATACAGAAAGAAACAGTTAAGAGGCCCAGGTTTACCTCTACAAGTAATGCACATAAGCAGCACATGTCAAGCACAAACAAAATCAGTTCTTATTAGAGAAAAGACCTAAACAGGACATCTAAGTGGGTGTCAATGCACAGAAGTATGCAACTTTGTTTTTATAAACTCGACATTAAGGTTCTAATCAGTTTGCCTACTGAGCTTAAACCTGTTAAATCTGAACAGCTTTAAATAGCAAAAAAGATACAGTTATCAGAGTTCCAGAATTTAAAATTGCCCTATAAGCTTGCCTAAACGTAGAATAGTGATGTCCTAAGAGCATGAAACTACGTTTATGTAGTAAAATAGTGAGTAGTTTTTTAAAAACAGACTCCTGAGTTTCTATAGACATGTTTTCTAGCAGTAGTGAATGAAGGCAATGTTTAAAAGATCGATTAAAGAAGTGGACAATTGACTAAGCCAATTTCAAATGAAATAACACGAATTGGACTTACTTGTATAACTAAATTGATTTTAATTTCTATAGGCAAGATTTCTGATTTTTAATTCCTATAGGCATGGTATCTAATTGTTATAAACTGATGTTAGAAACTTATAGGCATGATATTTACTGAATACAAATGTAAATACACGTTGTAACTGAATCTGATCACATTCTATAAGTATAGTATCTACTTAAGGAGTTGATTTTTAAACCTATAGACATGATTTCTATTATTGGAACCATTTAGACCATATAGGCATAATTTCTAGCATGGTACGGCTAACGTAACAAGTATATTAATATGATCCTATAGTCATAGTTTCTAGCATGGTAAAGCAGACATAGCAAGTATAAAATCTTATAGGCATGGTTTCTACCCATATTACCCCACAGATATGTAACTACCCTTCCCTTATTACTAATCACCCCAATATTTATTTACAAATAATTATTACAAACCAGATGAATAAATTACATAAATAGATGAAAAAAAAAGAAGTTACACTATAGGGAGCCTGAAGCAGGACCAAGTGATTTCCCAAACCTCCAATAGCCTCAGATGCCAAATTTCGTAGACAATATTATTTTCTAGGCGCATCAGAGTTCCCTAAGGATCTCAAGGATCTCGGGCAGTGCTCACACCTAGAATTTCCATAATAGGGATTGAATAAGTGCGGTGTGGAAGGGCCAGCCTCAGTGTTCCAGAGTTCAGAGGAATATTAGAAGGATCCCAAGGCAGTACACATACTGGAGGGGGCAGAACCTAGGGACTTAGGAGTAAAGTGAGAGTGCTTGACATAGTTTTGAAAAAGTTTTGACAAGAAAACATTACTGGATTGATTCAATAAGTAAAGAAGTTTTCTAAAAATAAGGACTGATCAGTAGTAAAACAGTTTGAAAACAATGTAAACATTTTTACAAAAAAATCAGCAAGCAAATAGGCTGGCTACAGAACAAACAGGTCCAGCATCACTTAACAACAGAATTCACACAGGGGTAGTGGGAATTAGGGACATAAAGAACACATAAATGTCATAGTGAAGCATATAACAACAGGAGCACAGAAGTTTTTCTAGAGTTTTATAGGATTAAGGAATAAGTCATACAACTTGGAAGTAGAGATATAGAGCATGAATCACAGAACAACCATGTGGAAACATACTACACTGGACAAATTAAACATAGAAACAGAGTTACTTAGAGATATTAGACAACTTAGCAAAACAGATTAAACCAAAATCTAGGTAAACAAATTGATCAAAACATGTTGACATACGTAGGACAACTCAGGTTGAGGCATGTTAGATAAAGCAATAGGCATATCCTTAGACATACTAATTACAAGTTAAGCAGGACAGAATTCACACATGCTAGTGATTAAGCAGTGTAGTGTAGGCATGCTAGGTGAAACAATGATTTAGACATGCTAGTTACACGTTGAACAGCCAAATAGAAAGCAGGAACAAGACTGGAAATCAATGAACTAAAGCAGTAACAGAACACATAGGGTTTTGGACTTGAAATTGAATTAGGACATATCAGTTAACGAGAGCAAACATAGAGAATAGAGCAGGTGTAGTACAATAACTAGCCTTGGCTTACAGCCGGCTAGTTCAGTAAAAGTAGCAAGTAACAAGAAAGAGCAGAGAGCTTTTAAGTGTAAGAGAGAGTTTTTGAACTAATGTCTGTGTCTTGACTGCTAATGAGAGAGCCTATATGTAGTAGTTCGAAACTAGGTAAAATAAGGCAAGAATCATAATTGTATAGTAATTATGGAACTCAGAACCAATTAGAGCAAAAAGTACTCCATTAATTTAAAGGAATCAGTTCAAA
Organism: Nicotiana sylvestris; assembly: GCF_000393655.2. Taxonomy (NCBI): domain Eukaryota; kingdom Viridiplantae; phylum Streptophyta; class Magnoliopsida; order Solanales; family Solanaceae; genus Nicotiana; species Nicotiana sylvestris. The sequence continues at coordinate 30,542,688 of NC_091067.1, forward strand.
CGGTAAGAACAAGTAAAAATAAGGAAAGAAATCAATGTGCAGACAAGGAAATAATTTGAACATAGTAGGCATAGAGTAAACAATTAGGGCTAGGTTCATAAAAAGTCTAATTAAGGAGATAGTCAGTAAGAATCAAGTACCAATGAAGCTAAGGTAAGCAAATCAATCAAATTGAGTAGAAAGGTAGGAATCGAAGGTTTAAAGGAAAGTGTTCAGAACAAACCAAGAAACAGGGAATTCAAAATCAATCAAAGAGAAAGTCATGAGTCAGTGTTTAGCATATAAATAAAGTAAGACATGGATAGTCAAGAGTCGACATACAACTCTAGCAAACATGAAAGTTAAACAATACTGATTCAATGAGAAAAAGGCAAGTCTTGAATAGTCAAGATGAACACAAGCATATAGAATCAGTGTAAATTTAGGCTAAGAAACTTAGTGGAAACATATCAAGGCATGATAGTCACGAGATATCACATCATCTCAATAACAAGAACCGGTCAGTCATGCTGATACATAGAACCAAACGAAGAACCCTAAAAAATTAGGGCTTTCAACATAGACGAGTTAAAGATGTAGTAAAATCATAGAATCAGTCAAAATATGTAAGAAATAGAAGTTTAAACACAAAGAATCAGTTAAACAAGGTTTTAAAAGGAAGTTCTGAAAACCTTAGTTTCAGAAAAAGATGAAAAACACTTGAAACCACATGATTCTTGTAAAGAACCTCAAGGATAGTGTAAAACATTCAAGAAACAAACTCAAATCGTCCTAGATCTGAGTTATATAAAAGAAATTAGGATTTCGGAAGAACCCACATAGAGATGAAGAAACCTGTCTGGAATCCCAAAGATCGTAGCAAATATAGAATGATTTCACTTGAAATCACACAGGAATAGCCAGGAATAGGCAGGAGATGAACCCTAGATGCAAGTCGGCATGGCCCTGGGTCCTTGAGGGCCTTAGAGAAGGCAAGAATGGCATGAGAGAAGCCATTGGAGGCTTAAGAGACGATTAGAGGTCACCGGAGATGGCCGGAGATGGGAGGTCGGCGGTTGAAGATTAGGTTTAGGTTGAGAGTGTTTTGAGAGCAAAGAGGATTTTAGGGCGGTAGATGTAGAGAAGTGATTAGGGTTAGGGGGTCGTTTGGAATTAAAAAGGAAAGAACAAACGAGGGTCGTTGATCTAAAAGATCAACGGCCAGGATCTGATGGGGCCTTGCTTTAGGTTGGTGCATTTAGGGCCTGGGTTGGGTAATTTAATTAAGAATTGGGCTGGGTGTTGGGTTGAAATTAGGCTAAAATTGAAATACAATTCGGCTAAATTTTAAATAGACAATTTAATCATATGTAATTTATAATAAATAATAGATGATTTCTAAAAACTAATTTCATGTATTAAAATGATTTAAAATATATATTTAATATTTTAAAAATATAGAAGATCATTTTATACATATAAATGTAATTATGCGTTAATAGGGCTAGTATTGCAAATATAAGCAAATTAGTTTTAAAAATGCAAATGCAATTATAAAAAATACACTAAAAATAATTAAGCACTATTTTGGCATAAATATAGGATTTATATGGCTAAATTACCACAACAATAATTTGAAGAATAATTATTGGAAATTTTATAAGTAAAAGGGGAAGAATTAAATAATTTTAAAGCCTTTAAAATAATAAAAAAATTATAAAAACCATGTGCATGCTTATATATGCATATATATACTATTTTAAAAGTATATATGTCTACAAAAATATATAGGATAAATTGGGTATTAACAGTTGCCCCTCTTTACCCGGGAAGGATGAAAGAGTTTTTAGATAAAGAAATGATGGTCAATTTTGACCGAGCGGGATGTTTTGAAAGACAGAGGCCGGACTCTAGTCTTCAAGTTGCCTACATATCCCTAGTTTACAAGAATCGGATCGTGTGTAGTTCTGGATTCATCTGCAGAATATGTCGATGAAATTGTTGCAAGAACGGACACGCGATGCGGAAGCGGTTATGGTGAGCGGTTAAGGCTCGGGACAGTTGAAGGAACTGGAGTGAGATCGCTCCTGCTAGGATAGCGGTTGCTTACTGGTTACCTGCAGATAAAAGATGCAACAAACATTTATTTGCAAAAATTTAAACATGATGCAGATTCCCTTTGGACCATGAAGGTTGTCTTTGGACAGTTAAAGATGACGTCCTTGGACTATGACGTCCTTGGACCATGACGTCCTGGGACTTGAATTTCTTAGTGAGGGATTCGCAGACCATGAAATGATGTTCTCGAGCCATGAAAATGGTGTCTCCGAATCATGACGCCTTTGAATAATGATATGCAAATTTGAGAGATCCTCAGGCTATGGCATGGTGTCTTCCGGCTATGAGGATGATGCCTTTAGACTATAACGTCTTCGGATAGATTGGCAATATTTTAGCCCATGATATACAATAATGATATTAACAATACAAGGCTTAGTCTTGTGAAATGGAGGGCAGAGCTTAGCCCGATCGAAAAGCAAATAGATATTGCTAGAAATAGAGAAATACTTGTGCAAAGAGGGACAATGCTTAGTCTCGTGCTAATGCAAAGTCAGGGATTAGCCTTATGCAAGAATGGAGGTAAGGATTAGCCCCATGCAGATATGGAGGCAGGGATTTGCCTTATGCAAATAGGGAGGCAGGGATTAGCCTCATGCAGGTATGGAGGCAGGGATTAGCCTCATGCAGGTATGGAGGCAGGGATTAGCCTCATGCAAACAGGGAGGCAGGGATTAGCCTCATACAAATAGGGAGGTAGGGATTAGCCTCATACAAATAGGGTGGCAGGGATTAGACTCATGCAAATAGGGAGGCAGGGATTAGCCTCATGCAGGTATGGAGGCAGGATTAGCCTCATGCAGATAGAGAGGCAGGGATTAGCCTCATTCAGGTATGGAGGCAAGGATTAGCCTCATGCAAGTATGGAGGCTGGGATTAGCCTCATGCAGATATGGAGGCAAGGATTAGCCTGATACAAATATGGAGGCAGGGATTAGCCTCATGCAGGTATGGAGGCAAGGATTAGCCTGATACAAATATAGAGGCATAGATTAGCCTCATGCAAATGTGGAGGCAAGGATTAGCCTCATGCAAATAGCACGTAGCAAATAAGAGTAGTATATGTCTTAGCTGGAGATATATTCGGTGTCTAATGGCCTGATTGATAGTGATTTTGCTACGTTACGTCGGATGTGCCTGCATTCAAAGAAAAATTGTAAGTTTTGTGGGGGGGGGGGAATGTTGGTTCGTGCTTCTATCGATTGGCTTTGCTTTGCTCCCTTCTAAAAATCTTTCGAGTTCCCCTGGGTAACACCTAACTGTTACGGAAATAGAGTTTTTGAAAAATATGCAATTATTTAGAAATATGTTGATCCATTAAGTAATTTTAGATGAACCAGTGACCGTAACACATCTCAAAGGCATTGCATCTCTCTTATGTTGGAATTTTGAGGGTCCTCCTCAAAATTCTGCCCCAGTTTGGTGGATGATCTTTTGACTGCTTGCGGATAGTAGGTCTTATTGAATCTTCTTCGGAATTTTGAGAATCCTTTTCAAAATTCTACCCCAGTTTCTTAACTAATTACTGACTTTCTGGCATGCGATGGCGTTAGCTGGACTTGCTCCGGAATTTTGAGGGTCCTCCTCAAATTTCTGCCCCAGTTTCTGAGCTTGGAGGAAAATGAAAATTTTATTATGATATGACTGAACCTATAAGGCTGCCTACATATCCCCTCTAAAATGGGAATCAAGTCAAGTGTAGTTCAATCATTTCAGAAGAGAAATGTAAAATAATCTAGGCATAGTATCTCTCGACTGCGTCCGAATTGATTGGTTTTGGCCAAACTTCTCCATCCATTTTTGCAAGTATGAGTGCTCCTTGATGGTCTCGGCATCTCCCAAATTTACCGCCTCGGTCTCGTCCAGATTGGATTTAGGCTTATTCTCAAAATTTTCAACCTCCCTTACAATTTCCTCGGGTATCTCATCTTCTTCCTCTGAATCATTATTCTCATGTTGTGTTGCCTCATTACATGTCATAGTCACTGGTTCATCAGGAAAAGTAATAATAATGTTGTAGAAAGGGAAAACGTAAAGATAGTAGTGAATAATAAAGAGCAAATGCATTTGATTAAAACTGAAAAATCATCCGGACAAAGTACGGCTCGATGAATCGAGCATTTATTTTGAAACTAGTAAAGCTTAAAACAAAATTACGGGAAATCTTAAATGCTTAGAATGGCTATAGAAGTAAATTCTGCCAAGCTACCTAGGGACTCGGCGGGCTCGGAATGGTATGACGGTCCAGTTTTTGAGAACAGCTCCCTTCTTCACAGTCTGAATAATGAGGCCTTCTTCCTCCTCCTCCTCAATTATGGCATTGCAATGCATGTCTTCATCCTCCAAGAACAAATTCTTCAACCCAGCTAGTGTTTCTTCTTCTGCGGTCCCCCATATCGTATCAGCCGAGTGAAAAGCTTGTTCCAAATGTGGCACTAGCTACTCAAGAGGGTAATATGGCCAACGCCATGGAGGCGACCAATCCTTGTACTCTTGCCATGTGTACTGGTATCCAAACCCAAAGGTGGTACCATGATTTTTTAGTTGTATCGGTTTAGTGATACCTTGAAGGTTCTTTCCCAACCCTTTGCCAGGTTCATATCCAGACCATGCTAGTATGCTTTCTATTTTGTTACTTCACCACTTATCCTTCTCGGCAGCATTGACCCATTCAATATGATGATAGGTTTCCCCTTCTAGCCTTATCTTATGTCCAATGGCCGAGATGGTTTGACTAGTGTAGACGGGGTTACTTCCATCTCCGTGAATGATTACCTCCTGGCAGTTCCATTCAAACTTCATGGCTTGATGTAGTGCGGGAGGAACGGCTCCAACAGCATGGATCCATGGTCGGCCCAACAGAAGGTTATATGAGACTGGTATGCGAGTACCTGAAATTTAACGTCGAACCAAGGTGGCCCCATCTGTAAGCAAAGGTTGATTTCCCCGATCGTGGCCCTTTGGGACCCATCGAAAGCTTTCACGTTCATGCTTCCTACCCGTATTTCATGGAAACCTTTGTCCAACCTTTTTAGAGTGTCCAATGGACAAATATTTAGGCTTGAACCTCCATCAACCAAGACCCTGACAATCAAATTTGTCTTCAAATTGCACTGTAATGTGCAATGCCCGATTGTGATTCAGCCCTTCAGGTGGTAGTTCATCTTCATGGAAGATAATCTTATGACTTTCCAATACTTTCCCTACCATGTTGGTCATTTCTCCGCCAGTGATGTTATTGGGTACATAAGACTCACTTAGTACTTTCATCAAAGCGTTCTTGTGTGCCTCTGAATTCTGCAATAGTGACAGGATAGATATCTGAGCAGGGATTTTGTTCAGATGGTCAACAACAGAATACTCATTTTCCTGTACTTTCATCCATAGGTCATCTGGCCCGATCTCAATGATAGGATGCCTAATAGTGGCATCCTTACTTGATCCTCCCAAATTTTCCGGTGTGTAGACTCTTCCAATTCTAATCATTCCTTGTGTGGCGTCAGATTCCTCTACCTTGGCCTTCCCTTTTCGCTAAGCCTCAACAACATAATCCTAGGGTATTGCTTTTGAGTTGAATGGAGGTGTGATTGATACTGTCACAATGAAATGTGTGACCACTTCTACTTCAAATGGAGCAGGGGTGGCCGCGGGTGGAGCCACCTCTACCTCGAATGGAGCTGATGCAATTACATCAACCTCAATTGGTGACTGAGTCTGTACCACAATAGGAGTAAGTGTGACTGCAACTTTAAAGTCATCGCCTTCTCGAATAAGCCTGATCGACCCCTCAGAGTCCCATTCTTCATTCATCTTTATCACATGTAGATTATCACCTCTATGATCAGGGAGGGGATTGTTGCGGACATTAGGTGCGGCTTCCTTTGCCTATATGACCTTGTTGTCAATTAGCGTTTGGATCTTATCCTTCAAGGTTTGGCACTCAACAGTGGTGTGCCCTTTCATACCGGAATGGTACGCACAAGTTTTGTTTGGATTGACCTATTTGGATGGATTTTCTAGTGCCACAACGGGAATAGGAATGATGTAACACGCGTCTTTCAACCTTTTATACAATTGTTCGATGGGCTCAGCAATGGCGGTGTATTATCTAGGTGACTTGCGGTCGAAGTTGGGTCTTGGTCTTGGATAATTTTGGTGAGCTGGTGGTGATTGGAAGTGATATGGTTGGGAGTTAGAGGTGTGATGGACACTGGCTGGTTGGAAATATTTGGGAGATGAAGGTTGATATGTAGGCGGTGATACTTGGTATGTGGGTGGAGGTGTTTGATATGTGGGAGGAGGTGTTTGATAGATAAGTGGAGATTTTGGGCCCTGGGCCACCATTACTGTTCCAATATCTGTCTTCTTTGATATGCCGCTTGACTATAATGCTTTATTTGTGGCTTGTAGTGCCTCGAAATTCGTTACCATCCCGCTCCTGATTGCTTCTTTGATTCTTTCTCCAAATTTGATGATGTTAAAGAATTTGTGATTTTCGATAACCATCAACCTCTCATAATATTGCGGATTCTGTGCTCTGACGAAGAATTTATTCATTTGTTCTTCATCCAAAGATGGCCTGACCTTGGCCGCTTCCGACCTCCAACGAGTAGCATTCTCACGAAAAGTATTAGTAGGTTTCTTCTTAAGATTCTGAATGTAGAAAATATCTGGTGCGTTCTCTGTGTTGAGCCTGAACCGGTCCATGAAATTTGATGCCATACTTACCCAATTGGACCATTTCTTGGGATCTTGACTGATATACCAAGACAAAGCATCCCCAGTAAGATTCCTCATAAAGAGCTTGATCCGGATCTTTTTATCTTTTCCGACCCCGACAAGCTTGTCACAATAGGTCCTTAGATGAGCCCTGGGATCACCTATGCCATCGAACATCTCGAACTTGGGAGATTTGTACCCCTCAAGCAGTTCCACATCTGGTTGTATGCATAGGTCTTCATAGTTTAAACCTTTTATTCTTCTGTTGCCTTCAGCACCTTGAACTCGACTTGTTAACTTCTTGAGTTCTTCAACCATGTTTTTAATGAGCAGGTCCTTCTCGGAGGATTCCGGTGTATAGGAAATTGGTTGGGTAGAGTGAGTTATAGTTTCCATATATATATAGGGTTGCTTTGATGGGTGTCAGGGACTTGGGTATAGTGATAGTCATTGGTGGAGTTTTGGGGATCGGGAATGGGTTGTGGTATGTTGTGGGGAGTGTGGTAAGTGGTGGTTGGTGGGTACTGAATTGGTTGATGGTGATGTTGTGATGGAGTTGGTATTGGCAGTGGATTGAGATTTTGGGGTGGAGTTATGTATTGATTTGGCGCGGGAGGATTTTGGTTCTGTGTGTTCTGAGAAGGTGTTGGGTTCTTTGTGTTTTATTAGTGGATGTCGGGGACATTTAAGGTGAGTGACAGGTTTGCTAACTTGAGAACCTGCTCAAGGTCTCCTTGCAGTTCCAGTATCTTTTGCTCCAATCTCAAAACTAGATCATTTGGGGCTGGAGTACTACGACCATCTGAGGTTTCTGCGTTCTCAATATTCTCCTTTCGGATACCACTTAAGTCGTCCATTTTTGCTTTTCCTCTGCCTTTTATGTTGCTTGGAGGAGGAGAAGTTGGACGGCCTCTAGATCTGGTATGACACGCTGATGAGTCCAGTATGAGTGAACCAACCTAAAGGGATGGGAATAATCAAAAATAAGGAAAAACAAAAAGGTAACGAGTTAGTGAGGATTCTGAAATGTTTGCAGTATTTAAACACATATTGTGGAAATGTAAATGCGTGTCCTACTTTGGGAACCTCGTTGTGCCCGAGATAGGCCTAGAGACAAATAAATTTGGAAAACTTGTAATGCCAATAAATGCTTCATTTCATAATATAAAATAGACGAATCCCAAAATGACACTAAGACAAGAAAATTAGTCACTATTGGCACTTGGCCTTATTACATTATAGGAAAAGGCAAATAAATCTAGCCTATTTGGTCCCAGCAGGACCTTCCTCAGGTTGAATGTTCTTGTTGATCAAATCCTCCAGTTCGCGTAGGTTCACAAGTAAGAATGCCTTTGCCAAATGTACTCCTTCGTTTCCCTCAGCGTTCTGGTGGTCGGTGACTCTCTTCCTAACTTTTCCTTCCAATTCCACCAGGCTGTATTCCAGGTATTCCAGCTTTTCGCTAGATTTGGTAGTCCTCTCTTTCCATTCATTGATTTGGTCGTCTGATGGAAGATTCCTCCACCAGTCTAGCAAGAGTGAGGGTGTGCTAACCACAGCGAAGCTGGGGACCTCGTTCCTCATTTTCCGCAAAACAAAATGGTTAGGCCTTACCCCCACCAGACTCGACTATTTATACATTTACGATCAGCATATCGGCATTTAGTTCTCCAAATTAATGCGCAGAACGTGGTTGTGTGCGTTGGGATTATGGAAAACCCGATGGACTTTTGGATAAGGCTTATCTTAAAGGATCATTATGTGGACAGCATATTGATCCGACTAGGTTTGACCATGATGCATGCACAATTTTGACCAGAGTAAGGCTACTATGGGGTTTTAGACTGGTATCCTCAAGCGGACAACTTGAAGGGGAAGGCACGGAAACGTCGACTGCTCCGCTGATCGACTGGTTTTACCACAAATAAGACTTTCTAAATTTAAGGGTAATAAATAGGAAGAGTGCAATCACTCATTAAGCGTTTCTATAGGATTTGATACGCACGAGTGAAATCTGATGTGGAGCATGATTTATGCAATAATTAATAATATGTAGTCAAGTATTTGTATGTAGGAAAAATAAATACGGTATTTAAATAATTGAAAGACAGCTACGGGAAAAAGAAACAAAAAGACAAGTTAGTTTTAGGGATAAAGAATCATAAATGCTTAAAAGAAAATAGACAGCTAAATGAAAACAAGGGGAAAGGGTACGGGATAAAGCATGCTTGGACTAATTCATAAAAACAAGTTCGTTATGGTAAGAGCCTAAAGGTATCCCCAGCAGAGTCGCCATGCTATCGCGCCCCTTTTTTCCTCTCCTTTTTTTACGGGGAAGAAAAGGTCCGGGTTTTGACATTTATGAGGGTAATAACTTATTTCCTTTTGGGAATTGGGTATTTTGAAGAGTCGCCACCTAACGGATTATGGTGCGTTAGGGCACCAAGAGAGATTAACTCTTTGATTGGTTTGCATTACTAGAGATTTAAGGTAAGGGATCGAAATAACCTTGAGGAGAAGGTGTTAGGCACCCCTCTCGGTCCACAACTGTGGGTCCCGGCCGAACTGGTACTTATGAATTAGTCCTTTAACAAATAAGTAGTTGAAACAAATGATTGCAAATAAAGCATGTTGGACATTGTATGGCTCAAATAATAAGACAAAGGATTTGAATAAGTAATATAGAAAAGTAGAGTTTTAGGCAAAGGGAATTTGGGAAGGAGGGGTCCTAGGTTGGTTAGCCTACAGGATCACCCCACGCAATGCCCGGTAAACACTCCTCAATAAGGGGCTACACGTAACATTAGCGCGTAGTCATCATATCCCGTTCCCTCCCAAGTCCCTACCCAAGTCCCTCCCTTTGGTCATAGTGTAAAGCGTTCTAATAACCTTGACAATATCTATGCGTGCACTACCCATCCCTTCCTTGTGGCCCTGGAGGTATTTTAGGACCTCTAAATCTGAGCAGTTCTAGACAACCCCTAAGGTGTTTTAAAAGGAGAAACTTCTAGGCGACAGGCAAGAACACATAGGACTTAACAGCTAAATACAAAAAGAAATAGTTAAGAGGCCCAGGTTCACCTCCACAAGTAATGCACATAAGCAGCACGTCTCAAGCACAAACAAAATCAGTTCTTATTAGAGAAAAGACCTAAACAGGACATCTAAGTGGGTGTCAATGCATAGAAGTATGCAACTTTGGTTTTATAAACTCAACAGTAAGGTTCTAATCGATTTGCCTACTGAGCTTAAACCTGTTAAATCTAAAAAGCTTTAAATAGCAAAAAAGATACAATTATCAGAGTTGCAAAATTTAAAATCTCCCTATAGGCTTGCCTACACGCAGAATAGTGATGTCCTAAGAGCATGATAACTACGTTTGATGTAGTAAAATATAGGCATGCTTTCTAGCAGTAGTGAATGAAGGCAATGTTTAAAAGATCTATTAAAGAAGCGGACAATTGATTAAGCCAATTTCAAATGAAATAACACGAATTGGACTAACTTGTCTAACTAAATTGATTTTAATTTCTATAGGCGGGATTTTTGATTTTTAATTCCTATAGGCATTGTATCTAATTGTTAAGAACTGATGTTAGAAACTTATAGGCGTGATATTTACCGAATACAAATGTAAATACACGTTGTAACTGAACCTGATCACATTCTATAAGTATGGTATCTACTTAAGGAGTTGATTTTAAAACCTATAGACATGATTTCTATTATTGGAACCATTTAGACCCTATAGGCATGATTTCTAGCATCGTAAGGCAAACATAACAAGTATATTAATATGATCATATAGGCATGTTTTCTAGCATGGTAAAGCAGACAAAGCAAGTATAAAATCTTATAGGCATGGTTCTACCCATATTACCCCACAGATATGTAACTACCCACCCCTTTTCACTAATCACCCAATATTCATTTACAAATAATTATTACAAACCAGGTGAATAAATTACATAAATAGATTAAAAAAAAAGAAAAAAGAAGTTACACTATAGGGAGCCTGAAGCAGAACCAAGTGATTTCCCAAACCTCCAATAGCCTTAAATGCCAAATTCCATAGACAATATTATTGTCTAGGTGCGTCAGAGTTCCCTAAGGATCTCAAGGATCTCGGGCAGTGCTCACACCTAGACTTTCCATAATAGGGATTGAATAAATGCAATGTGGAAGGGCCAGCCTCAGTGTGCCAAAGTTCAGAGGGATCTCAGAAGGATCCCAAGGAAGTACACACACTGGAGGGGGCAGAACCTAGGGACTTAGGAGTAAAGTGAGAGTGCATGACATAGTTTTGAAAAGGTTTTGACAAGAAAATATTACTGGATTGATTAAATAAGTAAAGAAGTTTTCTAAAAATAAGGACTGATCAGTAGAAAAACAGTTGAAAACAATGTAAACATTTTTACAAAAAAATCAGCAAGCAAATAGGCTGGCTACAGAACAAACAGGTCCAGCATCACTTAACAACAGGATTCACACAGGGGTAGTGGGAATTGGGGACATACAGAACACATCAATGTCATAGTGAAGCACATAACAACAGGAGCACAGAAGCTTTTCTAAAGTTTTATAGGATTAAGGAATAAGCCATACAACTTGGAAGTAGAGCTATAGAGCATGAATCACAGAACAACCATGTGGAAACATACTACAGTGGACAAATTAGACATAGAAACAGAGTTACTTAGAGATATTAGACAACTTAGCAAAACAGATTAAACCAAAGTCTAAGTAAACAGATTGATCAAAACATGCTGACATACGTAGGACAACTCAGGTTGAGGCATGTTATATAAAGCAATAGGCAGATCCTTAGACATACTAATTACAAGTTAAACAGGACAGAATTCATACATGCTAGTGATTAAGCAGTGTAGTTTAGGCATGCTAGGTGAAACAATGATTTAGACATGCTAGTTACACGTTGAACAGTCAAATAGCAAGCAGGAACAAGACTGGAAATCAATGAACTAAAGTAGTAACAGAACACATAGGGTTGGACTTGAAATTGAATTAGGACATACCAGTTAAGGAGAGCAAACATAGAGTATAGAGCAGGTGTAGTGCAGTAACTAGCCTTGGCTTACAGCCAGCTAGTTCAGTAAAAGTAGCAAGTAACAAGAAAAAGCAGAGAGCTTTTAAGTGTAAGAGATAGTTATTGAACTAATGTATGTGCCTTGACTGCTAATGAGAGAGACTATATATAGTAATTCGAAACTAGGTAAAATAAGGCAAGAATCACAATTTTATAGTAATTATGGAACTCAGAACCAATTAGAGCAAAATCAATGCAAATACTCCCTTAATTTAAGGGAATCAGTTCAAACGGTAAGAACAAGTAACAAATAAGGAAAGAAATCAATGTGTAGACAAGGAAATAATTCAAACATAGTAGGCATAGAGTAAACAATTAGGGCTAGGTTCAGAAAAACTCTAATTAAGGAGATAGTCAGTAAGAATCAAGTACCAATGCATCCAAGGTAAGCAAATCAATCAAATTGAGTAGAAAGGTAGGAATCGAAGGTTTAAAGGAAAATGTTCAGAACAGACCAAGAAACAGGGAATTCAGAATCAATCAAAGAGAAAGTCATGAGTCAGTGTTTAGCATATAAATAAAGTAAGACATGGATAGTCAAGAGTCGACATACAACTCTAGCAAACATGAAAGTTAAACAATACTGATTCAATGAAAAAAAGGCAAGTCTTGAATAGTCAAGTTGAACACAAGCATATAGAATCAGTGTAAATTTAGGCTAAGAAACTCAGTGGAAATATATCAAGGCAAGATAGTCACGAGAAATCACAGAATCTCAAAAACGAAAACCAGTCAGTCATGCTAAAACACAGAACCAAACGAAGAACCCTAAAAAATTAGGGTTTTGAACATAGACGAGTTAAAGATGTAGTAAAATCATAGAATCAGTAAAAATATGTAAGAAATAGAAGTTTAAACACAAAAAAAAGAGTTAAACAAGGTTTTAAAAGGAAGTTCTGAAAACCCTAGTTTCAGAAGAAGATGAAAAACACTTGAAACCACATGATTCTTGTGAAGAACCTCAAGGACAGTGTAAAACATTCAAAAAACAAACTCAAATCATCCTAGATCTATACAGATCTAGGAGGTATAGAAAAGAAATTAGGGTTTCGGAAGAACCCACACAGAGATGAAGAAACTTGTCTGGAATCCCAAAGATTGTAGCAAATATAGAATGATTTCGCTTGAAATCACACCGGAATAGCCAGGAACAGGCAAGAGATGAACCCTGGATGCAAGTCGGCATGGCCCTGGGCCCTTGAGGGCCTTAGATAAGGCAAGAATGGCATGAGAGAAGCCATTGGAGGCTTAAGAGACGATGAGAGGTCACTGGAGATGAGAGGTCGGCGGTTGAAGATTAGGGTTAGGTTGAGAGTGTTTTGAGAGCTGAGAGGATTTTAGGGCGGCGGATGTAGAGAAGTGATTAGGGTTAGGGGTCGTTTGGAATTAAAAAGGAAAGAACAAATGAGGGTCGTTGATCTAAAAGATCAACGGCCAGGATCTGATGGGGCCTTGGGTCGGGTAGGTGCATTTAGGGCATGGGTCGGATAATTTAATTAAGAATTAGGCTGGGTGTTGGGTTGAAATTAGGCTAAAATTGAAATACAATTTGGCTAAGTTTTAAATAGCCAATTTAACCCTATATAATTTATAATAAATAATAGATGATTTCTAAAAAATAATTTAGTGTACTAAAATGATTTAAAATAGATATTAATATTTTAAAAATATAGAAGATCATTTTATGCATATAAATATAATTATGCGTTAATAGGGCTAGTATTGCAAATACATGCAAATTAGTTTTAAAATTGCAAATGAAATTATAAAAAATGCATTAAAAATACTTAAGCACTATTTTGGCATAAATACTGGATTTAGATGGCTAAATTACCCCAACAATAATTTATGGGATAATTATTGGAAATTTTATAAGTAAAAGAGGAAGAATTAAATCATTTTAAAGCCTTTAAAATTATAGAAAAATTATAAAAACCCTGTGCATGCTTATATATGCATATATATGCTATTTTGAAAGTATATATGTCTATAAATAGGGGAAATTGGGTATCAACAAGCACATCTTTTTCATGTTAAGGTTATATTCGACCCCGCTCGAACAAACACATACCGGCCCTCGGCCGCGATTTAATGAAAGGTTATGTTCGGCCTAGATTTAACAAACACCTACTAGCCCTCGATCATGATTTAATGGAAGGTTATGTTCGACCCCGCTCGAACAAATACCAACCGACTCTCGGCCGCGATTTACTGAATGGTTATGTTCTACCCCACTCGAACAAACACCTACCAGTCCTTGGCCGTGATTTAATGAAAGGTTATGCTCGACCCCGCTCGAACAAACACCTACCGGTCCTCGACCATAATTTAAGGAAAGGTTATGTTTTACCTCGCTCGAACAAACACCTACCGGCCCTCAGCCGCGATTTAAGGAAAGATTATGGTTGAACTTGCTTGAACAAACACTTATCGGCCTTCGTCCACATATCAACAAGGAAACAAAAATATACACTGTCACACCTCCTTTTTACCCGCGCCCGCAAAGGAGTAGAGGAGTTTTTCCAATTAAAGGACAATCGAAACGGGATTATTATTAAAGAATCAGAGTTGCCACTTGGGAGATTTATGGTGTCCCAAGTCACCGGTTTTAATCCCGAATCTAGGAAAAGAATGACTCTATTTAACAGTCCGCGAACCAGAAATCCGAGTAAGGAATTCTGTTAACCCGGGAGAAGGTGTTAGGCATTCCTGAGTTCCGTGGTTCTAGCACGGTCGCTCAACTATCATATTCAGCTTAATTATCTGATTTTTTACAATTATGAACCTACGTGTAAATTTTAACTTTTTACCGCTTTGTTATTGTTTATTCAAAGAATTGCAACGTCGTGAGAATGCATCTCGAAATGCGCCACATAAATGTACCCGCAATTTTTGATACGTCCCAACTTCGTTGAGATTTGGATTTGGGTCACATAAATGTGCACCCGAGTTTAGGAAAATAACATTATTAAATACGCGCCTAAAGACTAACGCGTTGTTATTTTGAGAAAAGCCGTAAAGTTTGCTATGCGGCCTGTCTCGAAATCTAAGCATTCGAAATAACAATCCGTTGAGGGCCCCGCAATTTGTGTATTCTTGTTTTGTCGAGGCTCATCTCATTCATAATTTTTTAAAGGAATTTGCAACGTCATGGACATGCATCTCGAACTACGTCACAATCAATGCACCCGTAGCTGTTGACACATCTCGACTCCGTTGAGATTTAGATTTGGATCAGATAAATGTGCACCCGAGTTTAAGGAGGTGAATTATTAAAGTACGCGCCTAAAGCAACTAGCGTATCATTATTTTGGGTAAGGCCATGAAATTTGCTAAACGGTCGATCCCGAAGTCTATACAATTATTAACCAATTATTGAGGGCCCCGTAACTTGTGCGTTTTATTGGGCGAGGCTCATCTCGTTTATTTTAAAAGGATAATCCTGAAGTGCCTACATTTTTTCTATTAAATTTGTCTCTAAAAATGAAAGAGAAAAATCCTAGTTAATTACATACTTGAAAAGGCCATCACTTATTTATCGGATTAAAGCAAACGCAACCGGAAAATTGCAATCAAACTTGCATAAAAGGGGATTATTTCATGCCTTATTCTATAAGCCAATACTACTGAAATTGAAATTCTAAATAAATACGGAATTGACAAACAATATATATTCAAAGGAAACTAATTATCCTATAGCTAATTTAAACCCACATTGTTAGATGAAATGAACCGTTGGAACTAATTGTTTTCAACTACTTGAAACTAAACCAACCTTAATTACTAACGATTACGAAAGTTTGATAAACTAAATCATTAACTTAAATAACTGATTGGATTAGTGTTCTTAGCCTTACTACATTGAATCGCACTTCAAATATATCAAGCCTATGGATTATACGAAATTACTAACCAATTATACTTACCTAACACTTACGGATCTTTATTACTAACGAGATTCAAAAAAACTTCAAGTTACTTCTATTCCAATATTCGCGAGTTTAAAGTTAGATTTTACCAACCAATTAAATCGATTCACTACATTAACTAATTACCAATTCGAGTTGGGATGTGATTCCGAAGCTACATTATTTTAAATATATGAATTAGCAAAACTGAAACTGATAACTATGCAATTCCTACAGAAATACGTCCAATAGTTCAAAAATCTAACAATTCTGCTCAAATTAAACTTGCATACTGTATTGACTAATGTTCACATCTTTGCAAGGATCTTGAGTCCGTAATCTAACGTTATGCCTTATCTAGCTGCTAATCAGTGATAAAAATATCCAACAGTCAAATTACTCGTCCAGCTCTAAGCTAACTCACGATTACCATTAAATACAAAACAATGTGACTCCAGAATTACACTGCCATTTATCAAGACGAATGAGGATTGTGAATAACAAGATCGCTTCATGCTTTGAATAACTTCTTATTTTCAAAACTTAACTACAACTAAATGAAGTTAAACTACCACATGTCTAACAAATGACCAAATGTCTCGAACAGTCCATGAATTTAACAGTCCAAACCCATCTAAATTATTGTAGAAAATTTTAATTATAGCCCAAACTACTACAATCAACTATGATAAAATACGGCAATAACTAAAGCTTCAAATGAAGTTATACTTCAATTTTTCATTTTTATTCCGACTGGACGACTACATGATTTGAGATTCAGGACATATACCTGGTTTAGGCAATACAAGAAGAGGAAGAAAAAGGTCAGCAGCAGTAGTAACCAACAGAAGTTGCAACAGCAGTGTAACAACAAAATAACCAGCAGCTACAAACTGTCCCAAGCATAGAGCAGAAGTAAAAAGAAGTGTTCAAGTTATTTCAAGTTCTCAAGCCCAGCAAATAAAAATAGCTACTCTTTTTCAAGTTTTCAGCTTTCAAAATTCAATCCAGTTTTTCAATTGAGTACCCAAGTTTTCAGTCCCCTCTCCCTCTTATACAAGTCTGCCTTACCCCTTTTTTTCCACTAAAATCTGAAAAATCCCACTAAGGAAATCTTTTCCTTAATTTTAGCCCCCCCCCCCCCCATTCTCTTTTGTTCCCCATTACCAAATTAATTAATATCACACTAACAAAGCACTAACACAAAAATATAATCCTAACAGTTTCATTCCTAAATCAACCCTGAAAACCCCTTAATATTACTGACTTCCTAAATGCAACTATTCAAATATATAAAAACTTTTGATTCTAAAATCTGCTTAACTATCAATTAACTAAACTAATTTGATTAACAACTATAACCAATTCAGCTAGTACTTTAAGGCAGAAAATACATCAAATATAAGGGTTTCAGTGATTCAGAACAATGCTTATAATCAAACAGAATCTTAATTAATCAGACAACCAATCAATTGAAAAAACTATAAACAACAGAACGCCAAATGATTCAAACTATACGAACGACCTAATCAACGAAGCTTAATTAATCGATTACATATTACAATTGACACTGAACAATCAGAAACAGAGAAACAGGCAATTCGGGTAATTTCAGTGGTATCGACAGAAACAGGGATTAACAGGAAACTAATTAATCGATGCAACTTATTAATCGATTACGCAAATTATAACACATAACAATTATAGCAAACAGAAGTAAATGATAGAATTGGACCAAATAAAAGGTCTGATGAAGAAAGATAGAATCAATCGACAACAATTGAAAAGTCCATAAAGCTATACTTAAACAAAGTAATCAGGATAAACAAACACGAAAATGGAACAAACAGAAAAAGGAAAATACCTCAGAATATCAGAACTACACGGACCCAGGCTCGATCTTCGGACTCGGACACTTTGAGGTCGAACAGACCTTAGTCGAAGTGTTCTCAACTAGGAATTACAAAATCTTATCTATCTTCCACTTGCTCTGGTTGCCTTGCTTTCTTGTCGGCTTGTGTTTCCTCTGGTGTTTTTCTTTCGAAAACTGCTGAGGATGACACTGGCCTTTTGCTTTTGTGAACACAAGTTTTATCATTCCGCTCTATCTGTTGGGGACACTGCTTCCTACATTAAAGCTTGTTATGTTGGGGATTTTTGTTGTAACCCTCCTCATTACTAACTTCTGATTTGATCTTGAAATGTATTCCTCTGTTCTGCGGGCGGGCTCCTAACTCCAACTTGACTTTTGAAAGATGACACAACCTACATTCTCCAGGCGGGCTCCTGACTTCAACAGTAATTCAAAAATATAACAACCTCCATTCTACAGGCGGGCTCCTGACTCCTTCAACTTTTTACAATAAACAACCTCCGTTCTACAGGCGGGCTCCTGACCTCAATAGCTTCTTGAAAATAATTCAGCCTCCATTCTCCAGGCGGGCTCCTAACTTCTTTAAATATAACAACCTCATTTCTACAGGCGGGCTCCTGACTTCTCCAATCTTGGAATATAACAACCTCCGTTCTACAGGCGGGCTCCTGACTCCAAATTAAAATTTAACAACCTCCATTCTACAGGCGGGCTCCTGACTTCAACAACTTTCTCAAAATAATTCAGCCTCCATTCTCCAGGCGGGCTCCCGACTTCAACAACTTTGAAAATAATTCGGCCTCCATTCTCCAGGCGGGCTCCTGACTTCTCCAACTTTTTAAATGTAATACCTCCATTCTCCAGGAGGGCTCCTGATTTCAACAACTGCTTAAAAATGTCAGCCTCCATTCTCCAGGCGGGCTCCTGACTTCAACAACTTCTTAAAAATAACTCAGCCTCCATTCTCTAGGCGGGCTCCTGACTTCTTCAACCTTTTTTTAAAATAATTCAGCCTCCATTCTCCAGGGGGGCTCCTGACTTCAACAACTTCTTAAAAATAATTTAGCCTCCATTCTCCAGGCGGGCTCCTGACTTCTTCAACCTTTTTTTAAAATAATTCAGCCTCCATTCTCCAGGCGGGCTCATGACTTCTTCAACCTTTTTTTAAAATAATTCAGCCTCCATTCTCCAGGCGGACTCTTGACTTCTCCAACTTTTTAAATGTAACACCTCCATTCTCCAGGCGGGCTCCTGATTTCAACATCTTCTTAAATGTAACACCTCTGTTCTCCCGGCGGGCTCCTGACTTCAACAATTTCTTAAAAATTTCAGCCTCCGTTCTCTAGACGGGCTCCTGACTCCTTTAACTTGAATCATCTTCTTTCAACTGCTTCCCTCAAAACTGGTGGTTTATTCCTCTGAAAACTGCTGGGCATAACACCGTTATTTTATTTCACCAATATGTCATTTTCCTTCTTTAAAGACTATTTCCTTTAAAGCTGGTGCTTTCACTTCCCTGAAACCTGCCGGGAATAACATTGCTGGGGAATTATCTTCCTCCTTTTAACAATGGTGGGGATGATATTGATTCAAAGGTCATTGCTTTTACAACTTTGGGTTATCTTGCTTCTTTCAAGATTGTTTTTCTTTTAAAACTTGTATCTCCCTTCTCGTATACTGCTGGGGATTTTACTTCTTTCAAAAACTTGTGTTATCTTCTCTATTTCCCAAATGGCTATCTGATTTCAAGAAAATTTTCGTAATGATAGAAAATTTTCTACCCCAGTTTGATAATCTTCTTTGTGACCCTGTCTTTCTGCTGTCAATAATATTTCCTTTCCCTGCTTTAAATCAAAGAAAAATTTGTTAGTTTAAAACGGGGCGAGTGGTCGTGCCACTTCTGCTGGGGATGGTTTTTTTTCCTTTTCTTTTCCCTGCTTTGCTATAAAACTTGCTGGGGGTGATATTATTTGTTGGGGCTGATATTCCTGCTGGGGATGGTTTTTCTTTTCTCTTCCTTCCCCGCTCTGTGTTGTCCGACCCTTGTGGAGCTTGGTCGAGAATCTGTCGGAGTTGTTCATGTATCTCGAAAATCTGCTGGGGATCCTCTTGGAATTTGATACATAACTTTTTAACTGTTGTTCTTTCTGTTTTTCTCCGACTTCCCCTGGAAATTTGGTCCTCTTGGGATCTAGACCCATTCGTCATTTGGTCTTGCGACAACTTCTTTTCGCTTTGTCGCCTTATCTTTGGCCTGTCCTATTCGCATTTTGCTTTGCACCATTTTGGCAACTGGTAGTAAGCTCTGAAAATCCTTTTCAAAAACAAACTGCTGGGGAGGTAAAGTCTTTAAACCAAGAAATGAAAAAGTGATGATTTCAAAAAATAGAAAAAGAAGAAGTCTTTCTGAACAAATGCTGGGGAAAAGGAAAGAAAAAAAACTTATCTGAATGATATAACTGATCCCAACGATCATTGTCGCGCTTTCCGGATTAATCAACCCAGTCTATTCGTATCAATCAATCTTTTGGATGGCCTCATCTTGCTGGGGATAAACAGGCACTCTTTGCCAAATGCGGATCCTTTCCGCCAATCTTGTCTTGTCGCCTCATAGTGCCCTTCGAGGGGTTTTCACTAATAAGACTCTCTCGTTTCTGTCAACTCTCGTCGTCTCATGGTGCCTATGAAGCTTTTCACCGATAAGACTCTCTCGTTTTTTTTTTATTTTTCAGCTGGGGATTGGAGTGTTGTGGATATAACTCTCTTTGCTGGGGATTCTTTCGGCTATTAATTCATTTCCAGTTTATGATCTTCTTCTTTGTTGGGGATCAGAGTGTTATTCCCGACTTCCATTTGCATTGACTTGGCACTTCTCAGATACTGATCGAGAGGTCTTTTTTGGACATCAATATGGGTTTTTGTGTATGGTTAAAAAGGAAAAGGGGTATCAAAAGTTCAAAATAATTTTGATGGGTAAAACAATACAACTCTTGGAATCAAACTTTTTTACCAAAATTACAAACGCAAACTTCTGCCCCAGTTTTTCTTGCTTGAGGATTTTTATTTTGTTACACTATGTTACATTATGCACACTATGTTACACTATGACCGAGCCGTGAGGCGCCTACGTATCCTTCTTTGAGGAATCAGGTCAAACGTAGTTCTCATTCCTTTATTTTTCATGTGACTTTTCTTTATCATCATTATTTTTCTCTTTTCTTTTTCTTTCATTTTAGTTACTGATTCCAAAAGAGGGATATGAAAGAATAAATAAGGCTCAAAAGGGGAAGCAAAGGTTAAAGTGTTTGGATAGAAGAAATAATTGCCTCCGTCATTTCATTCTCCGATAAATGTCAACCACAAACAAACAACAATTACAATTAAAAGAAATCATACATAATATCTCTTTACTGCGTCAATCCCCAAACCTTTTCCTGGTACAAACCCGCTGTTCAACATCTCCGAGGCTATCATGAAAGTCGCAGCTGCGATTCTGGGAAGTGGAAGGCCCCCACCCTCAGGAATTTTGTCTACTAAGACTGCGTCAAAAACCTGATAAACCCATGGGCCCTTGTCATCGTCGGTTTCTATGAAGGGTACAATGGCATCACTGACGGCATGTGTGCCGTCATCCCCATGTACAATAATCTCTTGTCTATCCCATTCAAATTTGACCATCTGATGTAGTGTATAAGGCACTGCTTTGGCTGCATGGATCCAGGGTCGTCCCAATAAACGATTATACGATACCGCCACATCTATCACTTGAAATTCCATGGTGAACTCGACCGGACCAATTGTCAATTCCAGTATGATATCACCCACTGCGTCAATACCGCCCCCATCAAAACCTCGGACGCAAATGTTGTTCTTGTGGATCCTATCATCAGCAACCTTCAGTTTGTTCAGAGCGACCAAAGGACAGATATTGGCACTTGACCCATTATCAATTAGTGCTCGAGTGACCATCGATTCTTCGCATTTCACCGTCAGGTAGAGGGCCCTGTTGTGTTATGTACCCTCTACCGGTAACTCATCGTCAGAGAATGTCACTCGGTTTACTTCGAAGATTTTGTGCGCTATTTTCTCCAAATGGTTCGCTGAGAGCTTGTCCGGGACATGGGCTTCGTTCAGAATCTTCATTAATGCCTGACAATGATCGTTTGAATGGATCAACAAGGATAGCAACGATATCTGGGTTGGGGTCTTCCTCAACTGCTCTATAATTGAGTAGTCATGTGCCTTCATCTTATTCAAAAACTCCTCTGCTTCTTCCTCCGTCACTGGCTTCTTTATTGTTACAGGATTGACCCTTCTCAATTCTGCGGGAACAAAACACCTTCCCGAACGAGTTAACCCCTGGGCCTCGCATACTTCTTCCACAACCTCCTTCCCCTTATGCATCACTGTCACTTGCATGTAGCTCCATGGCACAGCTTTCTCATTTGTTATCGGCAACTGCATTACTAGCCTGATAATAACTGGTTCTACGTGGACCCCCTTTACCACCAACACTGGTGTGCTTGATACTCCCAGCAGCACTGCCTTGACTGACTCTAACTTTTTCGCAGCAACAGACGAACCTTTCCCCACTACCACAAATGGCTTGTCATCTACCTTTCCCAATTGTACCACTGCCTTTCCACTGGATGACTTTTCATTAGGACTGGCACGAATCATCATTACCGTTTGTGAGGGTGTTTTAGGTTTCCCTCCTTCGTGCACTAGTTCGATCATATGGGCCTCATGGTGCACCGGTAATGGGTTTTCATTGATGTTGGGTGCCTCTGATGCATGAACCTCGATCCTATTTGTGTCAATAAGATCTTGTACGTCAGTCTTCAACTTCCAACACTTCTCAGTATCATGCCCGGGAGCCCCCGAACAATATTCACAGCTTACTGAGTGGTCCAGATTTTTGGGAAGGGGATTTGGCAATTTGGGTTCAACAGGACTTAATAGGCCTATCTGCCTCAACTTGTGGAACAGAGTAGTATAGGTTTCTCCCAACGGAGTGAATGTTCTCGTCCTCTGCATCCTTTCGTTCCTAAAAGCCTGATTTCCGCGGAAGCTTGGCCCTGAAGGATTCCTATAGGCCCTTGGTGGTGGATATGTGTTTTGTGGAGGTGGATATGTATGTTGGGAAGCCAGCGCTCGCCATTGCAGGCAAGTCGGAGGCTGGGTGTAAGTTTGGGCATGATGGACGGAGAAATGTGGCTCTTGTGGTAGATAATAGGGTTGTGGAGGGTTGTATGAAGTGTGTGGATAGTTTGGGTAATGGGGTCTGGGTTGGTAGCGAGGGGAAGGACCTCTTGATCTAGACCAAGTACCTGCTTCGACTGTTGCGACCTCTTCTCTCTTCTTTTTCCCGAGCGCACCTCACATGCCGCTTTGGATAGCCTGAGTTGTAGCCTTGATTGTTGAATAACTCATTATCTTGTTGGACCTGAGTCCTTCTTCAACCATACCGCCCATTTTTACTACTTCATTGAAAGATTTACCAACTGATGTCACCAGGTGACCAAAGTAAGTTGGCTCCAACATTTGTAAGAAGTAGTCCACCATTTCACCTTCCCTCATTGTTGGATCGACTCTTGCTGCTTGTTCTCTCCAACGGGATCCGAATTCCCTGAAGCTCTCTCCTGGCTTTTTCTCAAGTTTTAACAGTGTGAGACGGTCGGGGACAGTCTCAAGGTTATACTGAAAATGACTTGCAAATGCTTGTGCTAGATCGTCCCAGGTATACCACCTGCTAGGATCCTTCCTCGTGTACCATTCTAATGCAGACCCGCTTAAACTTTGACCAAAATAAGCTATCAGCAGCTCATCCTTTCCACCAGCCCCTCTCATCTTACTACAGAAACCTTGTAGATGTGCCGTGGGATCACCATGTCCCTCATATAGATCAAACTTTGGCATCTTAAAACCTGCCGGCAATTGAACATCGGGGAAGGGACACAGATCTTTATAGGACACACTGACTTGGCTGCCCAATCCATGCATATTCCTGAAGGATTGCTCCAGGCTTTTTACTTTACGGAGCACTTCGTCCTGCTCCGGATTCTTAGCTGGTCTCTCAGTTTTTGTCGGGAGCTGAAGGTGAGGGGTGTAAGTGTATGGCTCGGATGCTTTGAAAGTGAGTTCAGGAGGATAGTATTGACTATCGTGAACCTGAAACACTGGTTCATCGGATGATTTTTGCAATGTGGCGGGTGGAGGTGCCACGAAAATAGGAACAGCTGGTGGAGGAGGGTTTTGTTTGGGTGGTGAAGCTTGGGGATTATATGAAGTTTCCCCTTGATAGTATTGGGCAATGGGGAAGCTCGTTGATGGACCAGTGGAAGGGTGTTCCGGAGTCCGAGCTGGTGAAAGGGTAGAAGTAGGGGGAAGTATTGGTAGTGTTTGTCCCTTAGCCCAGGCTAGGTGCATCCCAGCTATCTCTTGTCTCAACCTGTCTACTTCCTCCTTCATCATTTGCATCTCCGTCTTTTCCTCCTCAACACTTTTGTCCGAACCAGACATACTTTCCGGAATGGGCCCTTTTGATCTTGTATGGTAATGGTAATCTGCCAGAACGTTCTAACGAGCTAACTGTTTTGAAATCTCTTTCTCTGGTATTAACAACAAACTTGTTAGCGTTATAGTTTAACACATATTGCAATTTCACATTTGGGAATGCAATGTTCCTAGGCAGTTTAACCATTTCTAACATGTTTTTTCTTTGACTGCATGCGTCATTCCATATTATGTCCTTTCTTTTATTCACTTTGCCTTTTCCCCTCTTTTTTTTTAGTGATGGTCGAATCTTATGTGGATTGCCTACGTATCATGTCCCCGCATGAATTAGACCGGGCGTAGTTCTGCCACAAGTAAAATAAAGACACAATTTTTATTTTGTTTTATTACCAAAATATGCTATTACAAGCTACCTATTTGAAAAAGGACAAACAAAATAAAGACTCTACACTATTAACATTGTTTGATATGAAAAGAGAACAGAAGGGCAGATAACAGACTTTTGAAAACAACAATGCAGACTTGAATTAGGGATACATTAGGGTCTTGAATTTTGGTGCCCGCGAGGCATCGTTCAGCCTTTCCGCGGGCTTTGGTGCCAGGCCTCTTTGCAAGCTTTTTAATTCCTCCATGATCCGGTGGACATAACCCATGACTGAGGCAAAAAGGGTATCACGGGGCATTTCTTCACATGTTAAGCACTTCGTGGTGATGTAGTGCCCAATCTCATCGATCCTACCCTTGATTTTATCCCTTTCCATACACAGTTGTTCTATTCGTTGATTCTTTAATCCCAATACTTGAGTGTTGTCAACGAGATGATCTTGGAACCTCTCCATTTGTTCTTCCATTCGGGTTATTGAATCATAGCAGCGCTCCCTGTCCGTTCTAGCATCTCGGGCTTGTTTAAAGACCCGATCTCTGAGAGTGGAATTTGTTTCTCTTAATATTGCAGTGCTCCCTTCATAATCCCTTCTCACTTGCCATAGGTGCTTTTTCCGCGCTGCTGCACCTTTTGCCCATCTGGACCGCATTCTTGCTATGCTAGCCTCGGATCTTTCCAAGTCTTTTCGGCTTTCAATGGCCTAATTCCTTAACCCTGCTATCAGCCTTTTATCGGACCGGCTTCTTTGTTGGTTGTCGGCATCCATTATGACTTGTCGGTTTTGAGCTCTAAGGGAGTCACTTCTTGGGTTGATTTCTTTCTGTCCCCTTCATCGGCCGCGTTCTGAATTTCTCTTTCAAATTGAAGATCTATGACTTGCTGCTTCAAATTGCCTATTGTGGCCCTGTATTCTTTTTCCTTCGCCAACCAGTCCCAATGCTCTTGTGAGGACTTGGCAAATTCTTGAAGGTGAGGTCTTTTAGTCGGCCTTCCAGACGACACTTCCCCTTTGTACCAAGCCTGATATCTGGGTGAAACTTCCCCTCTTGCCCGATTCAGTACACAAGTATTTGCCTCCAAGTATTGACATTGGTTCCAAATCTGGCGGACCCTTGCTTCAGGAAACTGGCAATCGGAACTGATCTCAATCACTTGGGTGCTCAGGTCCTCATCTTTCGGCACTATCTGACACCTCCCAAGCTGCCTCAAAACCCGATACGGCACATAAGGTTGAATGTTCTTAAGCCCCATCAAGAGAAAATGGGGACTAGCTGCTGGCATATATATGACTTCGTCGATCGGTAACCATCCCAGTGTCCACTGTATTTGATTGGCGTTGAGGGTCCGAAAGTATGAGGTCCATGCCGAGACTCCTTCAGGTAAGCGGACCTCATTAATTCTGGTGTAGAACTCATCTATGCAGGTTTTCTCAGAAGATACATGGCTCAGGAACTGGGCTCGGTTACATAGGTGTTCGGTCATCCAAATTTGCAATAACAAGTTACACCCTTCGAAAAAATTCCCTCCGGCTTTGCATGCCGTGAGAGCTCGGAAGATATCAGATACAATCATGGGCGCAAGCGTGCTGTCATCTTGAGTGAGAAAAGTACTGACGACCCCAGCTATCTTTATGTCAATATTCCCGTCTTTTCTTGGGAACACTAAAAGCCCTAAGAAGGTTATCATGAAAGCAACCCGTCTATGTTCATCCCACTTTCGACGGTTACTTTTGCTGCACAACTTGTTTTCTGGCTTGTTGAATCCTCCTATGTGGCCGTATCTTTGGTATATGAAGCTAAGAGAGCAAAAACCTTTCGCCAAGTCTGGGTTATGGATCGTTCTGACTATCTTTAACGAGTCCAAAAACCGGTGCACCGCTACGGCTCTTGGAGCAACCAGGTATTTATGCCTCAACGGAACCTCAGCACTGCCGATATACCCTGCTATTTCCTCTAAAGTCGGGGTGAGTTCAAAGTCCGAGAAGTGGAAGACATTGTGCGTCAGGTCCCAGTAAGTGGCCAGTGCCCTTATAATATCCCCTCGAGGCCTAATACCCAACAAACCTGTGAGACCTTTCAGATGTTTCTTGATTTCGTCTCGCCCTTCTTTGCCTAAATCATTCCACCATAGCCGCAACTGGAGGGGGATTTTATTCATGATTGAAAAAGGTTCATTTTGAGTCGTGCTCATTCTGCACATTTATTAATGTGATTAAACAAAAGAAAAATTTATTTGACTCAAAACAATTTGATTTTTTTTCATAAAAGAAAGACCCGATTTTCCGAACACGACCTTTCAGCACTTCAGGGACGAAGATTTTAAGGTTGTGCGAGTCAACCGATCAAAAATCCAAAAAAAAATGACAAGAGTGGCCGTTTATGCAAAGTCAGCCTTCCGGCGTCCCTTTCGGGAACATTCGGCTATTTCTGACAAAAATGGCATCGCCCGCCTCTATGACGAAAATTAAAATTTCACATTTTTTTGTCTATTTTTGCAAAATGGGAGGTTGGACCCGACGAGGGTTTCCTACGTATCTCACGCCCTGTGAAAATCAAACCGGCGTAGTTCGCCCAACATACACTAAACTTGTAAACAAGACTCCTTTCTTTTGTTTTTCAAATAAATCAAACTAAAAAAAGACAATTTTTTTCAAAATTTCAGCAAGGTTTTGACACTACTTGGACATTGATTTTATTTTTCTAAAAATAAGTAGTTATCTCCCTACACTGCTTTTTTCTATCTCTTTTTTTTCCACAATTTTTCAAAAATTCCCGATTTCAGAAGTCGGTAAGCATGCAGATCTGAAGCAAATAAATGTGCAAAACAAACAAGATGCAGCATGATGGTCTTTTTTCATTTCAGGTTGCTTTTCCTAGACGGACCCAACCCCTGTGTTGAGTCCCCTAAGTCAAATGCAACATGATGCAAATAAATGTTCCTACTAGGGATCCAGCATGAAGTCAAGTTATTCTAGGTTCAACCTGGGTATATGTTCTAGACAGTGTACCCGAGCGGACAACTCGAGTTGAGGAAGGAGCTCCTTTCCGGGAACCAAAAGGCCAGCCGGCTTAGAAACTTTCCGAGCCTCTTTTATTTCAGGGTATGACACTAACAGAATAGGGAGTCTCAACCAGTAAGCACATCCCCGGAGGTGAGAAGAGAAGGATTCGACACAGTTTATATGTACAGTTCAAATAATATCAAAGCGGTAAAAAAACATCATTTTGCACATTTAGGCCAAAACATGTAATGAGATCAAATAATAAATAAAGCCAAATATAACAATTCATCTAAGCTCGAATTCTGAACCCTGAACCAGAGATTCTGGGTTCAATCCCCAGCAGAGTCGCCAGAGCTGTCACACCTCCTTTTTACCCGCACCCGCAAAGGCGTAGAAGAGTTTTTCCAATTAAAGGACAATCAAAACGGGATTATTATTAAAGAATCAGAGTCGCCACTTGGGAGATTTATGGTGTCCCAAGTCACCGGTTTTAATCCCGAATCGAGGAAAAAAATGAGTCTGTTTAACAATCCGCGAACCAGAAATCCGAGTAAGGAATTCTGTTAATCCGGTAGAAGGTGTTAGGCATTCCCGAGTTTCGTGGTTCTAGCACGGTCGCTCAACTGTCATATTCGGCTTAATTATCTGATTTTTTACAATTATGAACCTACGTGTAAATTTTAACTGTTTATCGCTTTGTTATTGTTTATTCAAAGAATTGCAATAGCGTGAGAATGCATCTCGAATTGCGCCACATAAATGTACCCGCAATTTTTGATATGTCCCAACTTCGTTGAGATTTGGATTTGGGTCACATAAATGTGCACCCCAGTTTAGGAAAATAACATTATTAAATACACGCCTAAAGACTAACGCGTTGTTATTTTGAGAAAAGCCGTAAAGTTCGCTATGCGGCCTGTCTCGAAATCTAAGCATTCGAAATAACTATCCGTTGAGGGCCCCGCAATTTGTGTATTCTTGTTTTGTCGAGGCTTGTCTCATTCACTATTTTTTAAAGGAATTTGCAACGTCATGGACATGCATCTCGAACCACGTCACAATCAATGCACCCGTGAATGTTGACATATCTCGACTCCGTTGAGATTTGGATTTGGGTCACATAAATGTGCACCCGAGTTTAAGGAGGTGAATTATTAAAGTACGCTCCTAAAGCAACTAGTGTATCATTATTTTGGGTAAGGACGTGAAATTTGCTAAACGGCCGATCTCGAAGTCTATACAATTATTAACCAATTATTGAGGGCCCCGTAACTTGTGCGTTTTATTGGGCGAGGCTCATCTCGTTTATTTTAAAAGGATAATCCTGAAGTGCCTACATTTTTTCTATTAAATTTGTCTCTAAAAATGAAAGAGAAAAATCCTAGTTAATTACATACTTGAAAAGGCCATCACTTATTTATCGGATTAAAGCAAACGCAACCGGAAAATTGCAATCAAACTTGCATAAAAGGAGATTATTTCATGCCTTATTCTATAAGCCAATACTACTGAAATTGAAATTATAAATAAATACGGAATTGACAAACAATATATATCCAAAGGAAACTAATTATCCTATAGCTAATTTAAACCCACATTGTTAGATGAAATGAACCGTTGGAACTAATTGTTTTCAACTACTTGAAACTAAACCAACCTTAATTACTAACGATTACGAAAGTTTGATAAACTAAATCATTAACTTAAATAACTGATTGGATTAGTGTTCTTAGCCTTACTACATTGAATCGCACTTCAAATATATCAAGCCTATGGATTATACGAAATTACTAACCAATTATACTTACCTAACACTTACGGATCTTTATTACTAACGAAATTCAAAAAAATCACAAAAAAACTTCAAGTTACTTCTATTCCAATATTCGCGAGTTTAAAGTTAGATTTTACCAACCAATTAAATCGATTCACTACATTAACTAATTATCAATTCGAGTTGGGATGTGATTCCGAAGCTACATTATTTTAAATATATGAATTAGCAAAACTGAAACTGATAACTATGCAATTCCTACAGAAATACGTCCAATCGTTCAACAATCTAACAATTTTGCTCAAATTAAACTTGCATACTGTATTTACTAATGTTCCCGTCTTTGCAAGGATCTTGAGTCTGTAATCTAACGTTATGCCATATCTAGCTGCTAATCAATGATAAGCAAATCCAACAGTCAAATTACCCATCCAGCTCTAAGCTAACTTACGATTACCATTAAATACAAAACAATGTGACTCCAGGATTACACTGCCATTTATCAAGACGAATGAGGATTGTGAATAACAAGATCGCTTCATGCTTTGAATAACTTCTTATTTTCAAAACTTAACTACAACTAAATGAAGTTAAACTACCACATGTCTAACAAATAACCAAATGTCCCGAACAGTCCATGAATTTAACAGTCCAAACCCATCTAAATTATTGTAGAAAATTTTAATTACAGTCCAAACTACTACAATCAACTATGATAAAATACGGCAAGAACTAAAGCTTCCAATGAAGTTATACTTCCATTTTTCATTTTTATTCCGACTGGACGACTACATGATTTGAGATTCAGGACATATACCTGGTTTAGGCAATACAAGAAGAGGAAGAAAAAGGTCAGCAGCAGTAGTAACCAACAGAAGTTGCAACAGCAATGTAACAACAAAATAACCAGCAGCTACAAACTGTCCCAAGCATAGAGCAGAAGTAAAAAAGAAGAAGTGTTCAAGTTATTTCAAGTTCTCAAGACAAGCAAATAAAAATAGCTACTCTTTTTCAAGTTTTCAGCTTTCAAAATTCAATCCAGTTTTTTCAATTGAGTACCCAAGTTTTCAGTCCCCTCTCCCTCTTATACAAGTCTGCCTTACCCCTTTTTTCCACTAAAATCTGAAAAATCCCACTAAGGAAATCTTTTCCTTAATTTTACCCCCCCCCCCCCCCATTCTCTTTTGTTCCCCATTACCAAATTAATTAATATCCCACTAACAAAGCACTAACACTAAAATATAATCCTAACTGTTTCACTCCTAAATCAACCCTAAAAACCCCATAATATTACTAACTTCCTAAATGCAACTATTCAAATATATAAAAACTTTTGATTCTAAAATCTGCTTAACTATCAATTAACTAAACTAATTTGATTAACAGCTATAACCAATTCAGCTAGTACTTTAAGGCAGAAAATACATCAAATATAAGGGTTTTAGTGATTCAGAACAATGCTTATAATCAAACAGATTCTTAATTAATCAGACAACCAATCAATTGAAAAAAACTATAAACAACAGAACGCCAAATGATTCAAACTATACGAACGACCTAATCAACGAAGCTTAATTAATCGATTACATATTACAATTGACACTGAACAATCAGAAACAGAGAAACAGGCCATTCGGGTAATTTCAGTGGTATCGACAGAAACAGGGATTAACAAGAAACTAATTAATCGACGCAACTTATTAATCGATTATGCAAATTATAACACATAACAATTATAGCAAACAGAAGTAAATGATAGAATTGGACCAAATAAAAGGTCTGATGAAGAAAGATAGAATCAATCGACAACAATTGAAAAGTCCATAAAGAGTTACTTAAACAAAGTAATCAGGATAAACAAACATGAAAATGGAACAAACAGAAAAAGGAAAATACCTCAGAGTATCAGAACTACACGGACCCAGGCTCGATCTTCAGACTCGGACACTTTGAGGTGGAACAGACCTTTGTCGAAGTGTTCTCAACTGAGAACACTTCGATTAAGGTCGATTAGACCCCAAATCCTCACTTAATTTGGACGGGTTCCATGATTTGAATTTCTAGGGTTCCTGGTTTTGGATTTAGAGTTCGAACGTTTCTAGACAGATTTGAACGGAACCAAAGTCATTTAGGGCATAAGGGACGTCTGGGGGTTGCCTGGTATGAATTTGGAGTGGATGGGGGTAGATCTAAGTCCTGCTCGAATCTTCGATTGAATATTCGAGAAGTTGGAAGTTGATTCGAGGTGAGCGACCAACAGATCCGTAATGAGGGTGGTAAGGGGGTGATTTGGGGTTGGTTGGTGTAGGTTTCCGTTTGGCTCGAATCTTCAAATGAAGATTCGAGAAGATAGGGGAAGATTCGAACCACACGAGTAACATATTTGGAACGGGGGTGGTCAGATGGTCTTAGGGTGTTAAGGTGGTGATCACCGGCGTTGTTGCCGCCGGCTTTCAAACGGAGGGGTTTCAGGGCGGCTAGGGTTTGGGGTCCGTCTCTGAAAGAGAAGATGAACAGGGATGAAAGGGGGGTGTTTGGTTATGGGGGCGTGGGGTGAGAATTGGCCTTATATACGGAGAGGAGGGATGGATCCTGGCCATTGGATCAAGTGAGATTGATGGCCATGATTTTTTCACTTAAGGGAACGGTGCCGTTTTGATTGAGTGGGGATTGGGTCGGTCTCAGGTGGGAGTGGGTCGGGTCATGAGGGAAAGCCTGGGAGCCATTAGATCAAAAGCAATGAACGGTCCCGATCAAATACAACCATACGGCGTCGTTTGGTTTAATGAAAGAACTGAACTGGACCGTTAGATTTGTTTGATCAACGGTCCAGATGGAAAGTGCCAATACGGCGTCGTTTCCTTCGTGTGAGAGACCAGCTAACCGGACTGGGTCAAAATTGGTATTGATTTGGGCCCAATCTCATTTTAAACTTTTGGCCCAATCCGAGTTTTCTTCATTTTTTTGCACTCTTTTCCTTTTCCTTCTTTAATTTCTAATTTAAACACAATTCCTAATTAAATTGTAAAATCAAAAATAAAACTACACAAATATTAATTAATACTTACAACAATTAACACACAAATTAAAACCTTAAAATAAAATCACACAATGACAACAAATAGAATAAAACGCATAATTTTGTGATTTTCCTTTTAGAGCCAAATGATGGTTTAATTTATTCCTAAATGCATTATTAAATACTAAATATGCATGCAACATGTATTTTTGTATTTTTCAATTAACTACAATAAGGTAAACATTTACGGACAAAAACACAAATAATTATCCAAAAATGCCACGCAAATCCTAAAAATTGTACACCAAGAGAATTTTGTTTTATTTTTGATTTCTTTTGGAGTAGTTTTCGTGAAGCAAAAATCACGTGCCCACAGCTGCCCCTCTTTGTTCGAAAACACGAAGGGTTTTCGTGCAAAAATAAAGTGAGCGGATACGAGCGATTTTTGCCCGTTGGAATACTCCGTGTGAAGCATTTTTTGAAAAAATTTAACCGAACCTTTGCTTCAAAGGTTTCCTACATATCCCTGGCTAGAAGGGAATCAGGTTAATATAGTTCAGGAAATTTTTGGCAGCTGGGACTACCATAGGACTGCCTTTTGCTGTTACTGTTGTTGCATGTTGTTACTACTGCTTACCGATCTCCTGGTTACATTGTGCTCAAAAGAAAACAAAGAGGCTAGACTAAACTAGGAATTACAAAATCTTATCTATCTTCCACTTGCTCTGGTTGCCTTGCTTTCTTGTTGGCTTGTGTTTCCTCTGGTGCTTTTCTTTCGAAAACTGCTGAGGATGACACTGGCCTTTTGCTTTTGTGAACACAAGTTTTATCATTCCGCTCTGTCTGCTGGGGACACTGCTTCCTACATTAAAGCTTGTTATGCTGGGGATTTTTGTTGTAACCCTCCTCATAACTGACTTCTGATTTGATCTTGAAATGTATTCCTCT